>NC_140933.1:89037383-89637383 GCF_014529385.1 Adiantum capillus-veneris | reverse complement strand
AATGCTTAGGCCCATCAACAGAAAGCATTATATCATACTGAGCTCCCGCTATACTTAGTAAGCAGAAGCAAAAAGCAATATAAGAAAGCAGAAAGCAGCAACAACAAAAAGACGCTTTCTATGCAAGCAGAAATTGTTGAAGCTATGATTAGGTAGGCAGTAGGCATGGCGTGGTGGAATATTTAGGCTATCACTTGTAGCAGAAGCTGCAGGTTCCGTTCTCCAGAGATGCCTTGTCGTACAACGGCAGTACCAGCAATTCGGAGTCTGAAGAGAGAGAGAGAGAGAGAGAGAGAGAGAGAGTGTAGATGTTGAAGAATTAACGGCCGATCAGGACTTCCACACTGATAGAGACATAGTTTACAGAGAGGGAGTGGAAACATAGAGGAAGGATATTACGGAGCAAGAGCTTTATTTTGGAACTGTGGTTGTGTGAGAAGCGACATTAGTGTGTGTGAGCACGTGTGAGAGAGATACGGGATAGACATAGAGAGATGCAACAGAGTATTGCTAGGAACAATACCAAGAAAAAATCCATATTCTATCCGATTAGAGTTGTACCTCGGACATTTTGAAGAAATCCACAAGGACAGAAAGAGAGGCAGTAGAGAGAGAGCTGTAAGCTGTAAGGACTAGAGATAGAGATACCCAGGGATACAGATAGACGTGGAGACAGAAACAAGAGGAAGATGATTATCCAATCTATGAGTGAATTCAAATAATTAAAAAGAAAAAGCTGGATCGTAGCTGGAATCCAACCCGAATTATATCAATGAGATGAAATGAGATGAGAAGGAATTCGATGCATGCAATAAAACAAGGAGAATTTTAAAGATAACACGGATTACAACTGAGATGAGAACTTGAATAAGGTAACTCTGAGAAGAGGGAAAATGGAAAGCCGGAGAGAGCCGAGAACTGAGGACGGGACAGTCATAAGGTTGTAGGTGGGAGTTACAACATAACCAGATTCTAAAGAGTCAAGGCAAGTGAGTGATAGCACTTTATTCTTGATCCATTTACCAGTGGCAAAGGAACGCATGCCAGAGTGACTAACTGGACAGCCCCTTGTGGCAAAATCTCTTGTACCATTAATGGCCCTTGCCAGGCTGGGACCAGCTTCTTAGCTTTCTTCAGATACTTCGCTTGATAGGCTAGCAATGTGAAGCTAGCCTCCTACTTTCTTCTAACATTGAGAGACGAGAGAGGTTTGCTGAAGCAATTCCCGCTGTGACACGAACACTTCCCGCTCTTGCTAAACCTGAGTTGAACTCATATGGTGCAATTGCTTCTAGACCGAAAGCTAGCCGGAATGGGGTGTAGTTAGTGGTTGCCTTGAAGAATGCGATAAGCCCAAACTGTGCCGAGAATAGCCTGAGCCCAAGATGTTGGATGCAAGTGACAAGCTTTCTTGAGAAGCGCGATTAGCACTTTGTTAGTGCTCTCAGCCTGCCCATTTGCTCTAGGATAGTAAGAGCAAGACTTGCGATGAAAAATCTTGTAATTCGTGAGGAGTGTGGAGATTAGGTCGTTGACAAAATGGCTACCTCGATCACTGGTGACTTCCAGAGGGCACCCAAACCTGCAAAAAATATTTTCATGCAAAAATTTTGCGACAATAGCGGCTGTACTGTCGATACATAGTGGCCACGGAGTTCGAAACGTTTCGTTTGAAACGAGTTTCAAAAGTTTCGAAATGGTTACGTCCGAGAAAGAAACGCCAAAACAGAAGTTTCGTGCAAACTAAAGAAATGTACGTAAATTTAAGTGGTATAAGTTGAGATCTATGTTTTAAGCATTACATTACAATTAGACATGAAAAAGAAGGAGAATAGGACTAACTTTCATCATTAGAAGCAAAACAGAAGCTACATTCATGACATTGAGGATTTCATGACCAAAACAAAGAACAAGAGGCTTCAAGGTTTACATGTAACATGAGCCTTGACTTTACCTTTGAAACGTCCAATCTGATACAGAAACGTTTCTGAAACGTTTCGTACGTTTCATGAGTGAAGAAACGCGTTTCTTGGCAACACTGAGTCGATGGTAGCCACGACTTCGGCCCACTTTGTTGCATAATCCGTTGCTACTAGGAGATACTTACGATTGCCGGGTTGAGCAAATGGAGTAACTGGAACAACAAAGTCCAAGACCCATCGCTCAAAGGGCAACCACGCCATAGATACCTGCAGAGGGCGATTGGATTGCTTGCTAGGCTTGGACGCACGTCGCTGACAGACATCACAATTCTTGACATGAGCAATAGCATCTCTAAATATATAGGGCCACCACAAGCCCGTCTATAAGATTTTTTGTGCCGTGATGTGACCGGGGTAGTGGCCACCTATAGGACCACTGTGTGCATCCTCCAGAATGTGGTCTACCTCATGAGGGGAGACGCACCTTCGCAGCACCCCGTCTGACCCAGATTTATAGAGCTGTCCGCCAGTCAAAGAGAAGGATCTAGACTTCAACAATAGTCTTCTTTTTTGCAAGGGAGAAGCATTCTCAGGATATAGGCCAGTAGAGAGCAGATGTAACACATCTCCATACCATTCTGGAGTAGTGTCGACCTTAAAGAGATGACTATCACGAAAGTCATCATTAACCCCAGTATCGGGCTCACCTGTGTGTATGCGAGTCTTCCCGCATCCCCAGATGCAGAGGAAGTCGCCTGATCTCTATTTGAATCCATAAGTGTCGCGAGAAAAGGATCGGATTTCCCGGTAAAAGAGAAATTGGCCGCGCTCTGATACCACTGTAACAAACTTGGACACTCCAAGTCAAGATTCTACCGTGACACAGCAGCGATTCACTTCAAAACAGTTCACAGTTCACAATTGATTCGACACGGCCCGGCGGAGTTCTGTGCCTAGAGATATTGGCCCCATAGACTGGCGCCCCTTTCGGTATTTCTTTTTGTATTAATCTGAGTTCAAAGTAAAGGAGTGGGAGGGTTCTTACTCTCAGACTCTGCGTCCAGGTGCTCTGAGAAGTGAGCCTAACCACGTATTTAAAGGTTACAAGGGATGCCCAAAAGCAGAGCCCCAAAATCTCTCAGTAAAAAGCTCTTCAGAAATAAAGAAATGCCCAAAAAGCTTCCAATAAGCCTTGCCTAAATTCAACTGCTTTTTCTCACGCAAATCAGCGCAAAAAGCGGGATTCCGTGCGCTCAACCACGTCAGCATCTTGCCACAATATGCGCCGCAAATCATGGAGGTCCGTACACTGTCACGTCAGCCCTGCAGCGTAATTTCCTGGACTGTTTCCGGCCAGTCAGGGTGTGTATGTATCTGCTGCCCATAGCCAAGCCATGCCACGTCACCCATTTGTGACAGCAGAGCTGTCTAGAATCCCGCATTTTACGCTGACATGACGGGACAACTGTACAGACGCCCGGATTTCACCTTGATAAGTGCTAACGTGGCAGTGTAGGGATTTTCGCGTTTTGCGCTGACATGTGTTGACAGTATTGTACAGATTTCCATAATTTACGTTGGGCAGCTTTTTGACAATATGCTTTGGAACCAGTTTCTTTTGAGTTTGAAAAATTTCCATGTGATTGCGTTTTATAGCCAAGGGTCTTTAAATATGAGCCAAGGGCTCATTCTCTGGCATGCTTCAGTGTGAAGGTGCAAGGATTGGAGTACATTGCAGGTATTCTAGATCGGAGACAAGGTGTCCACCGGATCATGAGCCAGTTCTTGTCTTCATTGCATCTTCCACTACCACCTCTAACACCAAAGGAGCAATCCCCTTTCCCTGTGTATAAACAAGGCAGCTGGACTGACAAATACCGCTTGCAACCCAATTCTACTTAAAAGAAAAATTGTAGAGTCACTTATCTAAAAATGGGACAACACCACCCAAGACCTGGACAATAGAGGCTCCGAACTCAGGTGTGCGTGTCAACATAGATGACAGCATGCGCCATGACGTTAGATATGCAAGTGAGTCGGTGACGAAGTGGACAAACATGCAACCATCTAAAAGCAAGTTCTATACCTGCTCTGATTCATCAACTGGAGAGCCCAGCCAATGCTCTTGGGAGGTAGCTCAAAAGTAAGTGTATTAAGGTTCCCTCACCCATCCCATTCCCTGCCCATGACAAAAGGGTTGGGAAGGCATCGTTTATGTGTTTAAGCGAACCGAGACGAATCCAGGCACAGCCACACTCAAGAGCACGTAGAATCCCTGGTAACTCTTGCTTGTCGGCGGAGTAGTTACTTCGAGCACGATTGAGCTTCTTACCCTCTCTCCCTAGATCACAATAACCCCCACCATCCCAAACAAGGATGGACACACTTCGTGAATGGGTGTTAGCAACTAGAGACAAACCTCACAAGGCCGGGCACAACCACAAAGAAGCCCCTTTTCCATAGATCTAGGCAAAATAACCCTCAAAAACTCTGAAAAAACTTATACCGTACAAGCACACAAAAAATATTGCCCACGCTAGCAGTTTATAGGAACGTCAGAAAACCGATGAATGAGTGTTCTCTTGAAAACATTCCTAACTTGGAAGGTACTACACCACTTGAACCCAAGTTGCTCCATGGAATACAAACAGATGTATCATAGAGCCTTCAGTAGACGTGATTGACGAGATTCAAAACGGAAACAAATCAGAACTTCTCTCATTTTGGAGTCGAGATCTCGCAGAGTGGGCTCAACGAGCTCCCATCCGGAAGGTATTTCAAACTGCTTCTACGCACCTTCGGCATCTCGGCACACGTCGGTTTGCAGAGTTCTTGAGTTTAATAGGAACAATCGCCAGAGACCTCAACAAGGCCGTCACTAACTTGCCAACGGCGGCACTGCCTGAGTGAGTGTGTGTGTGTGTGTGTGTGTGTAAGAGAGAGAGAGAGAGAGGGGGAGGGAGGAGAGTCATTTTAATTTTCGTTGGATGGAGGGAGAGAGAGAGAGAGAGAGAGAGAGAGTGTGTGTGTGTGTCTGTTTAGCTGCAGCAGCATACCTTGCGCTCCTTCTTGGTCGCTCGAGTTGGCAAAGCTTTGTTAACGCAAGCGTTATTTTTATTAGTTTCCTAAATCCAGCTGGTACCCCTTGCTGGCTCCCCTTTTTAAAAAATGTATAAAATGTATTACTTGGAATATTCCTCCCCCATCTCAGCCTGCCTCCGCTCTTCTCTCTTGCACTTTTCCCCTGCTGCCTCCCACGCTCCTGATCTGCATTCCCTTCCCCACTTCTCTTGGCCTAGCTTATGCGATGACAGAAACAACTCCTTGCCTGCGGTTCTAGAAACCTGCTCTTGTTGCTACTACAGTTCTGCTGAATATGGCTCTCGCGCGCGAGAGAGAGAGAGAGAGAGAGAGGCCCAAGCTGCACACTTGTCGCCTTTTGCATGCGCCACCATCCACCGAACTCGAGTTCCAGAGGCTTTTACGTAGACTGCATATGAGGAGAATCGTAGATTCTTCTCTTCTTTTTATTTTTAAAAAGTGTGTCAGCTACAGGCCTTCTCAAATTTTTTTGTTGGACAATTTTGTTGGACAAGTGTCTTTAAGAGCTTTTAAAGTCTTTAGCTTTTCAAATGTTGTTCTCTAAAGTCTACATTCACTTTCTAGGCATGCTTAAAAAATACTTTAGAGAATAAAGGATAAGAATATATGTATGCGATTTTAGGTTTTTTTTTTGTAAGAATCTAATCGAGATATCGTTTTGTTGAAGTAAGGATATAACAAGCGAAGTTAGAAGGAGATCGAAAATGATGGACAATCAGTTAGTCGAAGACGAAAGAGTGACTTGAGGGTTAACAAGAAAGGTTACATCATAGAGCTAGGAAAAAAAAATTGTATTTTTTTAATGTCTTTGCGCTCGCATTACATGCAGAGAATAGCTCATAGATGGAGTGGCTCAATCCGAAAATTTTCTCTCTCACTAGGTGATGTCGTGAGGTTGAGATCGCTCATTGTGTGGTGTTTATTTGAGACGTGTTGAGTTTGAATTGCTAAGTTGAAGTGGGATCTACGAAGATTCGATCTAATGAGAGTAGAAAGTGCGAGTTTGATTCCATGATGTAAGGAATTGATAAAGGGTCCTTTCATTTAAGGATGTAAAAAAAAATCGTCTCACTAAATTGTTTATTATTTCTATGCTTATTAAATCTATATTTTATTTTAAAAAACATTAAAACATTCTTTCGTTTAATTTTTAATGTCTTTTTTATTTTATTGTCTATAGATAAATTTTTCACAAAATGTAAGAATTATTAAAAATTTTAATGTTTGCCTATTAGACCTACCTTTTCCTATGACAACATTAAAATTTTCTTTTGTTTTAATTTGGCAATGGACCCCTTTAATGTTTTTTTTACATTTAATTTTTTTAGAAATTATGAGAATAACCAATTTTTAAAATTTTATTATATCTTATGTCTATTACGCTTACCTTTTCCTATGAAAACATTAAATTTTCTTTTTTTTTAAAATTTGGCAATGGGTCCCTTTATTTATTTTAATTCCTTTTCAATTTATTTTGTTTTAGAAATGTCAATCTGAGCCTTTCAATTTGTTGTGTGGGGCCCTTCATAACATATAGCCATTTGTGATTATATATGTACAATAAACAATAAAATTTTAAATTAAAATACAAAAAAATGACATGTGATTATAAGCACTCATTCATACCTGCTCCCCATAACTTTTATCCCCCCCCTTAGTAGGCCTTATCTTTAGTAGGCCTTCATGGCTCTTCACTTTGTTATTACAAGCATGAACGTTGAAAAGAAGCATCTTAAAATAGCTTCAAAAAGCCTAAAAATTGTGTACAACATTTCATAGCACCACGCATATGTCACTCCCTGCAAGCACACAGTGCCAACAAGTCTTGAACTTAGGATCTCTTCATCAAGAGCTAATCAATTTACTCACACGCGTGCATGCACCCTCACACACGGACTTCATTAGGTTTTGTATGGTTTCATTCCATGTCGCCAAATCGTGGTGGACAACTTGGCTAATGTTCTCATTGGCATGGAATATGCAAAATACACACAACAGGATGTGCTTGTTATGCAAGTTGATATTGAAAAGGCTTTTGACATTGTGCAATGGGACAATATTATTGCTACGATGCGGTGTCTAGGGTTTGGTCCTAAGTTAGCCAATATAGCTTATTTCTTGTATGCTCGCAATACGTCATCAAGGACCCTTAAAGGCGAATTGAAAGAATATTGGCCTCTTGGCTGTTCAATTAGGCAGGGTTGCCCCTTAGAGCTTTGTTGTATCCTATTGACACTCACCTGTTGTTGATGCATCTTGATCATTTGATCTCCGCTCATCATCTTGAGTATGCCTCGCAATCAACAAGCTGATGTCCAAGTGATTATGGATGCCTTGGATTTTTTTGGGCTTGACGTTGGTCTTAGAGTCACCTTCCACAAATTGAAGCTTTTACCACTTAATTCTTGTGACTGGTATAGTCTATTGTGGCTAGATGTGATTGTTCCTCCGAATGTGCTTCCTAGACATTTGCGGTATCCAATTGGATGGTATGTCACTCACACTCAAAAAGTCGATTGGATTGTGCAACGTTTAAATGTCAAATTTCATTACTGAAAATTATCCACATGGCCATTACATGTTCGTCTACAAATCGTTCAATGTATCCTGATGGCTTACGTTCAGTTCTATTTGCCATTGATGCATTGGCCTCGTCATTGTCTTGCTTCTCTTATGCAACCAATTTGTCTCCTTTGTGGCAAAACTCATACTCACAAAAAAGGTCTGCGTTTGATGTTGATGGGGAAACTTTGCACTCCTAATCATTTTGGTGGTCTCAATATCTTGGACTTGTGCAGCCTTGGACTCTTATGTTTGCCTACTTGTGTCAACACGTTGTTACTTCCTCATTTGGTCATTGGCAATCGTCTCTCTAGGAGGTCGTATTTGGCAAGATGGAAGGGCACATTCCTAGATGTCCTCTTACTTGCACTTTGATTTCTGCTTGAAAAGAGGTTATGATTCATTTATCATGGCATGCTCAGCAAAAAGGGCATTTTCTTCATTTGGAGAGTCTTCATTGGAGTCAAGCATTCTCTCTTACTTTGGTTGACAGCTCACCTCGTGAGGCATACTTTCTGTCTTGTTGTGGCATTCGTGTGGTTGAGGATGTGGTTGATGAGGCTGGCTACACTTTTGAATTTTCCCTTGTTGCTCGCCATTTTGGACTGGGTATGCATTACCGTCAACTTGAGAGAGAGCTTCAGCACATGCTAGTTGACTTTTTACACATTTCAGCTTTGCCTAATGGTAGTCAAATGTTTGATTGGAATTTTTGAAAAATGCCAATTGAGGCCATTTTTGCGAGTCGAGTTTATGCTCTTCTACTACTGCAACCTTGGCTTGATGACCATTGTAAATCCCTCTAATACATGCATAAGTATGATATCTAGTGGAGGAATCCTCTCTCTGTCCTATGGAAAATCCACTTGCCTTTGAAGAAGCTATTGTTTCTCTAGCCTTGCTTGCTTGGAGTTCTCCCGATGGGCACTTTTCTCAGTGCATACTTGCCCTTCTCGTTGTATCTATTGCTCGACTTCGGAAGAGACTCTTTTGTCACCTACTTTGGGATTTCTGCATTACTAGAGATTTTCTTCGTTGCATATCAACTTATATGCGGTTGTGTTTCCCAACTATGGTCTTCCACAAATGATTTAGGGCTTTTGACATTCTCCCACGTTCCTTATAGTGATTTGCAGTTTTCTTTATGTGGGTCAGATATTGGGCTTACTGGACCCTGTGGTGCCAATGTAATGGCTATATTGTTTCACCACTTTGACGTAGATTCTTTCCATTCTACAAGATTTTCCTTGGGAAATCTTTACGCTTTGCGATGGAAGTTGGTGATATCACCACAGAGATACATTGACTTTCCTATGAATGCTTTTAGCCCTATTTCACAGCCAAACAGTTCTGTGTTCTTTCCTTTGTATATGATCTTTTCCATGGGTTTTCCTCACCTCGAGGCACCCTCACTCACACACACAACCCATGACAAGAGAATCTTTTAACATTGCACGAACAGTGCCAAGGGATATCCACAAGAAGATAGTAGCAAAAAACTTGTGGGAATAGAGAGAGAGCTTTAAGGAAAAACGAAACAGAAACAGAAAATCTTTTAACATTACACGAACAGTGCCAAGGGATATCCACAAGAAGATAGTAGCAAAAAACTTGTGGGAATAGAGAGAAAGCTTTAAGGAAAAATGAAACAGAAAAAAAAAATTTACGGGAAAAATATAAGATGCATTGCATAAGTATGGTAGGCCAAACAATCTCTTCTTCTTCTTCTTTTTCTTCTTCTTAGTAATGACAATCACAACCAAATAGGAAACTTTTGGGTCAATCAACACTTTGAGTTTGTCAAATTAAGGTCTCTTGAAGAAACAAGAGAAAATTCATAAGCACCCGTGCCATACACACTACCCTCTTTGTAAGCCATCAATACAAGTGCACTTGTTTCATTCTCCCAATCTTTACACTAGCAAGGGAGCTCCGTCGAGTAGGTTTGACTTTAATATATTGTTGAGTGGAGAAGAGAATGCCAAGTATGTACTAATATTTAATATTTGGATGTTGTTCCATGTGTATTCATGTAATCATTTTGCAGTCGATTATGTTTGATAAATGGCAAGCTAATATGTAATGGTAATGTATTGATTTGGTTCTAAAGGATTTTTTTGCAGAATCTTAAAACAAATATATGTGAAGGTAGATTTTTTATTGTATATTTCTTGATGAGTTATTAGTTTTTTGAGTAGTAGAAGCCACCATATAGACATCTGTGATGCAATACGAGCTATGAATTTGAGGTAGATCTCTCTTAATCAAGGATGGGGCAACCTAAACAGCATTCAAAAAGAGCTAGAGTGCACTACATAGGCATTCAATTTGTATTGAGAACATTGTAAGTGTGCTTCTTCATTGTCAAATGTAATTGCTTTTCTCTTCAGTCGTAGCACACAGGTCAAATATAGCATTTTTTTGTTGATAATGCCGTGTCTTTCTCTTTGCAATGGTATCACAAAGAGAAAGAGAGAAGAGGTGTGCTAAAACAAAAACCTAATGCCTACTTGTGAGGCACTTGTCTCACGTAAATGGCAGGCTCCCTTTTGCTTGTGGAGGAAATGAGAGAGAGAAGGTGAAAAATGAGCATAGTGTGTGTAAATCTCCACCCAACTTTGCCCTTTTAGAAAAATCCATGAGACCCTACCCTTGAGGCTCCACTTGAGAGTCCTCCATTCGCCCTTGGCGTTTTTGTCCCACATTTGCAACTTTTCCTTCTTATAAGCCCTCGAGTGTAGGCCAGTTTCCTAGATACTTGCTGCAATCCATGGCTAATCTTGGTGCATATGTCCTTGTGTGTTGCACTCACACTTGACATGCCTAGCCATTCACCCTACTTATACACTTGCTCTTGGTCTATCTTTAGGACCTATACCTTGTTCATAAAAAAGCACACACTAATATACTTTCTTGTTCTTGAGCGTACATGTGTTGAGGAGAGAGATTAATTTCTCACAACGTGAAGAGGGGATTGCTTCATAGACTTGACAAACTCATGGGCAGCCACATACATTGTCATAGGGAAGGTTGAAAGGTTGGAGTCTATGCTTCAGTGGCCCATGCTTAGTGTTGCATCATTGCATCCCAAAGGGAGGGGCAACCCCTTCAATAGATGGCAACAAGAAGGCATGCAAAGTGTTGCAAACAATGATGACTATACCATCCTCAAGGTGAGCAACCTATGGACTCATTGTAGATGACCGATGTCAAAACCCTTGAGACTATGGTAATCTTGAATAACGGGAGAAGAGCACTATAGTAGCTCCCCAATCATCACAAGAATATGTAACAAAAGAGACTAAGAGAAAACCATAGAGGCTTGAAGTAGCCAATTAAATCTTTTTAACCTAGGCTCTCATACCAATTGTGAGGTCCCCAACTCCAGAAGATTGGGGCGACTTGATAGATGGCCTTCCTTTATTCTCAAGTTTCATTGACGACACCCTACTCCGTTTCCATGAAGCAGAGATACGAGAAACGGAAGAGAGGAAGTCCTTTATCCATCATGATCGTGGTTGTAAGGGTCGTACGCCACAGGCCAGGTCTATAAATCAAGGATTCTAATGGAAGCTATTTCTTATAACATAAAGATAAAATCCCATTGAAATATTGAATCCATAAACAACACTTTTTTTTCCACATTTAAGAGGCATGACTGCCATTCATAAACCCTGAATATGATATGAGACATAGTCTAAACTAAATAGTAATCTTGTGAAAAGTACCCGACTAATCGGGTCCACTTGCCCGTAGACATAGATCCGTTAGAATACTAGTCTCCCACTTTCCACACCGCACTCACCCATTCTTCTTGTTTTCGAATTACTACCACGTTGTTTTACATATACAAAAATTGTTTCTTTATTAATTTCGTCCATAGATTCTTTCATATAGCCCTTCAAACATCACCAGAACAATTCTTTCTCAAACATGATCTAATGAAGACAGTCCTATAATTCAACAAAAATGAATCTTTCAATTATGCTTAAGAGTTTGCTGCTACCCGCAGACTTTCTCTATCTAACCAACAGAGACTTTGCAAAGGATTTACTTATTTGCTAACCGCAAGAGAGTATCTCGCTAGCCGCAAGGCATCCTGCTAACCGCAAGGAATCTTGCTAATCGCAAGAGACAAAAAGAGAGCTTATAACCTCAACTTATTCTTCGCTAACCGCGAGTTTCATTTGGAAACAAGATATTCTTTCAACAATTGTTTTCTTTAAGTGATTTCTTAACAAACAAGATTAAGCTTTTAATATCAAACAAAGGCAATTTATCAAACAATTCTTTCACTACTCTATGAAATCATATGCTTGTTTCTTGATATAATCACGTTTCTTAAATAGTTTAAAAGGGAATTCCTAAGCTTGACTTATTGGTCATCATGTATAACAATACAAAATCATACATTCATCTTACCGGATGAGCAACACGTTCGAATACCTTTCGTGGTTGAGGTTGGACAACTTTGACTTCTTCCACAACCGATACCTCCACTTGAGCTACATTTGGAGTAGTTAATGCCTTCTTTTGCACCTTTCTTGGAGGTGAAGCGGCATGAACATCCTTTGAGCTTCGAGTCACTCGCTTTGGGGCCATCATATTGCGAAATAAAAGGGGGAAAGAGAGAAATGTTGGGCAAAGGCAGTGTGCCTGCACCCGGGGACCACTTAGTGTCCAACCGCCCACATGTGTTCATACCTTATTCTTCATATACATATGAATAAGGGGCTCACTCACACATAGTTGACACAGAGTGAAGCTCCACCCACATCGTGTGTGCTCTCTTCCCTTCCCTCTCTCGTGTGTCTTGTCTTCTCTCCCGCACCCCAATCTCCAACAACTGGTATCAGAGTTGCGGTGGTGGTGGTGCGGTGGAGTATGACAGTGCCTCAGAGCTCGGCTATGGCGGAGAGAGAGCTTGAGATGCAACAGATCTGAGCTCATGGAAGCTTGAGGGACATTTCCAAGCTTGAGGGGAGAGTGTGTTGCATGTGTGTATGGTTATTTGCAGCCACTCTTGTAGGAGGGTTGCAGAAATTGATTTCCGTAGTGTGTTTTGGCCCGAAAAACACATTTTTGGGCATAACTCCCTCACACGGACTCAGAACTGAGCAACCCAGGACTCTATCCCAAGGTTTTGGCACATTCTAGACGCGATGGTGGTGCCTATGTGACCCAATTTTGACCATAGAATTTTTTGCAGCATCTGTGTGTATTCCAAATTTTTTATTTCGGAGCGTAGTTGTCGGCATCGGCACTATAGGTGGAGTCCTTTCCCAGATCGACACAGATTACCTCCTGTTTTACCTTCTTTTGGTGAGTATAGAGCAGGGTAGCCCATAGCTTTGGCATGTGTGTGCTAGCACCTGGCTAGCCAAAGTAGGTACATGGACAGTTTCTCTCATGTGGGAGCTGTTTCTGGTGACGTTTAGGTTCTCGTTGTAGATACAGGTGGCATTTTGGTTCTATGATTTGCAGATTGTGAGAGCGTGGTTTGCTTTTTTGTGTTTTCCATGCAAGTTATCTACTCGCCATAGATCTATGGGTTTTGGCAGATATTGTGAGCATGTTATGCTCAGTGGTTGGCTGTGCAGTGTTGCATACGAGACAAGTGTACTTTGTTGCCGTCAAAGAGCTTTGTGTACAAAGTGTTGTGGCAATTGAAAGGAATTTTGGCATGTATATGGGCTGATTTTGCAGCCATTGTGTATGCTTATTTGATGTACGGTTAGTGCATAGGCTGTTGCTCTATTGTATTGCCATGTGGTTGTGCGTGTAGTGCGCTTTTCCGGACATAGTGCTCCGTGATTTATCGAGGCAATAAGAGCTATTTTAAGCATCATTTGTGCCTTGATTTGGCAATGATTATGCATCCAGGTATCTTGCCATTTGATATGCCTATTTCCACAGTGCATGCGTGAGACGATTTTGCATATCAAGAGTGATTTGGCATGTATGGTCTCCTGAGGTGATATGCACAGTTTGTGTTGAGCTTTTGGGATAGCTCATATGTATTGAGTGTAGATTGACTGCGCATTGGCTCTTGTTGAGCATGTTCTTTTGGCTTATGGTTATTTTGGGTTAGATAGCCATTTTACGTCGGAACTCTGGTAAATTTTTCCCAAGAGTTCTTGTTCTTATGCGCATGGTATTCACCATATTTGGCTTGAGTTATTGCACTCAGTTTTGGCTTGGATTACTCGCCCTAGTTTGTGATCTTGAGCATTGTTTGCTTTGTTTGCCATAGTGCTAGCATGCTTTGGATTGCGACGAGTTTCCGCATCCAGGTTTGTGGCAGTGTTGGTCACAGGTTTTCCATACTGTTTGGCAGTTTGGATTGCGACGTGTATTTCACATCCATCTCTTTTGCCCACAGATTGTGGTTCTAGTGGGAGACCTTGTGCATATTTTGTGCATCGAGCTATTCCGCACTTGCTTTTTTGCTTCTGTCTCAGTTGTGTGGTTGTCGACAATTTTTTGGATTGGTTTTACTGCTCTTTGGTTGTACACGTTACCAGACATGGCAGTACGCACGTCAGAGTCTGAGCTCTTTGTTACGAGATTTGATGGGTCAGATTTTTCTTGGTGGAGCTCGCATATGCTTGATGCACTGACTTGTTTGAGCCAAGCATTGCCACTGCAAGTTAAGGATGCGAGGCCAGAGTCTATGTGTGATAGTGTGTGGGAGGACTTGGATGCACTAGCGCGGTCGACGATTATGTTGAGCCTAGTAGAGTCAGTCTATTGCATAATTATGCAAGCAGGTACAACTAGAGATTTATGGCAGATGTTGTGTCAAAGATATGGCACTTCAGAGTCCAAAGATGTGCCTAGAGCAAGATGCAGGTCTCAGAGACAAAGATTGTGCACTTGTTGGCATTGTGGACATACAGGACACATTCAGAGGCGTTGTTTTTGCAGGATGCGAAAACGCAAACGTCAGTACAGGTTGGATGCTTCAGCTTTGACTACATCGGAGGCAGATGTTGTGTATGAGGCTACACATGATGGTGAGGTTGTTCTTGCTTCCATATTTACTCTTGAGGTTCTCATGTCATGCGGTGGCACATTACCTTCGTAGTGGATGCTAGATACTGATGCTTCATTTCATGTCTTGCCGAGACGCGAGTACTTTTGCTCGTATACTAGCGGTTTTCTTGGACATGTGCGCTTGACTGATGGTTCAGTCCATGACATTGTTGGTGCCGGAGATGTTCGGATGTCATTGCCAAGTGGGGCAATGCTAGTGTTGAGACATGTTCGCCATGTGCCGAGTTTGACTCGGAGTTTGGTCTCCGTGAGTCAGATGAGAGACAGTGGGTGCCATGTTGTGCTAGATGAGCACGGTTTTAGTTTGCATCGTGGACAACTTGTTTTAGCGAGTGGTGCTAGTATTGATAGCACATATCCAATGCATGTTAGTCACGTGAGGGATGGCACTATCTCTGTGACATTACTGCATTCATGTAGACAGCATAGACGGATTTCCTTTGCTAGTGGGTCGCATGATGCTTTGCCTTTGTGTATGCAGAGCACTGAGACAGTTGTGTGTGTGCCTACTGAGGTTAGGCAATTAGAGCAAGCAGGCTCTTGTGAGACACAACTAGTTGTGCATTTTGGCTTCTCGAGACAGTGGTATCTCTGGGGATGCACTTCTTTTTTTTGTCAGTCATCAGTTGAGGTGACATCAGTTGATCCAGAGATCGATGCATTGTTCTATGATGCATTTGATACGTTTGAGGGTGATAGTGTCCTTCAGATAGTTGTGTGTGATTGCAGTGGTGCTGATTTTTCGGTTTTGCAATCATTCTAAGCAGATATGCCTTTGCCAGATGATGCTGACATGGTGATGCATAGTGAGGTGGTTTTTGATGAGGATGCATATGGCATTGAGGTTGCTGACAGGGATAGGTTGACACACATAGTGCATGTTTAGTCGGCTTTTGGGTCTCTCATGTGTGACCTTTTGGTCTCGAGACCTAATCTTGCTTATGCAGTTGGTGCATTTGCAATGGGAGTTGTAAGTCGTACGGTGACTGACATTGGCATGGTGCATAGTGGAGCATTGCAGGTTCTTACTAGTTAGCTGCACCAAGAGTGTCATCATGGCTCTAGCCCCAGTGGTACGCACCTTGCATTTATGCTAGAGAGGTTACAGATGCACTCACATACTTGGAGTAGGCCAGTGGGCGTAGGTTGAGAGCCGTCTTCTCTCACCTTTTGTACATACTAGTTTAGTGTAGTTTTCTCTCCACTTACCGGCACACAGTCTTTAGTGGAAGATTGTTGGCTAAAGGCATGCACCCGAGGACCAGTTAGTGTCCGATTGCCCACATGTGTTCATACCTTATTCTTCATATACATATGAATAAGGGGCTCACTCACACATAGTTGACACAGAGTGAAGCTCCATCCACATCGTGTGTGATCTCTTACCTTCCCTCTCTCGTGTGTCTTGTCTTCGCTCCCGCACCCCGATCTCCAACAAGAAAGAGAACTCAAGAATTTGAGCGGCAGCACGTCGGCAGTAGAGACGAAGTTGGATATAGAGATGGATTGAGGGTGTTTGGTGGATACATGCATTTACAGGCGTATGCACACCAAACCCTGTAAACACTCTATTTTTTCGAAGAAATCCATGTAATCCAGCCTAGGATGAGTTGTAACCGTGATGTAATTAGACAATACCCTCTCTACTTCTCTAAGTCTGCACCCTTGTAAGAGGCCGGATGGCTGTGGGAAAGCCCCCTTAACTTTTAAAGTCAAAACCCTTAGTTTTGAGGGGAGAATTGTCATTAGCTTGAAGAATAAGAAACGTGCACTGTGGAGGCCTCTTACTGCTACATATTGTAGTCTTCTTTTCTCCTGAACTGGTAATCAGAATTCGTTTCCGAATAGCACATTGCGTTCCTTGTCTCTTGCTCTACAATCTAAGTGTGATCATTTTCAATTTTGTTGTGGTTCCTGATGCATTGTTTGTGAGCTAAATGCATTGATTTGGAGGTTAAAATGGTTATTTTTTGATGTTTTGACCATGGATAAGTGTTTCTATGCTTAAGGAGGACCTTTCCGAGTACTTCTGTTTCAGTTTTTTGCACATTTTTTTGTGATGAATCGTTATTTATGTACCTTCCTAGATGGTGACAGAACTTGGTAGGATTGAGCCCTTAAGTGTTGTGATACCTCTCCTTAAGTTTCGTTGCATTTCGGATTCGTTTGGATGCCGAAAAGGCGTGATGACCTAGAGTGGTGAGATTGTACGCATACTAATTGTCTGGCTAAGAAGTGGTTGATTTACGAGTAGCCCCTTGGGTTCAGTTTGGTGAGATTGACACTCTCATTAAGTCTCCGTGCCCCATCCCGAGTCGCTTCCTTGCATATTGACATTATGTTAGTACAAAAGAGCTATGCTGCAGACATCCGTCGCGGTGACCCGATAACATTGGCGCCGCTGTCGGGGAAACCGATCCTTAGGTGGTGAGTGACTCAGTGTACAAAAATAAAAACCTCCCTTCAAGCGTTTGATACCCGTCCTACTTACACATAGACACTGAAGCAGCTAGACATATGTTTAGTGCTTGGTAGAGACTGGAGTCCGAGACTAGCCAATGCTATTCTTCAAGAGCAAAGAAAGTTGTGAGTGAAGTACAAGATAGTATTTCGTTCTTTGATTTTCACATGATTGGAAAGGGTTGTTCCACCATTCACTTTGTTGTTATTTTCGTACTGTTAAGTTCATGTATGTTTGCAGATTCATTTCAGTTTATAGGAGTAGGTTAGGAAACAAATTACACCATCATTTGGGGTCAAAATGATCGAGGGAAAAACTGTCAAAAACCTTATTTTGGTGTTGAAGACCATAACTTTGAAAAGTTGAAGAAGTGATGGTCAGAGCTTCAAAATTGGACGAAACCCAGCAAAACCTTCAAGAAGGGGATAAAAACACTTGCTGAAAAAGACTGTGCAAAAGAATTTCAAATTGCCTGTCGAACATGGATCGTGGTCCATGTACTTTTTTGACAAAATGTGCT
The DNA here is from genome assembly GCF_014529385.1 of Adiantum capillus-veneris. Classification (NCBI taxonomy): domain Eukaryota; kingdom Viridiplantae; phylum Streptophyta; class Polypodiopsida; order Polypodiales; family Pteridaceae; genus Adiantum; species Adiantum capillus-veneris. The sequence continues at coordinate 89,619,760 of NC_140933.1, read as the reverse complement.
AAAACTATTTTCTTTGCTTAGAACAGGCTCTCAGGCATCAGAACCTTAAGTTTGGTCAGAAATAGAGTGCTAGAAGATCATAAAAATCAAAATATTGGGGTGAGCAAAACCTTTTAAAAAAGCAAAAAAAAAAGGAAAACTGAACTTTTACTTGTCCAAATTCAAGGATGAGAATTGGGATCAACTAGAAGCAGGGAATCAACAGAACCAAACTTCATGTCCAGATGCTTCCCAACATGGATCGTGATCCATGTTCCACGTAGAATCTGACAGTAAGATTTGATCAGTGTACTCTTGATTACTAGTTGAACAACTTTTCCAAAAGGAGCTATAGACAAAAAGTGAAAAAATATGGTCAAAATACTAGAAAAGGAGTTGTTTGCAAAAAACCGCAAAACAGACACAAAATCTTACTTTTCACTTGGAAAAAACTGATCAAATCCAAAAAGACTTGGGGAATAGCATAACCATACCTTGTGTGATCAGGTCACAAAGTGTCAGTCGAAAATCTTGCCAAACATGGATCGTGATCCATGTACCTTTTTGAAATTTTGAGTTGATAATAGGCAAGCAGGGAAGTGATAACATTTGAAACACTTTCTCCCAAAGGACCCTTATTAGAATATTTCAAAAAGAGGGCAAAAATTAGATCAAGGGAAAACCACTGAAATAAACCCTAAAATTGACTTTTGTCTTCCCTAAAAAGCTTTAAAACATTCAAAAACCATATAGCCAACATCACTAGGCCAAGGACTAGCTGTGGGACAAATTTCAGTGTATTTTGACACAAAGGAATATGGATCGCGATCCATGTTCCCTTGACACAATTTGACACCAAATTGGCACCATAGCTAGAGGGCATCACAGAGAGTCTAGTGGTCCTTCTAGAGTTGAATTTGGGTGCAAGAAACCATCCCAACAGCTCAAAACTGACAGAAGCTCAGGCAAAGTGACAAAATCAACTTAGCCTCCAATCCAAAGGTTCATTTCTAAAAATTTTGGCACCATAAGACCTCTTAATCATGTTAAATCTGATGATAGCAACAAAAGTTCATTTGGCTTCCCAAGATGGATCGCGATCCATGTACCTCTGAGCCAGAACAGAGACAAAAACTTACCATACAAAGAGCTAGTCCATACTAACCTGGTGGTTCTTTCAAAATTGAAATTGGTGAAGATGTGTAAGGAATTGTGTGCTACTGAACAGACCTAGCTAAGTTTTGTCGATTAAAAGCAAGAACTAACAAGAACGACTGTAAGCTCACAACTATCAAGCAAATTCTTGACAGGTTGCAGGTACTAGAAGATACTACCCAGCAAGCAAGATCGAACGAGAGATTCAAACTATTTAATGAGGTAACTCGGTTTGGATTTTGTATTACCAATTATTCATGAATTTGCGACCAGGAAGATTGTACCAGAATAGGAATCCCAGCATCTTTGATCAAGGGAGTAATCACTTGACGGAAGAAAGTGTGAATCAGAGACCATTGCCGCCTTTGGAACCCATTTTAGAGGAGAATTTCTCAGACACTTCGTCTGAGAGATCATACAGCCTCATGACTGAAGATTCTAACAAGTCAAACCCTAAGGGAACAACTTTGATGGGTGCAAGTCCTTCTCAGCCTGCATCTGATGTAAAATTGTTGTATTTGAAGTTTCAATTTGAAAATGTGCTTAAGGCCAAAATCTATAAGGATGGAATGGACCGCTACTGTGTGAAGTTGAAAAATAAGCCGAGCGAGTTCAGAGACCTTGTAGATGTTGATTATGATGGGAATAGATATTTCGATCACGAGGGAATAATGTATCTAGTGGTTCATAACCCTTTTATTGTGGATAAATGGGGAATGACCGGCACCAAGGACAAGGTAGATAATGAGCTGGCCGATGAACCACCCAAAATGGAGAAACAAAAAGTGGTACTCAAACGCACCAATGAGACAAAGCGCCTAAACACAGACAACACATATGTGGGGCTTTATAAGTTCAATAATGGAGAACAAACACTCTATTACATATGTGACGAGCCCCACATCAAAGAATTGACAGACCAAAAAAACTTGTATGTTGATACGTACACGGAGGGCAGAAGTATTCAGGTGGTCATAATGGACAAGTATGGCCGAAAGTACTCTCCAATGGATTGTAAGGAATTAGAGAGATATACATATTTTGGGGGACCACTCCACCAATACTATGTAAATCCGGAAGAGGTAAAAACCACGACTACTCACACCAGACCTAAGACTGTACCCGTGAGCCCCTTGAGAACCAGGGTGGAGGATTCTTATGGACATGACAAGTCCCAAAAATAGAACCTTTAGGATCGACGGCGTCTAGGGCTTCCATGAACACACATAGGGGCATTACTGTTCCTGACATCACTTACACCATTGGAATCCCTCCGACTATTACACGAGGTCGACTTGATGAATGTATAGCGGATAGGATACCACTGTTAGTACCAAGAGGAGATTATGAACCTAAAGAAGTCACACTAGGTGGACCAGGAGTTGTTAGAATGGTTGCAGAAACCAGACATATGCGACCATCTCAGGTGGCAAAATGCGTACCCAAAAAGTATAATGGATATGGAGATCCGTATGCCCATGTGTCAATCTTCAAACAAGTGTTGAGAGAAGAACATGCAACTGGTTTCCACACTCAATATGAAGGTTTTGGGTTGACATTAGAAGGTACTGCCTTAACTTGGTTCCAACCATTAAATAGCTTGGAATTCCCAAGTATTAAGCAACTTCTCCGAGAATTCGCTGAGGAATTCTCAAAAAGGGGGATCAAGCATAACACTGTCTCCCAGATCTATGCATTTAGGCAAAAGGAAAACGAGAAAGTGAAGGAAGCATCACTTTGTTTCAAGCAGTACATAGAAAGATGCCCTGCTCAAGAACTACCTCAGGATGAAAGACTATCAGTCCTTTTCATAGAAGGATTGCGAAATGACACGCTCAAAAAGGACTTGCACTTGAAGGTATGTGTAACTTTTGAGCAAGTCACAAAAGAGGCATTGTATCTTGTAGATAACTGCAAGGCATATGAGGAGGTGACTGAAGACACAGATCAGGGGACGAGTAGCACCTCTTCAACCACTAGTGAGTCCACGACAAAATTGGGAGGACAAAACCAACTGTGCCGGACGTTGATCAAATGATTGAGGAAGTGATCAAGAGGATAAACCAAGGAAACAGGATGAACCCAAACACACGACAACCACCCACCCAAAAATGTGATACTTATGGAGGAGATCATCCAATCCAGTGGTGCAACCTTCAACAAAGGCCAGGAGTAAACACACACCGAATATTGAAATGGTGTGCTACAGAACAAAAATGGACAAACCATGAAACTCACGAATGTTTCTATAATCAGAACTATGTTAGAGAGAGACAATACGGACCACGTGGAGGACAACAACTTTCGCCCCCTCCAAGGTACCAAGTAGGGCCAAATAACGCAATCTTGGGGCATGAAAAAGCTCAACCTGTGTTGGGACATCAACCTCCCTTACCCCAGGAAAATAGGGCTATGGTAAGGATTTCTCAACCCATAGAACCACCTTCTGATCAGAGTATGGTCCAAGTAGTCTCATACCGGGAAGATTCAATACTTATGAGAGGGGATTTTATGGGAATGTATATGCTCCAGAGGGACATAATCCATGGATAATTCTTGAAGATATGTCCAAGCCCTCATATGTAGCACAGCCAACTAAAAACCATTACTTGGTTGATGAGAATATGCTCATGTTCATGGCAAATCAGGGCTACAAACCTAGGGGCCACCCTCCTAGAACAGGACAACCGATGGGGGTTCCACAGGCTTCTCCACCACTTGTAGGACCATGCTATGAATATGGCGGTGATCATTGGGCTAGAGTTTGTCCAAACAAAGGAGAATGGGTGAAACTTTTTGGATTCTATGACGGATGCACGATCGACCATCTCATTCCACACTGTCCAAAAAACCCTGAAAACAAAGGAAAAGCAACCATGAACAAAATGGGGATTGTTCCAAGCTCAAGTGGATCAAAAACAAAATCGAACATTTTGATAAACGCGGTCACTAGAGCTCAAGCACATGAGGTAGCAAGGAACGTCCTAGCCAGCCAAACAGAGATAGAAAACTTGTTTGTCCGAACCCCTAGGAAATCCTGGAAGGCAAAACAGACAAGTGAAAGCCAAAAGAGAAAAGGAAAAAACGGCACTGGAAACCAAATTACTGAAAACATAGGAACAACTTCAAAGAGAAAGAGACCTTAAGGGCAACAACGAGATAAAAAAACCATCGGATCTACCTTCAGGAGGGTCGGTCTTGGTAGAAAAGGTGTTCGAACCTTGGATGCAATTTTGAAAGCTTATGAGGCAAGGCTAAAGCCTAACCAAACCCAAAAGGATAGGTGGTTAACGTACCCTCATCTACGTTATGAGAAAGAGAGGCTAAATATGTGCAAGGAGCTCATCCAAGCCGCTCAAGCGCCTATGGAACCATCAGTTCCTACGGCTCCAAAAACTGAGGTACTAATCTGAGAAAAGATTCAGGAGTTAGAGGGGCGGGGGATTGAAAAGAATAACCTACCAAATCCTGTAGACGAAACACCATTGGATACGAGGGTGGTAGCCAATACAACAGATGGAACGTATTCTCAAGTACCACTGCCAATTTTGAAGGTAGAAGAACAATGGCTTCAAGAGCTATGGGAACAGATCAGGAATAGAAAAGATGGAAGTGACACACTTGTGTTAGCTCCTATCCCAAAAATCCGCTTGGAACATGAGCTCTATCCAAACGACATTAGATAACTATATGGCGATGCAGGTACAACGATATTAGAAAACAATAAACCGCAGTCGTTGAAGACTTTGCCTTCCTTTATGATAACCATGAAACTCGGTCGGAGGTAAAGAAAGTACCATTTCAATGGAAAGCCAATCCTAAGATGATGGATACTAAAGCTCTTCACGAGCTGATGTCATCCCCTATCCGTTGTACACTGACTCTATTAGAGTTACTGTATATCAAACCGCATCTTTGAGATGAGGTCGGAAATTTTTTGGAAAAAATGGGGTTGGTAATTCCTTCACCCAAGGCTTCTCCAAACACACTAAATACACAGCCCTCAAAACAAACTAAACATGAGCCAGTACCAGTAAACAAAGTAGGGGATTATTTGAAGGGGATCGGGGAGCACCACAGACGGAGAGTGAGAGAGAAGGAGATACACGACACACAGATATGGGTGGGGAGACTCCAAAGAGTGAGCAGTCCCCTATACACTTATACTATGTATAAGGTATACAAGTCAGTGGGTGCCCAGACTCTGGGCGGCCGGGCAAGGCACAGACGCCTATACCCCAACAACCTCCCACTTAAAGGAGACTGTGTCTTTAAGCAAGAGAACCTAGTCTAAAGACTACAAAAGGCGAGAGAAAACCGCTCTCAATCGATGCCCACTGGCTAGCTGTGATCGTGTGCATCCGGCTGTCCTGCTCCCGTGTAAATCCATACACCACCAGACGTACCGCACACGTACTGCAAGTATGTACGCAATACTTGCATATCTCCCTCGTGCACTATGCCATCATCAGTCAACAAATGACTGACAACCCCAACTGCAAATGCTCCCACTGCAGCTGCAATATCCGGTCTCAAGATCAACATCTCATACATGAGACCACCGAATGCCGATGCAATGCTAGCGGGCCCTGCTAGCTCTACGGAGCATGCATCAACATATATATCCCTGGCAATAGGCATCTCTGACTGACAAGGCGTGTCAGCCACATGCATCTCCTGACTGTCCACAAAAGACGCATCAACGTGTCATGCAACCTCATAGCACACCAGCTGCTCTAGGTGTCTGCTGGAAGACATATCCTGCACAACTATATCCCCATGCTCACTGTCGAGCATAGAAAGGAATGACTACATAATCGCTGATATCTCAGTCTCCTCTGCAATCATCCACTGCAAACATGACCACTCAATCTGCTGTGACTCACTAGAGCTCTCATGCTCTAACTCCGTATGCATAGACTCTTGCACAACGTCCTCCTGTCGTGACTCACTAGAGCAAGACCGCTCTACCTGTCTATCCTGCATAGAAGTATCTCGCACAACTGACTCTCTGCTTTGCTCAGTCACTAGCAAAGCATGCATGTCTGACTCTGTCACCTCTCTGTGTGACTGCTCAAGTCGTGCCCCAACTGTGTGCACAACGATCTCACTACTCTGCACTCCATGCAAAGTACCCTGCAACCCATGAGTAGAAGAGACTCGCCTGCTCTCTCGCTCTCTACCTGGTTGCATGATCACAGAGACAAGACCGTCTCTCCCGTGATCCACATGCAATGGGTAACCTGTACCACTCCTGACACCTCTCGCAATCACTAGCGAACCCAAATGCATCACAAAATCTCGCTCTTGTAGCGAAATCTGACATCCACTATCCCGTAACTGTCTGACTGAGATCAAATCCCGTCTCAGATCTGGCACATAACGCACATGACGCAGGGTAAATCTCATACCACTAGGCAAGGACAAACATACGTCTCCTGTACCCTCAATGTCATACACAGCACCATCAGCCATGTGCACACAACCAAGTCTCCCACTAGAAAACGTGCTAAACCACTCACGAAGCGACGTGACATGGAAAGTAGCATCTGAATCTAGTAACCAATATGAAGACAATGTGCAATCCGATATGCAATCCGTAGACATAAGATCGTCTGAAGACAAGCTAGATGTAAATGTGACATCGCCGTCACAAGCATACTCAGTAACCACCGTACTGATCTCACTAGCATCTGTCATGCCCAAATCTGCATCACGCATCTGTCGCCTCCATTGTCTCAAACGCCTGAAACATCGACGCCTAATGTGCCCTCTATGTCCACAATGCCAACATGTCAAGTCTCTATGCCGTCGAGACTTGCGTGTGGGATCAATCTCTCCCATGGACATAGAAGTGGGACTAGACTCCCCTGTAGACATGGATGTCGTGTACATAGCATGTAAACTCTGCCATAAAGCATGAGTTGTAGTCTCCCTCGAGACCTGCCAGTAAACAGACTCAACCAAATGCAAACAAATCGTAGACATTGCTAACTCATCAAGATCCTGCCAATCATCATCACGCATAGACTTGGGCTTCGCCGATAAACCACGCAAGGGTTTATCCTGCCCCAAATCCGCCAATGCAACAAGCATATGTTCCTTCCAAGCAACAAAATCTACACCATCAAACTGTGTCAGACCATAACGTTGGAAGTCAAATGAAAAATCATCCATAATGCTCGCAAAAGAGCAACCAACAATGAGTAGCAAATGTCAACCAAATCAGCCCTAAACTGGCTCGAATTGCATCAACAAAAGTATGCAAATATGACTGTAAAATATGGTTGCAAATCAGCCCCAAAATTCAGCTCTTAAACAGCTGCATAAACAAGTCACAAATGTGTCCCAAATCAGCCTACAACTGAGCCATACATGGACACCTGCAAAGAGGAAACAATGGCTGAAAATTCAGCGCCCAAATAAGACCCCAAACCTGCTTGTAAACTTGTAAACCTGTAGCTGAAACCTGCTGAAAAACCTCAAGCCATTAGTGCTCGAATCTTGCTACCTAGCTCGTAGCCACACAAGCATACATCACAATACTCACTCCTGTGAGTGTGCCAAGATAACTGTACGCCTGTCAAACCCGTGAGCTAATCACCAAGCCCACGCTGTGCGGTATCGATGCATATACACACACAAATCTCCCACCTGCAGAGAACACCGCATGCAAATGCTGAGTGCAATCCGCAATCTCTACCTAGATCGCATAAATGATGCGCATAAAACTCCTGGGAAAATTTCGCCAGAGTTTCGTCAGTAAAACGGCCACAAAACCAGTAACCAAACTGACTGCACACTCAAAACCATGAGCAACCAAAGCGCATCAAACCGCACTCCAAATGCATGCACCAATCTCCACACTTTGCATACATCATTGCAAACACCTGCAAATCTAGTACACAAATATCTGTTCTACCTGTGACTGCCAAAAAACATGCTCAAGGCATACATTGTCGAGCTCAAAATGCAATCACATTAGTCTCCCTGAGCATCATACCACATAAGGCATACATCTTATCCTCCCACCTATGAGGAAACTTGCAGCAAATATCACTCTCACATCTGAGAGCAAACCATGTGTGGAATCCTCGACACACAATAAACAACTGCTGCTGTAGAAAATTCAGCGTTCAGAATTTTAAACTTCTGATATGACGAGCGTGTCCTGAGCGTGCCAAAACCCCAAGGTAGACTCCTGGATCACATGTATCTGTGTCCGGGTGTGAAAGCTATGCCAAAAACCTCCGTTTCGACCCAAAAACGCAGCATAAACTGCCAAAAGAGGGCTGAAAATGCAGCTCCTCAATCGTAGCTCGAATGAGGTTTCTGATGGATCGAATGGCTTCGAAGGGGGGGTAAAACGGCAAGACACCTGATGGAAACGCTCTCGAAAAACTGAATTTGCCGATGCCGAAGTCGAAACCCTGTTTGCACTCTTGAAAGTGCGCACGCGCGCGGACGCGATTTCGGGAATGAAACTGGCTCTCCGCTGTCGTCATGTCTGTGCACACACGCGCTCCCTCCGCACCTACGCTTTGATACCAATTGAAGGGGATCGGGGAGCACCACAGACAGAGAGTGAGAGAGAAGGAGACACACGACACACAGATATGGGTGGGGAGACTCCAAAGAGTGAGCAGCCCCTATACACTTATGCTATGTATAAGGTATACAAGTCAGTGGGCGCCCAGACTCTGGGCGGCCAGGCAAGGCACATACGCCTATACCCCAACATTATTGTGAAGGTGAAGAAGGAAATACTACCCTTTCGATGGAGTACAAAGAGGTCAAGTCGATAGCAATATTGGATAGAGGTGCGGGAATAGCCATAGCTACCAAAGCAATGTGGAAAAAATGGGGAAAACCCGCTCTTCAAAAGGCGAGAATGAAACTTCAATTGGCAGATGGGTATCTAAAAAGACCCATTGGCATCTTGGAGCAGATTGTGGTAACCTCTTGCGGCATTGCATATGAACACACTTTTGCTATCATGAATTTCGATGAGAGCAGCAATTTTGACATCATATTGGGCAGACCATTCACGTGTTAGCTCAAAATGGTGCAAGATTGGGGTTACAACTATATCTATCTAAGGAGCAAGGATGTCACTACAAAAATTAGTGTCACGGATCATAGCTATAGAGACGTAAAAAAAAACCCAAGGAGAAGACTTGCACTCCACAACTGACCAGGAAGGAGGAATACCGGCTTGGCTACAAAACAGAGCTCACCAGTGGACAGAAGAAGTTTCTGAAGGTGGAAGTCTAAAAAAGGAAAATTGCACTCTTGATGGGACTGCTCAAGACGAGGCATATATACTAGAGCCTTTCCCCGAAGAGACGTTTGAACCTTTTGGATGGCAACAAATACTAGCCACTCTTGATGTTTGTGTAAACGAGGCGACCCTCACCAAATTTTGTGATGAAGAAGGGTATGATATTATTCCATTCCAGATGATGGGTGTTAGCCTAACTCCTAAGTCAGCGGGGGAAGTCCCTGATAGGGACGGAGTTGCCAAGTGCCGATGCATAGTGGATGAAATCTCTGTAAGAGATCTTGACCAAACGAAGGAAGAAGATTTTCAAGACTCTACTGATAAGATGCTAGAGGATAATCCGGATGACGAGCTGTCTAATAGCTCGAGTCAGAGCATCAAACGAAAGGATCGACGGGTGATGTACTATGATTTCCCAAACCAAAATCCTCGAAGACAACGCAGATATCGAGATAAACGCATAAACAACCGAGACAAGCACAACGAGGACTCAGTACCTCTATTAATTGACAAAACATAGTACTTAAGATTAGTAGAAGCGATTGACTGTCTCAAGGACAAGATATCAAAGAAATATATGAAACCTGACTCAACCAAAACAAAATCGAAGAAGGCAAACACACAAAAACCAGAAAAAGGGAGCAATACCAAAAAATTGATTAAGTTATCCAAAATGGAGCGCAAAAACAAATACAATGATCTGAAGCGAGCCTTGAAGGAAGTTTGGACAACATAAGTGAATACTGATGAGGAAGCAAATGATGATAAATTTGATGCACCTTCCCACTATAAGAAGTATACCATCCAGGATAGGAAAAAAACCCAAACGAGATCCCAAGGAACCAGGAATTTCATATGATGGGCCTGAAAATGTAAAATGCATCGACTTAGCAGAACCGGGTGAGGAGCCTAAACCGGCATACATTGCCACGGACCTTACTGATGAGGAAGAGCAACTTCTAGTTGATACGCTCAGACGGTACAAAGATGTCTTTGCATGGTCATACAAAGATCTATAGGGGATAGATCTTGAAATCTGTCAGCACACAATTCCCCTTAAGAGTGATGACAGACCACGTAGACAACGTCCTTACACGTACAATGAAACTTTTGTCAAGAAAATTAAGGAGGAGATAGACAAACTGAAGGACGTTGAGTTTATCTACGAGATTGAACACCTCGATTGGGTGTCCCCGATTGTGGTGGTACCCAAAAAGAACGACAAATTGCGTGTCTGTGTAAACCTCAAACAGGTAAATGTAGCCACCATCAGGGATAACTATCCACTGCCAATAACAGATGCTGTGTGCTACAGAAAGCGAATATTACGTTATCCTAGATCAAGCACCCAGGACAGCCAGGGGGCCATTTCTCGGTTGATAAAACGGCAAGGCTTGTGCTGCACTCATGCATATGGTGGCCAACTCTGTTTATGGATGCAGAGACATATGTCAAATGTTGTGATGAATGTCAACGCACAAATCCACCCCAAAGGAGAGATGAAATTCCACTGAGGCCCATGATGGACGTACGTGCTTTTGCCAAATGGGGCATTGACTTCATTGGTCCCATCATACCTCCAAGATACAGGATTCACGCACAATACATCATTGTAGCAACGAACTACATGATGAAATGGACGGAAGCAAAAGCAACCCCAAAAAACGATGCAAGAACCACAGCTCAGTTCCTTTTCAAAAACATCTTTACAAGATATGGATTACCAATCAAAATAGTGAGCGATAGGGGAACACACTTTTTAAACGACGTTATTGAAAGAATCCTTGACAAATTCATGGTGGTCCATCATAAACCAGCACCCTATCATCCGCAAGCTAATGGGCAAACAGAGAGTACAAATAAAATATTATGCATGGTACTCACCAAAATAGTCAGTGACTCAAGGAATGACTGGGATCAAAAGCTACACACAACCTTATGGGCTTACAGAGTAGCTTTTAAAACTTCCATTGGAACGACTCTCTTTAACCTAGTATTCGGGAATAATGCGATCCTACCACTGGAATTCCTAATCAAAACCCTAAGAGTGGCGACGCAATTAGGATGGATGGGCCATGAGCTATCGGAGAGATTAGACATCCTGGAACAATTAGATGAAACCAGACTTAGAGCCATAGCTGGGATATATGCTCAGAAAAAATAAATGAAAGCTTTCCATAATCAACACATGATTGGAAATGAGTTCCAAAAAGCGGATTACGTTCTCATGTATACCCTCAAACAGCACTCCAAAAAACTCAAAAAGCGAGGAATGGGGCCTTTTGTAATACATGATATATCGCAAAGTAGCGCCATCAAGCTTGCAACATTAGCAGGAGAGGAGATGCCTTATTGGATAAGTAGCTGCAGATTAAAGAAATATCTTTTTCCGCTAACACCAGAAGAACTCGCAACACTACATGCAGTAGCTCAACGCCGACGTCAAGCACAGGACATTCGGGAACAAGCATAATAGGAAGCCAAACTTAGAATATTAAAGCGCAAAGAGCAAGAAAATTTCCAGAGGAAAGCACAACAGGACGACTTCTCCGATAGCATCCATATAAACGACAGCTACATGGTTAGGAGGAATGGATCTATGCATTCATTTACAACTCGCCAACGGCACCATCGAAAGAGCCTTAGAGGACACAGGGGCCAGAGCTAATGTGGTTAACTACTCCACCTTTCAGAAAAATCACGTGGGAACCTCTAATGCCCAACACTATGGGGTTCAAAGTAGCAAACAAAGGCACTATGGATAGTCTGGGCCACATAAATTTACCAATCACCATTGCTAGAACAGTTTATTCGCATCAATTTCATGTGGTCGAATCTCAACATCTTAACGAAGCAGTTATTCTAGGAGTGCCATGGATGCGCACTTATCAAGCCACGCCAAACTGGCAGGACAATACCTTACTCCTCGAATACAAGGGCCAATCTTTTCCCACGTCATTCGTACAAATGGACCATGTATGGGAACCTCTACCATTGCCACATGCACCAGCTCAGCGATACTGCACAATCATGGTCAAGAAAATATGGGTTAAAAAATCAATCATGGAAACCAAGCTTAGGCAATTGTGGATACCAAAATGACAAACCAATACACGTCAGTCTACATTGTCTACATAGAAATTAAACCTCCGCAAATTGCCCACCGCTGTTGTCACACGACCTAAGCCAATGGACCACTATCTTCAATAGCCAAACACTGTCAAGTAGGTATGGCAACAAAAACAAACTCGCCAGCACCATGCCTCTTCTAGCGACTCCGAACCCAAGCAATTTCAGTGGCGACCAAAACAAAGACAAAAAGCAATCCAATCATTGATATCAAAACTTTTGCAGATCACAGTCAAACACAGAGCGCGTCTTCCCCAATTACTATTGTTCGGCCCACGCAGCTTCAAGGCACCATCGCCACCAACAGCCACTGAATATATTGTTTAGCACCTCTCTCTTGCACAACATTTTGTTTCCCCATGTATATCCTCCATCAGCATCATAGAGCCACACTATACGGCTATGTATAGACACACGCGTTGTTCCCAAGCACTCTGGCACATGTTCGTCGGGGACGACTCACTTTAGGAAGGGGGGAAAATGCGGCAGGATTATCATTTGTATATATTATTATTATCATCTTACTTCTTTTCGTTTCCTTTCCTTTCTTTTCTTTAAAAACCAAGTTTTTTAGAGCCTGACAAAATCTTAGTTGGCATAATCATAAGCCATACCGTCACCATCTAATACCAGAATAAGAGTCTATATATAAGGGAGGCAACATTAATTTTGGCTAATTTTTGGCCGACTAATAATCATTGTAAATAAATTTCTTTTACAAAAAAACAAAAAACGTTAGAAAATCAACAAAAAATTGATAAGTCGAGCCAGGAAAGTCGGAATTGACTTTTGAAAGCAAACGCCAAAACTTCAAAGCAAGGAATTTGAACATGGCAAATATGGAAAGATTTGACACAAGATGAATTTTGAGCCAACTTCTGAAGAATCAAAACTGCAGATCGAACGTCATTTGTAAACCGAGTGTCAGAATGACAAACGGTTCGAACCGCAGGTGATATGAACAACAAAATATGATCAAAGAAGGTAAGTACAAATGGGGCATTCTGGGTAGACTAGGAACATATAGTCAAATGGGGCAACATAAGCTCATTTTGCATTGAGAGAGAGAGAGAGAGAGAGAGAGAGAGAGAGAGAGAGAGAGAGAGAGAGAGAGAGAGAGAGAGAGAGCCACAGGAGCATAGAGTTTTTGGAGTTGTTTCTGTCCGCCACGACCACCTCGGTGGATCTTACTACACCAGATTTGACAGGTATGATCATTAACCTTGCAAGAGCATGTGTGTATGTCCCATACTGCATCAACAATGCCAAAACAACAGATCAAAGCAGTACAAAGTCACAAAATCGGCAAACTAACAGGGCCATTGAGCAAGTCCAAAACCCATCAAAAACCAAAAATATTTCACCAGTAGACCCCAATTAGCTGACAGAATCAGGCAAGGTAGAAACAACAGAGAAAAGTAGTGGAACATGGATCGCAATCCATGTTCCCCAAACCCTAAAATATGAGAAAATTGTTCAAGAGAACCCAGAGTTGGGAAGGAACAAAATCCTGTGACTGGTTTTTCAAAATGCACCCCAACATGGATCGCGATCCATGTTCCTTTTTGCCAAAATCAAGGTAAAAGTGGCTCACTAGCTGGACAATGTACAAATAGAATGGTGTTGCAAAATGATCACAAGAAGTGCTCTTAACTTCATCAAATCCTCTAGGATTGCTACTTTCAGTTTGCAAATGGTCTTTTGGTCATTTTCATAGGAAAAAAGGTGGGATCCCATAGAAAAACTCATGAGATCAAATGTTGGGATGCCAACAAGACCCATATAGAAAGGCTAAAGACAGAGTCCTGACAAGTTTTCAAATTAATGTTAAAGTCAATTAGGAGACTTCACACTCTCCTTGGAGTCTATCAACAAGCAAATGCAACCTAAGGATGTTAAAAGTTTCATGGTAGAATCAAAACTAAGCAAAGGTTTACTTGCAAAATGGTGAAAATTGCAGGATTCAATGTGTCTTCTCAAAAGGATTCAATGTCTGGTAGAATTTGCTAAGGAGCCAGGCGAAGCTATGAATTGTAGACCGAAATCATTAGAATTCAAAACAATGATAGATCTCAGGCAAAACATGAGTCCAAAAATGGTTGCCAAAAACAAATATGGTCAAAACGGAAAAAACATGGCCATAAACTGGAAAAGGGGGCAAACTAAGGAAAAACATGTCCAAAGTTGAAAATATTTCACCAGTGTACTAGGAAAACCTAAAGGAACAACTGTGCACAAGAACTGTATCAAAATTCTGTCCAACATGGATGGCAATCCATGTACCTTTTTGCCCAATATAAGTAAAAACCATGCCATATGATTCAGTATGTTCAAGAAAGCCAAGCCTTGGAGGCTCAAGCCATTTGAATCCCAAAATCCACTTCAAAATGCCAAAAACCTCTAAGTATGCAAAAGGTTTTCCAATTTATCCCAAGTGTCAAACCATTGATCCAAATCCCAAATTTTTTGGACCAAGGCATAATCTAGGTGAACCCCACTAGATGGTATCATCAGATTTTCAAAATGTTGCCCAACATGGATCACGATCCATGTACCTTCAACCCTAAATCCATAGAAAATTGCTCAATAGCATCCCCATAGGCCCAGAATAACTTGCCAAAGTTAGAATTTCAAAATGCATCACAACATGGATCGCGATCCATGTTCCTTTTTGCCAGAATTCATCTGTTACATTACATTCTTGTGCCTATAGTAATCCTAGATGCACTAGTGAAATTTGGTCAAATTTGGAGTAGTTTTGACAAAGTTATGCTCATTTTTCATTTTATGGTCGAGTTTACACTTTCCAACATTTCTGATCATTGGCTAAAACCTATTTTCAATGCTAGAATTGACAATAGGATGCCTCGAAGGAAAGCACAATGGGAGTGGAACGCGGCACTCTATGAGATAACCGATATCTCATCCAATGAGAAAGCTCACATCATCGAACAGGTACTTGAAGCAATACCGACAAACATCTTCATTAGAAGGTTTTAAGCAGCAGACGGAGAAATTGTAAAGGCCACAATCTTTCCACAAGAAATGTGGACTTTGGACCAAAATCCAGAAGTGCAAGCAGGGGGCAGGTGCCTATAGCTAGACAACTTCTTACGACTACCTCCTTGGGGTACGAACTTCAGACGAGCTCACGAGCTCATAAGTTCAATTCAGTACAATGGGGAAGCAATCCTGACGGACAAGGATGGGGCAGTCATCAAGGTAAATATCACAGCGAAAATTATCAATGAAGCCCTCCACGTGCTGCAAGGGACACACAATGTCTTGGAGAAGATGAAGGCAATAGACAATGATAAAGCCTTTTTGAAGCAACGAGACCACAAACTGACGTATCAAGACCTGATCTACTAAAAAATTGAACTGCCATATGGCAACATTTCAAGGTGCAGAAGCTGCCTAGATATACCAAACCTTTGTTGCACATGGCCGTGGTAATGGCAATGGGCTTGGTTGAAGGCAAGGTGGTCAGTTGCGACTTTGGCAACTATCTTCTTGACACTATTGTGGAAGCAAACCTGAAAGGGAGTCAAAGAAGTAAAGCTTACAAGAACGGGGGACCAAGCCTCACACGTATAGCCTATTAGGAACTGGGGATGATCGAGGATCTACCACCTGCAGAAGCACAAATAGATCTGATCCACATATCTAAAAGAGCTGTAAGACCAGTGGGTAGGGCCTTCTACAAGGCCAAAACCAGAAGTCAAATAGACGAGGCAAAGCACACCGTTAAAGGATTCTGACAGCGAGAAGACCGAGTCAGATGCTCGGAGTAGCTAGGAAGAAGGGTCCCACCCAAGAGACACTCCTTCGGAGTACCAGTCTTTGGAGGAGGAGCAGGACAAATCACAGACAATTGGATATACATGCTTGAAAAAGAAAGTTGTGCATGTGGCAGAGGCTATTCCCATTACACATGCGAGGAGAACAATGGAAGAAGATCAGGAATTGAGGGAAAGGCTCCGCCAACAAAAGAAAGATAAAAAACAAACCCAAGGAACAGAAGAGGATGATGAAGCCAAAAATATTCCACTACTACGTAGGCAAACAACGGCTTTAGAAAGGATCAAGCAACAGAAGAGGCAGGAAGCTGAAGAAAAATGGGAGATTGCCAGCGCCATGCGGCAACGCATTCACAAATGAACTCAAGCAAAAGATGGAGCAAAGGCAAAAAGAAGAATCAAAGAAGCCACTCGTCGATGATCTTGAATCATCTGACGAATCTAATCGAAGAAACAAAGAGGATAGTCACTCGCAAGGAGAGGTACAGCACGATACACAGGACCAGCAAGGTCAAGACCTTGGTTCTCCCAAGGACGCTAAGGCACTTCCAGAGACTTCGAAAAAAGAGGAAGGAAAAATTTCAGGCTTTCCAGAACAAAGAGCGGAGGAAAAGCAGATGGAACACAAAACGAATGAAGAAACGGAGTCCGCACAAACAAAGCCCACCACAACCTCTGCTGCTCTAAAAGATTCAAAACAAAGAGAAAAGAAAACTGAGGTGGCTGAACAATCGGATCAGGGCCAAAAAGGCCAGCATAGGCCAAGATCGCCACGCTCACAAGCAACCATGGAGAAAGGAGAGGAGATAGTCCAATCCTTTGACATTGATGCTCACTTAGAGCAGATCAAGCTACAATTTCAATGTCAAAGGGCTCTTTAAAATCTTCAAGAGCTGGAGTTAGAAGATACCAAGAAGAAAGCATCTAGAACGGCAGCAGAGTCCTTGCAGCTAAAGCAACAAATAGAATCACTAGAGAAGGCACAACTCCAGGCACAATCAGAGTTGCAAAGAGAACCGGAGAATGCAGCTTACTATTACAAGAAAGTGCAACAATTTAACGAGGCAAACTCCGCATTGTAGGTCGAACAGCAACGTCTTGATGAGGAGCTAACCAGAGAAAGAGAACAAAATGAGAAGCTACAAGGCTCGTATGCGGTGGTTAGCGGATCTCTAGCTTAGCTCCTGGCCATACAAGAGACCCCCTCCTCCTCAACGACGACTGCAAGATCTACCTCTTTGAGTCAAGAAATCAAAGAGTTGAAAGAAGCCCTGAATCAAGAGAAATATGACTGACAGACCACGACGGCTGGTCATAGGGCCCTACAATAGGCCAAGGATGAGGAAATCAAAGATTTAAAAAGGCAATTGACTAAGGCAAGAGGGGATTTAGCAACTCTGAGAGCAAATCAAACAAAATATCAACAGGCCCCAGGGGACTTTGAGCAAGGAGGAGGATTCAAACAATCAACGTTTGAAGCTCATCAAATAGAGGTGCCTACTACCAGCACGGGAAAAGGAACACAGGAATCTGCAGATCCAGCCACGACATCCACTTTAGAGTCGACAGGGATTAAATTCAGCACTGGATCTCAAACGTTAAGGACCCTTCACACAAAGCTTATATGCAATATGAACTGAAGGTGCTGGAATCGACTGCCCTCCTCATGATCACTCGAGATGAGGTAGTAAAGAATCACGGGCACGAGATGATCGCACTACCATTGATGCGGCAAGAAGTTAAATTATGGCAGCAAAAGATGCTCCCCGAACTTGTACCAAACAACAGAGGGGACTACAGAGAGGTTCCTAATACGGCCCTTCAGATTCAAACCCATCATAGACAATCAACCCCTCTGGCGGAAAAAATGGTTTGATCAGCGAGCAACCGGTGAAACCTATTATAGGAACGCTCCCTAGCATCTCAAGATCGACCCCACTTACTGTCTCATCAACAGACGACGATCATGGGATAGTGTTTACATTTGGCAAAGCAAAAGACCGGCAGTGCAAAACTACCCTGTAATCACAAAACCTCTCAATAACAACCCACCATCCGAGCAGTACATGGTTCAAACTCTAAAAGGAGTAATCAACATGATGAAGGAGATCCTAGATCTCACCTGTCAGATGGTTGTAAAGATTTCCAAAATGCTCATCACATACATTACAACTTTTCGTGATATCAAAGCAGTATAGCATCCCATGAAATTTTTTGTCGAAGGTACGCGGGGCATTTGCTAGAATATGGAGATAGAAATCCTTAGTAGAAATTTCATCATGGGATTGTATGCAAGAGTCATGTTTCTGCCCTCTCATTACATGCAGACCTTCGAAGAGGCTTTCATAACAGGCTTCTTTGAAGTGGACTCTTCCATATTCAATCCAATGACAAAAGATCTGCCAGCCCGCCACATTGCCTACCAAAGTACCCTCAGTAATAATCCCTTCAGAGAGCTGGCCACCAAAGTCGAGATTGAAGCAAGAGCTCAAAAATTCAGAAATCTCACTGCAACGCTCGAAAGAAGGCAGTAGACTCGCTCAGAGACAGCTTACACAAGGACGTGCAATGAATAGGAAGGGGAGAATGTTTGGTGGATACAGGCATATGCACACCAAACCCTGTAAACACTCTATTTTTTCGAAGAAAGACATGTAATTCAGCTTAGGATGAGTTGTAACCGTGATGGTTTTTAGACTCTACTTCTCTAAATCTACACCCTTGTAAGAGGCCGGATGGCCATGGGAAATCCCCTTAACTTTTAAAGTCAAAACTGTTAGTTTTGAGGGGAGAATTATCATTAGCTTGAAGAATAAAAAATGTGCACTGTGGAGGCCTCTTACTGCTACAAATTGTAATCTTCTTTTCTTCTGAACTGGTAATCAGAATTCGTTTCCGAATAGCACATTGTGTTCCTTGTCTCTTGCTCTACAATCTAAGTGTGATCATTTTCAATTTTGCTGTGGTTCGTGATGCATTGTTTGTGAGCTAAATGCATTGATTTGGAGGTTAAAATGGTTATTTTTTGATGTTTTGACCATGGATAAGTGTTTCTATGTTTAAGGAGGACCTTTTCGAGTACTTCAGTTTTAATTTTTTGCACATTTTTTGTGATGGATCGTGATTTATGTACGTTCCCAGATGGTGACAGAACTTGGTAGAATTGAGCCCTTAAGTGTTGTGATACCTCTCCTTAATTTTCGTTGCATTCCGGATTCGTTTGGATGCCAAAAAGGCGTGATGACCTAGAGTGGTGAGATTGGATGCATACAGATTGTCTAACTAGGAAGTGGTTGATTTGCTTTTGCGTAGAACAAGTAGCCCCTTGAGTTCACTTTGGTAAGATTGAAACTCTCATTAAGTCTCCGTGCACCATCTCGAGTCGCTTCCTTGCATATTGACATTATGTAAGTACAAAAGAGCTATGCTGTGAACGTCCGTCGTGGCGACCCGCTTACAAAGGGTAAGATCTTGAGGGAGAGAGGTTGAGGGAGAGAAGGTACCTCCGACATCAAGGTCCTTCTAAAATTAGAGATTCAAAAGAGCGCATCAAGATGCGTGTCCGTAAAAAAAAGAAGTCATGAATGCGCGCAAAGTTTTGCTATTCTTAACTTTTGATTTTGACCTTGAGAGCCTATATAAAGACCACTCTCTCTTCACTTTCAACACACACACAAAAGTTCTCAAAAGCAAAAGCTCTCTTGCCGGAGCTTGGCTTTCAAGAAAAGAAGCTCTAAACTTGACTTACTTCTCTAAAAATACTCCTTCTCTTATAAAAATACTCCTTTCCTAAAATTACTCCTTCTTTCTTAAGGGTCAACTCTTATCTTTAGATACAGTCGTGAAGTTTTTATATCAACCTATTGTTTCCAAGTGAATAAAGGCCATACTTAATAGTTTGAAAGTCCCATTTTTTATCCGATCGTTCCGTTGGAATGCTCTATGACTTAACAAAATGCGAACCTTAAACATTTTTGCAAAGTAAATAAAATAGTTTTTATTGAAAATGTTGGGTACATTACAATCTCTCCAACTTAGGGATTCGAAATGTCCTCATCTTGAGAAAAAGTAAGGGTAGTCCTGCTTTAGCGTGGCTTCATCTTCCCATGTTGCATCTTCTTTAGGATAGTCCTACCACTTAAATAGGTGTTCTATGAGAGCTCTATTTCAAAGAATATTCTGTCGAGACTCTAAAATTCTAGAAGATTGGAGCTCCAAGATATTTTGAGTAGGCATGACAATTTGTTCATTGTTGAGGAGTTGATCATCACTCGGAATATAGGGTTTTGATAAGCTTACATGAAATACATTGTGGACTTTGATGTGAGCTGGCAACTTCAACTTATAAACTTGGGTTTCTATACACTTGTTCACTTCATAAGGACCACAATAACATGGGCTAAGCTTCTTGTACTTTCCAAATGATAAGGTACTTTCTTTTGGATGAATCCGAAGAAAAACCTTGTCACCTTCTTTGAATCTTCTTTCGGATCTCTTACCATATGTATACTGCTTTTGACGATCCTGAGATGCTTGAAGATGCGTCAACTCTGATGTGTAAGGTCAGAAAAGTTGAGTGGAGAGACACATCTTGATCATACAAGGGAGAAAATGGGGTTATACCAATGCTTTGATAGTGAGAAGCATTGTAAGCATACTCCACTAGAGGTAAAAATTGAATCCATCCATTAGGCTTTCTACTGCAATAAGCTCTAGGAATATCTTCGATGACTTGGTTGACTTGCTCTGTTTGACCATCTGATTGAGGATGGTATGCGGTACTAAAGTTTAATTCTGTTCCAATTGCTTTGAAGAGTGAGGTCCAAAAGTTTGAAGTGAACTTCACATCTCAATCAATTACAATCCGTTTGGGCAATCCATGCAATCTGAAAATCTCTTTAACAACAAATAGTCATTAAATGCCACAGGCGGTAAAGGTTGTTTTGACTGGTATGAGATGCGTAACCTTCGTGAGTAGGTCAACAATTACCATAAGTGAATTATAACCTCCTTGTATTGTCATAAAATCTAATATCTAACGAGCCCAAATTATTTTCTCATATTAAACTGATCATTTAATGTGGGAGAATAAATGGGAACAAGGGTTAGAATATAGATGTGCTTATGGATCTATCTCAACACGAGGCCAAAGTTAAAGGGGTCCAAATGAGAGATGGTCTGTTAAAGAAGAATGCTACGTAATGGAGCTTAAAGTCCTTAGGGTTATCTTCATTAAAGACCTCCAAAAGTTAGTGTTAAAAATTCCTTTGATCTTAGGCAACCTAGGGCTGACCTTGAGGTGGAAATCCTACCCAAGCATGAGGTGCTTGTCAGCTTGCTAAGTGTTAGTGGGAACGTTGCCCAAAAGCTTGAGGTGCTTCTCACATGTGACAAAGAACTTACTGAATTGGTGCAGTTTGAAGCTTCTTTCACATGAGTCTATTCACAAATATGTGGACAAGTTTTGGGATTTACACCTCAAGGCTACTGTCTTTCAAAAGATAGACTTTGTCGAGCAAAAGCAACAATTTTGTGCGAGATTACTTGAAGGAATGGATGAGTATGTCAACTCTCGACAGCCTGGTTCTATCACCAAATTAATCCACCACACCATGATTGCTTCCAGCATCAATTTCCAACAAGGGGCTAGACAGAATGTCAAACCCATGGAAAACAAAGAGAAAAATGATGCAAAGGGGAAAACCAATGCTCAAAATTCTTCCCAAGGTACTTCCTACAACAACAACTACAACAAAAATAGGTCCAAGGAGAAGGGAGTTTTTAAAGGTAAAAACAAAATCTTTCATGAAGATCTTGAAGCTTTTAGCAAGGACCATTTGTGTTTTTAAGTGTGGAGAGCAAGGACATGGCTATCGTTCTTGCCCCAAGAAAAATACTTGCAATGAAACTCCTAGGGCTTCCAACATTGGAGCTCCAAAAGAGGATGCTATTGCAAAGGGTCATCTCTCTCCTATGCTTGGGAAAGGTAAAGGAGCATGATGCCTTCATCTTGTTTGACCCTGGCTCTACTCACAACTTCATATCAAATGGAGTTGACACCAAGTTGGGCATTCAAGATTTCGAGATGGGAGATATTGTAACGACTGACACAGATTTCAAGGGACAACAAGCCTCCGTTACTCCCTTGATAGGGAAGTTGAGGCTTCATGTCCAAAGCTATATCAACAAAGAAGACTTTTTCATCTCTCCTCTCCAACATGAGGATGCTATCCTAGGGGCACCATGGTTTGATCGCATGGCTGCCAACATGAAGTTCCTTGAAAGGAGAATCTAATTCACCTACAGGGGAAAGAACATGTATATAGATGCTAATGAGTCTGGTCATACTATACCGATTTTAAATTCAGCAGCTTTTGATAAGTCAATGAAAAGCTCGATTGCTGCGTACATGATTTTTGTCAAAGAATCCACTAATGATGCTAATGGTTTATCAAATGAAAATGGTAGGAATCAAGAAGAGTTAAACTTGTCTACTTTTTTAAATGGATTCCAAGATGTTCTCATTGATGATATCCCTATGGAATTACCTCCAAAACGAGGGGATGATGACCATCGAATTGAGCTCCTACCAGGAAGCTCATCACCTAACGAGCCTCCTTATCGAGTTTTCCAAGCTCAAGAAGAGGAGATCACGAGGCAAGTACAAGAATTGGTAGACAAAGGGATGGTGAGGCCTAGCTCCTATCCCTTTTGTTCTCCAATCCTTTTAGTGCAAAAGAAAGATGGTACATATCGTATGTGTGTGGACTATAGAGCACTAAACCATATCACAATCAAAAAAAAATTTCATGTGCCTCAGGTAGAAGATCTGTTTGTTGATAAGCTACAAGGCTCTACCTACTTCAATAGGATTGACCTAAAAAGTCGCTATCATCAAATAAGGATAGTGGATGAAGATATTCTAAAGACCACGTTTCGTACAACGTTTGGTCGTTATGAATATCTACTCATGCCTTTTGGTTCGACCAATGCACCAGCCACATTCAATCATTTGATGGAGAAAATATTTAGACCCTATCGCGAGCTCAAGTGGCCGATGTACTTTCACGACGACCAAAAATTAATGCAATGTCTATAGCAACTCACAATGATCTATCTTCTATGATAGATGAGTATGCTACTAACCCTGAATTTAAAGATATAATGTCAGCCCTTGCTTTGGGGAAGAAAGAGGAGCCATTCACCTTGTAGGATGGTTATCTTCTCCATGGCAATAGGCTATGTGTTACCCACTCCCTTCGTGAGAAACTCATGTATGAATCCCATGCTCCTGCCTATGCGAGGCTTAGAGGCATTCAACCTACTCTTCAAGGAGTAGAGATGTACTTCTATTGCCCTACCATGAAAGTGGACATAAAAGAGTATGCCCGGGGGATTCACCATGGGAAACTTACCGCACCACGCAAGTGCAGGGGAGGGGGTTATTTTTACAAGTTTCATAAGTGTATAAGTGAGCGGCAGGCCCCCAATAATTTATCTCCCAAGCTTAAAAATAAGGAAGGGGGTATCATATTTATTGTTGGGGGGGCGGGGGGGGGGCGGGGGAGAAGTGAGAAAAGGGGAAAATGAGAGGAAGTTTTTGTGTTTCAAAATCATGGCTTCCCAAAAGAGTTTGGGGCCTCGAACTTGTGAGTCAATAGCTACAAAATACATGCAAGAACTAACACTTCTTTGTAAGAGTTTCTTGTTTTGTGATTATAGTTCATTTGGATGAAAGCTACAAATTTGCACGGAGAACCTAACACACCTTTATAGCCATGTTTTTTGAGTAGTTGAGATGGGTCAGAATTGGACGAGTAGTTGGAGTGTAGGTTGAACGGGCAATAGCTTGAAAGTGAAACTAAGATACATTAAGGATACATATAGTTATCAACAAAAGTGGTTCCTTAGTACGCTCTTGGACTATGCTACACGCTCTTGGACTAGTTTTACTTAGTTAGATCATGTGAGACTTCAATTTTATATGTAAGATAGGGATATTATATTTTTTTGCATTGATTATCGTATAAGCGTAGAAAGGGGGGTCATATTCCCTAATATCAATCGTATATAGGGGTTTTATCAAAGTTGTTCGCTCGTAGGTGGCGTCCCGTTTTGTATATAGAGTGAATCCCCTGGGAGAGTATGTTTCAAAATGTGTGGTATGCCAAAAGACTAAGTATGATAGAGGGAAGAAACCTGGAAAACTCTAGTCATTGCCCATCCCTAATTCACCATGGGAGAGTATATCCATGGATTTTATCTTTGGATTACCCAAGTCTATCCATGGGAATACGGGAATATGGACAATAGTCGATAGGTTTAGCAAAAAGCAAGCACACTTTATTCCTGTCAAAAAGACTATTAAGGCATACTAAATGGCAACCATCTTCATATCTTAGATTTTCAAACACCATGGAACATCGTGTCAGATAGAGATCCTAGAATGACCAGTAATTTTTTGAAAGGTCTCTTTGAAAATCTAGGTACAAGATTGAATTTCTCTTCGGCCTGCCACCCACAAACGGATGGCCAAAGTGAGATAGCCAATCTTACGATACTCAATCTACTAAAGACTTATGTTACAAAAGTAAATCAACGATCACAATGGGAGAAGTACTTACCCCTTGTAGAGTATGCGTACAATAATACTGTCCATACTACTACAGGAAAAGCACCTTTTGAGATCATAGAGGGAAGACTTAAAAGTCCCTTGCTACTTAAAGTACATGGAAAAATCTTTGCCGCTGACAAGCACAGAAGGGCCTTAACGTTCAAAGAAAATGATTGGGTCTTACTTAAGTTTCCCAAGGCTCGATTGAGGCAAACGATGGGCAAAAATCCTACAGGCCATCAAAAGTATTATGCTAAATTAACAAAAAGATACTATGGTCCTTTTCAAATCTTGAAGCCAATCAATAACATGGCTTGTCAACTCAAGTTGCCCAACCATTGGCTCATACACAATGCTTTTCATGTGAGCCTACTTAAGCCCTACAAAGGAGAGCCACCAATAGAAACAATTATTGAAGACCCTCGAGAAATCGAATACCAAGAAGAGGTGCTATAACCCGAAGCTATCCTTTGGCAAGAAGACAAGGTACTACAGCATGGTAAAATTATCCGACGGTATCTTATTAAGTTCATTTTGAAGATGCTAGATGGATGCAAGGAATACAGCTTAAGGATAGTATGAACCTTGTCAATGCTTACAATGCTACACTAGAGTAAGCAAATGTAAATGCTTTCTAAATGAATAACATTTTTGTCTTATAAGACTAATCTCCTCTTTTGTGCACAAATTTAAATAGTATGCATGCTTAGAACCATGTTTGTGATGACGACGTCACTCAAACACCAAGTAGAATTTGTCACTCTACGCCAGAAGTATGATATGGAATAAAGAGCAAACATGCTTGTGGCAGCTACGTCTCCCAAGCACCAAATGGACTAGTCATTCACTCTAGAATGATGTCGCATGGTGAAAAGGGAT
This sequence comes from Adiantum capillus-veneris, assembly GCF_014529385.1. Taxonomy (NCBI): domain Eukaryota; kingdom Viridiplantae; phylum Streptophyta; class Polypodiopsida; order Polypodiales; family Pteridaceae; genus Adiantum; species Adiantum capillus-veneris. Next base: position 89,593,923 of record NC_140933.1, on the reverse strand, counting down.
CTTCTACCCGCTAAGAAACGTAGACTAATGACTAAAACTTTATCTCTTCTACCTCATAGTCGAGGAGGACTATGATTTCAAGAGAGAGGTAATGTCATAAAATCTAATATCTAACCAACCCAAATGATTTTCTTATATTAAATTGATCATTTAATGTGGGAGAATAAACAGGAAAAAGGGTTAGAATATAGACATGTGCTTATGGATCTGTCTCAACCCAAGGTTAAAGGGGTCCAAATGAGAGATGGTCTGTTAAAGAGCAATGCTACCTAATGGAGCTTAAAGGCCTTATGGTTATCTTCATTAAAAACCTCCAAAGGTTAGTGTTAAAAAGTACTTTGATCTTAGGCAAGCTAGGGCTGACCTTGAGGTAGGAATCCAACCCAAGCATGAGGTGCTTGTCGGCTTGCTAAGTGTTAGTGGGAACCTTACCCAAAAGCTTGAGGTGCTTCTCAGCAGCTTAAATGACTAAGGTTCTTGAAGTGTTCAATTCAAAGATAAACTCTCAAGATGCATCAGCGTTTCCAGGCTTGATTGACTAAGTGCTTGGAGTATTCACTTCAAACCAAATGACTTAATACGCATAAAAGACACATGTTCAAATTATCCTCCACATGTGACCCTCATGATGTGCTTGAATGCTATAGGATAGGTTTTAAAGGGGTCCAATGAGAATTTAGATACATAAAAATAAATAATTAAGTTCTTTCTTTCAAAGAGAAAAAAGAGGACACATGTCCAAATGAAATAATTAAATAATACGAGAGAGAGAGAGAGAGAGAGAGAGAGAGAGAGAGAGAGAGAGAGAGAGAGAGAGGTGGACCAAGCATGAGAGGGGGTATACTGTCCCACACACACGCACATTCTCTCATTGTGTGGAGTGCAAAGTGCAAGAGCTCCATCTCCTTCTCCAAGCTTGTTGAGAAGTGGAGAGCTTACACCAACACTCTTGGCTATGGAATGCAAATCCAACCAAGAGCCATGCTTCAATGCTTAAACTTGCCATCTTCTTCATCTTCATTACTATGCTATTATGCTATGCTAAGCAAGAAGAGTGATGATAAGTGAGGAACTATTTCTTTCTCCTATGGATGATTCTTCTTTCTCTTCCCTACCCTCATTCCCCGCTAGCTATCTCCACCTTCGAGGTGTTTGAGGCCTTGGGACTGAGGCTTGGGATAGTTAATGATTTTTGCAAAGTTTATGTTATGCTCGTGATGCATGAAGCTTTCCATATTCATAGCATCACCAAGATCACAAGGAACACAAAGATTGTATTGTAACAACTCTCTCTCGTGATGGGAGAATCTATAATACAAATGCCTTTTGGAGGGGGGACTGGCTCCAAGTAAATACGGTCCTCAACTATTGTTATGTTCTCTAATACTCTCTCTTGCAAAAGTATTGTTCATGCCAAGTTAATTAAGTACTATGTTCATGTTGCTACCATCAATTAAGTTCACCCTCTACGTTCTCAAAGTAATCTCACAAAAATGCTCACTCTAATTCTTATAATTCCACTATTCTCAAAGTTCATAGGCCATTTCCATTACATGTACCGTAGGTAATCCAATGACAAAGTCCATACTTATACACTCCCACTTTATTTGGGGAGTGTCAAGTGTGGTTAAAATTTACCGGGAAGTTTAACTCTCTCATCTTTAATCCTTTGGCATGTCAAGCATTGGTGAACATAGTGTAGCACATCTGCCTTTTGCCCAGTCCAATAGAAACTTTTTCGTACGGAATTGATAGTCTTCGCATACCCTAGGTGTCCTAAATGAGGTCTCAAGGACCTCAAATAAGATAGCCTTCTTTAAGTTAGGGTCCTTTGGTACACATAACTTTATCCACTTTAAGCTCTTATGGTCGGGTATAAGTCAAAACTTCCTTCCCAATAAATAGTGTCTCCACAATTTCAGAGCGTGAATGATTGCCAATAGTTTGAGGTCATGGGTGGGGTAGTTCTTTTCATGAATCTTAAGCATTATTCATCTTCAAAGGCCTGGTTGAAATTTGGTAGCACTGGGCATGGTGTTGTAGCCACATACTGCTTAAGTTGGTCAAATATTTCTTGGTGTAGTGGTTCCTAGCTTATCTTCACTCCTTTTCTCAGAAGGTCGGTCAAGGGTGAAGAAATCATTCCATAATCTTGTATAAAGATTCCATACCATCCTGTGATTCCCAAGAATCCTCTAAGCTCACTTGCATTTGATGGCTGAGGCCATTCAACAATGTCTTGAACTTTAGCAGGGTCCAATGAGATTCCTTCATGCGAAACAATAAATCCCAAATACTCAATCCTTGGAGTGAAAAATGAACACTTGCTCATCTTTGCATATAGCTTGTGTTCTCCAAGGATATCCAACACCTTTCTTAGGTGGACTTCATGTTCTTCTTCATCCTTTGAGTAGATTAGAATATCATCAAAGAAGACAAGGACAAAATCGTTTAGGTATGGCCTAAAAATATACTGCATCAATCTATTGAATGTAGCCGTAGCATTAGTCAGACCAAATGACAATACTATAAACTCAAAATGTTCATATCGGGTGTTGAAAGCTGTCTTTGGAATATACGATTCCTTTATTGTGGATTGCTAATAACCAGATATTAGATGTATCTTTGAGAAGACCTTGGAACCATATAGCTTGTCCAACAATTCATTGATTTGTGGGATAGGATAGTTGTTCTTAACTGTTATCTAGTTTAGTCCTCTATAATTAATGCAAAGCCATAAAGTCTCATCTTTCTTTTTCTGAAAGAGTACTGGAGCTTCCCAACTTGATTTACTCGGTCTAATAAATCCATGTTCTTTAAGTTGATGAAGCTATTCTTTCAATTCAATGGCCTCTGGTAGCACCATTTTATAAGGTCTCTTTGACACTGGCTCACTTCCTGGAAGAATCTCTATCTCATGATCAATCTCTCTATTGGGAGGCAGAGAGGTGAGATCTTCAGGAAAGACATCTGAATATTGATGAAGCCAAGAGGGTTTTGTAACGCTTGATTTTTGGATCGACCTTGTTCAGCTTGAGCACAAATATTTGTTGTTCACCCCTCATACCTTTGAGTAGATGGTTGGCTTTGACTAATTGAATCCTTGGAATCCCATTCTTTCCATGTACTTTGACTTGCCTTGCTTGGCTATCTCTAAAGCTCAAACTAACTAAGCCACAATGGATGCTAGAGTGATTTCAGGATAACCAATCCATTCCAAGAATTCCATCATACATCCCAACTGGTAGGGTTCTAAAGAAAGCTGAAGTAGCATGTCCTCCTAGTTCAAAGTCAAGGGTTCCCACAGAATGTCGTGATACCATGGTTTTCACATTAGCCAATTCTACTGTCATGGATTTAGCTTGTTTTTTATTCAGGTTCAACGTTTGTAAGCATTTTGGGGATAGAAAAGAATGGGTACTACCACAATCAATGAGGAGGTTAAAAGGTTTACCTTGATGGGTGGCTGGTGTTTGAATAACAACAAATTGTCTTTGAGCTCCAGGGTTGTCAATAGCTGCATAAATTGTTGCTCTCTCTTCTTCTTCACCAAGGGTAGGCTCTCCTACAACTGCATGTGCATGGAAATTCCTACATTGACCCCTTCCAAAGGCTATGGCTGCTCTTCCTTGTCCTCTATCTCGTCCACTACCTCATCCACTATTATGTCCAAAAGGACGGTGTCTTTGATTTACTTCAATTGCTGCTGTTGCTCTATTAGTCAAACATGGACATCTGTTCTGATAATGTTCCAACTCTCCACATTCAAAGCATTGAACATCCAAGCGTGAAGGATTTTGAGCATTAGCAGCATAAGCTCTTTGTGGTTGGCCATTATTATTTGGAAACCTTATTGGTCGTCTAGCAAAACTTTGATTCTATTCAACTCTCCTTCTAGTCCCTTGCTCCTTCAGTAAGGGCTTAGCTCGTAGTAAAGCATCTTGTACAATATTAGGTTTTATGGATTCTAATTGTAAGATAATTAGCTCTCTTAAACCTTGACAGAAACGGGCTATCTGCTGATCTATGGTCATTGGTGGAGCATAACACCTAAGCCTTACAAACTTTGAGTAGTACTCTTCCAAGGATAAGCTGTATTGTTTGAAGCTAAAGAACTCATTCATCTTCAATGCTTCGTGGGCAGGAGGTAAGTATCTTTCCTTCTTCTTGTTTAATCTCCCTCCAACTCTAGGAGTTCTCCAACACTCCCATGTCGCGGCAATGTTGTTTCCACCATAACTTTGCTTCACCGGAGAGGCGAAACATCCCTAGCATTGTTTAGTTTGGAGGTGTGGTATTTGCAGCCAAGAAGTAATCATCCATAGCTTTGATCCATACTTCTCTCCTTTGAAAGAAGGTGGCTGCATTGGTTTGAGCAATAGATTCTTCTCGTGAATCTCCATATAGATAGCGTCATTATGAGGGTTTTCCATTATAGGAGTGATTTGAGGGTTCTCTTGAGTGTACATGTATATTAACGTTAATATTCATAATAACTCAAAATGCTAAGGTATTTTCTAGATTTAGCCTTATCCAGCCCACTAAAAGTTCAACCACATGACTTAATCACATGAATTAATCAGTCACCACTTATCCAATCCACTAAGACTCAATCAAATGACTTAACCAATCAGACAATTCTTTTGAAGCAAAACATTACTATTCATAAATTCATCAAAAAGTCATATAGGAGTCTACAAAAGATCTCTCCATAAGAATATATATTTGAGCTTTCAACCATAACTATATTACACATCAATTGGCATGTCATAATATCTCCGTGAGTCGTGTAATGGGTGTAGAAACCATACACACGAGGAAGCTTGAAGTAGCCAATTGAATCTTTTTAACCTAGGCTCTGATACCAATTGTGAGATCCCCAACCCCGGAAGATTGGGGCGACTTGATAGATGGCCTTCCTTTATTCTCAAGTTCCATTGACGACACCCTACTCCGTTTCCATGAAGCAGAGATACGAGAAATAGAAGAGAGGGAGTCCTCTATCCATCATGATCGTGGTTGTAAGGGTCATACACCATAGGTCAGGTCGATAAATCAAGGAGTCTAATGGAAGCTATTTCCTATAACATAAAGATGAAATCCCATTGACATATTTAGAATCCATAAACAACACCTTTTTTCCCACGTTTAAGAGGCACGACCGCCATATAAACCCTGAATATGATATGAGACATAGTCTAAATTAACTAGTAATCTTGTGAAAATTACCCGAATAATCGGGCCCACCCGTCCGTAGACATAGATCCGTTAGAGTACTAATCTCTCACTTTTCACACCGCACTCACCTGTTCTTCTTGTTTCTAATTACTACCATGTTGTTTTTAATATATAAAAAGTGTTCCTTTATTAATTCCAACCACAGATTCTTTCATACAGCCCTTCAAACCTCATAAAAAAAAACTTTCTCAAACATGATCTAATGAAGACAGTGCTATAGTTCAACAAAAATGAATCTTTCAATTATGGTCAAGAGTTTGCCGCTACCCGCAAACTTTCTCTGTCTAACCCACAGAGCCTTTGCAAAGGATTTACTTATTTGCTAACCGCAAAACGTACAAACTTTCCCGGTCGCTAATCGCAAGGGAGCCTCTTGCTAGCCGCAAGGCACCCTGTTAACTGCAAGGCATCTTGCTAACCATAAGGCACCCTGTTATTGCAAGGCATCTTGCTAATCGCAAAAGACAAAAAGAGAGCTGATAAGCTCAGCTTATTCTACATTAATTGCGGAATCACCTTGCTAACCGCGAGTTCCATCTGGAAACAAGATATTCTTTCAGCAATTTTTTTCTTTAAGTGATTTCTCAAACATGATTAACTAACTTCTAAGATCAAACAAAGACAATTTATCAAACAATAACCATTAATCAAACAATTCTTTCACTACTCTATGAAATCATATACTTGTTTCTTGTGATATAATCATGTTTCTTGGACAGTTTAAGGGAATTCCTAAGCTTGACTTACCGGTCATCATGTATAACGATGCAGACTTATAAATTCATCTTATTGGATTAGCAACACGTTCGACTACCTCTCGTGGTTGAGGTTGGAAAACTTTGACTTCTTCCGCAACCGATACCTACGCTTGAGCTACATTTGGAGTAGTTGATGCCTTCTTTTGCACCTTTCTTGGAGGTGGAGCGGCCTAAGCATCCTTTGAGCTTTGAGTCACTCGCTTCGGGGCCATCATATTACGAAAGAGAAGGGGGAAAGAGAACTCAAGAATTTGAGGGACAACACGCAGGTGGAAGAGAAGAAGTTGGAGATGGAGATGGATTCAAGATAAGAGGTTGAGGGAGAGAAGGTAACTCCGATGTCAAGGCAAGAGAGCTTCCGTTTCTGAGAACTTCTATGTGTGTATTGTAATTGAAGGGAGAGGGGTGGTCTTTTTATAGTCTCTCAAGGCCAAAATCAAAAGTTTAGAATAGCAAAAATTCGCGTGCGTTTGTGGCTGTTATTTTTTCTTTTTGCGAACACACATTTGGATACACGTTTTTGAGTCTCTAATTTAAGAGAATCTTGGCTTCCAAGGAAAGAAGCTCTAAAGTTGACTTACTTCTCTTGCTTCTCTAAAAATATTCTTTCCTAAAAATACTCCTTCTACTCCTTTTCTTCTAAAAATACTCCTCCTTTAGTAAAATTACTCTCTTTTCTAAACTTACTCCTTCTTTCTTAAGGGTCAACTTTTATCTTTAGATACAGCCTTGAGGCTTAAGTTTCCCATATCAACCTATTGTTTCCAAGTGAATAAAGGCCATAGTTAATAGTTTCAGAGTCCAATTTTCAATCCGATCGTTCCGTTGGAACGCTCTATGACTTAACAAAATGCGAACCTTAAACATTTTTGCAAAGTAGATGTCGAAATAGTTTTTATTGAAAAATGTTGGGTACATTACATGTAGACCATCAAAAACATTATGTTTGATACATATATCCTTAGCCAAGTGGGATATGTAGAGCAAGGTGATAAGGCTTAATGGTTGCAAGAGCATCATATTTAGCACAATGCAAAGATTCATATTGCTTTGAGTGAGAACTTTTTCAAGTATGGACAAGGATAACGGAGGTGCGTGTAGGATGAAATTGACAGTATTCAATTTAAAGTGTAAGTGGCACTCTATATGGCTATAATATCTCTCCCTCAACATTTTGTCAAGCATGTTTAATTGGAAAGTAGCTCATCATCTCTAGTTAGAGAAGACTGATGAGTTTGTTATTACCCATATAGAAGAGATGATTGTTGGGTTACATATACTTTCATGTGAAGTTTTTTATATATAACTAGAGCCAAGCAGGCTAACTATGGAGAGTGTTAAGGCCTCTAAAATAGTGTAAGATGACCATACTAAGGTGATTCAATATAGCATGAGTGTTTAATTTATACAAGCAAAGCCCGCTTTTCAATATGACTGGTTGGATCTATTATTCATTTATTATTATTATCTTCTGCAAGCTTGCATCTAAATTAAATACAAAATTTATGGCGCGAGTATCCATTGAGGAACTTTTGATAGTTCCTAGATCATTGGGTGTACTTTAAAAAAATAAAAGGCTAGCACAATTCTAATCAAAAGTGGCTCATGCGTGGCTGCTTAGTTAGGCCCTTGATAGATACTCATGTAGAAGGATCTTATTTTGACCACCCACCTTAATATTAGTCCCCTGGTTTGGTTTTTAGAATTGGAGTGTTGGAGGAAACTTAGTTGGCCACCCATGAGAGTTGGTCCCTCGTAATGGCAATCGACTAGACAAAGTTATATGAATTTTTCTAAGATGTTTGGAGAAACCATGCATGCAAGTGGCATGCAGAATATCTAAAATGGTACTAGAAAAAGGGGTGGTTGTTCTAATGATTCATGGCATCAATGTAATAGTGTACAATAATTAAGTATTTACCAAAGTGTTTATATCAAATGATTAAAAGTTATTATTTCTTTCATAAAAGTTCCACAAATTCATTGACTCAAACAAGAGTTGAGTGCAAGATATTTTCAACTACATTCTATAAATAGTGGTGAGCGAGTAATTTCACATTGACTCATTAACATATTTTGCAAAACAAAAAGTCTCGAGTGAAGGCATGTGCACATAGAAAGTAATAAACATAACGTTTTTAGCTTCATTTGATACAATTGTTGTAAATTTCCAAGGGCCTTCGTGACATGCATTGTGTCTCTGATGTAAAGTATATGTTATTAAGGTGATAGAGCAATTTTTTGACTTTCAATCTAGACTGCAGTGGACAAGCTGTCTAAAAAGGATAAAAGGATGTGAGTTCATGATAGTAAACAGGTCATTGTAGATCTCATGATGACACCATTTCTTTGTTTTGGTCAAGCATACCAATATTATTGAAAGAGGAGTTCACTTAGTTGCATAGATTGATTTACAATGTGGTATGAGACACCAATATCGAGTATCTATGTAGCTAAACATGAATTTTTGTTGGATTATTATTTTTGTTTTTTTGGGCAAGGGTACTAGAATATTTGACAAAAAAATTCACTTAGCTATGTGGATTTCTTTACACTGTGGTCTGGTACACTCTATTGAGTATTTTTGTAGTTGAGCAACAACTTAAGCTTCCAGGTAGTTAACTATCATTGAGGGCAATGCATCTTTTGAAGGGGTGGAGAAAATACTAGCGTATCTTCCACTCCATAGAGAGTCATATACTAACAAGTACTCTAGATATCATGAGCTTTACAATAATTTTTATAAAAATCTTTATATGAAGAATTTATGATCTCTAATGGGGTTATTAGATTGATTGACAATTTTCTAGAGTTCATCTCAAGATATAAGAATATCTAGGGTCTTTGGACAAGGCATAGGACCTAAAGATAGACCAATAGAAAGTGTTAAGGAGACTTGATGGCTAAGCATGTCAAGTGTGACTGCAATACACAAGGACAAAGGAATAAACATTAAGAGCATTCGATAATATGTTTCCTATGAAATAGTAGCAAAAGAGGTGGGAAGCTCTATTTCCTTGTTGTATGCCTTGATAGCTATGTGTGTGTGTGTGCACGCGCGCATGTGTGTGTGTACACATGACTTCACATACTATGCATCCATAATGTTATGGAAACCTTAGCATGTTGTAGAAAATATATACAATTTTACAGGACAATTGAAGCAACTTCAATTTTAATCAAAGTAAAGAAAGTAATAGTATGGAATAAAAAAATCTTCAGCATAAACAAAAAATGGAACAAGCTTATCTATCAAATGAAGAAATTGTTTGCACAAAGTTATCAATAGATCGGTACTACTCCAATACTAAATGTGAGGTGCTTGTCTCACACAAACGATGGAATCTCTTTTTCTCCTTGAGGAAATGATAGAGAGAATGTGAAAAATGAGCATAGTGTGTGTAACTCTCCACCCGACCTTAGCTTGTATAAGAAAAGCAGCTGCCCATCCATGAGACCTTGCCCTTGAGACTCCACTGGAGTGTCTTCCAGTAGCCCTTGGCATTCCTGACCCACAATTGCAACTTTTCCTTTTATAAGCTCCCCTGAGCATAGGTTGGATTCCTAGCTACTTTTTGTAATCCATGGCTAAATTCGGTGCCTTTGCCCTTGTGTGTTGCAACCACACTTAGCATGCCTAGCCATCCGTCCTACTTACACACATGCTCTTGGTCTATCTTTAGGACCTATGCCTTGTTCAAAGCTCCTAGCTGCTCATGGACCTCACTGAGTTTTCATTGCTTGTCACTTTTTAAATACTCTAGATTTTACTTTATTTCTAACATTGATGGATGAATTGAGAGGGCCAAAAAGGAAAAAATATGCATTATGGTTACAAAATTAAAAAGTGCCTTGTGCATTTATTGTTGTACTATCCATAGTGCTCACACCTATGTCAAGTAAAAGATGTAGGGTGTATGATATGGGGGAAGGGAGGGAGACACACACACATATAGAGAGGAGGGAAAGGAAGAAGTATATGGCAAAGAAAACAATTTGAGTCTAGACACCATGGTTGCACAAAATAGACCCCATAACACAGAGATACCGACATAAGAAGGACAAAAACGACTTTAATTGGGATTATCATGACTAAAAATCTTGCACTAAACTGTAAGATTTTGATTTTGACACACAAGTTCAAACACTCCAAAGAAGGTGAGACACCAAAGCATTTACAAATTGGAAGATAAAGATAGCTACCAAGTCAATATGGATAATATCTCTAGATCAAGAGCATGCTTTGTCAAACAGGTCTATCCAACAACAACACAGCCTCAAAGTGTTCAATTGTTTTTGGAAAGACAAACAGGGACGCACCTCAAATGCCCAAGGACTTCAACACAATTGCTTACACACCCCAGAATGCAAACATGGATATCACGAGGGTAGGAGTCAAGGACTTCCTTGTGGAGCCCATAGTCCAAGCTGATTATAGGGGAGCCCATGAGTTGATCACAACTTTACAAAAGGTAAATGAAGACAAAGCTAGGGCTACACTAACAAATGCAGAAGGAAAAAACATATCATTAGAGATAACCCGAGGCACACTAACAAAATTCACTAAGTTACCGAGGGGAGAGCTTGTGAAAGCCGTAAGGATATGTAGATGAAGGAATCAACATGGCAAAACCCCTACTTTTAGCTGCGTTAAGGAAAAAAGGACCACACATCTCATGAGGTTCCTACACCAACACTTGCACTTTGATAGAAAAACCATGTATAAAAGACCTGAAATAAATTTAGGTTCTACATTACACAAGCTAGTACCCCAACATAGAGTTGTACCAATTGATTTGGCTAACTAGGGGTTCAACCGGCTGGTAGCAGCAGCAGAAAGAAGCAGTGCACAAAGTAGTCAGACACTTCACACCTAGGAGGAGCTGAGTTCTTAACCAAGATGGCGGCTTGCCTTGTTGGTGAAAGAGATGCATTAAAAGATGCTCCAAGATCAAATGAATGGGCCAAAAGAATCAAGCAGCCCAAAGCAAGAAAAGGGACCGAGTCTTAGATATCAACAAGGCTAGCAAAAGCAAAAAAGACAACACAACCAGCGTACATTAGAGATGAAGGGGCTACCATCTCTGAATCCGTGGATCAAAGACCGATGAAGAAGAAGTTGAACTCCAACAAATAGACCCGACCACTCAAGATAGGAAGCCCACATCCATTTATGCCCAAATAATAGAGCAAAGGGAAAGGAAGGCTAAGGAAGAGCAGGAGAGAAAACAACGGGCTGAGGAAGATCGAAAGCAGAGGCAAAGGGAGGCCGCTTAGGAAAAAAGAAAGGCAGAACGACTAATCAAAGAAGAACAAGCCCAAAGCTTGGCAAAAATTATGAGAGAGAAGATCAGAAAACAAACTAGTCAAACATAAAAAAGGCTAGCTGAAAATGAAGGAAAGAGGGAGGAGGCCAAAAGGGCCAAGTTCCAAGAGCAACAAAAAGCAGGTATCACCACTAAGGAATTAAGAACCAAAAGAAAGTTGGACCACCATAAAGTAACCACAACTACAGGGGAGGGCCCTATCGACAAATCAAAGGAAGATTATGTGGCAAATTTCATGGAGTGGATCTATCAACAAGAGGAGCAACAACAAGTAACACACATCAAATGGATGACCATAAAGAAGAAGAAGGAGCAATTGTCAGAAATTTTTCTAGATACCAAGGGTAGCTACAAGAATGCAGACCTATCAGAATGGACCACTGAACAGATCAAAGAGGCAAGGCTAGAATGGAAAATCAAGTTCATGGGGAGAACAAGCAGGTAGTAACAGTAAACTCCTTTGCTCCAGCCCACCTTCAGATTGACCCCACATATTGTCCCATCATCATAAGAAGAATGTGAGATGATTTTGAGTAGCTGCTTGTCTCTCACCCTACATGGCTCAACTACCCGATCTTCCCCAAACCAAGAGAGGCACCTTCACTCACATATATGAGGAAGGCAATCAAACAAATGATTAGCTTGGTTCGAGGTTCAACATGTATCAATACATTCAAAAATATAGAGGCCACAAAATTCAAATGGACTTCATTCTTGGAGGGGTACAAAGGTCTCATCTTCAAACTTAATGATACCCCCAAGATGAAGGTCATCTACGGCCTCTTCTCAAGGATCATGTTCCTCCCAAGCCACTACATGCAAACATTTGAGAAAGCCTTCTACACAGGCTATTTTGAAATTGACTCCACCATCTTCATGCCCATATGCAAAGACCTACGGCTCAGATTTGTAGCCTACACCTCCATGAAGGAGAAAACCCTCTTACAAGAATCTACAAGCCCCAGGAGGAGGATCGGGTGCAGGAGATGATGCTAGCCTTCCAGTATTTTGTGGATGAACAAAAGCAAAGAAAGCCCTTGCTTAAAGAATAAAGTCTTGTCAGGGATGACAAGGAGCTGAGAGGGGGGAGTGTTGAAGCAAAGGACCAACTGACACCAAATCCGACTAGTCAACAAGAGCCACTTATCGATTTATTCATTTTTTGCCTAGAGCCTTCATTGTAATTCATATGACTCCGGTAAAATCTGATCTTAAAAAAAAAAGGTTTTGTACTACTTAACTAGGGGCTAAATAGCCTAGTCCAACACATTTTTGTAATAATTATCTCTTTCAGGCCAATACCCAATTTCAACCCAGGATATATAACCCAAAAGTTATAATTATTAAGGAATCGGATATCTATTGAGCTTACGTAGTGAAGAGCACACCTACAGTTGCATGTTCACTACTCTTTGTACGGATGAACATTGCTAATAAAATTTCTTGTGTTGCTTCCTCTCACTTCTAGCATCTTGTACACGTCTTGTGTGCTATGTTTGAGTGTGTCCGTGCAACGCAATGAGCGATTTTAGCTCTAGGTTTCCTCGTGTGCTTTTTTTCTTTTTGTGAGTTGTTAATGGTGTTTTAAGTGAAACTCAGCATGGACAGAGGTAAGCAGGCCCTAGGAGAAGCCAAACGACCCCTCATTCGTCATTTTTGGTGAAAGTAAGAGGTGGCAACGATCATGGTTTCTCAGCTATCCAATAGTGACTTTTGTAGGCTTGGTTGTTAGGAACCTATTGCCCATAGTCTAGAGACCCCTAATCTCAAGTTTCATGTCATTTGGAGTGAAGGATTTGACATTGTAATGACTATTAGAGTGGTGATAGATAGACCGCATAGGAGACTTAGGCATTATCCCTTTTAGTTGCTTTTTGGCTTGAGAGTGACACCTTTCTCCTCAGTGCATTGTTGTTAGGACATTGCATTCGATGTTTCCATGCATTAGTCAGGTTAGTTACATCCGCGAATTGACATATTTTTGTTGGTTTGAGTTCTGGCTGGGCTAATTCGTCCAATCGTGGTGGCCCGCCAATACCATCCCTTGGTGGTTTATGTGGAATATTCCTTTTCATCGAAATATATTGGTTGGATGGTGGTCAAAAAGTGTGTTAATTAAGCTGATGTTACTTAACATGAGCTGTTAAAGTCCCAAGCCTTGCAAATGTACATCAAAGATGGATACAAAGAAGCAGTAAAGATTGGAGATACACATTTTCATATTTTTTCAAATGGCATGTATTGTAAATTCTCAATTTATTTCAAGCCATTGTAATGATTGTAATGTGTTACGAGATCAATGAGAGTTCCAGCCTATAAAGAATAGGTCAGTTAACGTACCTAGGCTACAAATACAGTAAGTTGTGGATTCCTATAGGCCTTGGTCACCCGGACAATGCACATTTTAACCCTAGGTATATATGGTAGTGTGTAAATGGAACTAGGATTCTCAGCCTTATTTGTTGAGACCACTTCAGGGATCCCTCATGAGGTGTGTGGACATGGAGTCCTTGAGCTTCTCCTTGCTCATGTGGCTTGATTAACACTAATCTTGATGCTTAATTCTCTTTCATCATGACTTTCATTCTCTCTTATGACTACTTGATTAGCTAGAACTTAACCAATTAGTGGTTAATCATGCTCTAATCTTGTGTGATTATCGTCTATTCTTTGTGTGTGCATGCAAGTTTAATTGGATCAAGGAAGCTTGATAGATCTATGTGTGTGCGCTTGTGATTAGTGTGTTGCATGATGCGATTAGTGATTTGTGCAGCATTGAAATCATTAGTGTGTGTGATTGGGATGCTTGAGGTGAAGAGAAGTGGATGTGGATGTTGCCTATCTTTGTGGCTTAGCTTCTCCATAGGTCAAGAAGCTCATATCGTAGAGTCAAGGTTTGTGTTGCTATGATTAGGTCACTAATCATCTGAGTGTTTCCGTGCCCTAGCACGGTAGCTCATCACTCCAAATTAACATTTATGTATTGGTCATTAGAGCTATGCTACGATGGTACTCCCAACATTTGGCACTGGTTCTAAGAAGCAATGACTGAATAGGTTTCCTCTCTAATATTTTTTATGTATTTTTTGATTTGTGGATTTTGGGTGTGTGCGCATATGGAATTATGTTCCCTTTTCCCTAATTTGACACCATATCTCTCCAATTGTGTGTCTACATACTCTATTTTGTCACTAATCTCGTGCTAATGTCACTAATTTTGGCTAACTTATACACTAATTTTCTACTAATTGGACTAACATTTGGTGCATATGCTTTGGTATTTGCCTAATTAGAGGCTTGCATTGCATTCTAACAATGATTTTTTCTAGTCACTTGACCATTTTTTGATTTTGAAATGCAAGGTTAGGGCTTTGGAGCTTCAACAAAATCGGCCTACAGATCGAGTATGTTACCATATACATGTGGTAGTGATGTGTGAACACACTTAGGACCGCTGGGGCATTTTTTCCCTCACTATGAGGTTTTTCCCCCCATGCATTGTATATACGCCCATTCATTTCTAGGGCTATACATCTTTCCATTGCACACTAAGTAATAGACTCTCTGTTGTGTGACTTGAGCTTCCTTCGTCTTCTCCAAGCTGTGTGTATTTTCCTACAACCCTAATTCCAACAATTGGTATCAGAGCAGGTCCTCTTAGGCTTAGTTGCCAGCAACTCTAGCACATGCCTGCTCACTTTCTCCAATTTTAGTGAGATTTGGCAAGCGTTCGCAGGTGAACAAAAAATTTGGGTGAGCTCAAAGAACTCAGTTTGCTCAGATTTTTGATTCGGGCTCATTTCGGCCTTCGTTTCCACTACGGGAGTACTGCACAGGCTATTTTGTCATTTTGTGCAATTTTTTTGTCAGGACCGTTTTCTGCATAACAGGTCCCTTAAAATCTTTTACCGTTTGTGCTACACAGCAAGTGTTGTTTCCACTTTGTTTCTCCTCTTTTTAGGCTGTTTTCACATCAGGTTTAGGAATTCATCATGGCCGACAACAACACAGATGTTCAAGATGTTTGCTGCTAAGGATAGATTGGATGGGGACAATTACCCTATGTGGTCTTACATGATGCACATGTTCTTGTGTCAAAGGGTGTCTGGAATATTGTGCAGGGCATTGATGTACGTCCTGTTTTTGAGGATACAGGCGATGTTGAGGATGTGGTAGGTCTTGCTGCAAGGATTGCTGCTGTTGGAGTCGTTTTGCCTACGACATAACAAGCTTGTTGGGATGTAAAAGAGGCTCATGCATTGATTGTGTTGTTTGTGAAGCACACTTTTGCTTCTCACATTTGTTCAACGAAATCTGGAAAACAGGCTTGGGATATTCTAGTGGGTGTTTATGCAAGTTGCAATGAGGCTAAAATCCCATTGCTGCGTAAAGAGCTCGAATCAAAGATTATGCATGAGGAAGATGACATGAACACTTTCCTTGTTGGCGTCAAGGATATCAATGAGCAACATATTTCTACAGGTGAAGTCATTTCAAACAGTTCCCTTGTGCCGACTGTTCTTGATGCCTTGCCCGACTATTACCATACTTTTGCTAGTACTTAGAGACTTATGACTTGACAGTGGTGCTACAAGCACATTACCTCACATTGTGATTTGTTCACCTCTCTTGAGTCTGTCCCTCACGAGAATTCAGCTACTTGTGGCAATAATGCCTCTTATCCGGTTCATGGAGTTGGAAA
This sequence comes from Adiantum capillus-veneris, assembly GCF_014529385.1. NCBI lineage: Eukaryota > Viridiplantae > Streptophyta > Polypodiopsida > Polypodiales > Pteridaceae > Adiantum > Adiantum capillus-veneris. The sequence goes on along the minus strand of NC_140933.1, from coordinate 89,577,898 downwards.
GATTGTGCATACTGCTACAAATGGCAGTTCTTTCACACTTGTTGATGTACTTTATGTACCTGGGATCAAGAAGAATCTTTTGTCTGTACTTTCACTTGCTAGACTTGGTCTTGTAGTCAAATTTGTGGATGATAGATGTACAATACATAATCTCAAGTTTAGTGATGGAATTGTTGCATCTGTCATTTTATGTCGTGGGCTATATAAGCTCACTTTGTATGACAAGTGTGGGAAATTTTTTGCAAATGCAATTGTGGATTCAAAAGCTTTTTCAGATGTAAAGCTTTGGCATGCACGTTTTGGTCATCTGAATTTTGCCAGTTTATTGCGTTTGCAAAAATCTGATAGTTGCTTCTTTGCCACTTCTTGAAGCACCTGCAAACATGTTTTTGAAGGCTGTATTTTGGGTAAGATGCAACGTTCTAAGTTTCCAGAGGATGGTTCAGATAAAGTCACATGCAGGTTGCAGCTTATGCATAGTGATGTTTGTGGGCCCATGTAAACTCCGTCGTTGGGCAATTACCTTTACTTCGTGACTTTCACTGATGATTACTCCAGGCATGCATGGGTATTTCTGCTTAAAGCAAAGTCTGAAGTATTTATGTGCTTCAAAAAATTTCTGGCTACGGTTGAAAATGTCTCGAAATGTACTATGGGCACCCTCCGTTCCGATCGAGGGGGGGAGTATATGTCTCATGAGCATAATGCATTTCTGGCTAGTCGTGGGATAAAACACCACAATGCCTTATATGCCTCAACAAAATAGTGTTGCTGAGAGGAAAAACAGGTCACTTATGAAAATGGAACAGTGTATGGTCAAAAGTCAAGCTTTGCCGCATTCTTTTTGGCTTGAGGCCATCATGTGTGAAACTTATGTACTAAACAGGTGTCCTACAAAAGCTTTGCAGTCTATTACTCCATATGAAGCTTGGCATGATAGAAAGCCTTCTATCGAGCACATGCATGTTTTTGGCTATTTGGTATATGCTTTGGTGCCACAAACATAGCACAGAAAATTGGATGATAGGACTGTCAAATGTATTTTGTTGGTTATAGTGTTGAAAGAAAAGGTTATAGGTTGTATTATCCACAAACATAGCATATTCTGGTTTCACAGGATATTGCGTTTGTGGAAGATTTTGTTCAGTCCTTGCTGTCATATACTAGAGACAGTAACGTAAGCCCACATGACATTTATGACACTTTGTTGCCACTTTTCAGTGGTGGAAGTACAAATGTAAATTCCAATGAGGCAAATGTAAAGCCTCTGGGTGTTTCTAAAAATGTTACAGATCAGCCTATTTTACTGATGCATATGTATGTGGTGTACTTGAGCACATTGTATGTAAAGCATGAGTGTGATGTACTTCTCATTGTGGTTCTTTATGTCAATGATTTGCTGATCACTGGACCAAATGAGAGACATATTGCTGAATTTAAGGCTGATTTTAATGCTACTTTCAAGATGAAAGATTTGGGGCTGTTGCATCATTACTTGGGTATACAATTTAAGCAATGTAATGGTGGTAAAAGAGTTATATAGAGACATTGCTATGTAAGTTTGGACTTGAGGATTGCAAACCTATTGCCACTCCCATGGAAACAGGTTTGAAATTGAGTCTTCATGATGTTGGTGATCCTGCAGACGTCACTCTTTACCAAGCTGCTATTGGATGTCTCATTGATTCAATAAAAATTTTCCATTTAACGATCTTGATGAGCTATTTGAATGCATAGTTAGACATGATTTGGAGTGCTTTTGTGCCCTCATTGTTCGAATTTTGTGTGCTTCGCTTTTTGGGGGTCAGTTCGATGATTTTTTTGTAATTGGGATTTTTGGTAAAAAATGCTATGTTTGGCTTACTTGTACGTGTTGAAAGTGTTTGAATGCGACTGTTGATGATTTTTTGAGGTTCATGATTTTTTTTGAAATTTTGGGTGAGTTTTTGGATTTTGTACCTAATTTTGACATTTTTAGAGATTTAAAAATGAAAATTGAACAAATTGGCCTTGACGAGAGCCCCGTGAAAGTTTGATGATGCCATTTGGCATCCGACAAATTTGCAATGATCTTTGACAAATTTGGCGCTAAGTTTTTTGGCTCCAACAAAAAATCAGACTTGACGGGTTTTTCTTGGTGAGAATCTCCTCCTATGTGACTGTAAGGTTCAAAATTAGTTTTAAAAAAAAAACCCTCTTCTTCAGAATGCTTGTTATCTCTCTTTCTCTCTCTCTCTTCTCCAGTCTCTCTCCTCCCTTAAACAAGGTACGCTTAATATTTTTCTCTCACTACCCTTTATCTCTTCTCTCACTTCACTTTATCTCTTCTCTCACTTTCTCTCTCATTGTTTTTCTCTTTCTCTCTCCTAAATAAAACCTTGCTTATTATGTGTGACCCACCACTCTCTCTCTCTCTCATACACACACACACACACACACACAGACCGTTATACTCACACACACTCACTATCTCTCTAGCGTCCTATCGACGGCCCAAAATCTCTCTCTCTCTCTCTCTCATCACCCTCTTCCTCTCACTGCAATGGCATCTCTCTCTCTCTCTCTCTCTCTCTCTCTCTCTCTCTATCTCTCTCTCTCTCTCTCTCATGTGGCGTGGCGCCCCACCTCTCTCGCTCTTATTTTCCCATCTGCTACGCTCCATTTGCCATCATAATCGCCTTCACCGTCTGCAAGGGTGGCCATCAATGTAGGTTTCGGATCAACGTCCATGCATGTAAGAATTGATTTCTTTAAATTATTTCAATTGAATTTTTTTATTTTTGTTTTTTGACTTTTTACCTTTTATGTCTCAAGCCTCTTCTACCCCCATACTGGAAGAAGAAAAAAAGAGCCAAAAAGCCAATAATATAATAAAAAACCACCAAGCTCAATGCAATGCTATTAAAGGACAAAATGAGATCCTATTACTAGACAAAGAATACTTGTTCCCCTATTAATAGACAAGAATACTTGTCATGCAACTTCCCATGCGATCAATTATAGTCGAGGCCAGTCTTCATCAAACCACACTGTTTTGTGAGACCATGCTATTTTGTGAGGAGACTCTGTGCTGCCCAGATAAAACATGTACTCTCTCTCTCTCTCTCACCCCCCCCCCCCCCCCCCCCCCCCCCCCCCCCCCCACACACACACACAGACACACACACAGACACACACACATCACTTTCATACGTCGCTTATTGTTCTAAAAATGGATACTTGTTGCTGATATTTAACACTACATGGATGGTAGGTATCAGTTTAAAAGGTTTTAAGTAGGACATGGATAACATGGATGGTAGATTTAAGTTAAAAAGGTTTGAAGTAGGACATTGATAACAAAACTAATAGGTTCATTGACACCTGTAATATATATTCAAGGCTAACCAATATGTTGTCTTGTTTATATGGATGTAGGTGAGGACTCTATCTTTACTTACGATCTTTTTGGCTAAGCTCTTCTCCATCACCGTTGAACCTGGCCTCTTTCATTTCAAAATGAGTTTTTCTTGACTATCTTATGTACGAAACACTAAAATGACACCTCATTCTCACTATGATGTACAATAATGAATCAAAGACTGAGTTGTTTTGTGCTAATAATTGTCCTTTGTCTAAAGCCAGCTGCTTTTTTGAACTGTTATGTTCTTTTGTGTATAAGTATAAGTCTAAAAACAACAACACACACGTACTAAACACAAGGTTCTCCCAGAAAGCGGGGAAACCAGGACGCTGGCTTTGGAGATTTTTGCCTATAGGCTTTAATGGACCCACTGTCTATAATTCCTTGTTAGGTTGACAAGTGTTAGGTGGTCTTTCCTTGACTATAGATCGGATTCTTTCCCACAGCTATTGTAGTCTTTGACTCTGTTGGTTTTAGGTTTCAAGTTAATTCAAAATTACCTACCCTCCTGTAATTTTTTTGATTCTTATGAGTTTAGAAACATTTTACCTATAAATGAACTACTCTAGGATGGACGGTTCATTTGAGGACTATCCATAGAAAGTGGTTAAATCATGGAAAACTTCTACCATTGACTATGAACAGAATCCATACTATTCTCTACTGGGTAACAAAGCCTTAAAAGTCTGATGGGAGTATAATCCTCTTTGTTAATATTGTCACTTATAGCTCCAATGAGACTCATGGATTCTCTGATATGATACAGCTCCTTGGCTTCAGACTTGACTATTCTATTCTCATCAACTTGATGATGTAGTAGGCCCATACTCAATGGGACTACCGTCAACTCATTGAGTATGGTGCTTGGGTTAGGGCGGAGACACACTCACAAGGGCATATGCACATTTGCCAACTTATGTGAAGAACACATGGAGGCAGGAATCATTCAAGGAAGGGATATCCAATGTCAAATCATATCAACCAAGAAGGAGTTTGAAGCTCCTCACCCAAGACACCAAATCTGAAGACCAGCTTGGATATGGTCGAGTCAAGGAGGACACGAGCTAGGAAGGGGGAATGTTTGGAGCTTGGGGAAGTCACTATATAGAGATCTTGTATAGCACGCACATTCAAGAGATTTATAAAACCCTCCATTCTACATTTTTTGATGTATACAGAGACCCCTTATGTACAAATTTTCTGAAGAAAAAGACCCCTTATGTACCAAAAGTTTTAGCTTTTCAATTTAAAACACCCTTTTGTATGTATATCTTTTGTAAGTTCATAAGAGAAATTAACCCCTTCTACTGAGATCACATACTATTCTACATATTTTTGAGTGAACCCCCTGAGTTGGAGGTTTGGAGATGATGATGATGGACACCCTATCTAGCCAATTTTGCCAAAGTCCTCATTTCTAATTCTACAGATTGTAAATATAGATGAAGCTCGCAAATTTTGTTGTGATTGGATCTTTTTGACTTAGCTTTGATGTGATTGCATATATTCCAAGGGAATTTAGAGAAGCATTACGTATATATCCAATTATAATAGGACAAGAGAAAAATCTCTATACGATGAAGCAGCAAAGTGAGCATAATTACTATGTAACTATTCTAATCACCATATCTTGCTTGCAATCTCGTAAGCCAAATTAAGTGCTTTGTGTTTATCTCGTCTCTCTCTTTATTTTGAGTGCCTTCATTGTCAGTTTGGTGAAGGTTTGCATCTATGTTGTGTGGGTCTTCATCTATCTTTTTAGTGATATCCTCAGGTCTAAGTGCAGTGTGTTTCTCTCCTCTTGCTCTTTATTTTGAGTGTACTCAATGTCAATTTGGTGAAGGTTTGCATCTATGTTCTGTTAGATTTAATCGACCTTTTTTTGTGATATTCTCAGGTTTAAATGCTAAGCTTTTGATCTCGGGGGATTCACTATGTTGTTTTGTCTGGTATCCCGTGAGTGTAAGGAAGGGGGTTTTTAAATAGAGGTGCCATAAGGGGTAACCCCCACTTATTTCTTGATGTCTATCATAGGTAGAGGAGGGGAGGGAAGGAGAAAGGGAAGAAGTCTAGAAATCTCAAAACGTTTTTGAATACCTCTTAAATTTCAAAAAATTGAACCCAACAGTTCAAAAAGTCCATAATTTTTTTCAAAATTTCCAAAACAAGCAGTTGTTGATGCTTGACTAGACTTAAATCCCAATGGGGCTTCATTTGAACTCATCATATATATCAATGTAAGTTCTCAAAGATTGAGATATTCTAGAGCGTGTGTATAGTTTTTGAGAGTCTAATTAAAATGATATATTAACATACTTAGTCTATCTCATTTTCTATACGTCGTAAACAAAAAAAGGTGGCATAAGGCATTATGGTTTAATGCATCGATAAGTTAATTAAGTTTTTCTTTTGAGAATTTATCCTTACGGAGGTTTAAGTTTTTTGTTTTGTTTTAGAAGTTTTAAATCCCTTGTGAGAATATTTCTAAGTAGAAGACATACTAGATAATAAGATTTTGAAATTAGTGTTAACATACATAGGAAACTTTGGCTGAAAATGTAAAAATGACAATATCTACAACCCGTATATATATTACGGAGGGGGTCTAATTGATTATACAAATAGAGCTTTAATTTTTTTTTTTTTTGGCTTTAGAAGTCTTAAATCCTATGGGGGAATAGTTTTGAGTAGAAGACATACTAGTTTAATAAGATTTTGAAATTAGTGTTAACCTACATAGAACACTTTGTCTGAATTTTTAAAAATGACAATGTCTACAACCCGTATATATATATTACGGAGGGGATCTAATTGATTATACAAACAATGTGGAAAGAGGGGCATATGATTGCTTGAGAATTTGTAAATAGGGGATTGGGTTAGTGCTATAGGGTCCATATATAGGGGGTTTTTCTTGTATGGTTGCACGCAAGTGATGTCCCCACATAAGTATAAGTGAAACCCCTAGGATTTTGATAGGAGGTTGATACGGTAAGTCTTAGGAAAATTGTTAGAACTTTTCTATCTCTATTTTGGTGACTTGTGAAATGATGGGTTGTGATTTGTGTACCTCTCAGTATCAAGTTTTCAGGGTCCAAATCTATTCTAATAGTCCTTGCCTATACTCTCGTAGAGTTTTCTAGCATTTCAAGCTTGTTTAGTTGAGAAACCATCAAGTCATTAGTTGGTGTGAGGATTGACTGCATGCATGATGAGACTAATTGTTGATTATTGATTTGCGGTTGCTCTTGTGCATCATCCTACGTAAGTTCACTCTGTTATAATTGAGAACCTAATGCATCTCCATGCCCCATCCAAGTCGCTTCCTTGATATTGACATATTGTGTATGTTAGTGCCAAATAGCTATGCTATAGACATCCATGCTCAAGATTTATAATCAATCTCAAATCTTCACCCCCTTTTGAACATCACTCAATCTTCTTCACCATGCCAAATAGCTATGCTATAGACATCCGTGCTCAAGATTCATACTCAATCTCAAATCTTCATTCCCTTTTGAACACCACTCAATCTTCTTCACCATGCCTCTTTGCTCCACCGACAATGCCGTCGCAATCTCTCTCTAATATAAATTGAAAGGAATGATTGTACAGGAGATAGAGAGCACAAAAGAGAGAGAGAGAGAGAGAGAGAGAGAGAGAGAGAGAGAGAGAGAGAGAGAGAGAGAGAGAATACTGAGATCCGGTGGAGCACATGCACAATAGTTGTGGAACTCTTTGTTCTCTATTATCCATAGAGTATAGATTAATGTGCTATTGATGGCTGCTAGAAAGGGGGGGATGGGTGGCCGACCATGTTCAATTGCCCATGTTCTCTATTATCCATATAGATTCATGTGCTAGTGATGGGTGCTAGTAAGGGTGGATGGGTGGCTGACCATGTTTGACTTCCCAACCATAGTGACCTTTATCCCAAAGTATACTTTAGTACTCCAGTAGAAAATAGAGAAGATGCAAGAATCATAGTGATAATTGAACACTTGTGTGGCTATCACCTGTGGTTATAGCACCTAAGAAGAATTCAAATAAGAGTAGAGTGTGTGCTAATTTTAGTGCATTGAACAAAGGCCTCTATATAGAATGGCTTCCCCACCCCCTTCATTAAAAGAGTTCTTGAAGATGTAGATAGGCATGTATTATACAACATCATGCATGGATTTAGTGGGTACACCCACATTGCAATCCTTCCAAGTGACCAAATCCAAACAACTTTCATCATGACATGGGGCACATTAATGTACACACAAATGACATTCAACCTCAAAAATGCCTCTTCTTCGTTCAATCGTACCATGTATATAGTCTTCAACCCATATGGCACAAAGTTCCTCAAAATCTTCATGCATGGTTTTTCCACATTCGATACCTCACAATGTTCCTAAAAATGTTCATGGATAACTTCTCCACCTTCTATGGAGGAGACTGTGTAATAGTAGAGGAAAACTTATAGGATTGCCTCTCCCATGTTAAGGATATCTTCACCATATGAAAAAACGAACATGTCTATAGTTGAATCCCAACAAGTGCCATCTCCTAGTCACTCTTCTATGACTCTATTTCAGTCTAGGGTATGGCACACCTAATTTAGAGAAAGTGATTTCTATTCTTAAGATTCCTCATCCCATTTACTCTAAAGGTGTAAATAGATTTATTGCACATAAATATTTCATATAAGATTTATTACGATGTCTGCAAATACTGCTAGAACACTTTTCCAACTTTTTAGTCCCTCAACTACATTCCAATGCTCCTCTTAGGAAGCACAAGACTTTGCTTATCTCAAGAAGGGAAACCAACACACCTATGCTTGTTACACCACATTGGTCATTAAATTTCCATGTACATGTTGATGCCAATATCATTGATGCAAGAGCTCAATTGACCCAACCCAATGAGCTGTAAAAGTTAGATCACCCTATTTGCTATGCTAGCCACCTTCTCACCAAGGAAAAAAGGAATTATCACACCACTGGAAGGGAATGATTAACTCTCATGTATGCACTCTATAATTTTTAGCAATACCTTCTATTTTCAAGAGCAATTGACCAATCCAATGAGGTATAGAAGTTAGAACACCCTATTTGCTATGTTTGGCCACCTCCTCACCAAGGAAAATAAGGAAATATCACACCACTGGAAGGGAAGAATTAACTCTTATGTATGTACTCTAGAATTTTCACACCATTGGAAGGGAAGGATTAACTCTTATGTATGTACCCTAGAATTTTCAACAAAACCTTCTAGCAATCCATTGGAAGGGAAGGATTAGCTCCTATGTATGTACAAAAACTTTTCAATAGTACCATTCAACCATCCACTTTATTATTAGCCCTAACCATGCTTTGAAGTATTTGTGGAAAAAGCCTCAAGCTGTTGAAAGAGTATGGAGATGCCTTCCAATGTTCCAAGAAATTGACCTCAACATAGTTCTTTGACTAGGTAGAGAATACCAAATGGTTGACCATATCTCTCAAATTGAGTTTGGAGAACTAGAATTAGGCATTTAAGAAGTCTTGCCAAAAAAAATTTGTTTCATGGTAGACACAATCGTGGTATCAAGGTGTGCTTCTACAGTTGCTGACAATAGAATTGTATCTTATAGATATATCACCACACAAAAAGCAAATAGTGCTACTAAAGAACCTACCTTACACATTGATTGGTGGTCTTCTATACACCAAATTCTCCAATGGAATATTGCATAGGTGTGTGATGTCACATGAAGTATAGGATATTCCTACTGATGCTCATGCAAGAATTATAGGAGTACACTATCTAAGCCAGCTCACTACACAACACATCGTCCTTGTGGTGGACCTACCTCTTTTGAGATGTAGTAAAACATGTCAAAGTGTGTGAGCTAGAGAGTTGAGCCCCAAAAGTACATAGCAACCTAGCTAGCCCCTACAAATTTCCATTTTTTGGAATCCCTTGAAAATGGGGTATCACCTTCATTGGCCTAGGCCACCCCACATGTCAACCTTAGCAACAAGAAATATATTCTTGTCGCCATTGAGTATGCCAAAAAGTGGGCTAAGTAGTTTCCTCCATTGCTTGCACTTCCACAATCATAGCCAAGTTTTACAATGAGAATGTCTTCTACACATTTCTCTATTCCCTTTTGATCATAAGTGACTAGGGTACACATTCTGCCAATGCACCATTGAAAACTATTTGAAAGGTCAAAATATTCCCTCGCAAGTCATTTTTGCACTACCCCAATTCGAATCATACACGATTTTATCCTAGGGTTTTAGAACATTCAAAACATACTCGTGCAATCAAATCTCTAAAATTATGTACACACAATTATATGTCAACTGGTCATTTTTCTAATTTCTAGTCCCAAAAAACAAATTTTGGCATATCTCCCTTATATGGATTTAGATACGATCCAAGAGCTTATTTTGGAATTTTGGCATGTTCTAGTTCTGAAGCTAATTGTATGCTGCTAAGGTTGTCATAATAGATGGCAACCGACAACTATATCTGTACTCCAAACTCTTGAAGTAGCAATTCTAGACATGCTACTTCACACAATGCTACCATTGAAACACCCTCGGCACTCTACCTCTAAGGTTTCTTCTTGCTGGTTCATGTGATAGCAGTTCTCCCAAGTGAAAACACAAATTCCTTTGTAGACCTGCGATCATATGTGCTACTAATCCAATCTGCATTTGTGTAACCATAGAGCTGCAATCCAACATCAACCCTGTGAAAGAATGCATAATTTAAAGTAGCATTCACATAGTGCAATGTGCACCTCACTACATCCAAGTTTGGCTTCCTAAAGGACTACATAAACTGATTCACCACTCAACTATGTAGCAACTTAATTTTGGACATAAGATAGTCAAGTAGATTAAGCTACAAATCATCTTCTTGTACGTGGTAGCATTCTTAAGAACTTGACAGGTAAGTGAACATTGAAGAACAAATGGGTGTACAAGCTGAAGGAAGAAGAAGGTGGGAAGAAAAGGTACAAATCCACGCTTGTGGTAAAATGGCTTTCTCAAAATAAAGGTATTGACTTCAATAAAATATTTTCTCCTATTGTAAAATAAAAATGAACTCAATTAAGCTTTTCTTAAGCCATGTGGCTAATCATGACTTAAATCTTGAGCAAATGGATGTAAGTACGGATTTCCCTCATGGTGACTTGGAGGAGGAAATTTACATGATTCAACCAAAGGGGTATGAAGTAAAGGGTAAGGAGAAAAAGGTTTGCAGATTAAAGAAGAGCTTGTATGGCCTAAAGCAAGTATCAACACAATGGTATTTGAAGTTCGACCGATGGATCTTGGATCACGAATTCAAAAGATGCAACTCAGATCAATGCATCCACATGAAGAATCTGGGAGATGGGAAGTTCATGATCCTAATTTTATATGTTGATGACATGGTGATTGCAAGTGCTAACATGCAAGATATCAAAGACCTAAAAGAACAGCTGTTTAAATCCTTTTCAATGAAAGATTTAGGTGCTGCAAAGTGGAAAGCTAGTATGTACATATCAAGGGACGGGATGAAGAAGACACTAAATCTATTTCAAGAGGATTACAACAAAGATACTAGAAAGGTCTACAATGCAAGATGCAAAACCAATTTCTATACCTTTGGCTAGTCACATTAAACTAGCCAAGGATATGTGTCCAAAGACATAAGAGGAGATAGCCTATATTTCTTAAGTTCCATATACTGCAGCGGTAGGTTCTCTAATGTATGCTATGGTCTAGACAAGGCCAGATATTGCACATGTAGTGGGAGTTGTGAGTAGGTTCATGGATAATCTAGGTAAAGAGCACTGACAAGACTATGAAGTGGATACTTAGGTATCTAAAAGGGACAACAACAAATGCTTTGTATTTTAGAGGTATTTGATATTTTCTTGCAAGAGTATGTTGATGCAAATATGGTAGATGACAAAGATACTCAAAGGAGCACTACTGGCTATGTCTTCATAGTTGGAAGCACAACAGTAAGTTGGGCTTCAAAGCTGCAGAAAGTGGTCTCACTTTCTGCCACAGAAGTAGAATATGTAGCAATGACAGAATCAAGCAAAGAGATTCTGTAGTTTCATAGATTCTTGGAGGAGCTTGGATACAAGTAAGACAATTGTGTCTTGTATAGTGACATTCAAAGAGCCATTCATCTTGCAAAGAATCCAACCTTTCACTCAAGGACAAAGCACATTGAGGTAGGATATCACTTCATAAGTACTCTTTTGGAAGAGGGACAACTAAAGCTAGGAAAGGTGTACACAAGTGAGAATCCTGCGGACATGTTAACAAAGTTGGCTAACAAGGAGAAGTTGAGATTTTTCTCATCTTCAATCGACATTCAAGGATAAGAAGCCAGGATGGAAAGCAGTCACAGGTTGTCATGAGTTCCTTTATCACTTCATTTATAAAATGAGTGCCATTATAGCTCACAATTTCAAAGGGACAACCAAATCCTATAATAATGTTCTTAAAGAGAAACTTAGCGGTTGACCTTGCATCAACCTTGCATGTTGCCTTAGCTTTTGCCCACTTTGTCACATGGTCTGTCGCAACAAAATATATTGGGATTGGGTGTTACAGACTATTGGACTAATTGGGCCTACAAAGTCTAAACCCCATTTTTCAAATGGTTGGATCACTTTAATACGATGTAAGGGCATCCTATCCTTCTATTGTGTGGTCTTGTAACGTTGGCATTCATCACATCCTTTTGAAAAAAAGTGATGCATCCTTGAATAAGGTGGGCCAAAAATAGCCTGATTGCAACACCTTCCTAGTAGTTAGTTCTTCTGAAAAATGTCCTCCGGCTATGCCCATGTGTGATTCTTGTAGTATGTACAAATGGTTATCCTCACGAGTACATCGTCTAAGAATATCATCCTTCCCTAGCTTGTAGAGAGTACCTGCAATTAGAGAATAAGGTTCACATTCCTTTAGTAGATTTTGAGCTATATCCTTACAAAGCTCCTTGGATGGAAAACCATTAACTAAAAAGTTTACAATCTTCTCACTCCATTTAGGCATGGTCTTGACTAGGAATAGGGAAGTATTGGGCAATTCATCAACGATTCCAATGGGGGCTTCACCATTGGGTATGTGAGACAAATGATCAGCCATGACATGCCTTTTATCTGGTCTCACCACGACGACAAAATCAAACTCAAGAAGAATTAATAACCATCGTGTAATTCTTCTCGTGGAACATGGTCTGTTTTCTAGATACAACAACGCTTGATGATCCACATAAAAAACAAAGTTATTGGAAAGAAGGTAATAGCAAAATTTCTTTACTACATAAATCATAGCTAAACCTTCCCGCTCTGTAGTGGTGTGGTTTCTCTCAACATCATTCAGTTCTTGAGGGGTGCACTATGTAAGCATGTTGATGTATAGCGTGAGTTTGATAGGAGGGATTTTGAAATTCAAAAAGTTTAGGCAATTTAATAGAGATACATTAAAATAAGGGGTTTATATATTCAATTTTAGAAAAAATCCTAAAATAAGGGGTCATTTAATTTATTCATACATGCTAAAAGAGGGGTTTTTTACACACCCCGTGAATGCACGTTATATAGGGGTGTACTAAATAGTGAACCCCCCGAGATTCAGTTGGGGACTTGAAAAGCTAATGGGGTAGTCCAATTTATGTTCTCTTAGTTGAGCTAAAACACACCCAATAGCAAATTTCAATGCATTGATATGCACATGAAAAATTACATTGCACTCCTAGGATTGGGACACTTGTCAAGGGTCTTTAAATAACTCATAATTATGGTCACACTCCACGGTCCAGTGAAACTCAATAAGAAGCTTGTACAATGGGCGGGCTATCTCAACAAAGTGTAAAATAAATTATCGATAATAACCAACATGGCCCATGAACCTTTAAACTCCTTTTTAGTTTGTAGGTGGTGGCAAATTGGAAATGGTTTTAATTTTGTTCTCACCTGTGGAGATCCCATTCTTGGACACTATATGTCCTAAAATGACTCCATGTCTACTCCAAAATTGACATTTAAAAGGGTTTAATAAGATACAATACAATCTGCACATTTCCAGCACTTTTCGTAAACATGATAGATGTTTTTACCACAAAGAATAAACACAAAGGTCATCTAAAAAATCTTCAGAAAACTCCTTTAAATATTCCCTAAAAGCAATGTTTATTAATCTTTGGAATGTAGCAGGGGCATTGGCTAAACCAAAATGCATAACACAAAATGTGACGAACACTCCAAATTCAATTAAAAAATTGGTTTTAGCTTGGTCCTCTAGCACAATCGTGATTTGATTGTAACCAGAGTACCCATCTAAAAAGCTATAAGCTTCTTTTTCTGTAACTTGTTCAAGGACATGTTCTGAATATGGCAATGGATAGTGATCTCTCCTAGGGGTTGCATTAACCTTCTTGAGATCCATGCACACTTTGAGTTTCCCATTATTTTTTGGCACAATAAATATTGGAGACACCCATTCTAAGTGCTCAATAGGGTATATGAATCCACATTTCATAAGATTTTTAAGTTCTTCCTGGATAATCTTTGCATACATAGGATTCATTGGGTATGGCCTTTGCTGGACTTGTTTAGCAATGCTAATCATTGGAATTGTATGTTGCATTAAAAAAGGTGGAATGCCCTTCATGTCATGATATGTCCAAGAAAATATATCCTTGAATTCCTTGAGAATATCCTGAAGTACATACTCGATAGTCTCTGTCAGGTCTTGGGCAATGAAAATAGGTTTGGACTCCTCACTTGGGTCCGCTAACTCTATTTCTTTAACCATTGCCGGACCATCATAGACTCCATTATTTCCATTAGTAGGTGTTGTTTGGGCCTTTGTATACACAATATTATGCTCCTCTGCGGTGTAGGATTTGAAATGATTAGGTGCAGGGTGTAAGTTCGTGGAATCTTGTTGTGTTGTGGACTGTGATTTTGCTTCCACTTCCCTTACTTGATGAGCTAACTCTTGATTTTGGCATCTCCTTACAATATGGCTCAACTTTGGCTTCTCTGTGGCCTCTAACTGTGCAATGTCAATGGCTTGTGGGCTGCACCACATGATGCTTTGAAGGTATTCACCCCAATTATACACCAACTTCTGATGAGCATTACATGTCTCCATATAATTGAGCCATTCTACGGTAGATTTCTTTTTATTTATCCTAGCACATACATTGACTTGATATCATTGCCTCTTATATCACTTACTCCTCTTGTATAATTTTCAATTATGGCTGGTGTCTAGTGCAGAGTTGCTAGATAAATGTCTACTTGTGTCTTCTCCTCTCCAGGATAGATTGTCATCTAGGGTACCGCTGGGCCTTGAATGGTTTGTCCCCACATTTGCACCAATATTTAACTCAAATTATTCATCCTCAAAGTCAATTTCAACTGATTGCTTCAATTTCAAATCGTGTGGGCTATAGCCTTCTAAGACGCTATTGGTTCCAATGTCAGTCAAGCCTTCATTTGTTGGTAGGTCATCAGAATCTATATGCATTTCTCCTATCATATTTAAAGCTATGAGTTGTGGCACTTTGTCCTCCTCACGTTCAACCCAAGTTGTCCCTCTATTTTTCCAAGTGTCTAAGGTTGCCACTAGGTGGATCGAGTCCACGTCAAACTCAACCATTCCAGGTATAACATCCATATAAGGGGAATCTTCCCCAACATCAATTTCCTCTTTACTCATGTAACAATACTGCAATGGGGCCGAGTGAATTGTGGTGTCAGATCGATGGTCAATTAAAAATTTGTTTCCTGAAGGATGTGCTCGACCAATCACAAGATCAACTCGAATGACAGAGTCTTGGAACTATAAGTATACATGGTTTTTAGAGTTGTAATTTGGATCTTCATAGGTGTTGGTTCTAGCTCCTATTGGGTGTCATCTACCAAAATCCCTAATTTCTTGACTCGCTTGATCTCCTCTATAGGGTTTGGGTAAGTTCCAATCTTCTTACTATGTAATGGGTTGTGTCCATTGTGGCTCATCATAATCCTCCTTTTCTTCTTCTTTTCTAATGGTTGTTTTAGTCTCCATGATCTCACTTAAATCAGAATCATTTCCAAAGTATTTCATATACACGTGGCCGTTACCAGCCCCTATGTTAAGTCTTTGAAATGGGGTTTGACTTCATTTTGTGATATCTCCCTTTGTGTTTTCTTACTCTTCTTGGACTGGGAAATTGATTCCACGTCTCTTTCTTCTAGAATATAATGTTGGTTTTGGAGCATCAATCATGTGAGTACATTTACTGGTACCACCAGTGTACTTTGTGATGGCGCCTCTGAGTAATCTCAATTAAGTTCAATGGTGTGATCCTTGGTGCATTTGGATTATTAGGACATTGGGCAATCAAATGATCTATTCCACATCAATTACATATGATTATCGGCATTGTAGATGTTCTCCCTTGATTGGTATGCACTAGTGTGGCATTCTTTTGTAGTTTAATAGGACACTTAGCTACATGATGTGGACCCCCACACTTGTAGCATTGAAGAGGTGGTCTCTTGGTAGTGAGATTGATATTTTGGCCTCTTGCTACAAGAGCAGCTACTTGATAAACATGTTTTGACTTGTCCCCAGTTGCCCTCCATGTAGTATTGTGGACACTCTACAAGTGCATCCACCATCCCCTAGGCAATATTAGGGTCTATATCTTTCTCATAGACTTTCAAAAAAGCACTAGATGAATCACAACCCATATGATTCACAAGGGTGACTCTTGGATGTGGGGGCTATGGTCCTAGCATTGGAGGTGGTAGTGGTGTAGCAGGGAGTACCATTTTGGGCTTCAAGAACCCTATGTTGTGATAATTGTTCAACAGGTGGGGCATGCATCAATGCAGGAACTCGAGGGGAATCTGTCCAGGCCAAGGGTGGTCTATCGACATCACAGGTTTGAACATTATACAATCCTTAACTTGGTGATCATATCTAGCACATGCATTGAAATTCCCCTTGAATTTTACTCTAAATGTAGGGCATTCACTAGTGCTATGTGGACCAAAGCAAACTAAACACCATTGTTGTTCCCTTCTTGGATACTGTAGAAGGCGAGGACAATCCTAGCTGGTGGGAACTGTCCCTTAGAAGATCGACCAGCGGGAGGCAATCACACTGGCAGTAGTTATCATAGAGAGTTACTGTAGTAACTCCTAAGAGCTATAAATAGGACCCGCTACATTGTAATTAGGCTTCTTAGCTGCTTGTCTTTTGGCTTTAGCTTTCTAAGAACTTTCGGGTTTACGAGCTCTTCGCCTCTAGCTTCACTCTGTAATCATTGCTTCTGTAATCATTTGAGCTTAAACCCATTATACATTTTACTAGTTGTCCTTGAGCTATTAATCTGAATCTGTAAATACTCTTTCCAGTGTTTTAGTTATGTCTCTCATTTCAGTATAACATTCCAGTTCATTTATCTATTTCAGTCCAGTCAGTACTCTGTTCCAGTCTCACTAACTGACATTAGGAGATTTCTGAGGTCTTTTGGAGGGCCTTTTAGAAGAGAGGAAAAAGCGCTCCTCCAATGAAAGAAGAGCTTATACTGCATAGAAAAATAGATTGATATTAAGAAAAATATAAAAAAAGATGTCAGTGGTCCTTGAAAACGGGCGCCTTTTCATTCAGTGCGAATGTCTTTTTCATGAGGTAGGTGACGCTCATTTAATATGGCCTTTGTCATCATTGAAATTTTGAAAAATCACAAAAATGTCAATTGGTGTTGGAATTTGAAGCTTTTGGCACTGCCAATGCGTCCGGAACCCCAAAAACCTAAAAAATGCCTATCTACTTGCCTCAATCTGACACACGAAGAGGGAGAAATCACCAAAAAACCCCTAAAAAGGGGATTTCGGATCATGGTGCATGAGGCATTAGGAAAATTTGGAGGTCATTTGGAGGGCCTTATTGAAGAGAGAGAAAAGAAGGCGCAGCCAATTAGCAGCAAGCTTACGTAACGTAGAAATACGTGGAAAGCAACAAAAAAGTGAAAGAAAAGATTTTAAAATATCGAGTTTTGTCCCATTTTCGTAAGGTAGCTTCCTGCTTTCACAAAGTAGGGCCCACTGCTAGTAGCCATCAAGTTCTGACTATTGATTGAAAGCTAGCTCTCTTCCTTCATTAAAAGATATCCACTACCTTTATGAAATGCTTTCAAACCTCATTCTCCCTCCATTTTACCTATGGCTTCGTCTTCTACCCGCCCAAGAAGTTCTAGAGGTTGCTCTACACTGTCCCCAACCAGCCTCACCATTAGTGTGCCAAGAAGACCATGTAGTAGCATAAGCACTATCTCAATCTCAAACTCTCTCACTACAGATAATAGGTGGCGAGAGTAGAGGATAAGCAAAGGTTCTTGGGTTTTTATGCAGCCAAGAAGGAGAAAAAGCTCCAAAGCAACAAACATATTTCATTTTGCATGGAAAGCAAGAGTTCTGGATTTCAAAGTCGAGGTCGGTAAGAAGACTGTGAAAGAAGTCTTTGTTCAACATGTTTTCACTCACTCCGATGTGATTGCTAATGGCGGCGATGTCTCCATGGTGCATAATCCATGGTGCATCTGTAAGTTAATTATTTAGCACTCCTCTATAAATGTTATCTTACGAGAATCTTTTTTTTTTCTTCTTTTATCATAGGTATATAATTAGGTTATACAGATGTTTGTATTTATTTCTATTCTATTACATTCACAGATGTTTATCCTTCGTCATATGAGGAATGGGAGCCACTGGAGTGCATTATAGGTCTCATCTCTGTGACCCATGCTCATATTAGAGTCTTGCAATATGCTGGCAGAACTAGCAAAAGCCTGGCAGACGAGGGTATTTTCTTCTATGACCATTTCTACCAACTCAATCAAACAAATCAGAGAGGAGTGTTGGTGAAGGTTCCACTACCAACCAACTAGAACTCTGTGGATTGGCCCGTTCCCGACACAACAATGAGTGACGCATTGAGGAGCAGGCTCTATAGGGATGTTCAGAGGTCTCTCCGAAACTCTGTACCTATTAAATTGGTGAAACTTGCAATTTTTTTTCCTATTGGTCTCTTTGTTGAGTTATTTCATACCTGCAAAGTACATGTTGCTAAATCAATACTGCTCTACAAATCATTTGATTCACTCTTGTGTGATAAGCTTCTTGATCAAGGGTGGTATGTGAAAGAAATAGATGGCATATGTTGCGAGATTGCTCTTGACACTTTCATTGTCAAGTATATGCTTGCGACACAGAAATTAATAATCTCCTTTTGGTACAAGCGTTCTCACATTGTTGAAGGTTGTTATGTGCCTATGGATCAAGAGGCAGCAAGTTTGGCAAACAATGTTGTCATAGACGTGGAAGTGGTGGACAAAGACCTAAATCTTATGACAATAATTACAATAAGGCAGCAATGCAATCTTTTGCAACTTCGACATGACATAGTGGAGGAGACTATCGACATTGACTCCGTAAACTTTTCTTTTGCTGAACGGACGAAGAGTAATGCAACGAAGGGAGAAGCATTTTTTCTGTGGAGATCTCTCTGGCCGTATTCAAATTGTGCCCATGTAATCATATTGAATGGATTCAACAAAATGTAACATTTTTGACTAGTTTATCTTAATATCAAGTGTTTGCTCAAGGCTCACACTCTCTCTCTCTCTCTCTCTCTCTCTCTCTCTCTCTCTCTCTGAGTATTCGAAACACATAGACAATATCAATTTAAGATATAATCAATGAGTTACTAAGTACATTTGTAAGTACAAATTCCGATGTGCTCAATGGGCTTAAGTACATTGCTTGCAGATATGGAACCAAAATGTCCTCTAGGTAAAAATCGTGAAGATGCCCTTCAAACAAAGGTGGGGATATAGTAGTGGCAAATGGATTAAGTAAACCCTTGTGTGGTGTGTCATCAATCAACAAAGTGTTGAAAGCATCATAAGGTACATTGATCTGCTCAAAGGGCTTGTAGAAAAGTGGTACAGTAGGTTTAATTGGGTGGAAATGTCCCGCAATGGTATTACAATTTCTTTGACTATACACAAAATAAAAAGCCGATCGTTTCACTGGATTTCAGCCAAATTACAAACTATGGAAACAAGGGGATTTAGGTTATGGGCCTGCATTGAAGACGAGATAGCCACCCTAAACCTTGGAATCAAAAAAAAATTCCTTTGTGCCTGGTCGAATTAATACTCTGACATTTCCCAAGCGGAAACTATGTAAATCAGAGAACTCTGTATGTACACTGTACAACTGTCATAGGAGTCCATTGAGATCCAAGATAATCAGTCTCTGCAATCATTTTGTGCATACATATAAGTAGTTAGAAACAAAAAAGCATTGATTATTTAAGTACAATGGATATTACCGGAACAACCGTATCTACTTGAAGCAAGAGTCCATACTGGTC
This sequence comes from Adiantum capillus-veneris, assembly GCF_014529385.1. NCBI lineage: Eukaryota > Viridiplantae > Streptophyta > Polypodiopsida > Polypodiales > Pteridaceae > Adiantum > Adiantum capillus-veneris. The sequence goes on along the minus strand of NC_140933.1, from coordinate 89,558,059 downwards.
ATTTCTAATGTTGACATTTTGTTGTTGAGTGTCAATGTTTCCTTGTGTATTGCCAAGCGTATCCACCTCTTGTGCTTGTGCAGTACATGACTCTTGTGTTTCCATGGCCGAATGGTTAACCTGTTCTGTGGTCTGTTCCTGGCCTTGATTTGCAATATTGGCCTCCTCCCCTAGCACTCCCTTATTCTCCTCTGCTTCGCCTATAACCTTTGTTGCATTCTTCTTCTCCGAGGAGCATTTTACATCTGTATTTTCAGGGGCTTGGTCTACTTCACATTGCTCAACCCCAACTTCGGATTCAACCACTCCAACTGCAAAGTTTACCGGTGTCTTTTCCTCTAATATGGGGTCAGTTTGAGGAATTTGGTTTAAGGTGTTGGAACTGGATTGACTACCTCTTCACTGATCATTGTTAAAGCTATAATATGGTCGTTGACAAAACTGTCCTCTGCATCTAAAATTCTTGGGGTTGAAAGAGATAGTAGATATTGAATCATTGAAGCACGGTACCTTTGTAAATATTCTATTGTATAATTTTCCAGAGCATTCTGCAAAATAAGGTTAACTTGTGGTCAATACTTTAATTAATAATAACACTAATGTTAGACCATACCATTACAAGGAAATACCTTTGACATAAATGGATGAAGAGCAAAAAAACTATGGAGTATATACTTTGCATGGAGAAGACATCTCCAGCCGCAAAAATTTGGATCTGTCTGATTAGGCACTTTGAGAGCTTAAAGGTGGACTTGTACAGTTCATGATTTCCATAGAGTTTTCCATAGACATGAAGTAATATTTTTATACATCTGTAAACAGTGATGGTTATTGATTATTAACAATATTTAGGTCATCAACCATTCCCCAAATAAGTACTAAAGGTTTTATCAACACTTACACTCTTATCTCTGAATGTGTAACTGCTTGTATGGAGTTGATAGTCCATACCACTTGCTTATCCAATTATATACATACAAGGCTCCAATGATTTTCTGATTCGTATGGCAACACCAGTGTTGTCACCTGGAGCATTGGGCAGTGTATAAACCATCTCTTTAATGTGCCATGTGGGGTGTTCTTTATTTGGAGTGGCACAGACATTTGTGGATCTAAAATGTAAATTTCATTTTGGGTTTTGAGGGAGCTGGCTCTTTATTAAGCTACAATCACAAATAAGGATTTAATTAGAGGCCAAGTACCAAAAAAGAAAGATCTTAAAGGTAGAGATGAGCACTTACTTTAGGCATACATAAACAATAGTGTCGCTAATTTGTGCATTTGGATCTTTCAATATCCCAATATCAACACAGTCCAGTGCTAATTGCCTACTGCCATCAGCAAGGGGAATGCTTACTAACAGCCCCTCTGTCATGGAGTGTAATACATCATTGTTTCTTTCATTTAGCTCTGTGGTAACTTGCCCATAAAGTTCTCCTATGGGCCTCTTCATCAGCTGCAATAGACTGTATACTCTTTAACTTCTCTGCTTTAGAGTGCCGTCTTTCTTCTTGCTCAGCTCTGGCTCTTGTGTTCACCTCATGAGTAACCTCATGAATCTTAACCCCTTGAGCTCGCCAGCCTGGTGGTGTTAGCAGTATATCTTTCATTTTGGGATCAATAAACTCATCAGGGATAAGGAGGATATCGTATCTCCAGTGCACTCTCTTAAGAGTCTCACTGTCCTTGTCCATTATTGTCAAACGGTGAGCATGAGCATCAACCATAGTAATATCATTAAAATAATCCAAAAGAAAATCTTCTGCTGCTTCTTAAAGACACAGCAAGGCAACTGCCTCCCACCTCATTGTACCAGCACACGATTCCTCACAGATTTGTCTCACTACTCTTTGAAAAGGAAGTTTAGGGACACACAGCTCAATATATTTTTGAGCTTTCCTGATCTCCCTAAATAAACCCATGTTTCTTTAAATATTCTTCATTCTTGGGCCCTTCAATATCTTCATTGGTTTACCTGCAGTTTTGTTCTTACTAGTAGACCTTCCACATGCTTTCTTTGCAAGCCCTAGTCCTTTCCCTGCCTTCCTTGCTGTTGCCTTGGTTCTTGCCATTACACTGAAAGAGAAAAATGCAGAGAATCACACACTCTCTCTCTCTCTCTCTCTCTCTCTCTCTCTCTCTCTCTCTCTCTCTCTCTCCCCCCCCTCCCGTGTCCTTCTTTCTCTCTCTTTCTCTCTCTCTCTCTAATCCCTCTCTCTCTCTCTCTCTCTCTCTCTCTCTCTCTCTCTCTCTCTCTCTCTCTCTCTCTCTCTCTCTCTCTCTCTCTCTCTCTCTCCCCCTTTTTCTGGGATCACGGCGTGCGGGCTCAGATTTGACATGGGCTAATAGCCTACTGCGCGTCGTGATCCACAAGGAGAATTCTCTCTTTCCTTATCTCTCTCTCTCTCTCTCTCTCATTCTCTTTGTCTCTCTCACTCTCATTCTCTCTCTCTCTCATTCTGTCTCTCTCTCTCTCTCACTCTTTCTCTCTGCCCCTCTCTCCCTATCTCCTTATCAATCTCTCTCTCTCTCTCTCTCTCTCTCTCTCTCTCTCTCTCTCTCTCTCTCTCTCTCTCGCTTTCTCTCTCTTTCTCCCTCTCCCTCTCTATATCCTTATATTTCTCTCTCTCTCTCTCTCTCTCTCTCTCTCTCTCTCTCTCTCTCTCTCTCTCTCTCTCTCTCTCTCTCTCTCTCTCTCTCTCTCTCTCTCTCTCTCTCTGTGTCTCACTTTCTCTCTCTTTCTCCCCCTCCCTCTCTATCTCCTTATCTCTCTCTCTCTCTCTCTCTCTCTCTCTCTCGCTTTCTCTCTCTTTCTCCCCTTCCCTCTCCCTCTCTCTCTCTCTCTCTCTCTCTCTCTCTCTCTCTCTCTCTCTCTCTCTCTCTCTCTCTCTCTCTCTCTCTCTCTCGCTTTCCCTCTCTTTCTCCCCCTCCCTCTCTAACTCCTTATCTCTCTCTCTCTCTCTCTCTCTCTCTAGCTCCTTATCTCTCTCTCTCTCTCTCTCTCTCTCTCTCTCTCTCTCTCTCTCTCTCTCACTCTCTCCCACCACCTCGTTTTTTGTGGATCACGGCGCGCGGGTTCGTCTTTAAGCCAGTCTTCTAGCTGTCTACGCGTCGTGATCCACAAGAGGATTGAAAAACATTTGTAGGACACTTTCTCTCTCTCTCTCTCTCTCTCTCTCTCTCTCTCTCTCTCTCTCTCTTTGTATGGATCATGGTGCGTGTACACAAATGCAAGCAAAGAGAACACTCTACAGTGCGTTGTGATCCACTTTATGAAATCCCTCTCCTTCTCTTTCTCCGTCTCTGCCTCTTCTTCTTTCAAACCAAGCAAAATTTCAAAAATACTATCTCTAACACTCTCTCCATCGATCTCTCTCAGTCTTTAGCTTCCAAACCTAACAGACTATCAGCAAATATAGCTCTCTCACTCACTCACTCTCTCTCTCTCTCTCTCTCTCTCTCTCTCTCTCTCTCTCTCTCTCTCTCTCTTTCTCTCTGTTTTTATCTCTTTTTGGCTCTTCATCAACAAAAATCACCATGGAAATACCTTTCTATGAGGAATTCAAATGGACGGAAACGTGTGTAGGAGCCTTGCGACTTGGTTGTATGTCTCTCTGTCTCTTTCTATCGCTCCCAGAGGTTGAATTTTTAGTTAGCTATCTCCTTCTCCTTCTCGCAGAGGTCGTCTATGCAGGATTTTTCTCTCTCTCCCTCTCTCTCTTTGTACTTCACTATCTCTCTCTCTCTCTCTCTCTCTCTCATCATGAAATCAAGTGCGCATTGTTACTATAAATGTACACGTTTTTTTGGGTAGTTAAAAATCACTTTATTGGTCGTACCGCCTATTAAATGCATGTACTTGTAACACACGTTCAATACATGCGGATCGCATCGTAAAAAACACAACGGTAATATCTATTATTGCCTGCAAAAGGGCAGAGGAGAGAGAGAGAGAGAGAGAGAGAGAGAGAGAGAGAGAGAGAGAGAGAGAGAGAGAGAGAAGGAGGGAGAGAAAGAGAGATTACCTGGTGTGCACAAGCTTATTACAGACCTCGAAAGAGATGGATATAAAGCTTTGAGAGACACAGAGAGAAAGTGAGGAAAGGAAAAAGAGTCAACTAAGAAGGCCTCTGCTTCCTTGAAGGTGCAAAAATTAGAAGCTTGAAGACTCCAAACTACATTCCCAGTCCCAAACCTCTACTCCAACAACAATGTCTAGTCCTGGCAAAGGTAAAGCAAATCCATTTAGTTTTACTATGTCCTCAGTTTAGTTGTGTTCTGTAAGTGTGCTTCAAAATGTAAAAGATCATTTAACCTTTCAAATTTCATAATTGGATCACGGTGCGCCAGTTATGTTATAAAGATGAGTTTACATACTCCGCGCGCCGTTATCCACTTCTTATATTTACAAAGGGATTTTTCGTATTACTATATTGTAGGTATTCAATTTATAAAGGCCTGCAAAGTGGATCACGGCGCGCCAGCAGTGTTTTTAGCGTTAATTTACATATTCCGCGCACCATAATCCTCTTTTGACTTTGTACATAGAAATCTGCTGAAAGTACAATTGCTTTTATGTATTTGTAGCTATTCTATTTTCTGAAAGCCAACCAAGTGGATCACGGTGCACCTATAGTTCTATGGATATTTGTTTCTGTACTCTTCGCGCCGTGATCCACTTGTATGGCTTTTACTACTCACATATGTAACCCAGTTTTGCCTAGTTTTGCATTTAATCCATAGTAATCATCTTATTTTATTGACTACTTGATTAGTTTGTAACAATTGTGGGATACCTAATTATAGTTTGTTCAAAACTTATATGATCATTTGGTGCTCTTCTTTTTGTATATACTCATTGAAACTTATATTTGTGATTATGAAATAAATGGCAGGTTTAAGATCACATAGGAGGAAGAGGCAAAAAATTGATCCCGAGCGCATTGGTGGCCAAGAAAACTTTCCAAGAAGACTGCCGGAGCTGTTAAAAACATCAATGAAGAGGAATGTATACTTCACAGAACCCATTGATATAACTGCTACAGAGCCTGCGAGTAGTTTGGAGGAGCCAGCTGTAGGTTTGGAGGAGCATGATACTGACCCATCTGTAGAATTGGAGTCCCCTTCTACTCCAAAAATTACTGTACCCAACTCACTTAAGAGAGAAGTGGATTTTTCAACACGTACTTTGCAGATTGCCCAATGTATTGCAACAATCAAAAAGAAAAAAGAGACAATTATTTATGAAGACCCTACAGTGATTGATGAAAGGATTTTAGATTTTGTAGCTACTTCTGGGGATGGTGATAAGTTTGATTTAGTCTCCTCCATGTTTAATGCTCCATTTAATCTTGATGTGTTCATAGCTGAACAGAGTGAACACTTGAAGCTGGAACGAGAGAAGTTTGATCTTCACACTTAAGAGGGCAGGTTTATTGTTGGTGAAATGGTGGTAGTCCATTTAAAGGACTGTGATCGTAAAAGACAGTCTTACAAGAAGTATAATCAAATGCCTCTTATGTACAGGCCCCATTGGTGCAGCTTAGATGATCGGGAGTGCAAGCTGATTCAAGAGTCCTTTGGATTTCTAATATTTTTAAATGGATTATTTACAACTCTTATGAAAGATCCTAAGGAGGTCATGGAGGAACAAGATTTACCAGCAATGAAAAAGAGGAAAATAATGAGGAATATATTGAAGTGACAGAGATAGAGGAGTCCATTGATCTTGAAGAAGAAGCAAGAGAAGTGAAACGAAGCAATCTTCTCTCAGTGAAAACCTCAGATCTCAAGTTCCCTCTAGACGTGTCAGGTTTCAATGAGCCGCAAGCCACCTTAATGCTATCAGGAGTGCCATAGTTTAAATTTGGAGATAAGTCCTACATTTTCCTCCATGATATACAAAGTATTTTTTGTTTGCAGGAGGACTTTACACTGGCCACTATTTCCAAGTATCAGGAGGAGAGGAATGGATTTGTTTCAGATGACAGTAGTGATGAAGAGGCAATGGAGATCTCCAATAACCCATTGGACTATCTTAAACTCTGCTTTGAAAAGTATAAAGAAACACTTCCTGATGAAGCCACATTTCAAGCTATTAAAAATTATCTTAAGCCATCAACTAGTAAACAGGATATGGAGGATTGGTTTAAGCGCCCAGCGTAGTAGTCAAACGATCAGTTAACCTATGGAAGGATGAGCTTTTTTTGCAAGATGAGAGTTTCATGGTATAAATTCCTAACACCCCCCCCCCCAATCTCTCTCTCTCTCTCTCTCTCTCTCTCTCTCTCTCTCTCTCTCTCTCACATACACAAACACTTCTTTTGTTTACAGTCATGGATTGCTGAAAAGGACGACTTTCTTCCTTGTCGAAGAAGACAGTTCTGTGGTAGGGTTGCAACTCTAGGAAAATATCTTCCTAGTTTATGCGAGGCACCCATCCTAATCTTCCACAACGGAATGTCACAAGAGGGGAATATTGCAACCTATGCTTTCAAGACATTATCTCGCTTCTCAGGTGGTCCAATGCTGCCACAAAATGCTGACAAAGTAATCCTCATCGACAAGGTTTTTGGGAGAGAATGTTTTGGTTACTTGCCAGGATATACTAGGGGCCGTGCAGCATATTACTACACATACACAACAATGGCATTATCTTTAGGGAAAGAAAACCCTACTGAACTCTTAGAGTATGGCAAACATTTAATGATCATATACAAGGGCGATATTCCAAATGATATTTGCAAATCATCAAAATGTTGAAATAGTTGTGGTACATATTGAATTTAATTCTACAGGAATTTGGGGTACATCGATCGTCTAAACTCTAACTCTCTTGTTTCACAGATGATTGGCATATTGCATTGTCTCTCTCCACCTGGTTTGACTTTCAAGAGCACTTGAGTTGTTGAATGCGTCTACTCGTTTTCTTTTCTGAATTTGCAAATGTCTGATTGCCTGTACTGTTTGCTGAAGAGGCCAATACTTGCTTTTGTTGCATGCGATGAATGGTTCTACGATAAAACCATTGAAATAACTCCTTTAGACTGTTTGCCTTATTTCGAGAGCCTCCATGTTGTGTGTGTCTAAAGTAGGCATTTCTAGCCATGTAATGACACTTCTCTAGACCCTGGGTGTTCCATATACTTGGATTCCCATACTTTTGGATGAAGTATGGCAAATGATTAAAAATAATGTGCTGCAAAAGAAGAAATTTATTTAGAAATTTAAACACACACTTAGTACTAAGACTATATGAAGCGCTTTGAATTTACCATGTAATGAGTGATTTGAGTATCAGTCCATGCTGTCTTGAAGGATTTTTCTCAGTAGTCGCTGAAGGTTCTGTTTAAACTTGCTGAGATTATCTTGCGACCAATCATCATTCTCACACATTTGAAATAATATGTCAATGGAACGCCACACATCACCCTTTGCATTGCGAGTTGTTGGCTCTTGGTCTTTCACCACTAAATGAATTTTTTTCCAGTGCATATACTCTCCCTCGCTTTGTTAGCTTCACATTTTTCATACCTTGAGGTTTAGATAGAAAACAACGTGCCTTGACCCCACCTATGGATGGTTTGCAGGGTACATCTTTCTCATTGGTTGACCTTTTTTTGTCCCGCTGTATTTTCACATTGCCCCCATGTAGACCAATATCTAACAAAACTAGTTCCAAAGCCTCTAGAGCGACTTGTTGTTCAGACGACTTTTTGATTTTCCAAGAAAACCCAATGTACAGATATACCAACTTCTCTAAAATTCAGCAGAGAGCATGAATTGTACAAATATGGACATTAACAAGTGGTATATTCAGAATTGGTCGGAAATTAGAGTCTTGATTGTGATGAGTAGGAGCCTTTCACCACCACTTTGGGTCCATCACTTTTGCAGGTTCCATGCAATACAAGCATGGAGACTTTGCCATGGCACCCATTCCACATTTATACATACACTTCAGTGTTTAGAGGTCACCTGCAAGATGCCATTGAAATTGAAAGTCTCCTCTCCCATCTACAACCAATATCTCTCCTCGATTCATTTGCCTATCAATGATATCTGGACTAGGGGTTTGATGGAACACCCAAAATAACATGTCATGGTCTTCTTTCTAATAAGTGACAGTAGTTCCCTGTGAGCTATAAATATCGTGAATATGAAATGGACATCCAATGAAGTCTGTCTGTTCATTATTGAGTTGTAGTCTTTCCTTCCAAGCACTTGCAGCTGTTGGTAAAAGCTTAGATTTTATTCCCTTCTTCACAAACATGGAAGAGATACTTTGTTGAATAGCTGAGTAACCTCTTTTACTAACTCCAAGGGAGTCCAATGTACCCTGTATATGCTTGGCAGGCACTGCATTCTTTGAAATGAATCTGTCAACAACATCTCGTTGCAAAACCTTAAACTTTTTGTCATGCATGATATCCTTTGCAAGACCACTAGTTATCAATGGCTTTAAGTGCTTTCCTACATTGGCCTTCGGGTCTATGTTTTCTTTGTCTGGATAGATGGAATCTCTACAAAGAAAGCATAACTAACATAAGAAAACACTTAGATTAATTTATATTAATTAGACAGTTTACAATGCTCACCTCAATGCTTGGATTCTTTTCTTAAGGCTGCCAGAGCCTACCTTCAACATTTCAAGATTTCGTAGTTTCTTCTTTTGCACACGAGTGCCTAACATTGTCTCCTTGTTTTGTAATGACCGTACCTTTGTTCGCAAGACCTGTGATTCTTGTGTGCATTGCATTAAAGTCTTTTGGACCTCATGATGCAAGTTTGAAAGTCTTTGAATCTCATTTGCTTGGTGCTTCACCATGTCTTTATAAGTTTCTGATTTGTTGTTTAGAGATTTACAGTAGCCAAGCAATCCATTCTCTCCATTACCTGCAAAGCTCAACAAGTTAGTGGGATTTGAAAATGCTGGGAAAGCATTTGTCATGGGATTCAATGGATAGAGTGAGCCTTTTGTCCAAATATCTAAGTGTTTTGCTCCCTCTGCTCTGAGTCTTTCTATCATGAGCGGTGTCACTTTGATGTTAGTTTTGCCTCGCTTACACAATGGTGTACATTCCATGTATAGGAAACTCCCTCCAATTCTAGGACGTTCACTAAATGCAACTAAAAACGATTTATTCTTCAATCATCACGGCTGTTATGACACTGTGGCAAGAATCTACTTGTAAGTACACTTTTTGAATGGTTATTCCAACTTTACATTTGATTTTATCACACTTATTTTCTAGAGAGAGAAATTCAAAATTCTATTTTTCTTAGAAGGCCCTCCAAATGACCTCTGAAATTTCCTAATGGACCGTCTGAGGATGACCCTCTATGTGCCATGATTCAACTTTTTTATTTTTTGCCTCACGGCGCGCGGAGGGCCATTTAGAATTTTTCAAATGGCCCCTCGCGTGTCGTGAGGCAAAATCTCCTTTTTAGGGGTATTTCTCCCTCTCTGGCTGTCAGATTGAGGCAAGTAGATAGGTGTTTTTTAAGTTTTTGGTCATTTTGGACATATTGGCGGTATCAAAAACTTTAAATTCTAACACCAACTGATAATTTTGTGATTTTTTTTAATTTCAATGATGACGAAAGCTATATTGAATGAGCGTCGTGTACTTCATGAAAATGACACACGCATTGAATGAAAAGCTGACCGTTTTCAAGGATTTTTTGAAAAGTTAGGTTCACTTTTTAGAGTGCTCAGTTGTCCTTTTGGACGTATGCAACAAGTGCAAGTATTTTAAGAACATTCTCTAGAGAGAGAAATCGAATTTCTTAGAAGGCCCTCCAAATGACCTCCGAAATCTCCTAATGACTACAGACATAACTAGTAGCTTTAAATTCTAACACAAGAATCAGCTGTCTGAGGAGACCAACTCCAATTCCATTTTGGTGATCACGGTGGTTAGAGCTGTTTGACCAAAAAAATCTTATCCCACAGTTAGAATTTTCCGTTGTACACATGGCGCCCAAAGTCAATCGTGGTTGCAAGAAGTCACCGGTTAGGTACTGATTCCGATCGCGTCGACCCTATTCCTGAGGTATCAGAAAGAGAATCTGATCCTAAGAAGGACGTGAAGAGCGAGACTGAGACTCAGGAGGAGCATAGTCATGCTGAAGAGGCCAAGGACTCTCAACACCAGTCATTCCAGGAGGAGAAGGGTTGAGCGTGAAGAACGCAAAACCAGGAGTTCTTGGTCCACACACAAGGCAGATGGGGCCAAGGGCAGTCGTCACAGTTCTAGCAAAAAAGCCAGAGAAGAGATAGAAATTGAGATTGAAGAAGAATTTGATTGCGATGCTGACATAGATCACTATAGAAAGTCTTCACGACGGAGACAGGCTCCCAAGGGCGAAAGAAGTAGAGACGATGCCGATCGGCATGATTATACTTCTTCATTGAAAATATCTTTCTCAGTGTTCAAAGGAGGAAAGAAAGATGATCTAGATGTTCATATTCAAGATTTTGAACAATATGCTGAGTTGAAGAATATTGATGAAGATGACTGGGGAGAATATTTTCCTCAGACATTGAAAGATGCAACAAGGAAATGATATTATCATTACCCAGCTTGCCAACTCAGATCATATAACAAGTTGCTCAAAGCTTTCAGCCTAGAGTATTTAGACAACATGGGTGATGAGGGCATCCTCTGCAAGTTAGATAAGATCAAACAAGGGAAGTTGTCAGTGAGAAGTTATGTAGAGAAGGTCAAGGAGTTAACCAGGCAGTTGCAAGAGCCACCATAAAAAAAGAGGCTATGCGCATGGTTTCTAAATGGGTTTCGTAGTAAGAAGCTCAAAGAACAAGGGGTACCTGCACCAACAAAGAAATTCAATTATTTGGTGCAGAGAGCTTTGAAGCTTGAACAACAAGCTAAGAAGGAGAGAAGCCACAAGAAGAGGAGGTTCAGTAGTAGCAGTTCTTCCACTGAGAATTCCAACTCTAGTGAGACCTCCAGCAGCTCTGACAGCAGCTCATATGAGAGGAGCAAGGACAAGGCTAAGAAGGGGTCTTGGTCTAGGATGGTTGATGAAATGGCCCGGGATATTGCTGAAATTAGCTAGACCAGACAACCAGTTAGGATAATGGAAACCTGGTGCTCAAGGTGCAAATCTAAAGATCATGTTTCCAATGAATGTCGACAATGTACCTATTGCAAAGTGTATGGTCATTTATGGAACAAGTGTGGCATTTGCATTCATCACTTCAAGAAGGGAAAGGATTTGTCTATAGTAGCATTTACCAATGCTGAACCAGCTAGAGTAGAGACAACCAATGTACCCCAAGAAGAGAAAATAGGTACCAGTGGCACTGGTACTGGGCACGGTAGATACCAAGGAGGTACTGGCCAAGGCCGAGATCTTGGTAATTTTCAAACCAAAGCCTTAATTGTTATACTTGTGGCAAGTATGGACACTTTGCGGCTCAGTGTCTAGAGGTGCCCAGTACTGTGGCTACTGAGACAAAAGCCCCAGAGCCAGTTCCAGTACAAGCAGTTACACGCAGTAAACCAATTGACTCCAAAGAAGAATTCTCAGATTCTAGTACACCAGTGGCCACTGAAGAAGTGCACTCTGAAGAAGTGCACTCTGAAGAAGTGCACACTGAAGAAGTGCACTCTGAAGAAGTTCCTGAAGCTCATAATGACAATTCGGAACTACAGGGTCCGTCCTTGAATTATGCTAAGGAGTCAACCAAAAGGTGTAAAGAATGAGGATGCAAGAGAGCTACACAAGACAAGCACAAAGCACACAGAGATGGAAAGCTTCTTCTTCTTCTTCACAGAAAAGAGAGTACAAAATGACTAAGTGCTAAAGCTGAAAAGTAGCACATATATACATGCGGTCACTAAGTGTGAACTCGCTAGAAGCGTACTAGGCTGGCACTATAAGTGTAGTCCAGCTGTAGAATCACTGGCAGAGATCCTCCGTGTCGGTCACCTAACGCGCCAGTGCCAGTAAATGCCGTAAGCGGCCAAGACCCATAGTGGATGCCAGCTCAAGGTGTAGAGCTCGACATCTCAACACTCCCCCTTGAGCTCTGCATGTCGCAGAGTCCAAGCATAGTCCGGAAACGTCGAAGCTTCTCAGCTCCGAGGGCCTTGGTAAAGATATCCGCTATTTGCTCCTCTGTGCTGACGTAGACCAAGTCGATGTCGCCCGCCAACACTCGCTCTCGAACGTAGTGGTAATGGACCTCTATGTGTTTGGTCCTGGCATGGAACACTGGGTTCCTAGCCAACTGCATGCTGCTGAGGTTGTCACAATGGATGAAAATTTGCTGGTCCACCTGCACTCCCAAGTCCTCAAGTAATGTGCGTAGCCAAGCTACCTCGCACGCCGCAACTGCTGCACCTCTGTACTCGGCCTCTGTGCTCGATAAAGCAACCGTAGGCTGCTTTTTGCTGCTCCAAGTAACAGCAGCACTCCCAAAAGAGAACATGAAGCCACTCGTAGATCTCCTATCAACAATACTACCTGTCCAATCTGCATCTGTATACCCATACAATGCTAATGGTGCATCTGTTGCATAGAACAATGCGTAGTCAAGAGTACCTTGCACATACCTAAGTGTGCGTCGTACTCCATCCAAATGTGGCTTCCTCGGAAGCTGCATGAACTGACTCTCCAAGCCTACTGTGTAGCTCAAGTCTGGCCTCGTGATAGTCAAGTAGATTAGACTACCCACAATCTTCCTGTACATGTTGACATCCTCAACAACATCACCCTTCTCTGCACTCAGCTTTGCATTCACATCCAGGGGAATAGAAATTGGCTTACAATCAACCATACCATACTTTGACAACATGTCCAAAGTATACTGTCTCTGTGATAGCCATACACCCTCTGGAGTCCTGATCACCTCAATGCCAAGAAAGTAGCGCAACTCGCCTAAATCTTTCATTTCAAACTCCTGTTTGAGAAGACCCTTCACATGGTCAATCTCCATAGCATTGTCATCAACAATAATAAGGTCATCTACATATATGGTAATGACCACAATCCCCACATCACTCTCACGTACATAGAGTGAATGATCAGCATGAGCTCTCCTAAAACCAATACTGACAAGATACTTGGCAATCTTGTCTTACTATGCTCTAGAGCCCTGCTTCAAACCATACAAAGCTTTGAGAAGTCTGCATACATAATCTGGGTAACCTGGATCGACATAACCAGGTGGCTGATCCATATACACTTCCTCTTGCATCTCACCATTCAAGAAGGAATTCTTTACATCCATTTGATGCATAATCCATCCTCTAGATGCAGCCACTGCTATGACAGCTCTCAAAGTCGTCATCTTTGCCACTGGAGCAAAGGTCTCCTCATAGTCTATGCCATACGTCTGCGCATAACCCTTTGCGACCAGCCTTGCCTTGTGACTCTCAATGTTACCATCAGCCTTATGCTTGGTTTTATACACCCATTTACAGCCAATAGCTTTCTTGCCACTTGGCAATGGCACCAACTCCCATGTGTCGTTTGCTTCCAATGCAGCCATCTCTTCATTCATTGCATCATCCCAATGCACATTTCCAACTGCATCCTCAAAACACGTGGGCTCCACATCCTGTATCACGTTAGCCATGTAGGATTGGTGATGCGTTAGATACCCATCATAAGTGAATTTCTGAACTGGATTTCTGACTCTATTGGATCTGCGCGGTCCTGGGTCACTCCTTTGCCCTCTAGCATCTTCTTGTACATTCCTTACACCAGGTGTCCTGACAGCCGAAATTCCAAATTCCTCATCAAGACTTTGTTCAGAACCATCTGAATCCATGTCTACACGTGAAAAACTTGATGATGCATCAGCCATAAAGGGAGGTTCATCAACCTTTTCCTTTCCTTTTCGTGATACATTCCCTGTACCTGTTGGTGGAGTAACCTGCGTACGTAGTCTACCATTCCATGGTTTCTCAACAGAGCCACGAGAAGAGGACTCTTGTGGTCCACTCAAAACTTGTGACTGTGGCCTCACATTTTGTACAACCACATCATCTTTTACATCAACCCCAATAGTGCCATGTGCATTACTGTACCAGCTGCTCATCTCATCAAAGACTACATCTCCACTCACTCGTAATTCTCGTGTAGTAGGATTGTAGCACTTGTACCCATTTTGTTCAAGGGAATATCCCACAAGAATACATTTCTCTGCTTTAGGATCCAATTTCCTACGCAACTCATCTGGTACATGCACGTACGCTATGCAGCCAAACACTTTCAAGTGTGCCAAATCAGGCTTTGTACCTGTAAACTTTTCCTCAGGTGTTACATCATGCACCGCAGCTGTAGGTGTCCTGTTCATAATGTACACAGCTGTATTTACGGCTTCAGCCCAGAAATGATGAGGCATGTTCTTCTCATTCATCAATGCATGTGCAACCTCTGCAATGTGCCTGTTTTTCCTTTTTGCGACCCCATTCTGTTGTGGAGTATATCTGCATGTAAACTGCCTGCGTATACCATGCATTCGCAGAAAATCTGAAAAATCATTGGAGAAGTACTCTCCCCCTCCATCTGACCTCAATGTCTTGATTTGCATATCTGTCTCCTTCTCAATCATGACTTTGAAGTCTTGAAAGTGACCAAACACTTCACTTTTGTTACGCATGAAGTAGACCCATACTTTCCTTGTATGGTCATCAATGAAAGAGACATAATACCTGCAACCATGTATACTTGCAGTATTGGTTGAACCCCAAACATCTGTGTGCACCACCTCAAGTGGCTTTTTACATACATTGCGCTCATGTGGAAATGAGCCCTTTGACTATTTTCCAAACTGGCATGCTACACACACTTTATGCATACCATCCACCTTGAATTTGGGCAAACCTTTTACAATCTGTTTTGATTGCATGCTGCGCAATCTCTGCTCATTGACATGGCCAATGCGTTTGTGCCAAATGTCAACATCAGCCACAACACATGTGCCCTGTGCAAATAATGCAGCTTTTACCTCAGGCATGTCTACATTCAGCGTAAACATTCTGCCCACACATTTTCCCTCTGTGATCAGCTAACAGCCATTCTGGAAATCTTCTACATAACAGCCATTTGGATTGAAGCGAACCTGCAAACCCTGCTCAACCATTTGTCCAACAAAAACAAGATTCTTTGTAATGTTTGGGACATGAAGTACATCTGCTAAGTACTTTGATTTCCCACTCTTCGTATTTAGAGGTATGTACCCTACATTAGCAATGGGGTGAGCTGTGTCATCTTCTGTCTGCACATAGCCTGACACATCTGGTTTGCGCATATCTCTAAACCACTATCCACGAGACGTCATGTGATTAGAGGCACCTGAATGCACATACCAAACATCATCTTGGGTGGAATTCTCTGCAGTCATTGTATTCATTACAAGCTGCATAACAAACATGCGCTCGTTTTTGCTGTCATCTGCATCTCTGCTAGTAGATGCATAGTTGCCCTGTTCTCTCTTTCCACTTGCTTTTCCCTTTGGACAGTCACGTGACATGTGACCTCTTTCACCACAAGTCCAACATTCTCTGCTATCTGGAGTATGTTGCTGCCTGCTTGATCCTGCACCACGACCTCTTTGACTCCCCCTGCCTTGAGATTGGTTTCCCCTGCCACCTGTATTGTTTTGATTTGATTGACCTTCCAGAAATTGGCCCCTGCAACCCCTTGGGCCTCGACCACGACCTCTACCTCTACCTCTGTTGGAGTTATAATAGAAGGCCTGTTTAAAATTATTTCTGCCATGAGAAGAAGATGTGTCAAGGTTCTTCTCCTCAAGAATAAGCATGGAAATCAAATCTTGGAACACGGGGATGTCGTCTCTTGTATTCATGGAAGACCTAAAATGTACATACTCATCTCCTAGACCATCCAAGCATGCACGGACAATGTCATCGTCTTCCACTGAGACTTTAATAGATCCAAGAGCCTCAATGATACTCTTGATATTCAAGGCATAATCATTGATTGAGAGGTTGTTCCTCTTAACCTGATTTAGCTCCGACTTTAGTTGAAGCTTCCTGGCCTTGGTGTTCACCTCGAACACTCTGCCTAAGTTTCTCCATGCAATGGCGGGGGTTTCAACATCCTATAGATAGCCCATCATGCCATTTGTGATGCTCATAGAAAGCCAATACATCACTTTGCTCTGGCCTTGTTGCCAGTCCCTCAAAGCTTTCCTTTGTTCTGCTGTAGCATTTGCCTCGGGAATCTCTGGTTCCTTTTCGTTGTCTCCTTCTACATAGTCCCAATAACCTTTTCCTTTTAGGAAATTTGTTATTCTAAACTTCCATGCAGGGTAGTTATTTTTCTCAAGCTTCTCAGTAACAATCTGACTGAAACCGTCAGACATCTTGAAGCACTAAGACAAAATAGCTGCAATCTGCAAAAACCTGCAAATCTGCTGAACCTGCTATCGTGGTACGTGTAACGCTTTCTACACTCAACGAGTGTCCACAATCAAGCGTACATACAACCACTATACTTGTACAGTAAATCTCTGTATATTGCACTTTGGAGACCTGTTCAGAAACTTGTGCATCTGGTCATGGATTGCGAACGAAGGGATTGTGATGCTCTTGCTCTCTTAGCCTCTCTTGCCTGCACCAGGCTCTGATACCATGTAAAGAATGAGGATGCAAGAGAGCTACACAAGACAAGCACAAAGCACACAGAGATGGAAAGCTTCGTCTTCTTCTTCACAGAAAAGAGAGTACAAAATGACTAAGTGCTAAAGCTGAAAAGTAGCACATATATACATGCGGTCACTAAGTGTGAACTCGCTAGAAGCGTACTAGGCTGGCACTATAAGTGTAGTCAGCTGTAGAATCACTGGCAGAGATCCTCCGTGTCGGTCACCTAACACGCCAGTGCCAGTAAATGCCGTAAGCGGCCAAGACCCGTAGTGGATGCCAGCTCAAGGTGTAGAGCTTGACATCTCAACAAAAGGAAGGGAGGTGGGCCTAACTGGTTGATTCCAGGTGATCAGGAAATCAAAGAATGGAATCTGGGTTCTAAGGAAAGTCCTCGATTGATCAAGGTAAACAAGCATCTGAACCTAGGAATGAAAGAAAAGGCCCAACGCCTGTTCCAGAAGTACAAAGACGTATTCGCATGAAAATATACCGATCTAAAAGGTGTAGATTCAGAGGTCTATCAACACAGAATACCTCTAAAGCCAGATGCCATACCAGTGCATTTGCAACAATACAAAATGAATCCAAACTACACTAAGAAGGTTAAAGAAGAAATTGACAACCTTTTGAAGGTTGGATTCATCACAAAGGTAGCCAGGTGTGACTGGTTATTTCCTATTGTGGTAGTGCCCAAGAAGAATGGAAAGCTCAGAGTCTGTGTGGATTATTGAAAGCTAAATGCTCAAACCATCAAAGATTCTTTTCCATTACCTTTTACAGACATGCTTCTTGATGAGATTGCATGCCATGAGATGTATAGCTTTATGGATGGCTATAGTGGTTATAATCAGCTAAAAATTGCTCTTGAAGATCGGAGTAAAACCACTTTTATTACTGAATGGGGTGCATTCATGTATCTGGTCATGCCATTCAGTCTTTGCAATGCTCCAACAACGTTCCAATGATGTATGATGGAGATATTCAGTGAATTCCTGCACCAATTTCTTGCCATATTTTTGGATGATTATCAGTATTCTTGATAGAGGAGAAGCATTTTTTTTAATTTTTGGAAATGGTCTTCCAAAGATGTAAGGAAAAGAGGATTTGTTTGAACCCATTCAAATCTGTTTTTGTGGTCTGGAAGGGACAACTACTGGGACATATAGTGTCTAGGAATGGCATAGAGATGGCCAATGACAAGATCCACTGTGTCCAGCATGCCAAGGCACCCCGCACAGCATCAGAGTTAAGTTCATTCTTGGGATATATCAATTTCTATAAAAGATTTATTCATATGTTTGCTTCCAAGGCATTACCCTTGTATGAGCTCAGAAAGAAACCAGCAAGTTCATTTGGATTGCTGACTGTGAGGAGAGTTTTCAATACCTGAAGAATGCCATTATCAGTAAGCCGGTACTCTAACAACCTGATTGGAAAGTTATTTTCCATGTGCATGTTGATGCTTTGGGACTGGCAATGAGAGAAATTCTGGCTCAACCAGAAGGGAGGACTGATTATCCAGTGTATTTTTCCAGTCGGAGATTTAGTTAGGTAGAACAAGGATATACTACTACGGAGAGAGAAGCCTTAGGAATGGTTTTCAATGCCACTAAGTTTCGACATTATTTGCTGGGCAAGCCATTTCATTTTTATGTGAATCATCATGCATTATTATTTTTGATTAACAAAGTTATTATTCAAGGAAGATTGATTAGATAGATGATGTTCTCAATGGAGTTTGATTTCCGCATATTTCACAAGCCAGGTAAGTCCCATTGTGGTGCGGATTTACCATCCAGAAGTACTGATGGCTACTCAGAAGTATCCTTGAGATACGTGCTAGCGGACGTAGAGTTGCTTCACGTGACAACTGAGGAAAACACAAATCCAGAATGGTATGATGTATATCAGTTCCTTTGCAAAGGAGGATTCCCAAAAAATTGGACTCAGAATTAGAAGAAGGCTCTGATTATCAAGAGTCCGAAGTTCACCATCATAGGAGGATTGCTCTATAGACTGGGAGTAGATGGGGTTCTTCGAAGGTGTGTGCGAATGGAAGGAAGAATGAAAGTTATTTCTGAGGTATAGGATGGGGATTCTAGAGGAAATTTGTCCACTGATATTACTTACAAGAAGATTTTACAGCCTGGATTGTGGTGGCAAACTCTAATATCTAATGTTAGAAGTTTTTAAAAAACATGTGATATATGCCAAAGAATGGGCAGACCAACAACATCCAATAGGACTCCACTTACTCCACTTCAACCACTCGGAGTATTTATGAAATGGGGTTTGGACTTCATGGGGCAATTCAAGAAAATCACTCCAAGAAAGAACCGGTATATATTGATGGACACTTGTTATGTCACCAGATGGGTAGAGGCCAAGGTTCTTCCAGATAACACCACGAAGTCCATTGTTGTATTCTTATTTGAAAATATTATCTGCTGTTATGGATGACCTGTGGAGATTGTGTTCGATCAAGGGACACATTTTATTAATGATACTATGGATATTTTGATGGAAATGCTCTCAGTGAAGCACAAGAAGTCAATGCCATATTATCCCAGGTGCATCGGGCAAGCTGAAAGCAGTAACA
Source organism: Adiantum capillus-veneris (assembly GCF_014529385.1). NCBI lineage: Eukaryota > Viridiplantae > Streptophyta > Polypodiopsida > Polypodiales > Pteridaceae > Adiantum > Adiantum capillus-veneris. Next base: position 89,538,811 of record NC_140933.1, on the reverse strand, counting down.
AAACCATCAAGAACATTTTCACGAAGATTGTGTAGAAGGAGCCACACTAGTGGGATCTTAAGCTCCAGACTACTCTATGGGCCTACAGGACAACTTATAAAGTCACACTGGACTGACACCGTTCAGAATGGTGTATGGTACTTAAGCTATAGTGCTTATGGAGTTTGTGATTCCCAGTCTGAGGATGGTAGTTGAGTATGGATTAGATTTTAATCACAATCTTAAACATAGACTAGAGAAATAGTGCAGAAGGATGAGTTAAGACAACGTGCTAGCTAGAATAGGAGATTGTTCAGCAAAGAAGGAAACACTAGCATGATAGAAGAATCGAAGCTAGGGAGTTCCAGAGGAGTGACTTGGTTTTTCTCTATCAATCCAAACTGGACCCTAAGAAACCAAATTTAAAGATAGCTTGGGCTGGTCCGTATGAAGTCGACTGGGTGTTTTCCAATGGCATAGTAAGGTTGAAGGATTTATCTGGATTACTGCTGCCAGGTGTTTATAATGGATCCAAGATCAAGCTGTATTATTCTATAAGAAAGAGACTTCCAGAGAAGAAGATACTAGCATTCTGGGTTCTGATGACTAGGAAGTTTTAAAACTAGCTATTCTAAACCTCTTCCATGTACAACCAGTACTAGAACCAGTGACGGTGCTAGAAAAGTCTCAGCATGACAAAATAGTGCCAGTGGCAGAGTCAGTACTAGTTTTTAGGGGGGAAAGGGCTAGTGGGACTGCATGTGATAATCATTAAAGGGAACATGGAAGTATTAGCCAATGCATGTATGCCATGTTGCAGATGGTGCAGAAAACTATAAGAACGGTAAGTGGTGGAGCTTTTATGGTGCGAACGTGTATAACAGCAAGGTGAGTGGGCATTCTTCCTCATAAATCTCTTGTGTGTTGCCTACCTGCTGTTACACATTTTCCATCGCCAAGCTTTGAGGATTCTTCACTAAAAACACAAACCTCCTCGTCATAAGAATCTGTTGATCACTATTTGTCCCTACCCGACACACCTGGCTATGGCTTTGACTATCCAAGTAAGTCTTCTTCCTCTACAGACTTACCGTCCTCACAGTGTATGGGCAGAAGGAAAATGTCAAAGAAGATGCAGGTTACCAGAGATGAAAATTTGGAAATCATCACCTCTCTTAAAGCTTCTCTACAACTTATCCCGCATAGAAAGATACAAAGGTATGTGTTCACTGAGCAGGCCAAAGTGCTGCTGCAGCTATGGGACTTGCATGTAGTGGTACAAGCTACAAGGATAGATTTTGACATGGCCATAATCAAGTATGTTCTTGATTCTTTCAATGCCGAGGATGGCAATGCTGTTATCAACGGCGTAAAAGTCATAGCAAGTCCTGACGATATTGCTTATGCTTTCAAAATGCCCAATGAGCCAAAGTTGACCATAGTGTCTGCAGAATAGATAAGTTTGTCTTTGAAAGAGGATGAAGCAGCCAAGAAGAAACAAAAGGCTAGTGCACAAGGGGTTCCAGTAGAGCAGGACTGGACGTCCCCTTAGCTTATAGGTTTGTTGCTGAGGCTGTTAGCCTGAAGAATAATCTCATGTATGTGTCAAAAAATCTGTTTGCTATGATGCTTGCAAAATGATTAAATGCTACAGCTAAAATCAATTTATGTCAGATCTTATCTCACAATGTGCTCCAGCAGACAGCCAAGTTGAAATCTTAGAGTGTATTCAAAGCATGGTATGTCTGGAAATTTCTATACTGGGTAGCTGCTCTAGAAGCTAATGACCAGGTAACGATGGCTTGGAGTCTGAAGCCCATTCCAGAGACTAACAATGTAGAGCTATCTTCATACAAAGAGGCTCTGGGCAATCAATTGGCCCTAACTCGACAATAGATGAAGGCCACACATGTGGAAGACAGTGGTTTGAAGAAACCAAGGATTACGTTGGCCAAAAGCACTGCTTTTATAAAGAAACTGGAGAGTCAAGTCAAGTCTTTGCCTACTAGAGAACCTTTAGCAGGCCAGACTTCAGCCACACCTGAAGAGAAGACTCCTGCATTGACCAGTGCTGGAAAGGGCCAGCAAGAAGAGCAAACTCCAACATACAACAACAAGAAAGGGAAAAAAGAAATGTCAAGTACTGAACTAGCGACGGTCAAAGACAAGGGAAAGGGCTGAGTACCTAACAGTCCAGCCAACAGAATTCCTTTCAGTGAATTGGCTTTATCCATAGCCAAGAAGGATAAACTGTAGCAGTTACAACATAACCCTCTCAAAGGCTGACTAATTTTTCAAACATCTGATTTGGCACACTTACCATACATGGATCTCGTTATGGTTTATGAGCCAGTCGAATCAGGCAACAATAGCTGATGGCTGCTCAATGCTTATCCAATCATCATGGAGCACCATTGTCAACACCTTAGGTCAGATGATGGCTGCATCAGCTCCCAAGGTTAAGCTAAAAGAAGAACTGGAAAGCAGCCAGCAGTAGGTTCAAATACTTCAAAAGGATGTGCCTGCACAAAGATTCAGGCATACTATTGCTGAAAATCAGTCAGTAAGGACAATTAATGAGCTGCAGACAAAGTTGTTGAAGATAGAAATTGAAAATCGGCAATTAAAGGAAGACAAGGCAGCAGCCTTGAGAGATGTTGATAGATTTTAGACTATGCTACGAATGAAGCGGACATATTTCAAAGAACTAATGACAACCCACATTGCAGTCAAGGCTTCTCTTACATAGATATATGTTTATAATAATCTTGCTGATATTCTGAGTCCAGAAGGCAACGTCACTCTGAATATGGACAATCTAAAGGCACTTATGGAGACCATGCAGAGTGATCTGCAAGACAAGCTCTCTGAATATAGCACAATATTAGCAAATCAAGCCATCATGGACTATATTGAAAAGAAAAATAATCCTGATGAGGATTCTAAGAGGGAAGAAGAGAAGGATGAGGAAAGGGAGGACAACCCGGCCAACAAACCGGATGATGATGATGATGATGACTTTCCTCCTTCCCCACCTTCAGGCTCTGGAGCTGGTGGATCGGCTGCCAACAGGGGATAGTTAGCCCAACAAAGAACAGCGAGACCAGCAGTCGAGGGACCAACGGTCTGATGATCAGCAGTCAGGCAGTGGACATAAAGACAACACTGGAGAAACTCCAGTACACCAGTCGACAACAAAGGAAAAGCCAAAGCTATGACTGAGTCCTTAAAGGGGGATGAGCAACATTCATTACAGATCATCACACTGAACAAGAGATTAAGACATCAACAAGCTTCTATTACTAGGATGTATTTGGAGGATGATACTATGATCTCTGATCTGGAACGCTTTCAAAGGCTGTATGTTGGAGCTAGAGAAATGATTCAGCACTAGAAATTAATTGCCTCTTCCATGATCAAGAATTGTGCCACTTGCATGTGCATCCCAGTAGAATCCGGCTGCTGAAATGGGTACCTGAGTGGGTGCTGACTTCTGATGATAGGATAGTCAATCCACACTGGCAACGATAGTCCACTACAGATCGACACTCTCTAGCCCTTGAATTAGATCTACTGCTTAGAAACAGGCCTACATACAAGTGTACGAAGGAAGTTAGAACTCAACTAAAATAAGTTTTACTGTAGATGAAAATTGCCAGAGGAGTTTTGGACCAGAGGGTGCAGGCTATCATTGAAGACCAGTCTTCTAGTAGCAAAGAACCTCGGACTCAAATGACAGTAGGAGAACATGCAACTTCTTTTTGAAGACTCTTTCAGCTCGTCCGAGTTACTAGGAAGATGATGCAGTAGGAGAACCAAGATGTTATCATTTTTTTGGAGTTTGTGCGTGACTCTCCAGTTCTCCTGTATGCATTACCTGCTAAAGAGGCTGAACTACCTAGATTTTTCCCATATTTATATCGTCAGCATCCAGAATCAATGGATTGGCTCACCTTCTTCAGTATCACTAATGAACTCTAGGACTGGTATGAGCGAGCCACTGTGGAATGGAGAAACTGGCAATCACTGATCAATGATGCTCTCAAACTGGATGATGTCATGGAATTGTAGGGAGAAATGCAGAGGGTCAAACTCTGTATGGGACAATGAAAGATCCAGCTTCGAGGCTTAATGAAGATCACAAATCAGTTGTGCTTCAACTGATTGTGGAGTCTTCAAAGATCCCTGAAATGGATATCACTGCTAAACCAGGACTGGGACCACAATACATAGAAATGGTTGAGATTCTCTTTGAAGCTAGAATTAAGACAAATCAGCCTCTTGCATAGGGATGGATCCATACAGTCTCGCATTGTCATAAATTGGCTAGAACCAGTTTGACAAAGGGAGAACGCACTCGGTATGATCCTAACACCAAAACCTACAATCCTCTCACGCCTTATGAATTTGAGATGTTCACTGAAAGGCAGGATCAGCTTGAGTAGGAGGATGATTTACAGACCTATCCAGAAGGACAATGATGGCACTGGGACTTCCGAGGAACCAACACACAAGAAGGGCAAGAGAAAGCGGGTTCAGTGAAAGGATACTAGGTAGTTCCATCTCAGAATCAGACGGTGGATTTCCCTAGTAAGGCACTAGAATCTCCTTGGCTGGGCACCCTTGGAATTACAATTATAGGGGTGTCAAGCACTCAACAAGCATGAAATATGGCATAAAGTCATACAAAAAGAATACTATCAAGAGGAACATTAGCCAACTCAGCAACATCAAATCAGAATCAGGAGGTGGATTTTTTTTCAAAATTTTTGGAGTTATACCAAAATTCAAGAAAGGAGGGAAGGATGTAGAAGCGAGGATAGTCTTAGCAGGCGGGAATTGTCCCTTAGAAGGCCAACCAGCGGGAGGCAATCACACGGGTAGTTTTATCGTAGGCAGCTACTACAATAAATCCTGAGAGCTATAAATAGGACTCGCTACATTGTAATCATGCTTCTTAGCTGCTTGTCTTTTGGCTTTAGCTCTCTAGGCACTTTCGGATTTACGAGCTCTTCGCCTCTAGCTTCACTATGTAATCATTGCTTCTGTAATCATCTAATATTAAACCCATTATACACTAGACTGGTTGTACTTGAGCTATTAATCTGAATCTGTAAATACTCTTTCCAGCCTTTTAGTTATGTCTCTCATTTCCGTATAACATTCCAGTTTAGTTATCTATTTCAGTCTAGACAATACTCTCTTCCAGTCTCACTAACTGAACTGACGACATAACCAGTAGCTTTAAATTCCAACACTGAAATCAGCTGTCTGAAGAGACTAGCTCCAATTCCAGATACATATGATTGTTTTGTGGAGCACGATTATCTCTAAGAATTTCTTGAATGGCCTTGCTAATATTTTCCAAAGTCATCTAAGATATCTTTGGCTCTTTAACAATAGACTTTATGGTCATTGGCTCATGCCCCGATGCTTGCGAGCTACTAGAATTTGGCTCAGAGGAAACTCTTTCACTTGTGATCATTAAATTGTCTTCCAATCAAATTGCATTGGTAGTGAATCCCTCCCAGTATAAGTAATACCTCCAATGACTAGGCCATTATAGATATTTTCATGTTGCAATCCTCAAAGGAATCTATTGAGCAATTGGTTATTGTTGAAATGTTCATTTATAGGACAACAAGAGTTTAAGTGCTTTAGACGACTAATACTGACTTGCCCTCCTCATGTTCGGCCTTTTGTAACTGAGATGCTACACCCCAAAGCACACCGTCTTGTATATACTCTTTTGAGAACAATCTTTGAAGAATAGGGTAAATCATTTTCTCTTCCATCCTTAAGGTCCTATATTAACCCCCAACCTTCCCACTCAAAGTCAAGCTTAAAGCATTGCTCTTATGTAGTTCATCGTCTAGGGAATCACATATTTGCTCAAATACTTTGATGTGATTTTGAGAATCTTCATCCCCATTGAATTTTTGTGTAAGCTTTGCAATCTGTACTACTTTACTCCTAGGTTCTCTTTCAAGCATGTGATGCATATTCTCTGCAATAGATCGACCTATCGTTTGAGCAAATGCTGCCAAATCACCTATGTGAGGAGGTATGGTTGGTGGAGGCACTCTTACTAGAACTATATATGGGACGGGGGTGGTTACTGGCCCTGGCATACATGTAGCCAACATACTAATATGGAATATGATTTGGCATAGGTCCAATCAATAAGGGCTTGAGAATGGCACTCGTGGAGCATATGCTGTTGGTACAATCGGAGGTGTAGGAGCCATGTGTGCATAAGTGGCTACATGCACATATAATCGACGCCCAGTGGTAGGTACTACACCACTAGGTAGTGGTACTGCACTAGCCCTAGAGGCTATATCTCTCAGGTTTATCACTAGAGTAGGCACTGCGGTTTCTCTGAGAGGAAGTTGAGACAAACTAGAAAAACTAAAGTTACTGTTCGTGGGCTTAGACTACATCGGGACTCTAAGAGAAACGGCATATGAGGGGTCTATGGGACTCATCATAGGAGTCTCCATTTGTGATAGAGTGGACTGTTTGGCCTTGTTCGTATCCAAAAATCTCATGGGGCCAACCGAGGGTACGTTTACACCTCGATTTTGCCACTCCGAGTGGATGATGTCATGGAAAACATCACATATTAATCTTTGTTGCTCCTCAATATTAATGGTGTTAGATGTGGATTGAACAATCTCTATCCAACCTACATGGTAGGAGTGGCCAAAGTATAGATCCCTCAACATCTCAATGTGGAGGTCATATTTTCAATTTTCATTAAGAAATGCCTCTTCTAGACTTGACGTGTTAGAGGTCCCTTGTGAGGTGGAAGCAATGTTGCTCCCCATGGTTTTGCCTTTTGTGGTTGGTGCTTTAGAGGGAGCTTCCAAGGGAGGTAGCTCGGTAGGGCCTGCATTGAAGGAGGTAGGAAGAATATTCACATGGACACTCTTAGGGGGTGTAGGGACCACGTGATATGTGAACAAAGAATATACTTCCCCACCCCTTTCATACACTTCATTGGCCTCGGGTTCAGAGCAAGTATCTCTATGAAGTGTCTTCATTTTAGACTAAACATGCTAGCACTAGGTTGTGGAGCCCCGATGGGCACATGTCCTTCTTTCTCAGGGTTTTGTATAAGATAACCTTCCATCGCATCTGAGTTAGAGGAAGAGACACTAGCTACTATGTGGGGGCCTTGAGTACTACTGCCTTGGGTTCCTGCCGAGAACTTAGAGCCTAATGTGAAGGGATAATCGGTGCCCGTGTACACAGAGGCACTCTTTATACGCTCGTGCTCTAGCATACAACCAAAGCGTAAGTGCATGTGACCTTGACACCTTAAAAGTGTTGGTGAGTGACCATGAAGACCGCTCACCTAGTTTTTTTGGGCATTTTGCAACCCCGATTTACTCTCAAATTTTTGATTTTTTGGTCCTTTTTTTTACCAAGCTATGGAATATAGGGTGTGATAGCTCAAAATGAGCGTCTCGATCAAAGGGATGTGGCATGATTTACAACCCAAGATTTGGTTACTTTACAACTTTAAAACCCTCAAAATAGTCTATTTCTAGTTGGGAACAAGGCTTAAAATGGAAAGCCCAAGGATGCAAGTGTGAAGGGGAGGGTGGAGGACTTGTCCCACATGCCCTCCCTCCCTCTTGTGGGGGTAGACTATATATATAGTCTTGGGTCTATACTATATCATAAGACTGAGGGACTGAGGCGTGGGCTTGGGGAATGATCCCAATCATTCTTTTAATACGTGATTATTTATTTATTTACTTTTGGATTTTTTTATTTTTGTTTTTCATGTCCATTTTTTTTGCTGAAACAAAAGAATGTAGAAACACAACATCTACTCTAACATTAAACCTTTCCTCAACCAAACAATATATCTGCAAAAAGCTTCAAAAATTCAAAAAGTTTAGGAAGGACAAAAACTATTGCATCCCAAGCTTAACGCATAGCACGTCCCCAGTAGCGGTGCAAAAAATGGTGTATCATAGGGGACTTGCTGTGCACTATGTGTGAGCCACTAAGGCTACAAACACACAATCCATGTGCAGGAAAGCTCACGCATGCAAACGACATGTCACTCACCTCTGGTTTTTGGTCGTTGTTGCAAGAATCTTGGGCCACTGTGAAGAGGGAACCCACCATCACCACCGCTGCTCAATCGCCTTATCGTTGCTGTTGTAAGGTCGCTTGCTCACCCTTGCTCTCACACACACGCTCTCAAGCACTCACACACAATAGGAGTCTAGATTCTAGAGAAGGAGAGCAAGCCAGCCATATATTCAAGAATAAGATAAAAGTTAGAGTTACAAGCCCTTATGTGAGTCGTCCCAACCACACTTGGGCGCCCACTCTTGGTTGAGAGTTAGTATGCTCTCTCTCTCTCTCTCTATCTCTCTCTCTCTCTCTCTCTCTCTCTCTCTACTAAATGTGGCATGCACCTATCATTGGCGATCACCATGAATACATGTGTGGAGCCAACAAGCCTGGTCCATAGCTCAATAATAATAACGAGGATGACCAAAGTTAACATAGCCCATAGAAAGAGGCAACTTGAGTGTTTTTCAAATTTAAAAATGGAGAGAGAGGGAAAATAATTTTTTTAGAGTATTAAGTTATTATAAAAGCATGCAAGATGTACATGCATATCTATCTAATATATTTGGATGATCACAACCCACACACATGGCCTCCCATACTTTCAAAAGTGTATTAATGTAATGTTGTGGCCCCCACCTGTCTCCTCAATGCCCTCCTCTACACAACTAAGGATAAGCTTTGAGACTCTTCTTGAATTTCTTTCAAACTCAAACTCTTGCATCTGACCCTCATCTTTTCTACTTTGCATCTATGTTCTTAGCACAATCTCCTTGTCATTTGATCTTCACTGCACGCAAAAATGAGCACTCCCTCCAAGAGGACAACACCCTCCCAAAGATCCAAGAGAGCATTTGATGAGCGTGCAGAGCCTGTTCAAACGACTCCTTCCCTCGTGCCAAAATCTGCACCTGTAGATTATGAATCTCTCTCTTAAAGTGGCCCCCTTACAACTAAGTCTGCATACTGTGTTACCTCACCTTATCTATATGCAATGCATGCACTACATGAATGTTAGAGTCACGTCTATGCACAAGGCAGGTCAGTTTAGGTGCAACAAAACTAAATTTCTCTGGCTCTTATTGGCAACATCTTCAAAGTATCCGACATTGTTATGTTTTTTCTTCTCAGCGTCAAAGCTGCACGAGGAGTATGGCTTGAGCCTTGAGGGAAATCTGCCCAAGGATCTTACTGAAGTGAAATTGCCATTTGATTAGTGGTTGATTGTGTTCAAGGTCCCTAAGAGGAAGAAGACGAAGGTCTTCCTTAGCACACTTCATGACCATCTCTACGACCATTGTCGCCTCCTCTACCAGAACATATACCAAGCCACCCCCTCCAATGGGGAACTCATGAAAAAGTTTTCTAGAGGGTTTGCCTATGAAAACTGTGTTGTTGCCAAAGCAGCTCCTGAAGGCCACATGATTGCATGGGCAATTGTCGACAAAATGTTATTGGAGAATGTGAAGTCACAAAAAGGGGGGCATGAATAGAAAGGTAATGAAGTTCAATTCTGATTACAGTGATGTCTATATTACCAAGACAAAGGGATTTTGGTGTAGACTCCTATGAAGCTACTGTGTCCAACCTCCCATCCAAGCATTTTGAGGTCCCAATCGTAGCCCGTGTACATAGAGTGAGTAGAGCGAATTGTAGATAACCTTGACCGCCAAGCCAATAACGTTGAAGACAATGTTGCCTCCGCTAAGGCCATATTGGCTGAGAAGAATGATTTGTGGCTGTGTAATGAAGGTAGCTGCAATGATTGTGCTCCGATTATTGTAGAGACGGAGCAATTGAGAGCAGAGCTGCGGGCACTATTGATGCAGCCCCAATAGAAAATGCATCTGTTGTCCTCCAAAAACAAGCTAAGATCGGAGTACTCACAAGGGTGCTGAGCCTGAGTGATGTGTCATCAAATGATGAAAATATGAAGGAGGGAGTCATTTTTGTGCAGGTACAATTTATCAATTACATATATTTTCATCAATAGTTAAGCACTTGGAAGCACTTCTAATCACTTTGAAGCACACTTCTAAACACTTTGAAAAGCCTCAAAGTTCTTAGAAGTGCTTCAAAGTTCCTTGGAGTTCTTAGAAGTTCTTCAAAGAGCTTATTACATCTTGCAAGCACTTCTAAGAACTTGAGGGGGTATTTAACTTCTCTTAAGTGCTTAACAAGGGCACTTGGTAGCACTTGGAAGCACACTTCTAAACACTTTAAAACTCTCAAAGTGCTAATAAGTGCTTCAAAGTTCCCCGAAGCCCTTAGAAGGGCTTCAAAGTGCTTATTAAATCTTGTAAGCACTTCTAAACACATGAGGGAACATTTAACTTCTCTAAAGTGCTTCTGAGTGCTTAACAAGGGCATTTTGAAGCACTTTGAAGCACCCTAAACACTTTGAAAAGCATGATAGTGCTTAGAAGTGCTTCAAAATGCCTCAAAGTGCTAGAAGTGCTTCAAAGGGCTTATTAAAGCTTGTAAGGACTTTTAAGCACTTGAGGGAACTTTTAATTGCTCTAAAGTGCTTCAAAGTGCCCTTGTCAAGCACTTTGAAGAACTTTAGTGCTGAAAGATTCCATAAAATGCTTGGAAGTGCTCACAAGTGCTAGGAATTAAGTGATTTACAAGGATTTTTATCAATATTCAAGAAGTTTGAAGCACTTGCAAACACTTCCAAGCACTTTGGGAATTCCTAGAAGTGCTTTCAAATGCAAACAAGTGCTAAAAAGTTCATACAAGTGCTTCAAAGTGCTTATAAAAGTTGTATAGTGATTCAAAGTGCTTAGAAGTGCTCAAAAGTGTTAGCATCTAAGTGATTTACTTGGATTTTTATCAGTAGTCATGCACTTTGAAGCACTTCCATGCACTTTGAAGCATTTATATGAACTTTAAATGGCTCAAAGTGCTCTAAAGTGCTGCCAAGTGCCTAGAAGTGCTTTGAATTGAAAACTCAAGCACTACATAGCTTTTTGAGGTACCTCATAAAAAATCTCAGCACTTTGAAGTGCTTTGAGGGGTTTGGAAGTGCATAGAAATGCTTTACAGTGCCTCAAAGTGCTTTGACGATCTTAGAAGTGCTAAAAATTAGAGTGATTTGAAGAGCTAAGTTTATGTGAGAAGCATTTGAGAGATTTTGTGAGCACTTTGAAGCACTTCTAAGAATTTCAGCCTATTATGAAGCACCTCAAAGTACAAAAGTTCTGAGAAGTGCTCTGAAGTGCAACTATGCTTATAAGTGCTTAGATGTGCTTAGGAGTAATTCATGGTTGATTATGCAATCCATAATTATCTTTTGTTTTTCATTTTGTACAGACAATAGTTCATGAAATGGACAGGGTACATTGTGGTCTTGAAAGGCAGGCCTCTTTCATGAAGGAGGCATATAACTTTGTGAAGCGAGAGGGCATGACCCTCCTAGTGCCTACCCCACCATTCAAGATTGTGTTGGGTGCTGATTGTGATAATTGGAGGGAATTGTGTGGCATGTATCCAAGTTCTATCGAGACAACATGTGGTCGGGTTTTATTACTTGTTGTGTGGCCACAAGTACCATCCCTTCTGCTTTTCAATTGTTTACGCGACTGAGCTTAAATGCATTGTACTAGTTTCTCGACTGCCAATGGGGGACTTGCTATAGAAAAATGTTGGGCACAAGGGAATGTGTATCAGGAGCTATTAGGTAAGTTGGTGATTTCATAGAACAGGAACCAAGTTACTTTAGTATGTATAATGAATGTCTACATTGTGCGAGGTGAGCGAGTGGTGGTGGTTGACCAGGGTTGTCACCCAAGCGCTTCCACATCATTCACCCAACCAGGGTTAGGTTTCTTTTTATCTACAAGTTATCTGATCATTTGTGATCAATGGTTAGATAGATCATTATGATCATCATTTACTACCTGATCATCTCACATGCTTTATTATGGAAAATCAAGGTATTGACATCGAGAAGGGAGAGGTTGCAACTATTGGGCTGTGTTCTCCCATGAACACTAAAGTGCCTATTCATGCTCAAACTAGAGCCAAGTAATGCAAATTAGGGTGTGCCATCTGAGGAAGAAGTGTCATTGGAGCCCAAAATGGAAAAAACGCTCCAATTTGCTGCCAGGGAGCTGCCCAAAAGGGAAAAAAGCAGGTGAGCATGGGCAGGTTCGCAACCCCAAAAAAATTACTACCACACTCCCAACCAAAACTCAAGCATGCAAGAAGCTTTAGCTTCTTGCAGCTTTGTAGCTTTTTTTAAGATGCTATCATATTGTCTATCATTGATATAATATATAAGTGCTTTTGCTCAGTTTACGTGCAGTGTCTTAATTTCAATTGTTTTGACCATTTCATTTGTTATGTAGTTAAAGTTCACATGGCTAGCTCAAAACACCAACCATCCACATACGAGGTAGAGCAAATTCAGTGCAAAGTGTTTACTCGCTTCGAAAGATTCATTGGCAGCCAGGATTTAGCAATCATTGTTGACTTCAACAATGTGCTTGATACATGCACAACATGCAAAAAACTAGTCTGCCCACAAATACTATACTTTAGCAAAATAGTTGAAGATGATAACATTAGCTATTACCTGCGGAATGATGCAGAGGTATTCTTACTTGCATTGAGACACTGAAAATGTACAGTACAAGAAAGGAGTTGATAGTCTAGACTTACCGAAGATGCCAAGCAATCAAAAGTGGCCATAATAGAAACCCAGTGTAGCTAGTTATTGTGTCTATGTCATAATGCATGTAAAACTATTCATACATATACACGAATGATTTTGTGTTGAATATACACGAATGTAATTGGTATGTAATATAGACAAATTCTTGTGTCAATGCCTATCTGATTTTTATCTCAGGGTGATTTGAAGTGCTGGCCAAGTGCTCTAAAAACTATCAATGGCCAAGTGGTGAATGATGTGCATATATTTGTGCTTAAGTCTTTGTTAAGTGATTTGAAATGCTTTGAATTGGTGTTGTCCAGTGGATCTAAAGTGCTGGCAAAGGGTGGAATGTCTTTAACAAGTGATTTAGTGCTTTTAATTTCTTGGAATTAGTGTTGGTTCAATGCTTATTAAGTGGATCTAAAGTGTTGGAAAGTGGTAAAAATCTCTAACAACTGGAACAATGGTTTGAAGTCTTTTAAGTTGGTGTTGGCCTTGTGCCTAACAAGTGGATCTAAAGTGTTAAAGAGTCCCTAATAAGTGCTAGCCCAGTGCCTATCAAAAAACCACAAGGTCTTTCAAGATTTTCTTGTATCTTTCTTGTCCACTTCTTGTATAAGAACCTCCTAAAAAAGCTTCACAATTATCAAAGAGATTCCATCACTCTGTTCACCTAGACACAATGAGAGATTTTCAATGTCACAATGTTGGCATGTTCCCAAAAGAAATTTTCTACAGTGATAAGCACAGCCAATGGACTTTGGGCACAATACAAACTCCCATAGGTTTGTTAAACTTGGAAATGTGGCACTTGATGCTATGCACTTGCTGTTTCACCATGGGGGCTGCAAACAAGGCACCTACAAAAGCATGACTTTCCATGTAGCCCACATCTTCCCTGGTGCATCTGATTTAAGGCTTCCTTAAGATAGATAAGGTACACATGGTATTCACAAAAGCAAGTGTTGCGGTCCTTCAACTCGTGTACGAGAAGTATGGCTTCAAACCCTCAAAGCATCTGAGGGAGATCCCAATGTTAGGATGAGCCTCTGGAACCGCATGTAGAAGTCTCTCTGCAATCATACTAAGACACATCCGGGTAGCTCTGACATGCTTTTGGAAGTAATTGAAAGCCCTCAGAAGCATGTCAAAGCACACAAAGTTAATCACAAGCACATAAAAGTAATTGGCAGCACTTGGAAGAACATGGAAGCACTTCAAATAACTTCAAGTTACTCAAAATCACTCATAGAAGCACTCTAAAGAGAGTCTTTCTAGAGCACCTAGAGTCACTTACAATCACTCAAAGGCACTTAGAATCATATAGAGTCACTTTCAAGCACTCAAAGGCACTTAGAAGCACATAGAGTCACTCACAAGCACTTGAAAGTAATAAGAATCACTTGGAAGCACTAGAAAACACTTGAATTGCACTACAAAGCATGTGGAAGCAGTCTAGAGAACTTGGAAGCACTTTGAAGCACCTGACTAACTCAGAATCATCCATGAGCACCGACAAACACTGTGAAGCACATGGGATCACTTGTGACCTCTTGAAATCACTCATTAGTGTTCTAAAGCAAGCCTTTCGAAGCACTTGAGAGCACTCAAAAGCATTTATAAGAATTTTGAAGCACTTGACAGACGTGAAAAGCACTAAGAAGCATTCTAAAATATGAATATATGTAAAGCACTCTAAGGCACTCGAAAGCACTTACAAGCTCTCAAAGGCACTTAGAAGCACATAGTGTCTTTCACAAGCACTTGAAAGTTATTAGAATCACTTGGAAGCACTAGAAAACACTTGGAGTGCACTGCAAAGCACATGGAAGCAGCCTGAAGCATTCTAAATCACTTGGAAGCACTTGGAATCACTTTGAAGCACTTGAAGCACTTGACTGACTTAGAATCACCCATGAGCACATACAAGCACTCTAAAGCACCTGGATCACTTATGACCTCTTGAAAGCACTCATAAGTATTCTGAAGCAAGCCTTTGGAAGCACTTGAGAGCATTCAGAAGCATTTATAAGCACTTTGAATCACGTGACAGATGTGGAGAGCACTTAGAAGCATTCTCAAATACAAATATACTTAAAGCACTTGGAGGCACTCGAAAGCACTTACATGATCTTAGAGACACATGTAAACACTTATAAACCTCTCAAAAACCATAAAGCAATTACAAGCCCTAAGATAAACACACCTACAAACATCTCTCAAGCACCATAGAGCAAGCTCAAGCACTTTAATGCATGGACAAACATTAAAAAGATTTGTCCAAAATCCTAAAGATTGGTAAAGTAATGTAATGCACTAACAAGCATTTGGGTCCGCTTGGAGGCAGTTAGAAGCACTCAAAGACTTAGCAACACTTGAAAGTACAACAAACTATAATGTACTAACATACACATGAGAGCAATTAAGAAATTGGAGGCATCTTCAAGGTTTATAAATCATTTGGAAGGGATTACAAGCACATAGTAAAGCATTATGACACACTCTCACATGTTTGGGGTGATATACCCGTTGAGGCAAATCGAGTAGATGCACTAGTGCAGTACATGTGCATCTTGCCTATTCTCTTTCAAACAACATTCTTGTTTGGGGAGATGCGGGTTTCAATCATCCAAAACTAAAACACAATTTCCCTAACTTTGATTATTATGATGGTTTCTCTATACACTTGATTGTGACAAGCGTCTAAGGAAGTGATCGTTCCTCTGCATCATGATGAAGCCAAAAATTTACAGCAATGAAATTTCTTTGATGCATTCCTAAAGCCTTCAAAACATCTCTGGTGC
Source organism: Adiantum capillus-veneris (assembly GCF_014529385.1). Taxonomy (NCBI): domain Eukaryota; kingdom Viridiplantae; phylum Streptophyta; class Polypodiopsida; order Polypodiales; family Pteridaceae; genus Adiantum; species Adiantum capillus-veneris. Next base: position 89,523,271 of record NC_140933.1, on the reverse strand, counting down.
TCATTTGATCATCACCACCACCCACTCCATCTAGACATGCCATGATAGTAGCCCGTTTCAAAAACAACTCATTGTTTGAATGGGACGTCTTCACCTCAGATAATGTATGACAAATATTAGAGAAAATGACTCTCTCAACTGTCTCTGATATGTGTTGCAAAATTGAGAACGTTGGATGAAGGAGGAGTTGTTGTAGAATCCTCATTTAAAGACGCTCGAAAAGCCCGTTTGTTTACATCAGCACTTAGCAACCGTCTTGCAAATTTTCTTTGCCTCTCACTCATCAATGTCATCATCCTCACGTGTTTGTGTCATCCTCTTCTCAATGCTTCTTTGTTCCCTTTTCTTTGTAGCCCAATAGTTTCATAGACCGGGCAGAGGATACCCCGGGATGTGTTGTGTAATTGACATTGGAGGAAGATGGGTGCCTATAATGCCATTTTGAACACTAGGAGGTTCCATGTGGAACAAGTTATGATGTTGATGATATAATACAAGCATGGAGATGTGAAATTCACTTGGGGGGGTCACTATGTATAAATTGTGTATAACATGTGCTATCAAGGACTATTTAAAAAACTTCTTATCTGTAAAGTTTTTACAAACAAAAGGCATTCTTTTTCTATTCAATCTGTAAATTTGTTCCCAATTTGATTTTATGGTACCCTTTTCTATGTGAAAATGTGAGAAAAAATGAAATTTAATAACCCCTTTGACTGCACTCCCATGATGGTCACATAATCACTAAGTGACCCCCTCTCCCCACCTCGAGGAAATTCAAAATTAGAGGCTATTTAGAGAGAGAGAGAGAGAGAGAGAGAGAGAGAGAGAGAGAGAGAGAGAGAGAGAGAGAGAGAGCACCACAATACTGATGGCAGTTGAGGCATATACCAAGAGTGGAGTAGAATGAAATTAGAATGTTCAGTTGGAGTTAATGAAAGGAGGTTGAGCCATTTTCTTATATTTGAATTTAAAATCTCTTTTGACAGCCCGTGTTCCCTCCCTCTATGCAAAGTTGTTTCTCTTATAACATTCAAAATTAAACAATATAGTCCCCTCTCTCTCCTCCCAAAGAGATGTCCAAGACACTCCTTTTTGGTACCACATATACATGCCACTAGTGGGGTTGTGCTTTACGAAACTTGATGAAAATGGTCATGGTGTTATAGATGAGTCATGTGGACATTTTTGTGTTGATTTTTTATGAGACGGACTCATGATAGTTCTATCTTAGGCACGTCTAAGATAGACTTGGCTGGTTTTGGGCCATTCTGGGCTCGTATCATCTTGCTTAGCTTCATAGGGTTGATACTTGGTGTTTGGGTAAAGTTTGGACTCATTTGACAAGCTAAAAGTCAGTTAGGTCCACTTTTAGTGTCTTCTGGGGGGTAAAGTGATCATGGGCTAATGTATGCATGGGAAAACTGTTAGAAGGTGATGTAGGCTATGTGCAGGTATGAGGATCATGTTTATGTGGAAAAAACATGCAAAATGTGCTCAACTCATCATGGCATATCATCTTCGGCGCACTGAAGATAAAAATTGCAATTTATTGCTAATTATGCCTCTAACTTGCCCTATCTAGCTTCTACTATGTTAGTTGTGGTGGGTGATGGCCTTGGTTTTGTTTCTTGCACTTGGTGTTTCCCCCAATGAAGTTGATGGTCCTTTTTTGAGCCGAGCTTGACTTGGAGTCACTAGCCAGTAAAGGTCAAGTGTAATGTATAGATTGCCCCCTTGGAGTTTGAGGTCAAACGGATCAATATTTCACATTGTGTTGCAAAATGTCACTTTGTGATGAAGATATGGTCATTTCCCCTTATCCTTATGATTGAAACTCTAATGCACCCCCAATTCCCAACATGATGGCCTCAACATATATGTCAAACTTGGTCCAGATCTAGGTCCTTTGTCTTCGGTGCGCCAAAGATACCATGTCAAGTTTTCTAGCATTTTTTACACTTTGGAGCTTACCAATGTGTTCCCCCACTAGTGATGAGCCTATGGTTCAAGTTTGGTGTAATTTGGATGTCTAGTGGGGCCAGTGTATTCTTCTTTGTTCCCGAAAGTTCCTAGATTGCCTTGTGTTGCCATGCCCCCTACAACCCTTGTGGTTGGAAAAGTGATAGCCAACATGATTCTTGGTACAATTAGAAAGTTACCCTCATGGTTGGAGTGAGTAAGATCTAACAGACGGTGCGTAGAAGCGCATGGAAGGTCGCCAAAATCTGCTAGCTAGAGCTTCCAAACGACTAGAATAGAAATGAGAGCGAAAATGGCCTAAGGGACTATACATACTTGGACTTTTCTGACACCCCCATCCTATAACTACCCATTGAGGTCAATAGGCTTCACTATGTACTCTTGGATTAAAAATTTCTAAAAAACGACATCCATGCACCTTTCATAATTTGTCCTAGATGATTAGTGAGTCAGAGTGGCTGTTGAGCTTTTTGATCAGAATTGCCCCAAAATTTTTATGGCCTTTTCATTGAGCTTTGAGACTTGGCATTTGAAGTTGGAATCTAATTTTGACATTCTTACTTATTTATTTCATTTAATTTGGCTTTTATTATTTTTTATTAGCAAAAATTGAAGGAAATCAATCAAATTACTCCAAAAAATCCCATTCCATACTCCAATGCTAAAACACTTATACTTTTATTATTTTGCCATATATTTGTGGATTGATCCATCTAATGTTGGCATGAAAACACACAATACAAGTAAAGATTGCACTATTTTTGGCTCTTTTTTTATATGTATGTACAATATACACACACCTAGGGGTTATCATATTGTTTTCCCATTCATTTTGTTATTAAGGCATATCATCTAATTTTTCAAAAAAAAAATCGTGCATTAACACACAATTACTTCAAAACATTGCCCTTTTTATCTTCCAAATTCATATGCTTGGGTCCACATTCAGAATGTCTCCCCCCCTCCTTGCTCAAGTCCTCCAAGAAAACAGGATATCGTCTTGTGCAGTGCATGGGCTATAAAGTCGTGTCTATGCATGGCCCTTTCATGCTATTGATGTCAATGCACGTAAACACACTATGATGTGCAAGAGGTGAGTCTTGAGTATTGCACTCAAGGGTTTTTGATGGAGAGGTATCCTGTGTTTGAACTCTCTTGAATAGTAAATCTTGTAGCAATTGAACTTGTGATTTGATTGTGCAATATGCACTATCCACTGCATGATGATTGAAATTTGTGGTCACCATTGGGGATGGTTGTTTAACTTTTGGTACCCATTTGTACCTGATTGTTACAGGCTTTGCCTTGACAACTATTTTACCAGATTCACTGGTCGTGATTTTTGGTTTGTGCTTAGGTTTCCAAACCCACTTTGTTGTTTGTAATGGTGGTCTCCTTTGTTGAGGTGCGTAGGACTGGTTCACAATAGGCTTGTTGGCAGTGTCTAGTAGCTTTTTAGGCACCCAGATTTGCTAAGGTTGGTTGATGAGCTGACTTTTGGGTATTCAAATTTTCCTAGTTCCCTACATGTTATGACTGTAAGAAGAAATTTTTGGAAAAAAATTGCAGTTGTAATTATGTTCAATGACTCTTGCTTTGTCGACTAGAAATCAGAGCTTCTTTTCATTCTTCTTTGCTATATGCAAACGGTACCTTAAGCTGTCCTCCTTTAAGTGTAAGCTCCAAGATTTTATTATCCCAATTTTTGAACTGCTTTATAGGTTCGCAGTCATAGAGCTCCCAAGATTAATTCTTCATTCATCTGCTCATTTGCTATACATATGAAAGTATGCGAGCAAGAAAATCCATGAACCATGATATTAAAGTTGATTTTTCCCAAAGTTGGAGTGACTTTTTTGTTGCATCCTTTAACAGTGGCTCAACAATACTCAAGTGGTTGAGTAGTTTCATTGCGATAAGTAGAATAGCTGACCGCATTGAGTATGGCACCTATATCTGCTAAGGCCTTGACCGTGTAATTCTCTTTTAGATTTAGCGTGATTTGCATATCAAGACCATCCAACTATTTGTCATGAATTTTGACTTCATCATCTGCTAGGAGTTGAATCTAAAGGGTATTGAGGGGTAGAGCTTGAGGAATAGGTTGCCTTGCAACTTTTTGATTCAAAACTCAAATGCGACAATCTGCAGTGGACTGCCTTTGCCAGTGCCGGTTTGCCACTCTTTCATCAGCATTGAGTATCCATTCAGGAACTCGTTCCAGCAGTTGGACTGTACTGGATGCGCATGTAGACGGAAAGCTTCTTTATCATGGAAAGCTGTTGATTTCCATTGTTCTACCATTTTCCTGGCTCCCACATATAGCCTTTGAAATCTTTCCAAGTCAGACAAGGGATCATCATTCTCCAGATACTGTCTGGTTATGTGGGCCCGTTGATGTCTCAATTGCCTATTCAAGGTAATGAGTTGCAGTGAATGTTGATGATCAACAACTGGTCCCTCATCCTGTACTTTCATTTTCCCTTTAGCATCTCTGTTGAGTTGGGACTGATCTGCTGGCTAATTCCCAGTGTGACTGGGCTGCTGCTCTTCAGCCTGCTGGTTACCCGACTGCTGCCCTTGTTCTTGTCCTACCTGCTGGCCCTCATTCTGGCCTGGCTGGTCTGGCTGTGACTGGCCTCCTTCATTTGGCCCTGTCCCACCAGTACCAGTTCCTTAAGGTGGAGATGGTGGTGGGGCATCATCATCATCCTTTGTATGCCCTGCTTCCTGATCATCCTCCTCCTGATCAGCTTCATCTTCCTGGTCTTCTTCTTCCTCATTCGGAGAAGTCTGCTGCTCAATATGATCTAATATAGCTTGATTCATAAGAGCATTATTATACTTAGTCACCTTGTCCTGCAAATCACTCTGCATACTTTCCATCAAGGACTTTAAATTCTCTAAATTGAAAATAGCATTGCCGAATGGATTTAAAATTTCAGCCAAGCTGTTATAGATGTATCTTTCAGTCAGAGAAGCCTTCAGAGCTGTATGGCGCATTAATAGGTTTTTGAATTTCGCCCGCTTCATCCTGAGCATTGTTTCAGCCCGCTCTGCAGCTCTCAGTGCTTCATTTCGTTGATTCTTGATGATCATTATTTCAGATTCAGCCTTATCTAACTTTTTGTTTAGCAACTCATTAGTCCTTTCTGAATGAGCTTCCAGTACCCTGTGTTGTATGTTCTGCTCTTCCTGGGCTTTCTAGAGCTTTTCAAACTGATCTTGTGCCTCCATCAAGTCAGCTTTAAGCTTTTTGACTTCATCTTCTGATCCAGCAGCCTCCATGAGTTGTCCCATACAACTGACAATGGTATTCCAAGAAGACTGTATGAGGGCTGAACATCTGTCTTTGACCGTGGTTAGATCAGAATCAGTAGGCTCATATATTGCCACTGGAGCTATGTAGGGTAAAGTTGCATAATCAGCTTTTCTTAGGAGAAGATGCCCTTTCAATTGTTTAGTCTGCATTTGCTGCAACTTGTCTTGTTTTACTAGTTGCAGAATGTTTCCAGTATTTGGAGTAGGAACTCCACCTGGCAGAGTCAAGGAAGCTGTACCTTTCCCTTTGTCTAGTTGGCTCTTTCCTTTGCTCCCTGACTGGTCTGCTATCTTCTCAGAAGTGGCTGGCTTGGCCTGATCTTTCCTAGAACCAGTAGCAACTGCACTTTTTGCTATTGAGTGGTTAGGCACAGTCTTCTGAATAGATTGATGCTCTGTCTAGATCACTACAGCTTTCTCAGTGTTTACTATCTTGACCTGGCTTTCTATCTGCTTCAAAAACTCATTGCTTTTTGTCAGTGTAGTCTTTGGATTCTTTGAACTGCTAGCCTCTTCTACAGTTGCTTTCCTTTTTAGGTCTATTGAAATAGTTTGGCTGTTTGTTTCTTCATCGTCTGAGGACAACTCAATATTCTTCGGCTCAGAAATTGGCTTCTCACTCCAAGCCTTCTTTACCTGCTCATTGGCATCTGCAACAGTAGCCAAATACAGGAATTGCCAAACATACCAAGCTTTGAAAACATTTTGAGATTTTAGCTTGGCAGTTTGCTGGAGTACATTGTGCGAGAGAATTTGACAAAGATTAATAGGAACCTATGGATTCAATATCTTGGCCAACAGCATAGCAAACAATTTTTCAGATACATACGTTGGGTTGTTTTTAAGGCTTACTGCTTCGGCTACAAACTTGTAAGCAGTGGAAGCTTCCAGTCCTGCTATACTGGAACTCCTTGAGCACTTTCCTTGCGCTTACGTTTAGCCACTTCATCCTCCTTCAGAGCTATACTTATCTACTGTGCAGTTGCCACAGAAGGTTTGGGCTCGTTGGGCATTCTGAATGCAAATGCTATGGCTTCTGATGTCACTGACACCTTCCTACCATTTACCATGGCACTGCCATCTTCAATGTCGAAGGAATCAAGAACTTTCTTGATGATGTTTGCATCAAAAGCAATTCTTGTAGCTTGCAACACAACTCGAAGATCCCAGAGTTGTAGCAGAGTCATTGCTTGGTCAGTGAATACTTAACGCTGGATTTTACTGTACGGTATAATGGGAAGGCTTGCCTTTGCAGCAGCAACTATGGCCTGGGTTTCCTCAAGAGACTCTTGCATCTTCTCTGAGCATTTCCTTCTACCCATACACTGTGAAGAAGATGATGATGAAACAGGCGAAGGAGAAGATGACTTACATGTCGTGTCGAAGCCGTTTCCTAGTGTCGCTGGCAAGGCTAGCTGACAGTCAACTGTCTCTTCAGAGGTCGAGGTTTGTGGCTGTAGCGAAGAAACCTCGGAGCTTGGCGATGGTGAATGGTTAACAAGAGGAAAGCATCGCGCAGGGGATTTATGAGGAAAAATGTTAACTCTCTTGACTGTTATACGTGTTCACGCCATAAAAGCTCCACCACTCACCGTTGCTAGACTTGTGTGCGTCGCTGCTGTCGTGGTAGACATGCATTGGATAAGACTACGACCCATCCTTGAAATAATTACTACTGGCGTGCCATTTGACCGTTGGGTGCTTAAAAATTGGAAAGTGTGTCCCCACTGATACTGGACTGATTTCCAGTCTGGCTCTACCATACTGGTACTGATTCTAAGGTCAACCTGATCTGGTTCTTCTGGTGTACTGGTTCTGAAATTGGAACTGGTTGCACATGAAAAAGTCCAAAAATGTCTGATTCTGGTATCTCTTGATCAACAAGTTTCAATTCCTTAGTACCTTGTTCTGGCCCAGTTTCCCTGGTCTCTAAACAATAAATCTTGATCTTTGCCCCATTATATACTCCTGGAAACAACAATCCAGATAAATCTTTCAGTCTGACTGTGCCATTGGAGAAGACTCAGTCTACCTCAAAAGGTCTTGCCAAGGAAATCTTCAGGTTTGGCTTCTTTGGACCCAGTCTAGACTGATATAGAAGCACTAAGTCTCCTTTCTGGAATTCTCAAACTTTAATTCAGCGATCATGCCAGTGCTTCCTTCGTTGTTGAACAATTTCTTGTTCCAACATAGCCCTTTGCCTGAGTTCATCTAATTGCATCAGTTCATCTAGCCTCTTTTTAAGATTATGGTTGAAGTCTAACCCATACTTCACATCCATTCTCAGACTGGGGATCACAAACTCCATAGGAACCACAACTTCAATACCATACACCATTCTGAATGGTGTCATTCCAATAGTTACCTTATAAGCTGTCCTATAAGCCCATAGAGCAGTCTGAAGTTTCAAATCCCACTGGTCTGGTTTCTTTTGCACTACCTTAGTGAGAATAGTCTTTATTGTCTTGTTGTTACTTTCACCTTGTCCATTGCATTTGGGATAGTAAGGAGTAGATTTCCGATGCTTGACTGAAAGCATATCCAATAGGATTTCCATAGTGTCATTGATAAAATGTGTTCCTTGATCGGTCACAGTCTCTACTGGACATCCATATCGGTAGACAATATTCTCAAATAGAAACCTTGTAGTTGACTTGGCTGTGTTGTCAGGAAGAGCCTTAGCTTCAACCCACTTGGTAACATAACAAGTAGCCATTACTATGTACTTGTTCTTCCTGGGAGTAACCTTCTTAAAAGGTCCCATAAAATCTAGTCCCCATTTCATGAATACCCCCAGTGGTTGCACTGGCATGAAGGGAGTCATATCTGCAACTGTTGGTCGACCCATTCTTTGGCATATGTCACAAGTTTTACAAAAACTTTTGACATCAGCAATCAGTGTTTTCCACCACAGACCAGCTTGCAGAATCTTCTTATAGGTTACTTCGTTGGAAAAGTGTCCACCAGATTCACCATTATGCGCTTCTGAAATTACTTGCATTCTTCCTTCCATAGGGACACATCGTCGAAGTATACATCAACACCCAATCGATAAAGTAATCCTCCTATGATAGTAAATTTCAGGCTTTTTATGATAAGAGCTTTCTTCTGATTCTGCTTCCAATCCTCTGGAAAGGCACCTTGGGAAAGGAATTGATAAATATCATACCATTCACGATCCATTGATTCTTCTGCCTCTAACTGAAATAAATCAACATCCACTGGTTCATCTCTCAAAGGTGTTTCTGAATATCCTTCCGTACTTCTTGAAAGAAAATCAGCTCCACAATGGTTTTGGCCAGGCTTATGGAAAATTTTGAATTCAAATTCCATAAGGAACATCATCCATCTTATCATCTTGCCTTGAATAATGAATTTATTAATCAGAAATAGAAGAGCTTGATGGTCCACATAAAAATGGAATAACTTTCCCAACAGGTAATGCCTGAACTTTGTAGGCTGAAAACCATTCCAAGGGCTTCTCTCTCAGTAGTCGTATAGCCTTGTTCAGCTTGACTGAATCTGCGACTAGCAAAATAAACCGGATAGTCTGTTCTTCCACATGGCTGAGCTAATATTGCCCCCATTGCCAATCCCGAAGCATCGACATGTACGTGGAAAATAATATCCCAATTTGGCTGCCTAAGGATTGGTTTGCTGGTAATGGATTTTTTCATATTCTGGAAGCTCTCCTCGCATTTAGCAGTCCAGTTGAACTTACTGGTCTTCTTTGTAAGCTCATATAGTGGTACTGATTGAGAAGCAAACTTATGTACAAATCTTCTATAGAAATTCACATAACCCAAGAAAGAACTCAATCTGAAGCAGTTCTGGGTGCTTTAGCTTGCTGAAGACACTGAATTTTGTCATTGGCCATCTCTATTCCATTTCGGGAAACCACATGTCGTAGCTGTCCCTTCCAGACTAGAAAAACAGATTTGAATGGATTCAAACAAATCCTCTTCTCCTGACAGCGTTTAAAAACCATTTCTAGGAATAGAAGGTACTGTTCCTCATCTGAATAGACAGTGAAGTCATCCATGAAAATGGCGAGGAACCGATGAAGGAATTCATTAAACATCTCCATCATACACCGCTGAAAGGTAGCTGGTGCATTGCACAGGCCAAAAGGCATCACCAGATACATGAAAGCTTCCCACTCAGTGATGAAAGTGGTCTTGGCCCTATCTTCAGGAGCAATCTGTATTATAGCCAGTATAACTATCCATGAAGCTATACATCTCATATCCTACGATCTTATCAAGCAACATATCAGTAAAAGGTGAGGGAAATGGATCCTTAATAGTTTGGGCATTTAGTTTCCTATAGTCGACACAAACTCTCAATTTTCCATTCTTCTTGGGGACGACGACTATGGGGAATAGCCAATCACTGCTTGCCACTTCCGTAATGAACCCAACCTTGAGAAGATTATCAATCTCCTCCTTGACCTTCTTTGCATAGTTGGGGTTCATCCGGTATCTTTGCAATCGTACTGGCCTAGCATCCGGTTTCAGTGGTATTCAATGCTGACAGACTTCAGGATCTACTCCCTTTAGATCTGTATGTTCCCAGGCAAACACATCTTTATAGTTCTGGAACATTTTCCGTGACTTTTCCTTCATTTCCGGGTTGAGGTTCTTGTTAACCTTGATCATTCTAGGATTTTCCTCTAATCCTAGGTTCCACTCTTCTACTTCCTGGTCATCTGGAAGCAACCAGTTTGGTCCGCCTCCTTTTCGTTTGGTCGATTCTTCAACGTAATCCCGGGATGGTTCATTCATTTTTGAATCAATATTCTGATCTAGTGGGTACTCTTCAGAACATACTGGTTCCTCTACTATACGAGTATCAGCTGGTTCCACCATCCTTCCAGTTAGCTGAAGTGTTCTTTCCCCTGTATTGACTTCAGTAAACTAATCAGGGAATTGTCTCTTCTGCTTGTCAGCCTGCTCTTTGTTCAGCAAGACTGCATTCAAGTCAATTTCTACCAAAGGGAATATGTTCATAGCCGCTAGCATTCGCTCGATCTTCTTGGCTCTGTACTTTTGACATAACTCCTTCGGCCTCAGTTCCTTTTTCCAGCTCCTGGTATTGTTGTTCTGGATTTGGATTCTGCCCACTGGCCCCTTCTATGGTCAAAGTTTGGTTTGCATAGTCATGAACATCATGTGCTGTTCTCAACCATGGGCGCCCTAGTAGCATCCCATATGCTCCCTGCACATCTAGGACTAGGAAATTGGTTTTGAATTTCTCCCTCCCAACTCTTATCTGCATGTTTTCAATCATACCCGTCACCTGTACGACTCTATGATCTGCCATCCGTACTTTGAATGGTGTTGGTTTCATATTAGTGATACCCATTCTTTGCTGAAGATGGGCTCCCATTATGTTGACTCCTGCCCCTCCCTCCTGGATAACTCTTGAAGAGGTCCCCACTGCTTCCTGACCTTGTAGTCTACCTGAATAAGTGGAACTTCATCATCTCGGACAGCCGTCAGGTCCACTGTTCTGGCCTCTGCCTTAGCTTTCCTGCGCTGTCTGATAAATTTGGCCACCTCAGGCAAGGTTTTTCTTATATCCTCCAACTCTACAGTCAGCTTCTAAATTCTATCACAAATTTTCACATGAATTTCTTCTCTCTCTTGGTCAGACTGATTGTCAGAGCTTGAAGAACTGGTATCTTCACAATGCCATTCTTCTTTTGCAGTGCTTCCACTCTTTCCATCTACTCCCATTTCATTAGCTAGTCCACTTACCACAGCCAGCATGGTCTCAGTCATGGTCCGTAGTGACTGATCTTTATCAGTCGATTGGGCTGGTATCCTCTGAATGACTCTAGCTTCAGAACTTTCTGGCTACTCTAGCAGCTTCTTGGCTAAATCCTCCATGATTTTGGCTGCTAGTTCCCTCTGCTCTTGCCACTCATCTACCACCTTTTCTTTGCCTTTGGCCTTCCAAACTTCCCTTTGTTGAGCCCACTTGCTGCTTTTAGGATTGACTGGTGCTTCCGAAGTGTCTGGGATTTCTTCAATGACTACTCCTTTGCTCTTGGTAACTACCCTGACTGGGACTGGCTGACTGGGACTGGCTCTGGTGCCTTAGCCTCAGTAGTAGTCGTTACAGGTGCATCTGGACATTGGGCTGCAAAATGACCATACTTCCCACAAGTATAGCAATTCATACTCCTGTTCTGGAAGTTGCATCTTCCTCTGCCTCTGCCCATTCTTGGTTGGTATCGGCCATGTCCCTGACCAATACCACTGGTACCTGGTCTCTCCTCTTGAGCTACTTTGACTGGTTCTACCTTCACTGGTTCAGTGTAGGCAACCACTGACAGATCTTTTACTTCTTAAAGTGGTGAATTCTAATGCCACAATTATTCCATAGGTGACCAAAGGCCTTGCAGTAGGTACATTGTGGACATTCAGTGGAGATATGGTCCTTGGATTTGCATCTTGAACACCAAGTCTCCATCTTTCAAACTGGCTATCTTGTGTGGCTAATTTCGACAATCTGCCTAGCCATCTCTTCAATTTTCTTGGTCGAGGATCCCTTCTTTGATTTCTCTCTTGCTCGTTCATTAGAGCTGCTCTCGGAGCTACTGGACATCTCACTGGAATCAGAAGTTTCAGTAGTAGAGCTACTGCTACTGGTCCTTCGCTTCTTGTGGCTCTTTTCCTTCTTAGCCTGCTGTTCCAGCTTTAATGCCCTTTGGACCAGATCATTGAATTTCTTAGTAGGGGCTGGTACCTCTTGTTCCCTAAGCTTCTTGCTTCTGAACCCATTCAGGAACCATGCCCTCAATCTCTTCTCAGATGGTGGTTTTTGCAACAACTGCCTGGTTAGCTCCTTGATCTTTTCCACATAACTGTGGACTGACAAATTTCTCTGTTTGATTTTATCTAAGTCACAGAGAATATCTTCGTCCCCTCTGTTGTCGGAATATTCCAACCTGAAGGCCTTGAGCAATTTGTTATATGATTTGAGCTAGCAGGTAGGGTAATGGTAATACCATTTCCTCACTGCCTCCTTCAAGGTTTGTGGAAAATATTCCCCCCAATCATCTTCATCAATGTTTTTTAGTTCAACATACTGCTCGAAAGCTTGTATGTGAACATCGGGATCATCCTTCTTCCCTCCGTTGAATATTGGAAAAGAAATCTTCAGGGAAGCTGTGTAATCATTCCGATTATTACTGATACTGCCACTTCTCTTCTTGGATTCAGAATGACGCTTGGGAGCCTTCTTGCAATTGTCAGTGTCAGCATCCCAATCAATCTCTGTCTCTGTCTCAGTGTCAGTGTCTTCTCTGGTTTGTCTGCTAGAAGTACGGTGACTTCCTTGACTTCCCTTGGTATCCTCATCTCTTTGTCGGGACCGAGAACTCTTGGAGCTCTTTGCCTTCCGTGCTTCCTGTTCTGCCCATCGCCGCGTCAAGAATGACTGGAGTGCTGTGAGTCCTGCGCCTCATCATCCTGACTATGCTCCTCGTGAGCCTCTGTGTCAGTCATCTTCTCTTGCTTGGGGTCAGACTCTCTTCCTGACTCCTCAGGAATGGGGTCAACACGAATGGTTGATTTTCGGCCACGATTCGATTTTGGTGCCATTGCTGAAAACTTCGAACTGGGAGAAGAGTCTTTCAGTCAACGAGCTTCAGTTCGATCCACCGTGATCGCCAAAATGGAATTGGAGCTGATCTCTTGAGACAACTAATTCCATTGTTGGAAGATTTTAGCTACTAGTGTAGGAAGATTTCACAGTAGACTGGACAAGAATCAGAGACTAGACTGGAATGTGGATACTGAAATAAGAATCAGACTTATGTATTGGAATTAAGGTTCAAATTCAGATTCAAATTCAAAAGACTGGATGAGAAGTAAGTATAACTGAAATATATGCCATGATTGGGATTATAGATCAAGATTACAACGAATATGATTTACAGAGAGAAAGTACAGCCGACAATACTGCCAATGATTCTCAAGTACAATTATAGCCAAGGCGCTAACCCAAATGATAACAATTGCCAACCCGATTACAATGTAATGGGCCCTATTTATACACTTCGGGCTTACTGTAGTAATTACCATAGTAACTACTAAGTAATTTGCTGCCCATCCTCTAAAAAGACGTTCCCACACAGTGAACTATCCAGCCGTCTACAAGGACCATGCACTTTTTTATTGAACTTGGGTATATGTTGTTTTAAGGAGTACACTAGAACCAAATCCCCTGGTTTGAAAAGTTTAGTCAACAAATATGAGCTCAAAATTTTGTTTGTATGTTCTGCTTGACCATTTGCCTGAGGATGATAGGGTGCATATTTTTTATGGATTACCATGAACTCATCTAGTAAGTGTTCTATCACCTCATTGAGGAAATGTGATCCATGATCACTTACAAGCTCAATAGGAACTTTGCACCTTGTGAATATACATTTGTATAGAAACATAGCCATAGTTCTAGCATCATTCTTCCTAGTGGCTCGTGCCTCCGTCCATTTGGTTAAGTAATTTGTGGCCATAATAATATATTGTACTTATGATTTTGTATGCCCTTGGTTGTATTAGACCCACAAAGTCTATACTCCACTTAGCAAATGCGGGTGCATCCATCACAAGTCGCAGTGGCATATTATCAATTCTTGTTGGCATTTTTGATCTGATATGCTTCGCATTGTCAAAAAAATTCTTTTGTTGCGACAAACAAAGTTGACCACTAGATGCCTGTCATCTATATAGCTTTGGATGTGGTTTCAAGAGAGAAGAGACCCCCTGCTAGATCTACGTGTACCTGCTCTAAGATCTACGTGTACTTGCTCTAAGATAGGAAGATACTCCTCTTCATTGGCACACAATCTAAGTTGAGATCTTTCCCCGTTGATAGAGCTGATTCCCAATCATTGTATAGTTGGCTGCTTGAGTCTCTATTGCCGTTTGTCTCTATTTACTCATATCTTTTGGGAATATTCTTTTAGTAAAAAATTCTACCGGGTATCTACTCCACTGTGGTGTCATTAAAATCTGAAATAACGTGGCATGGGGTATGACAACTCTTTCTTTACATTGAGAGAAATCATTCACGTGATGAACGTCTCCCTTCATGGTAGGTTGGTAAAATCCCAACCAAGTTAGGTTTGAAATTGCAAAAACTGCAGACCTACTATTGTGGTATGAACTTGACTCAACTAGGTGTCTTGCTCGAGTGATAAGGCTATAAATGGGTTTAGCGATTAGTGCATACATGTACATAAATCTATGATAATAACACAATGTCCCATAAATGACTGAACTTCTTTGACTGATGTCGGTCTAGTCATTTTGGAAATCACTGCCACCTTCTCCATGTCTGTGGCTATACCATTTTATTACACAATATGCCCAAGAATTTTGTGTTGTCTAACCATAAAAACACATTTTTTAAGGCTTTAAGAAAATCCTATACAGACGTCATTTCTCAAAGACACTTTGTAAGATGTTTGAAGTGACTCTCTTGTTTTCTGAAGTGCCCAAGAATTTTGACACAATATGCCCAAGAATTTTGCCTTGTCTAACCATAAAAACACATTTTTTAAGGATTTAAGAAAATCCTATATAGACGACATTTCTCAAAGACACATCGTAAGATGTTTGAAGTGACTCTCTTGTTTTGTGAAGTGCACACAAAGATCATCCATGTATACCTTCAGAAAATTCCTTAGATACTCCTTAAAATCATGGCTCATAAGCCTTTAGAATGTTGTTGGTGCATTGGTCAAACCAAAAGGCATGACTTGATAAGCAAAAATTTCCCATTCCGTGGCAAAAGCCATTTTATGTTGATCTTTGGGACCTATAAAAAATTGGTTGTAGCCAGAGAAGCCATGGAAAAAGCTATAAGCCTCTTTGCCAGCTACTCATTCTAGCACATATCTATGATAGGAAGAGGATACTCATCTTGTATAGTGGCGGCATTCACCTTTTTGAGATTCACACACACTTTGAGTTTTTCATTCTTTTTAGGCACCACAACAATTGGTGATACCCAATCAGTGTGTTCTATTTCATAGATGAACACGGTCTTTTTGAGTTTTTTGATCTCTTCCTTGATATTTTTGGCAAATGTCTCATTATATAGGTATATGGTGTTTTGTAAGACCATGCAAAGAAATCCCTATATTACTTTAATGTTCCTATGAGAATCTCTTCTTCCTCTTGTGATAGATCCATGGCTATGTATGTGGGTCTTGACTCTTCTCCAGGCTTTGCAAGGTCAATTCGCTTGGTGTTCTTGGGCCCTTCATAGGATTTCCCCTATTCTCTTGGTTGTTGCAAGGGTTGATCCACAATGATTCTTTGATCTTGCAAAGTGTATTTTAAAAAATGGACTGGAACATTGATTTCTCTTGATTTTCACTATCCGATTCCATCTCCGTGGTCCACACTTCTTTCAAAGTCCGTTTAGCTCCTTGTATTTTGCTTTGCAATATGTTCTTGTCATCAGAGGTTCTTCTCCTTTGGTCTTATCAAGGACATATACTTGATTGATATAGCATTATTTTGTGGGAGTGGTGGTTGTTGGCCTAATACTAGTTGTGGTCTCTCCACATTCATAGGCGATCTTTGCATTGGTGCCACATTTGGTGGGTATCTATACATGGGTTGTCCTTGTGGCCTCATTGGCACATATTGGACATGTCCATCATATTTGGGTTTATAGTAGCACATGTTTGTCTCATGATTTGTCCACTTTTCTTCAATGGTTCACCATTTCAATCCTCTTTGTTGTCCCATAGGTTGTCTTTGATTTGGTCCCTGTTGTTTTGGGCCTCTCATAGGCATCCTTTCCATGTTGTTCATCATATCGTTCATGCATTTAAGCATGTACTCTATATCATTGGGAGGAGATGCAAAAACTGGTCCTACTTGTGCTGGCACACTAGATGTAGTTCGCTCACTCTATGTGTCTTCGACACTGCTCTCCTCATTGAAGATCTTGAAATTATCACTTAAGTCAATCACATCGAGATTGAACGCTTCCCAAGTCACGTGTCTCTTGCTATACAAAATAGCATGCAAAGCTTTGTTTAACAGCCCCTCTAAAAAATGAGACAAGTATTTCCTTGATTGGAATTTCTAACTCTGGACATCTGTCTATATATTGTCTCATCCGACTCACACTATCGAAAACTGTAGATTTGTGCCATCGTACTATGCTTTATTCCCATTTTTGAGCAAGCAGCAACAATTCTTATTGCCAAAGTTGGTAAATCGGTTAACGACCCACGAGGTATGGTATGGAACCAAGTTAAAGCTTTGCCCTCGAAGTTGGTTATGTGTGGAAGTTGGTTATGCGCTCATCTCTCAAAACCTGTCTGAAGCTCACTAAATGGTCATACGGGTCCCCTGACCCACTATACTTTTTGACCCATTTTGGAAATTTTGCTGGTCTGACTCTACGATTATGATCAACATCCTCTCTCTCTCTCTCTCTCTCTCTCTCTCTCTCTCTCTCTCTCTTGTAGTCGATGTTTCTCCCATTATACCTTCAAACCGGTTGTTTGGTAGATGTGACTCATGTGGACCTCTCCTTGTCTTAGTGTCACCCATTTTTTTCCTACTGTAGGTGGCTTTTGCATTTCTACCCCTGGTTCCATCATTGAGGTGGTTGCTATCATAGGCTCTATCATTTGGGCCTACATTCTATTCAGTTTCATGTATTGTTTCCATAATCACTTCTCGGATCAAACGTCCCTGGTATTTGATTTGCTCAATCTCCTTTGGAGTCATCATAACAAAATTGTTGTTATAACAATCCCTAAAGAGATGGATCGGTAATTTGGCTAATCCCTTCTCCTCGATCTTGAAAATGTACACTATCTTCAAGGGTGTCAATTGTTCTGGTTTGGCATGGGTAGTCCATATCAGATTTGTGACATTGTTGGCTTCCCAACAATAATTTCAAGCCTAGGATTTTCTGTGGGTACGCGTTTCGAAGGTTTGGTATCTATCAAGTCATATATTTCTAATCCAAGCTCAAGAGGTCCTTCTTTCACAACCTTATTAGGAATTAGGGTATCAACCTCCAGTCCCCATTTTTCTACTGAATCAGGATCTTGTATCTTGAGGTATTGCACCCCATTTTGGTCCATATAGAAGTTGTCTTGTTTGTTTTCCCTAACCTGCTCTTCAAAAATTCTACGGTATGGTGATCTATCCTCACTACAAACTCCTCATTAGGATCCATGATGTAAATCTGGGCTTTGTACTTGTTGGTTTTGAAGAAGGTCAAGATATGCTTGAACTGAAAGAGGTCCCACCTCTTGATTGAGTTGAAAAGGAAGACATATCAAATCTTGAGTCGGAATAAGTATCGTGCACTTCTTTTTTAATAGTTTCTAATGGTCTCTTTTGGTTTACACTCTCTTCCATGAACTCTCTACTCCTATTCTACCCAAAGGTACCCACGTTTCCCAAAACCCTACAAGATCTTAAGTTCATATATAGGCTCACACAACTTAATTGAACAGATACTTCAAACCCGAAAAGTCGTCCTTGGTTTCAAATATAGTGCTTCCGCTCCTTGTCTCGTCATTTTTCGCAAAGTTGTAATTCCTTGCACATCAGCACTTCAAACAATATGTGATTCCCCAATTGTCAATTTGAAGTCACAAAATATCTAAAAATCCCTTTTTCCAAGCACTAGGCTTACCCAATATTCCCTAGCTACTATGAACTATTTTTTTTGGCTATCTTAGGCGTGCCTAAGATGGTTGCACCTATATGTGGAGGTAATTTCATTTTTTATCACATGGATGGGGTCCCCATAGCCTAACAAGGATTTCATTGGTCTCAGTTTCACAAAATGACCTTCCAGGTGATATATTTATCTGCAGCACACCTAAGATAAATCTTCTCTATTTCAGCATTATTTTGGCCAATGTGACTTAGATAGGTTTCTACATGTGATTTCAACTTGTGCGATGAGTTTCACAAAGTTTGAACAATTTACCAATGTTTTCTCACCCTTTTTAATTTTGTAGTTAGGGTTTCTAGCTTTCTTGGTGTTTTTACCCTTGCAAAGCTCCAAATTTGATGAAACTTGCTTAGGAGTTGTATTATGGTCTAAGTAAACCATGTGAGTTGAAAATTTGGCAAACTTCACTCTCTGGATAGACTTTTCTCTCGGAGCACTTAAGATAAAAATCTACCAGATTTTGATATTTATCCATTTTTACTTCACAGATTGATTTCTCTGTTGGAATTAGGGTTGCAAGAAAACACACACAGCTTGGAGAAGACAAAGGAAGCTCAAGGCGCACAACAGAGATTGTGTTATTTAGTGTGCAATGGAAAGATAGATAGCCCTAGAGTGATGGTCATATATACAATGCAAGGGGGAAAAAACCTCCTAAAGAGGGAAAAAATGCCCCGGAGGCCTAAGTGTCTTCACATACATCACTATCACATGTATATGGTAACAAATCCCCCCTAGAATGATGTAGTGAATGAGATCTGGCACATGAGTAAACGGAAGAGCCATGTCCTGAGGACATGATCAGTCCACAAAGGGGAGCAAGCCCAAAGCTTTGCGGAAAGCTTCAAACTTCTCACAAGACAATGCCATTGTGAAAAGATCTGCAAGGTTGTCCTGTGTTGGCACATAAGCCAAGCTAGTCTCTCCTGCTGAGAGCCTCTCCCTAACATAGTGGTAATGCACCTCAATGTGCTTTGTGCGAGCATGAAAAACTGGGTTTCTTGCAACTTCCAATGCGCTCTGACTGTCAGTGTAGATAGTGTTGGCAATGTCCTATCCAACACCCAAATCAGCCATAAGGCATCTGAGCCATACACACTCAATCGTAAGTGTGAAGACTGCCTTGTACTCAGCCTCACAACTCAAAGTGGCCACAATAGGTTTCTTCCTGCTCAACCATAATATAAAAGAACTTCCAAGCATGAAACAACAACCACTTGTAGACACTCACGTGTCAAAACAACCAGCCCAATTCTGAGTCCAAAAAAGCATGTAAGTCTGGTGGCAATGATCCCTCGTTGGGATAAAACAAGCCAAGATATAAAGTGCCACTCAAGTAGTGGAAAATCCTTGTGACAGCCTGCCAATGATTAGACCATGGGCTATGCATAAATTTGTTGACCTGTGAGACTCCAAATTGAATATCCGGCCTCGTGTTGCATACATAAATGAGTCAACCAACAATAGTCTGGTAAAGAGTGACATCAGCAGGATCACCAGCATCATGTAGACTCAACTTCAAACCTATTTCCATGGGAGTGGCAATAGGTTTGCAATCCTCAAGTCCAACTTACGTAGCAATGTCTCTATGTATCTTTTTTGACACAAGCCAATACCACCATCACACTGTTTAAATTGTATGCCCAAGTAATGATGCAACAGCCCCAAATCTTTCATCTTGAAAGTAGCATTCAAATCAACCTTAAATTTAGCAATATGTGCCTCATTGGGATGAGTGATCAGCAAATCAACCACATAAAGAGCAACAATGAGAAGTACATCACCCTCACACTTGACATACAATGTGATTTCTGTTGGACTATTACGAAAGCCTCGTTTGACCAAATCAGTGTCAACTTTCTCATACCAAGCATGAGAAGATTGCTTCAACCCATACAAAGACTTCTTACATCTGCACACTTTGTCCTCTTGTCCTTTCTTGACAAAACCGCGAGGCTGAACTTCCTCAAACATGTCACCATTCAAGGAAGCAGCAACAATGTCTTACTGATGTACGTACCAACCAAAATGAGCTACCAATGCACATATAAAACGCACAATAGTCATACGACAAGTGGGAGGAAAAGTCTCTTCATAATCTATGCCTTTTTGCTGTGCATAACTCTTTGCAACAAGTTGAACCTTATAGCGATCAATCTCACCATCTGGCTTGCATTTCAACTTGTAAACCCATGCATCATATTTTGATTGCATGACAGCCATCCAATTTTATGAATTTTGTGCTTCATCAAAAGATAGAGGTTCCTCAACATCATGTAAGCTAGACACAGCCAAAGCATAACAATCTGATGCATACAATGCATGGCGAGAGCCTGAACGAGTGTGACTAGACAAAGGTGCATCCAATCTACTATCATGCAATTTATGAACTAGCCATTTTGGCATACCTCTAGTGAGCTCATTTTCAGCCCTTTCCTCATACATTTACATCAGTAATAGGCTGGTCTATAACATTTTTAGAAACCCCCATAGGATGTACATTTTTCTAATTAGAATTTACATTCGAACTTCCACCACTAAAAAGAGGCAACAAAGTGTCATAAATGTCCTTTGAGCTTACATTACTGTCTCTAGTAAATGATAGCAAGGGTTGAACGGAATTTTCCACGAACACAATATCCCTGTAACCTTTGCTTTCAACACTATAATCAACAAAAATACATTTGACAGCATTATCATCCAGTTTTTTGCACAGTGTTTGTGGCACCAAAGCATATGCCAAACAACCAAAAACTCCAATGTGCTCAATAGAAGGATTTCTATCATGCCATGCTTCATATGGATTAATAGATTGCAAAGATTTTGTAGGACACCTGTTTAGTACATAAGTGACACACATGATGGTCTCAAGACAAAACAAATGTGGCAAAGCTTGACTTTTGACCATACATCATGCCATTTCCATAAGTGACCTGTTTTTCCTCTCAGCAACACCATTTTGCTGAGGCGTATAAGGCACTATACATCGGGGTTTATACCACGACCAGCCAGAAATGCATTAAATTTAGGAGACATATACTCCCCCCTCGATCGAAACGGAGGGTGCCCATAGTACATTTCGAGACATTTTCAGCCATAGCCAAAAATTGTTTGAAGCACATAAAAACTTTGGACTTTGCTTTAAGCAAAAATACCCATGAATCCCTGGAGTAATCATTAATGAAAGTCACGAAGTAAAGGTAATTACCCAAGGATGGAGTTTGCATGGGCCCACAAACATCACTATGCACAAGCTGCAACCTGCATGTGGCCCTAATTGAAACATCCTTTGGAAACTTAGAATGATGCATCTTACCCAAAATACAACCTTCACAAAACGTGTTTGACAGGTGCTTCAAGAGGCGGAAAAGAAGCAATCATATCAGATTTCTGCAAATGCAGAAAACTAGCAAAATTCCGATGACCAAAATGTGCATGCCAAAGTTTTGCATTTAAAATAGCCTTTGAATCCAGAACTACATTTGAAAAATTCTGCCCACACTTGTCATACAAAGAGAGCTTATACATCCCACGGTATAAAATGCCAGATGCAACAATTTCATAACCAAAATTGAGATCATGTACTGTACATCTGTTATCCACAAATTTGACTACAAGACCAAGTCTACCAAGTGCAGATACAGACAAAAGATTCTTCTTGATCCCAAGTACAAAAAGTGCATCAACAAGGGCAAAATAACTGCCCTTTGCAGCAGTAAGCTCGATCTTTCCAACTCCTTGAACCGGATAAGAGGCATTGTTGGCACAAGTAACGGAATTCTCATGAGGGACAAACTTGAGAGAGGTGAACAAATAATGATGTGAGGTAATGTGATTTGTAGCACCACTGTCAAAATACCACACATGTGAATCTGCAGCAAATTTGACATGCATGCATCATGGATAACAAGATTATAGGTACACTCTACACTAAAATCCCATTCTGCATCAACATCAACATCATAGTTTCTTTTCACAGAAGACTCAACAATAGATGCATTTGTAGTGGAACTAGCATTTGCAATGGAACCACCCTCTTTCTTCTTAGCCTCTTTTGCCTTCAACTTAGGACAGTGCTTGATCAAGTGATCATTAGCTTTACAATAATGGCAACGCATGTTCTATTTGCTCTTATCACCAAAATTTCCTGACGAATTTCTGCCAGGAGACGCATTAGGAACATGTGATTTTCCACTCACAGAAGAACCATAAGAAGTGGTTGCATTGCTGTTACCACCCTTTCTTTGAGAAGCAATAAAAGCTTGGTTTTTTTTGGAAAGTGACTCTTGCAACAACAATGTGCATACTGCATCAAGCTTGAAAACTTCAGGATTTCCTTGCCTCATAAGTCTCCAAGCACTAACAAAATTCTGGTAAGAATCTGGCAAGGCATCAAGAACATTCTGCACAAGGGAACTGTTTGAAATGACTTCACCTACAAAAATAAGTTTCTCATTGATATCCTTGACACCAACAAGGAAAACGTCCATATCATCTTCCTCATGCATAATCTTTGATTCTAGCTCTTTACGCAACAATGCAATTTTAGCCTCATTGTGGCTTGCATAAAGGCCAGCCAAAATATCCCAAGCTTGTTTTGCAGATTTTGTTGAATGAATGTGAGGAGTAATGGTGTGCTTCATAGACAACGCAATCAACACATGAGACTACACATCCTTTACATCCCAATGAGCTTCTTCAGCCGTAGGCAAAACAACTCTAACAACAGCAATCCTTGCAGCAAGACCTACAACATCCTCAACCTCGCCTACATCCTCAGAACCAGGACGAACATCAATGCCCTACACAATATTCTAGATGCCCTTTGACACAAGAACAAGTTGCATCATGTAGGGTAATTGTCCACATCCAATCTGTCCTCAACAGCAAACATCTTAAACACAATTGTGTTGTTGTCAACCATGGTAAATGCTGCATTTGATGTGAAAAATTCCTAAAAAGAGGAGAAATGAAGCGGGAACAACACATGCTATACGACACAAACCATAGAAGGCTGTAAGGGACCTGCTTTACAAAAAATGGCACTGACAAAAATTTAGCACAACATAACAAAACAGCCTGTGCAGTACTACCTGTAGTGGAAACGGAGGCCAAAATGATCCCGAATAAAAAATATGAGCAGACTGAGCTCTACGAGCACGTCCAAAATTTTTGTCGACATACGAATGCTCACCAAAGCTCACAAAAATCAGAGAAAGTGAACAGGCGTATGCTAGAGCTGCTCGCGACTAAGCTCGGGAGGACACAACCTGCTCTGATACCAATTGTTGGAATTAGGGTTTTAGGAAAACACACATAGCTTGGAGAAGATGAAGTAATCTCAAGGCACACAACAGAGAGTGTTTTACCTAGTGTGCAATGGAAAGATAGAGAGCTCTAGAGTGATGGACGTATATACAATACACAAGGAAAAAAACCACCTAAAGAGGGAAAAAATGCCCCGATGGTCCTAAGTGTGTTCACACACATCACTACCACATGTATATGGTAACATTTCCACAAGTTTGGGCTTTATCCACACCTTGGTTTCAAGTTTTAGCCAAATTTTACTTTTCCTTGTTAATTCTCTTTTAAGTCAACGGCTTTTTCCACTTTTGGGCTTGATCAGGACTTTAAGTAATCCAAATGTTTCCAAAATCAAAGGGAGTAGTCTACTCAAGTTGATCTACCACCTTGCAAGTTCAATTTGTCAGTATCAGTTGCAGAAACCCCCTGTCTATCTTCGACATGCCTAAGATCTTGGTAATTTTTTGGTTTTCTTCAATGCAACTTGGATCAGATGCAATCTTGGTGTTTTTCTACTTACTCTACACCTACTGAACATGAAAAAGAATGCAAAAAATGGACATTTCAACTTTCAATCTCAAATCTCTACTTCTACTTAAGTGACATCCTTATCAACCACTAGCAAGTCTCAAGGATCCTGTACCTAGTCTGTCCTATTAAATAAAGCTCCCGTGGTCCTTATCAAGTATCCCTACTCTCAAGCACCTCTCAACCGTGATAAAGTCACCAAATGTGTTACTCTAGCCGTAACTAGAGGAAATAATGAAATTTCAAGTGAATGCTTTGGGTTTTTCTATAGTAGGTTGCCTCGTCCTTGGAAATGATGCCAAAATGTTGGCCGGCTACCAAGCCGCACCATTTTGATGCCAGAAAAGAGATAACCACATCATAAAATGTCAAACTGTGGGATGTAGATGACTTTACTAGTGCATGGAGGCTACACGAGATAGCTAATGTCTTGGAAAACCTAGGTCCTATGTGCTCTTGCCTAAATCGGTCTCAGATGTGTGTCAAACATAAAAAACAACTTTCCTTACCGCAAGCTTTACCCAATGATTTTGTATAGGTACGATGCTTCGAATGCAATGAAACTTACTACCTAGAATGTGCAGGGTATCCTCGACGTCCCCATATCCTCAAATTTCATTTCTGACACTTGGACATAATCACACCTAAGATAAACAACCTATTTTGGGTAGATCAGTTTCGGCCTCCGAAGCACTCTATGGATTCATTAGGACATGATCTATCTATCCTTATGGTCAAAAATCATTTTAGGTGCATGTATTGTGCATAGGGAGTGGAAATAGCTCGTAGATGTGCACGCCTAAAAACACAACTTCATCGCAAGAAAATTACGTTAAAAGAGAGATTTCACCTGCGAGCGTGTTGATATGCTCAGATTCACAATGCAACACCACACGAGGGAGACACGAACAATTGAAAGTGACATAGAACTCATAATACTCAGCTGCAGCGTACGCTCACTTTCACTATCCAAAACTTATGTTCAAAATTACAAAAAGTTGGCTTTTATACGTTAGCTAGTGTTTAAAGAATATATTCAACTCAATAATAAGGCTTAGGAACTAAATTTAGTTACAAACCTGAAAGCCCTCGGCCCCTTTACACTCTCTAACAATCAATGCTAATACAACAACTTTGGAAATTTGCAGGATTTTTCATTAATACAAAAAGTTGTGATACAATCAATGGAGTAAAAATAATAATGATGTCCATTTGTTAGCTATAGCAATATGCATGCACGCCAGCTAAGTATTATGTGCCTTACATGACCTTATTTGTCCAACCAACCATTTTCTATTACATATCTATGGATTCTTTGGAAAAAAAAGAATGCTTTATGGATTTCCATGGCCATATATACATCAAAAGTAAGCACGACCTATAGCTAGAAACTATAATCTTGTTTGTAGAAGTGGAAGCATTTACACATTGTAGGCTCAATTTCTACAAAAAGTCTTTTGACTTAAGGATAGCACTAACATGGACATTGTCAAAATGCTTAGCAATGCCTATCCAATATTGATGGACCACCCAAGTGAAGTGCAGCTACAACACACAGATAAAAACTTCCTCTACATCAATGACCATAACATATTTTATCATAGGGAGGCCCTCAATTTGAACTCTAGTAAAGAGCTAATCATGGATATGGATTGGAGTGTACCAAAATATAAGTGATATATGGTAACGGACAATGCACTATGTTTGCTCACTTTGATCATGATGCCTAAAACTCAACATCCCTCAAATATGTCTCAACTCTCCTTTGAGAATGAGATGCTTATGATCTTGATAGAGTCACGTCTTATTCCAAATCTAGATTCTAAAATGAGCAAGGAGATAGCTCAACAATTCTAACCCCTGAGCTACGAAACCTCACCAAGATGCTATTAAAATTGAGGATTACTACTCAATGATTCCTAATGCTACTTACAATGACCCTACAATGGAATGGAATACATTTTGTAGGCCATAAAAACAACAAAACAAACATAGAATGAACCTCAAGTTGACTATGGAAAAGATAGAAACTCCGGAAGATTTTAGATGAAGAGAACTCAATGATCTATAGATGTCACCATTCGGATAAAGAAGCTCCTAGAAATCTCTCACAAAGAGAAGATAGTGCTAAGAAGATGAAGAATGACACAAAAATAATGACAATGATCATGAGATTATAATTTAATTATTGTCTAGTATTAACCCAACACTAGATTAAAGGTACCTTCATCAATTTGGATTTGAGTTCTTGATTGTGAGGAAGTTGGAAGAGAGCTTGAATCTCCTTTCTCATCGCTACATATTCTCTACTCATTAAACCTATTTTGTGAGTATTCTTGCTTGCTTGCTATGCATTGAGAGGCTATTCTTCTCCATGCATGCATGTGTAGAGCTATTAGAGGTGTGTGCATAGTGATGCCTCTCCTATGCATGCAAAACTTCTTCATTTTATGTGTGCATATAGAGAAGAGGGTATGTGGTTTTAATGAAAAGATTTCCATATAGGTGTGTGCATTGTTGTGAGAGGGAAGAAGAAGAGGGAAACTGGCTATGAAGTCCAATTTTAATGGGTTTTTCTAAAAATAGGGCTTGAAATCCTAGTTATTTTTACTTTTTTGAACTACAAACCATCCAATGACACCCTTTGTAAGTGTTCCAATAGACAAACAAATCAAAAGATACACTTAAAAGAATTAGTCTTTTCCCCCATTACAATGTGGTATTGATTGAATTTGTGATAAAAATGAAAGATAGGACATCTTTGTTCGAAGTTCAGGTAAATGTATGCCAAGAATTTAGAAAGAACTGATCAAATGAAGAACGAAATAGAGAAAATTCTAAAAGTTCAAATTTAAAAATTACTCGTTCTTTGAAATAGGACTTGGAAGCATAGAGGCATGACTCACAGACTTGTAGAATCTCATTATATGGAAACTAGTGTCAAGATTCCTATGGAAACTAGAAAGCTTTGATATTTCTTATAATTTTGTCACAATAAATACAGAATAAAATAGTTGTATTTGAAGTGCTAAGAGCTCTAATTTGAGCTTAGGTGTCATGGCATAGCCCAGTAGTCAGAATAGACAAGAGTATCGAACTTGATCTTGAGGATCTTGAAAGAGACAAAATACCCATGAAAGATAGGGCTCATTCTAAAGATCAAAGGCCCAAGAAACGTAGTGGCTCAGAGCCCCATTGACACCCTTGTTTATCTCAAAGATCTGCCACAAACCTGTTGACCAATATGAACATGCTTAAATTAGTGTTTGAATATCAAGAAGTCTTACTCATAGAAGGGGTGGATACCTATGTATGTTGACCAAAAACTTGCATGAGTAGCCCACATATGTCCCCACTTTTGTGTCTCAAAGCCACATTATCTATCCCTAGAGTTCTAAGATAGGATTCCTTTTTCTTTTTTTGCAAAACTCACAATTAGGAGTAGATTATATTGATAAAGCCAAAAAATTACAACTTCTTGCCATGCTCATCTTGAGCCTTGACATCTCCAAGAGACCATAGATACATCGGTTGACAGGGAGCCACCCCGCGACAAAGAGAGGGCCCACTTATTAACTATGTATGTCAGTCAATGCGGCATCAATGGCCTTGTCCTAGTCATCAAATTTCTTCTTTTTTTTAATGGCAATAATTGCTCCTCTTCTTTCTTGTATTATCTCTATGAATCTGGCTATTTCCATGGAGTTTCAAAGACCCAGAAATTCATAGACTTCTAGACTTTTTTAAAGCAACAAAATCTAACAATTTGTGTTATTATGAGTACTGCTTGGCTCTTAAACACCTTTCCTCCCAAAAAAAGATCGTTCTTAAAGAATCTTATTGTTAAACTGAGCCGATGTCAATTAATAGAAATTGCTAAAGACCGAAGCCTTATGAATGCACATTGAAGATAGATACGCAGAAGCAGTAAAGATTGGAGTTACACATTTTATATTGTAGTTTTCCAATTTATCTCAAGCCATTGTAATAATTGTAATGGGTTACGGGCTCAATGAAAGTCCCAAGCTATAAAGAATAGGTCAATTAGTGTGCCTAGGTTTCTCATTCAGTAAGATGTGGATCCCTAAAGGCCTTGGGTGCCAAACAATGCATATTTTTACCATAGGGATATAAGGCAGTATGTAAATGGAATAAAGGTTCTCAGCCTCATTTGTTGCGAACACTCTTTGGTGAGAGCTCATGAGGTGTGCGGCTATGGATTCCTTGGTAAGAGATCATGAGGTGTGTGGCTATGGAGTCCTTGAGATTCTCCTTGCTCAGGTGACTTGATTAACACTAATCAATGTTTAGTTCTCTTTTACTATGCCTCCCTCACACTTTTTGTGATCGTTAATGATAACTTGATTAGCTAGATTCTAGCTAGTTAATGGTTAATCTTTATCTAATCTTGCGTGATTGCTCTATATTCTTTGGGTGTGCATGTAGGCTTGATTGGACTATGGATGCTCAATAGATCTATGTGTGTTCGCTTGTGATTAGTGTATTCCATGATGAGATTACTGATGTGTGCGTCTTTGCAATGCTTAGTGTGTGTGATTGGGTTGATTTGAGGTGAAGAGAAGTGGATGTGGAGATTGCCAAACATTGTCTCTTAGCTCCTGCATAGGCCAAGAAGATCACCTCATAGAGTCTACATTCCTGTTGCCATGATTAGCTCACTAATTGGTGAGTGCTTCCATGCCCTACCCAGGTAGCGCATCCCTCTGGATTGGCAATTATGGTTGGTCATTGGACCTATGCTACGATGGTACCCCCAACATTTGGAAATTAGCGTTATTGTTGCGGAGCGATGGCCTATGCTAGTGTAATTATCACATAATCAGATAGGTTTGCTCACTAATTTCACGTGTGTGTTTTTTGTTTTGTGGATTTTGGATGTGTGTGCATATGGCCTTGTGTTCAATTTTCCCTAAATTGTTACCATATATTGCTAGTTGTGTGCCTACACACTCTAATTTCACACTAACCCCTTACTAATTTCACTGAATCTTGTCGACTTACATACTAATTTTCTACTAATTGGACTAACATTTTGTGTTTATGCTTTGATATTTTCCTAATTAGAGGCTTGGATTGCATTCTAACAATGCCGGTTTGTGTTAATCACTTAACGATTTGTTGATTTTGGAATGCAAGATTAGGTCTTGGAGCATCGATGAAATTAGTTGACACATTATGTAATCGGCAATTGGATGGTGCTATTGGACTCAAATGTTGTGCGGTATGCTTAGCCATTGTAAATTTGGTGATTTTGAGTTTTTATTCTGCATTTGCATGCCATCGTAATTCCAAAACTTTCTTAGATTTGAATGTGCAGAATTGGTGGTTTCATGTACTAATGTGCATTGTTAATTTGCCTAATTGCAATACTTGAATGATCAATTGCAATTGTGTGCACTGAAATCAGGTGTGTGTGCAATTTAATTGAGTGTGTGTATGCCTAATTTTAGGTGTGCGTGCACTATTTTTCCCTTGTGTGTGCACCTAAAAATCAATGTGTGCATAAGGATTTTGCTAATGTAATGATTGATGTGTATTATATATGGTCATGTTCAATTCGAGACTTGTGTGATCGATTTACAATCTCAACATGATTAACACTTGTGTGTGTGTGCACCTACAAAGTGAATAATGTGCATGAGTAATTCAATGTTTGATTGCAATTATGATGTCTATGATGGTTAATTGCTACATTTTTTAGCTCAAAACAGGGTTTTACACAATTGGATTGCGTTAAATTTTTACCTTTTTGCCATTTTTAATTTCTTAATCGTGTATTTTCTTGGAAAAATAAAAAGGAAATTGAATTGATGTGCTAATTGGTCATGATTTGGCTGCACCATTCCTCTATGTGTAGAGAATTTTCATTAATTTTTTGGATAAATTTGTTTCATTTTTTGCTAATTTTTGCGTTAGTTTCCAACTGATTCCGTAAAAATTTGATACAACTATTTTGTGTGCGTGTTTATGGCATGATTTTGAGCGCTTTTGTACCCTCATTGGTTGAGTTTTGTTTGTTTAGCTATTCTGAGGGTCGGCTCGATGACTTTTGTCGCAATTGGCATTTTCGATAAAAACTGCTATCGTTGGCTTGCTTTTGCATGTCAAAAGTGTTTGAATGCAATTGCCGATGGTTTTTTGATATTTATGGATTTTTTCAAGAGTTTCTTGATTTTTGTTTATTTTTTGTAATTTTTGAGAGATTTTTGCATTTTTGGGCTAAGTTTGGCATTTTCGAGCATTTGAAAATGGCGAGTTTAACAGTAAACTTTTGACTTCAATGATAACATCGAATTTTGAAAAATCCGGTGAGAACTCACTCTCATTGGTATTAAGGGTTAATTGAGTTAAAAAAAACCCTCCCCTATCCAAAAATCATGATTAATATCTCTCTCTCTCTCTCTCTCTCTCCCCTCCCAACTCTCTCTCTCTACTCTATCCACTCCCTCTCCCATTTTAGAAAGGCTATACAAATATTTGGCTACCAGTCAATCAAAGACCAACTACAGCTACAATAGAAATGCATAAAGATCTCAAGATCTCAACAAGACCTAGAACTAGGAAAAGTCAACAAAAAATCTACAAAGATAATAAAGAGATTTGGATTTCTAAGTCTTCTAATGCTCCTAGTCAAAAGCCAGATGGCCGACAATCAACAAAGACCTATAAGAACATCAGAGAATCCTTACAATAGACCTAACTAGAAAATAAAATGGACAATGGAGTCTTCACAGTCAAAGAAGGGCAACCCAACAAACAAAGTGACAGATTCAAAGATGAATAAACAAGTATGGAAAAAGAAAACCTTAATGCCAACTTGGTCCTTCAATAATCCTCTTTTTGAGGATTCAAGCTTACTTTTACATGAAGAAATGTTTGTAGTAAGCACAAGAATCTAACAAGTCAAGTTGCCAGGGTGAAAAAGACACTCTTTGGCATAGGCAGAGTCGGACCGCCAAGCCACATTGTCAAAATGAGAAAAGCGCTAGTCCCAAAGCTTCAAATCTTAATAAACTTTGTGCCAAGAGTCGTAGTTATTAGGCTTACGCTCTAGCTAGAAGAGTTGAGCATATCTAAGTTGTGTCTCTCATGCTCGATGAGATGAGCATAAGAGTCAAAGTCTATTAACTTAATCATGGTGGAGTGACTTAGAGTCCAACACTCATGCACAATGGATAGTAAGATGAGAGCACATATCCTCGACAAAAAAATCCCTTCTTAAAGGGGTGCTAGCTTGTAAAGTCACACCATATTCTTTTATAGCTACACCGTCTTTTTGAAGAACCCCTCAATTTTTTTTTTCACAACGTATTGTTTTCAATGCATTTCTGTGTATGCATATAGGATGTCCCATCATTGGGCATATGCATTAGATAATCCTTTTTGCTTCCAACTATGCACCTTGAGTGGACTACAACAGGAAAACAAACTTCCCACATTGCTACCATCATATATTTGCTATCCTCTTATTTCCATATCCATCTGAAAATAACCCCTCCATTACATTAGTAATATTTTTTCATGTTAATAAGTACTCCAATAATGCGTGTATCCCAAATGCACTTTTTTCCAACTGGTTTTTTTTTCCTTTGGTTATCCAGGTATTAGACCCTAATTTACATCCTCATCATTCTACTTCTCTTTATCAATAAATAAATGATAGCCTCGCCATTATCCTGCTACAATGAACAAATGCAACATCAGCTCTCACACCAGAGACAAGTTTGGACATTCAACATGCTACAATGGAACGAACTTCATCAACAAATTCAGTGACAAATGAAGATAGCCCAACGCCAACCAATCAAGAACCTTCCACAGCCTCCACGAAAACTTTTCAATAGTGCTCGAGGATAGGCATTAAAATCGAAATGACGGAATGTTAAATAAGCCGACTCAGTTAACAAAATATGATAAAGACTAAAGCCTTACAAATGCACATTGAAGACAAATACGAAGAAGCAGTGAAGATTGGAGTTACCATTTTTTATAATTTCCCAAAATGGACATGCATTGTAATTTCTCGATTTATCTCAAGCCATTGTAATAGTTGTAATGGGTTACATGCTCAATGAGATTTCCAAGCTGTAAAGAATAGGTTAGTTAGTGTCCGTAGGTTCCTAATTCAAAAAGATGTGGAGCCCTAAAGGCCTTGGGTGCGCGAAAAATGCAAGTTTTAACCCTAGGTATATAAGGCAGTGTGTAAATAGAATTAGGGTTTCTTAGTCTCATTTGTTGAGACCGCTGTTTGGTAAGAGCTCATGAGGTGTGTGGCTATTGATGCCTTGAGCTTCTCCTTGCTCATGTGACTTAATTAAATCTAATCAATGCTTAATTCTCTTTCACTATGCCTCTCTCATACTTTCTATGATTGATAATGATGATTTGATTAGCTAGATCCTAACTAATTAGTGTTTAATCTTTCTCTAGTCTTGTGTGATTTCTCTCTGTACTTTGGGTGTGCATGTACGTTTGATTGCAGTGTGGATGCTTAATAGATCTATGTGTATGCACTTGTGATTAGTGTGTTGAATGATGGGACTACTGATGTGTGCATCTTTTCAATTGTTAGTGTGTGTGATTGGGTTGACTTGAGGTGA
Source organism: Adiantum capillus-veneris (assembly GCF_014529385.1). Classification (NCBI taxonomy): domain Eukaryota; kingdom Viridiplantae; phylum Streptophyta; class Polypodiopsida; order Polypodiales; family Pteridaceae; genus Adiantum; species Adiantum capillus-veneris. Next base: position 89,490,773 of record NC_140933.1, on the reverse strand, counting down.
AGATAATTGGATGTGGAGATTGCCAGACATCATGGATTAGCTTCTTTATAGGCCAAGAAGATCGCCTCATAGAGTCACCATTCATGTTGCCATGATTAGCTCACTAATTGGTAAGTGTTTCCATGCCCTAACTGGGTAGCTCATCCATCTGGATTGACAATTATTTTTGGTCATTGGAGCTATGCAACCATGGTACCCCCAAAACCTATCTTGTAGGTCTTTTAAACCCATTTGCAAATATTCCCTACAAGGTCGTAGATCCACGACGAGCACACCTTGAATAGGTGAGGGAGGTCTTCACTAGCTGTTTTGCAATGTGAGCATCTATCTAGGCCAAACACCTCTGGCTAGAGCCTTCACCACATTTGGTAAGGCTCCACATAGAACATTTCATAAAAATAATTTCATGTCATGCGGCCATTGCAGACATCGACACCAAATGTTCTTTGTTAATGTCTCCCATCTAGACTCTTGCCAATGCTTGCCCCTTTGCTTGTTCAATAGGGAGAACCAATCCATCAAATCCGTAAGGGTGTGGCATACTTGTTTGGTTTTTGGTTTAGAGAACTGTGTGTTCTTAAGCCACTATCATGATTCCACTAGAACTTAGACTCGCAAATAGGCAGCTACCAAACATCCAACCGTTCAAGGGCTCTGCTAACCAATAGACTCTTTATTCCACTGAGGTTAAGGTAGAGAGCTAGCTAGTTTGTTCCCTTGCAGTGGCTGCTGTTGAAATCCCACACTTGGCCCAAATGTTAGATACCTTTGTTATTGATCTATTTGGAAGCTACCCTGCAAAATGGGTTAAGAGGGATACTTCCCACCTTAGAGAGCCAAGGGGACCAGTGAGTTGCAAAATTGTGAAAGTATCTTGTTAGCTCTCCCCACTCTAGAGACTGTGTTGCTTTGTTGCATTTCTAAGTGAGCTCGCCCCTCGTACCCTCGAGCTTCAAGCCGACCCATTGAGGGCAAACAACTTGTCATACATCTTGATCCATTTTAAATGTCCACCTTGGGGGAAAATCTTGGCACCTTCCATCATGGCCTTTGTCATAACAACTCATGCCTTTTCTTGCTTCATGAATGAAACTAAAAATTTGGCACATCGGGCCTCTGCATGAGTACTAGGATTAAGAACCCCGAGACCACCTTTCTTCATAGGTCTCGCAATTGTCTCGCATCTAGCCCATTACTAGGGCTTCAAGTCTTTAGTGTTGTTCTTCCATAATAATATTTTCAGTGGTTTTAGGAGCTCTTTCCAATTGCATATGGAAAGCTTAAGCAATGGACCACTAAAGGCTATATTGGGCAACATAAATGAGTTGATCACTTTCACTCTGCTCAGGAAGGGGAGAAGCACCTATTAACATCTTTGCATCTTGATCCTTATCTTCTCCATGACCTAAAGGAATATTTTCTTGTGGGTTATTTCTACCCCCAGAGGGGCTTCCAAGTGGCTGAATAAATTTTCTTTTGACACAATCTCCCCAGTCCACATAGACAAATAGAACGGATCGTTCTTGGAGAGAGAGGGAGAGAGAGAGAGATCTTCCTTTCTCAATACTGCATTTTGACCCAAATGCTATGGCTTATGTTTGCACAATATCTAGAGCCTTTCTAATAACTTGAGGGCATTCTTTGAGGAAAAGCAAAGAGTCATCCACAAAGAGATTTTCCAAAAGTTGATCATTGTTAGGCAAAGACAACCCTTGAATCTCCCCTTTTGCAACACTCTCTTTGAGTAATATCACCAAAGGATAAAATCAAATGGCGAACATTTTATGGACCAGTGGGCAATACTCTTTAATTGATCTTTTGAACTTGAAGGCACCCACTGTTCTCTCACTGAACAGGATCTCATATTGGCTCCCAGCACCAAGGGTGCTTTCCAATTGACACATCCAAAGCCAAAAGCCTAGTGATTTCATGACATCTTCAATGAAAGACCATGTGACATCATGGTTATGGGGCACCGATGTTTGAGTCGGGAGCAACAAACTTGTTTACGGATATGTTTATCTACGACTTTATCGATAAGGGCTTGATTAGGGAACATTCCTCCTCAATGAAAGCCTTTTCCAAAAGGTTGGATTCAAAGTGGGAGAATTTTCTTTTAACACTCCCAAGAAGAGAAGATCTAACTTTCATCCACCTTAGGGGAGCGAGCCTCACATTGGCCTATAACTTGTCACAAGTGGTCAAGATCAATTGAGCCATTTCATCTGGGTCCTGAACATCCTTTTCTCCCAATCATTGGAGAGAGAACAAGGCGTCAACTTCTCTTGACTTTGAGGGTTCTAAATAAGTGTGTATGATTAGCCTCTTCTAGGTGTAGAAAGGTTTCTCTGGATAAAAGCCTAGCCTTGTTCACCTCTTCAAGTTGCAGATCGGGTGGTCAAGTCTCCTTTAGCTTTGAGCCACCTTTTCTGCTTAGCTTTCATGGCTTTTTTTTTAAGGTTAATAGCTATATTTTGTCAGCGAGCTGCTTTCAGGTGCTCCTCCTAATATTTCTTCCTTCTAGGCTGTAAAGTTTTGATTGCCTTTTGCATATTTTTGGCAAAGATGTCCCCAAACCTAGAGCTTGCCAGATCCAGATCTTTGCAGAGCTTGCTCAAGCTTTCAATGCTAGGCTTTTGAAAAGAGGTTCTAAAGTCTGAGTTTACTCTTATTATTGAAAGGGTAGAGGCTTAATCAACGTTTTGAGACCTAAATAATTATCCACCTAGAAAGGGTGGCGGACTAAAGTTAAAAAGCTTGACACTCATGCTCATGCCTATGTGTACCTAAAAGGGTGAATGTTGAATCTTACTTTTTGAATTCCTACCAAAAAGTTGCATTTTTAGTTTGTAAACCCTATCTAAGAAACAAAACAATGACTCACAGCCCCATCGTCTATTGCATATAGATACAATGTAGGTGTTGAAAAGTACCAACAAAGAGATAGAGGCTCAAACTTAGTTTTGAGCCTCATGGAGTTTTGCAACTAGAAAAGATGAAATCTTAGACTCCATTCTTGTGGTTTAAACAAATAATTTTTTCTTCAATAAGTGGTAGATCCTCTAACCTTAGTTAGAGCGTCTACCTTTTTGGGATGCCATAGCATAGTATTGAAAGAGTGTTAAGTTCGAGCCCCCACGTTTTTAGGATGCAGGATCATATTGGATCTTTAAAAGGATGTAGACTCATCCTATGTGTATGGCCCTTGCAATGCAAAAGATAGAGATAAAGTATAGATGCATCTTAGAGATGCTCCTATTGAAGGTGAGTGGTTGTTGGTTGGCGACTTCAATATGGTAGAAAAGAGTAGGGATAGAACAGGATCCTCCATTATACTGGCTGACTCGGAAAGGTCTAAATGGCAAAGTTTGTGTGAAAAGTGGGCGATGATCGACTTATGGGAAGTTCGCCCATGGAACAACGCGCCTGGTTTCACCTACACAAGCCTCCAATATGCCCGCACTGACTCCATACTAGACAGATGCTATTGTTCACACCATGTTATGGAATTGATATTTTACTATTGCAGCTGACAGGTGGAAAAGACTTGACTGAGCTAGGCTATTGCAAAAGGATATCAAATTTTATGTACATTTTATTATTCAAGTGATCTTTTATGAGCTTTGGCCATTTATGATTGGCCGGCCAGTTTGTAACCAATTTGACCATTCAAGAAATCTATAAATCAAATACCTGCAAGAAGGAAATGGTCACTTTTGCACCGGGAGAGATTGCACCCAATGTCTGCGTAGTTCTTCTCTCCTCTCTTCTCTTCTCTATCGTCGTGCCAGCATAGACTCCACTCTAGGAGGTGCGCCTACACGTGCTATCTCTCTCTCTCTCTCTCTCTCTCTCTATCTCTCTCTGTTCGTGTACAATTGGATTATATGCTAACATGATTCATCAGGTATGTATATTTGCCGTGTTTTATAGTTTTTATCATGCTATTTGAGGTATTTTGCAGGGATGCCACGCATCCGTCTATAGCAGTGGTATCAGAGCCGAGATTGACGCTCCTGGTTCCTCCATCATTGTGTGCAACAAATATACAACTAAGTTTTTTCTTTTTTTGATCCTTCTTCTTTGTTTGTTTGTTTTCCTGTTTCTTTTCTGCTTGATAGATATTTGTAGTGAAAGAAATCACGTGATGAAAGGTGAGAAGTTAATATTGTTCGATTTTGATTATTTGTTATTTTAAGCAAGAGTGAGTTTTAACCGATAAGAAGATTTGGCAGAGAGGAATAAAAAGGAGAAGAAGACAAACCAAAAAGGAGGACTATTGTTTTATAGATGACCGGGGAGCTCCATTGAAATCTATCCAAACCCCAAACAAACCTCATAGAAACTCTTGTCTGAGGAGATGAAGAGAAGAAGGACTTAGGAGGAAATTCAAAATCAACAGGTTATTATTATTTTTGATAGCATGCAGGAGTGACTTATAAGACCTTAGAGACTGGAAAATTTATACGAACTAATGGGTCTCTGTCTACACTCGCTAAGCTGCACAATAGACCAAGCCAATCGCGGGGACGGTAGCAACTTTGAGGGCCTTTGCTATTTGGCAACCTCAAATTTGACGTTAAGCAGGCAGCACCATGCATGTGCAGCACATGCAATGGCAAGACATATCACAAGCAAAAACAACAGACCAAAAAATTACTGCTCCCACTCCTCAACATCCATAACCACCTCTGGATGCCAACAAACTACTTCTTTAATATTAACAAAGCTGATGGAGATAGAAGTGGAGAGAAGAAGGGAGAGCGCAACAGGAAGCTATAGCATAGGGAAGAAGTGACGTCAGCAAGTTTCCATCATACTAGTGGCCCACGTCATCCTGCATGCGGTAGTAATTGACGACGTGATCCGTCCATCAACGACGATGACTATCCGTGGTACCATTCAGAGGGTGTTCAGTTCACAAGACAACCGTGCGTTTGGAGAATATCAGCTGCATGCAAGGGTAAGAAACATCACGGTTGGTAACGCTCCACAAAAGTGGCGCCCACCTTACGTCACCTTTTTTTAATGGAGCACAATATAAATGGCATGGCGAGTGAGTAGGCCCGAATACTACCAGTGTTAGGTATTTCAATATTTGCGCTGCCTTCACTATCTCTCTTGCCGCCTCATTCTTCACCTACTCTCAGTTGCGTACCACTCAAATTTCTCTTTCTTCTTGTTAATTTTGACGGCTGCTGGTTCTGGTTGAACGCCACTACATTAGGTCCAAAAATGACTCAAAAAGGGATGTTTGTTAATCTAAGGATTAAGGAATAGTCCAATAGTCATTTGACACATATACAAAATTATGGCACTCTTGTCTCCTCTATTTTGGGTTTTGGTGGTCCTATTTTGACAGAGAACGGTTAAATGTCTTGATCATAAGGCTGAAACTGCTATATTTAGGTACTTTCAGCGAGTGAACTCATTAAATTTGCGGCCCAAAGCAATGAAGTCTCATCTTTTATTCTATTTTATATTTCACAAAAGCGTTGTCAAAAGATACAAAATCTATGTCAGAAGGCTCTCAAAACAAGGCCATTAATGACAAATCACCTATTTTTTTCAAACGTATACCTTTTTCACTCTCTCTCTATTTTGTGAGAGGTTTAAGTCTTTCCGTCTCTATATTTTATTTCTTCTTCTCTAATCTCTGAGTTTCCATGGCGTCTTTTGCATGTCGCCCTTCACATAACATAACTTCTTGTGACTTTCATAACGTTAGAGAGGATGGTCTTTGGAAGCCCATATCTTTTCGTGTGAATGACTGGGTGACAATGCTTCATTCATGCAAAGGTGTACACAGAGTGAAGAGAACTAAACGTGATAAAGTAAAAAACCATTGGAAAGGTCGTGTTCTTGCTTTCAAAGTGACCGACAATGGCTGGCTAGCTAAGGTTCAACATGTGTACATGGCCAAGGATATGGTGTTAGACTGGGAAGAACATCCCACACTGCATTCTTATTGTAAGTAAAAAAAAAACTTCTATTTGATACAATAAATTTTTCATTCTCGCATTGTTTTTTCTCATTTTTTGATTCCACTCCAGATATATTTCCTTCAACAACCGTGGAATGGAAACCTGTGGAGAGTCTAAGTGGGACGTTCAAAGCAATGCATAAAGGGATTGTAGATGCTATGTATGCTGACAAGCCACCTTCCTTTTACAAAACAATGGATTTGTTTGTCTATTTTGCAGAATACAAGGTTCCATCACGAGAAGGTGCATATGGAGAACTACATTAGTTACCTGTTCCCACCATAAGTTCACTTGACTGGGAAGCTCCTGATGCATGTACTATATCAATCTTCAAATCCAAGATCAAAGAAGACATCCTTAAGGCTATGTCTCCGGGCAGGATATCAAGAAGGATTAAAGTTCAATGGTTCTTGCCTATACATGTCTTTGTGGCATGTTCATGTTTCAAAACAATGGACTTGCATAGGACAAAGACGATGTGGCTTAATAGAAGACTTTCTATGAGTGAACTGGATAATGTACTTGGAGACGGATGGAGTACCAAAAAAACTTTCCATATTGGCGATAATATTAGTTGTAGAGTAAGACCAAATTCTATGTCTATCTCATATCAACTATGTCGTCAATCATTAGTTCTGGGCTACAACTATAGGAGATGGAGAAGCAAATTAGGTAGCTGGGTTCCTCTCGACTCTGAGGAAAATTGTCCAGAGTTTGAACTAAAGGTCACAGTCCATCCACACACCGAGTATAGAAGCCTTATAGTAACAACAAATTGGAGACTACATGATGTTAGAGAATCTCTTGAGTTTTTTGATGAAAGATCTTCTGAGTATAGATTCAAAGTGGATGAAATTATGGTGAGCACAAGGATGGAGAATTCAACCTCTTGCATCACATGCCTTCCCCCAAAAAGAGTTGTATTTGAGCCACTTGCAAGGACTTGAAAGAACAAGTTTAATATTGTAATCATTGCATTTTGCAAATATATTTATCTTTTCTCTACCTTATTGTGATCATTATTTATGTTGTTTTAAACTTGCATGACACCGTGATACACATTTAAGAATTGATAGTTGGTATTATATATTTGAAGTAAAAAATTATGAATCACTAAAGGGTATATGTTTATATGGACAAAATGAACAAAAGTGTACATAGATTTTGTACATAGCTTTTGTGGAGTAATCAATCATGAAACTCCACTTTTGTTTTTGCCTGAGAGGATTCTGCATCCTCAGAGACCCTTTTTATTTTGTTTTCAGAAGGGGGTGAAAGTTCAGGAGTGGGTGGTGGTGACTTGGGCTCCTCAGGGCTTGGCACGGGGGACTTGGCAGGGGTTGGTGCTTTGGGCTCCTGAGAAGTAGTTGGCTTGGGTGACTTGGAAACCTTCTTTGGCAACATGAATGGTAGCTTGAAAGGTGAGCTAGGTGCCTCCCCCTTAGTGTTCTTAACTGTACGATGCTTTTGAAACTTGAATTTCAATGGTGAGTGGAATGGATGGTCCTTTGTATCTGCTCTTTTTTTTTGCAGGGCTCTTCTTCTTGGTGGGACTCTTCCCCTTGGCAGGGATCTTCTTCTTGGTGGGACTCTTCCCCTTGGCAGGACTCTTCTTGGCATGGCTCTTCTTTGTAGGACTCTTCTTCTTGTGATCCCTTTTCTTTGTATCGATCTTCTTTGCAGGACTCTTCTTCTTGTGATCCATTTTCTTTGCATCCTAACCCTTGGTGGCTCTACCTTTCTTTGGTGGCAAAGGAGATTCTGGATCATTTGGGTTTATGATCTTTCCAAAACCATAGAAACAACCTTCTCTCTCACCCACGTGACCCAAGACTTTGGATAATCATGCAACTGAAACAAATAGAAAAAGGAATTAAAGGACATGAGTACATACATACATAGATAAGAAATCAAAATAAATTAATGGCACATGAGATACACACTTACAGCGAGTGTAGTCATCCTGCACCTTGACTCAAGATATCTCCATGCATTGGAAAGCACCCTCCATCCAGAAGATGTTGAGTCTATTTGTAAAGGCACTTTTTGATTGTAGTACTTGAAACCTTCTATATTGTAATCCTTATTTGTGGTACTCAGGTGACCAACAATAAGTTTGGCAGCACTGCAAGAAGATAATTAAAAAGCTATTAATAGAAAACAATGGGCCATCAAACATAGATCATACTTCATACTTACAATTTACTTCTCCCATGGATACTTGACAATGAATTCATAAATATAATATCTTTCTCCAAAAGATTGAAGATAATAAGACTCCAATGTCCTCTACAAAAAATAACAATTAGCTAGGAATACCACAAAAAGTTTTTAATAACATTTGAGCTATAAGAGTTACCCTTCAACATAGGGGTATAATATGTAATTTCAGGTTAGCATGTTAGGATTACAAAGGCACTGTGTCACTAGAGGATCAAGTATGGAAAGTTGCATAGCTATAGCCTCCGGAAGATCCCTCATAAGACACCTGAAAAAGAAAACACATCCCCCAATGAGTCCCTTGTGCCTGGACATGCACTAATAATTAGCAAAGGGGCAACACATACCTAAGACAGATAAAGAGCACAGTATCACCAAGCTCAATTTTGGGGTTTACAAGCATACTTGTGTCTTGAGAGAATATGTCAAAGTACACCTCATCATCCCCACACAAGGAGACATCCACCACCATTTGGCCTGTAACTTTTTCATAAAGGAGAGGGTTGTATGATCTTAAAATTTATGCTTGCTCTGTAAGGATAGAATCCTCTGACATCATGTCTTGCTCCCTCTCAACCTCCTTTCCTGATTTGATATCCTGGGCCTTTCTTGTCTCATACTAATGTGTAACATCTTCAATGACAACCCCTGAATCTTTCTGCTACCTAGAAGGGGGGATATTTAAAATTTGGAAGGCTTTAGCATCCTCACTAGGAATAAGCTCAAGAGCCTTATCAAACTTGTACCTCATCCTTGACACAAGCACAAAATCTTTGCTCATAAGTGTGACCCTGTGAGCAAATGTAGCTGCAATGTAGCTATAATTCATCAAGTCTATGAGAAAATCCTCGGAAGCTTCCTGAAGGCACATCAAGGCTTGAGATTGCCAACTTACTGAAACAAAGGTTTTGATATTCATCATGCTCACAAGTCTATCTGATATCTCTTTGACAACTCTCATAAAAGGTAGCTTTGGAATCAGAAGTCAAGTAGACTTTTGTGCTTTTCTTATTTCCATTAGAGATTTGACTTGATAATTCGATCTTTTTCTAGCAGTAGGCCTCTAACGAGGTTGCGGAGGTGGTTTCTCTGAATCATCATCTTTCTCTGGATCTTTGGGGCTTGGTAAAATTTTCCTGTAGTTTGTTTTGTCCTCTTCATTTAAGAGTCACAAAATACTTTAAAACACCGCACGATGCGATAGGGGGGCCACCCACCCGTAGTCTAGACCATCTCGCTATCGCGTCGTATGTGAAACTACTGAGCTTGGTAGCGCATGTCGCGGGAAAATGAAAAGACACCGGACAATGCGATAGGTGGGCCACCCACAGTCTAGAACATGTCGCTATCGCGTCGTATGTGAAGATGCTGATCTCAAAAGCGCATGGCACGGAAACATAAAAAGACCCCGCACGATGCGATAGGTGGGCCACCCACAGTTTAGAACTTGTCGCTATCACGTCTTGTGTGAAGATGTTGAGCTTGGCCCGGAAACATGGAAGGACACCACATGAAGCGATAGGAGCGACACCCAAAGTCTAGAAGACCTCCCTATCGCGTTGTACGGGATAGATATAAGACGAACTCCAAAAGTGTGAAAAATAGGGCAGAAAGGGGGTGTGCGGATCGATGAAAAGATGCAAGAGGATATCCCTATCATGTCGTACGGGATAGAGATAAGACGCACTCCGGAAGTGTGAATGGATGACACGTGTCCATAACGATAATTTTTTAGCACCTTATATAAAGCTTGATCTCGTCTTTTATTGGTGTTGTACTTTTATTGGTGCCGCACGACCCGAAAATTTGCTCTGCTTTACTTCTCTCTCCACTCTACCATGAATTCTCTCTTGGTCCCGCACGACGCGAGGGTAAGCTTTTCCAAAGGCTGGGTGGGACCTCTATCGCTTCGTTCGGGCTTCTCCCCACTCCATCAGTTTGTTCCCGCACGACGCGAGGGGAAGACTTTGCAAGTTGTGGAACGTACCTCTATCGCTTCGTTCGGGCTTCTCTCTCCACTCCATCACTTTGGTTCGGCGCTTTGTTTGGGCTTCTTTTGGCGCGTCCTTGTTAACAGGCACGACGCGATAGACGAAGGCCGCAGATTGTGCCGGGGGGCTTCTATCATGCTGTTTGGGTTCTTTGACTTCACCTCTATATTTTAGTCTAGCTTCTCAGATTTGATTTTTTTTTTCAAAACCATGAACGAAGGTCGCGAGGAGATTCTAAAGGAGAGTCCAAGTGAGAAGCTCTTGGTTGCTATGATGGATGGTGGGGACATGGAAGTGTACACCAAAGCATATGAAATATTCAACCCTTTGTTTGATCTTGCAGTTATGCTAGACTATTTGAAGGACTTTGTGTCAGAAGAATTCAAAGAGTTTGAAGAGGCAGTTGAAGGCAAGTGTTTGGTTTTAGATGGTAAGACTTATTGCCATCTAACTGAATTTACTACCAACTCAATTGAGAAAAGCAAAGTAACAAGGAGGTTTGGAAGATTTTCTAAGAAGACTTCATTTATTTGTCCACCTACCATTTCTTGTCAATTACATTCAAAGCCTTGCAACCTTGTTACAAAAGAAGTTTCCTTTCTTTTCTTTTTGTTCCTTAAAGTTGACATGCAAGTCAAAGCTGATGAAGTGAAAGATACAGATGAAGAGGGAACAAATACAAATGTTTCCACAATTTTGCAGCTTGAGAAAAGTGAAATTCTAGAAGAGGAGGAAATTGATGTTGCAGCTGAGGAGCAGGAGAGTGCAAATTTTGATGTGGCTCAATTTAGAGCTAGTACTGTCATTGATGAGCAAACGGAGGAGGTAGAGGTGTCTGAGGCTTCCCTTACTGTTCCGAACCTTCCCTACTTCTATATCAATGGAAAAGAGTATATCCCTCTCCATCATATCCAATGTCTGCTTAATATGAAGGAGGACTACTGTATTGCAACCATTTCTGAAGCTTCTGAGGTGGCCAAAGATTTATTGACACAGAAGAAGAGTTAAAAAAGGAGTTTTTGGAACTTGATCTTCAGACATCCAATAAAGTTTTTCTTCCTGCTCCTGATGCACTTGCTTTATGCATGAGAAGAGTGGAAGAGGAAAAACCTTCCCTCAAAGATGAGGATTTTGAGAAGAGACTTGTTGAGCTTGGCATCCAATCTTTTGGCAGAGACTTTAAGCTGGAAAAAATTTGGAAAGGATGTTGACATAAGAGAGATGACTGGATCATGCAATCTCCTTCAAGAAAAAGTCATTGCCGAGGATGAGTTGCAAAAGGTAGATTTAGTTGATCTCCCTTCTGAAATCTTCCTTTTTTTTCAAGTTTGTTTTAATTACTCATTATGTCTTGTTTTGCAGATTGAACTCCTTGGCAAAGACAATTTTCTTGGGAGAGCTAAAGACTCGAGAGGGAAAGCAATAGAGGGCACTTCAAGAAGGGATGCCTCCTCTCTCATGCACTACATGCCTACATTGGATAGTGCCACCTTCTGTGCTTTGCAAGTGCAGTATTATTATCCTGAGTTTCCAATATTTTCCTTGAAGATATTGTCACGGTTTTTGGGGTACACCCCCCTTCAAATCAATGCAAACAAGATCATGATACTTCAGAGAGCTGCATCACTTAGAATATTTGGATATGTTGCAGGATTCAATGCCTCAAGAGCAGGATAGTTTCTTTGCTACTCTAGCTATGCAGCATCAGCAGTGAGGAGACAAATGTCAACCTTCTTGGGGGCTATAAAAGAAGAAAGTTTTTGAGATATAGGGGTGACATGCCTAGAGATGAAAAAAAATAAAAAACTGATGTAAATTTGACAAAGTTTTGCACCAAAATATCTTTTTTGAATTTGGATCTCTTTAGAAATATTCGGTACAAAGTTTCAAAGTGAATCATTAATCTCCATCTGTGGTTGAGCAGCATGGTTGTTTGATCTCATCTGTTGTAATTGCCTCCTATAGAACCAATTGAATAATTCCTTTAGTGCATTGCTCCTTCTTTGTCCCCCTCCCTTTCTCGTACATTTGAAAAAAGAAGTCCTCGCTTGATAGTGAGATTTTTCCATTCCCTGAGTATTCCATGTTGCAAGGGATCCTTGTTTTGCAAAATATGGTCCATGCAGGTACAAAATATGCAAAAAAAAAAGTTAGTTGAACTCATAGGATGCAATGTAAAATACTATCCAGACTTTAAAAGTAATTGAATACTCACCAAGTAATATGTGATGTCTTTTGCTCCCCAAGCATCTGTAATAGCAGTTATTAAAAGATTTACTGTCTTTTTAAAGTCATCTGCATAAGTAGCAGAGCTAACTTGTTGTCTCAAAACTTTCAAAAAATTGTCGAGCTTCTTCCACACTTCCATGCGTTTGTTGGCTACGTCTGGTCTACTTTTGACATTGGTCGTTATTACACAAAGATCCTTCCAACAGTTCCACATAGCATCAACTTGTTTGTTGTCATGGTTACTCAAAAATCGTCTGTCTTTTGCTCCACCCATTGAAACATCTTGCAAAACATCACACATTCCTTTTGAAAGAGTAGGATCTTTTTTTAGATGCACTTGACCACCATGAAAACCCATTTGATAGAGCAAATCCTCGCATTTTTCGATGCACTCGTTTGCAAGTCTACTTAGCTTAATAAAATATGCATAATCAAGATGGAGTCGAAGCAATTTGTCCAAGATTCTAATCTCTATATGCATTGTACATATATGTACATTTTCTAAATCTATTGTTAGAATTGGATACCAAATCATAGAAGATGATGGGTAGTCGATGACGTTCACACTATTTCTCGATGTTGGTTTTCCAACCTCCTGTTCTGCAAGCCATCCTTTTGTTACAGTGCTTGCCATGCAATATAGACATGGATACTTGGTATAGGCACCTCCACATACACCAAACATGCTCTTTAATGCTTTTAGGTCGGCACTCAAGTTCCATTCTACAATAAAGTCACCCATGCCATCTACACGGAGTTTTTCACCTGCATTTTGGTCCTGTATAACGGAAGGGATATCGGTCTGCAAAAAGAGCCATTTCAATGTATCGTGATTTTCTACTGGTATTTGAGCTGCTCCGATCCTCCAAAGCTCCATTCCTGATTGAGTTTTTTGGTATGGGGAATCAAGCTTACCCTTGCTATAGTCCAATGCTCTATTTATTAGGGATATGGATACTCTTTCTATTTTTTAACATTTTTGAATTTGAGATTCATCCAATTTCATAACAGATATAAGTTCTCCTTCACAATCTACTTCTTGCATGCTATAGTATCTCACCATAGCAGATTGAATATTTTTTATACTCATCCAAATGTTATTAAAAACATTATACTCAAAAGAAGATTTTTTTTTCTGTTTTTCATATGGCATCGTTCCTTCTATATGATAGTACTCTCCAAAATGTTCGGGTATTTCTTTGTTTAACAGAGTCCTAACTTTCCCAACATTGTGAGGCGTAGGCAACCCAAAAGCTTTAATCTTGTAATACTTTAAAACCTGAAACCAGCTTTTAGAGATGGCCCTATAACCCCTTCTAGTCATCCCCACTCTGTCACAAACTTCTTGCATTTGAGAAGGTTGGACCAGTAAACCCATATCTTTTAGTAAATTTTGAAATACCAATTTCTTCTGAGTTTGATTTTCAGGAAGTTTCAAAAGTTTCAAAATATCACTTTTGTTCATTACCTCATTCAAAAATCTCACCCTTTCTTGAACATTGGACATATCAAATCCTAAAATACTAGTCAGATGTTCTCTAGTAATCTTTAATCTTTTTTTTCTTTGTCCAGAACATTCTGTTAAGTTTACTACATTTCTCATTCATCTTACTCGTGCTCTTAATCCTATTGGAGTTTCTTTTAAAGTCTGAAGCTAATGATTTTCTTGTCTTAGAGATGCTATTTGGTTTTCAAGTTCTAAAATTCTTGTTGCATTTGAAGACAAAATAGTTTTGAGACATTGAATGTAATGTGTATCATCAATGTGTAAATGAGATAGCCTAGAACTATATCCTAGCAAGCCATCAACCCCATCACCAACAAATCTCATCAAATCATGAGGTGTGTGAAAAGATGGATACCTTCCAGTGCTAGGATCCGGTGGATACAAGCTCCCATCTATCCATATATCAATGTGTTTCTTTCCCTCGTTGTGAAGTTGTTGTGCTTCATTTTTAGTTGTAACTGGTCTTTGATAAACACTCCTCTTAGTAGCATAGTCTTGGCTTAGCTTAATGTTCAAGTGAAACTTGCGGTTATCACTAATAAAAGATGTATTACTCATTGTAAGTAATGAACACATAGAAAGTATAATGGAAATAACATAGTAGCAGAACAAGGTGCATCAAAGAAGAAGATATAAAGCTCACGAAAGGTGAGAGAAAAGAGAGATATTGAGTGATTCAAAAGTGGAAATGTCATAATAATCAATATCTAATTCTCCTAAATGATTTTCTCATGTTAAACTGATCATTTAATATGGGGAAGTGCCAGGGGAGAAAAAGCTAGAATATTGGTTAAGCTAGCAGACCGGCCATAGTAGGGATCAAAAGGAGGGAAAATAGAGATCCAAAGGGGGGTCCATCTGCAAAAGAGCCATGTTCAACAATGGGATTAAAAGACCCTAAGGTTCAGCCCATTAAGACTTCCAAAATGCTAAGGTTCCAAAATTCAAAGGTTGTGTCCAAAGGTCAAACTTTGGATGCTTTGTGTGTGTCCCAAAAGTCTTTAGCAATCCCTACATAGGAGGGGGCGAGCCTTGCTTGTAGGGGATGAGAGAGAAAGTCACACACACACACACACACACACACACACACACACACACACACACACACAAGCTCACTTTACACATGAGGGACACATGTCAGCTCCCTAGCCCAGATGCCCACAAGGTGTACCCAATTCCTATTGGATGGCCTTGGAGGTGGACCAATGAGAATTAAAGGCTAGAGTAAATATAGTTTAATTAATTTAAAGACACTTAATAAAAGAACCAATGAGAATTAAGCTCTCTAGAAGACCATTGGACAGTCTCCCAAGGGGTCCAATGAGCATTCAGCAGCCAAATGGCTTGCCTGATTCCTATTGGCCAGGAGGAAAAGGGGTCCAATGAGAGTTTCGTTGAATTATTAAATTACTTAAAGTTCTCACAAAAGGGGAAAGGGGGACACATGTCAGAAGGCTATCACTTATGCTGCTTAATTGTCATTGGCTAGCCCTAGGGAGGTCCAATGAGACAGTAGCATGAGCAAATAGCAAGAGGGGTCAACCAAGAGAGAGAGAGAGGGATGATTTTTGCAAGGCATTATTGACACACACACTCACACAATCTCATGTGTGAAGTAAAGAAGACTCTCTCTCCTTCTCAAGCTTTAATGGAAAGCTTATCACCTACTCCAAGCTTGTGAGAAGGGAGGCCTACACCAACAACTCTTGGCTTTGTGATGCAAATCCAACCAAGAGACAAGCTTCAATGCATGCTCATCTCCTCTACCATGCTAATTACTAAGCTAAGCTATGCTAATATGAGTGATTATGTGAGGAGATGTACATCTTTCTCGTAAGAATACTCCTTCTTCCTCTCAATCTACTCTCATACCCTGCTAGCTCTCACCATCTTCGAAGGCATGTGAGGTCTTGGGTCTAAGACCGGAGACAATTGATGTTGTGTTTGATAAATGTTTTGCTTAGTGCATGAAGCTTTCATCTTCATTGCACTAGCTAGTCTTGAAGGAACACAAAGAATTGTATTGTACAATGTCTCTCTTGATGAGAGAAACCATAGTACAAAGCCTTTTGGAGGGGGGACCGTCTCCATGTAAATCCGGTCCTCAACTGTTGTCAATAGATTAATTTCTCTCTCTTTTGAAAGTATTGTTCATGCTATCTAACTAGGTGTTATGCTTTTTGTTGCTCTCTCCACCCAAGCACTCTTGTAATTCTCATTAGGAATCTATTCTAATGAAATGCCCACTATGTTCATGCTAATTTCCGCTCCACACAAGTTTTTAGGCCATTAAATGTTACAAGAAACAACTATTTGTCGCTCAGTGAAGTAAATGAGAACAAATTTCGAGGTGAGCCGCAAAGTAATGTGAAGAAAATGATATCTTTTTTAATATTTAGAGATATGTACCTAGATACGCTTTAGATTGCGTATATATGCTTTAAATGACCAAAACGACAAATCTGGAGCCGTTTTGACCATAGACAGCTCTGCTAATTAGTAAGTTAACCAATTCCTTACACAACCCTTTTTGAGTCGTTTTTGGCCCTAATGAAGGAACAACTAGAACCCCCCTTTTACACACACACAAGCGGGCATCACTATACTGACAGCTTGTTATGGTCTGGGTCTTGTTTTTGTCTATGACCGTGGATGATTTGGTTGCCTCTGATACTCTTTGTTTTTAGCTTCTCCTTTGATCCATTCTGCAATGCACAAGCTATCTAGGAAATTTCCTTTCTAGGAAGACTAGTTCATGGTTTCTCTTCACTAGCTTGGATCTTCTCTACCCATGCTCAAGTAGGTGCAGGTATGTACATGAATAGGAAACAAAAACAAAAGCATGCAGGGGATGGTCCCTTCGTTTAAAAAAAAATAAAAATCCTCAAGCAATCTCGCAAAGATCAAGGGATTAGTTGTGCTCGATATTGATTCCACCTTGCCTACTCTGTCAAGAATTTCATCCTTGATTGACTGTCTAAAGCGGTGTGCATGTAGTTAGCTTACGAGCTTCCTTTTGGATTCTTTGTGCATGTGCATGTGCATGTGTCATGTTGATTCATTTGAGTGCAAGCAGATTCGCCAAGGTTTTTGCATCTCCAAGAATTTAAGGTCTTTTGGCCCAAGACTCGAATGCAGCATACAATATTAACAGGTTTTTTTGCATCTCTAAGAATTGAAGGGCCACAGCCGCCCTTTTCCGGCTCACACTCCCTATCACTCTCGTTTTCTCTCTTTCTCCCCTCCTAGTTCAACCTACAGAGGCGGCCAATGATTACTGCAAGCTTCCAAGTGCATCCAGTATTTTAAATGTGCCATGCTCACACTGTAAGCTTCTTTCCGTGCTGAAGAAAGCTATTCTTGCCATATTCTTACCTTTCTTGGAAACGAAGGAGCCAAAGTTGTCACACCTGCACGTTCGATAACAGTGAGAGTAGCTCTTTAGAGAGAAGCTAAGACCTGTGGAGGAAGGATGACTGATTTACCGAGTATTTTGTTCATTCCATGATTTTTTTTCTTTAGTTGAAAACAAATAATAATATAACATTTCATTTCATTTCTCCATCTCTCTTTCCCCCCCCATTATGACTCCTTATAGCATTGGACATCAACAAAGCTCTTCGGCAACCAATGCAATACTTTCTTGCACAATGCCTTTTGTCGGGTATCCTCGAGCATTAACGATGATCATATTGATTTTCATCACTATTTTAGGCTTTTGGTTTTAATCTTTCCATCTTTCATTGTCCTTCCTTTTATTTTTGTATCCAGGCATTGAAATAGATACACAAGGATTGCATCAGTTTTCTCTCATACATAGTTTTAGCATTCTGACGACGGTTAATATAACATTTCGATACAGTTCTATCTCTCTTCCCCCCCTTCTCCCCCTTCCCTTTTGGACCTTAATTGATATCAATATTACAACCACGTTGCGGACCCTACCTTTGTATTTGATTCTCCCCAACATCCTTGCACGTCGATGACATCTTGCCCTCCACACACAATCACTCATCAATTCCAATGATATATGCGTACACACTCACACAAACACACAAATACACACATACTGTAAGTGTTCTATATGGTCTCTCATAGCATGAAGTTAATGTTCGTGGCTACGTGGTGTGAAATTTGTGTGTCTATGTTTAAGGTGGAGATAAGCGTTGCTATGTCTCTTGGTATTTCAGTGTTTGTTATATCCATTCAACAATGACCATCAAAAGTAGTTCCTACAAAAATTTTCACGCAAAATTCTGTTTGAGAGAGCAATGGTGGAAATCAAACTTTGGATCAGTAAATTTTGTTAATCGAGTTAGGGCTTGCAAAAAAAAAACAATTTTTCTAACTGAAGAAACTAAGGGCACACTTTAAGCTCTTTTGTTTTTTTAGGTCAGAATTCAAATATTTTCAGGTGTTCACAATAAAAATTGTAAAACTTTGTTAATTTACTTGAAGGAAAGCATGGAATCTAGCCGATGTTTTTCTATTTTAGCTAGTTTCAATAACACTGGTGCAATTTTATTAGCTTCTAATTTTCTTGCGACAACAATCAATGGTTTAAAAATTTACTCACTGCATAAACAATCCACCTCACCCATATATGACACCCATCTGTACGACTTGAACTTTATGGCATCTATACTTTGGTTTATTCTATCTTGCATGAAGTTACTCAAATGATGAATTTTGCTATTGCCCTTTATTTTCAAGAACTTGTTTAGCATCTGACGATTTGGATACTAGTCACTTCTTCAAACTGACTCCAGGTACGTAATTTTACGATGTCATGAAGCTCACTAATCACACCATAAATCCCCTTCTTTTATTTTTACAGTATTACTTATCACATTCAGGTCATATTCCACTAACAATATTCTAAAAGATTCTCAGCTAGCATTCTTTGTGTACCGATCCACTATCTAACCTAATCTCTTACTCCGTACTTCATTTGTTAAGTATGCTAACTCTCTTGTCTACAAATCTGGATGTGTCTATTACTCCCATTCCAAAAGAGAACAACACAGTTACAACCCTCTCCAGCTTGTACGAGCATTCTATTTTTGTGCTACCCCCTAATTTGAATGGTCATTCTCTCAATTATATCTCTCTATGCACGCACACGCTACTTCGGCTTTGCTTTCTCATTAATTTAAAGGATTTTTTATTATAATCATTTGTCATTAAGATATACAACTACTCATGTGAGCTAAGGTGCTCTGGGACAGTGAACAACATTTTGTAAGTACCGTCCTACTCAAACATGCTCCAAATTGGTCTCACACATGTGATAAATATTATATTTTTTATTTTTATACCTAGCATAGTCCATTGGTCACGGAAACATAGATTTGCCGATTTAGGCAGTGTGTAGATGCTCATCTAGTGCAGATTCACCGATCTAGGCAGCACAACAACAAATTATAGATTCACGCGTTTTTAACACTACCAAATGCAGATTCGCCGATTTAGGCAACATTAGTGCAGATTCGTCGGTTTAGGAAACACGTCTTATTGCTGTAGATTTGCGGATTTAGGCAACACCAATCACGAAATCATGCTGTAGTGGCTGGCCACCACTGTAACTGGTATGATTTTGTTACCCGGGTACATAATGAAAGTGATTTGGATTTGGACTTATATTGTGGAATTGGAATTGGATTGGGATTTGGTATCTAATGATTATTTTATCATGACAGTGTTTATGTGATGAGACTTGACATTATGAGATTGATAATGAGTGTGACCAATGATATCCTGATTCATCAGGGTATGACATATACTTCTTATTCTAGTGGTATGGGACACTAGAATAGGTAGTATGTGGATGATGGAAGGCATAAGCAAAATTGTCTAATTTTATAGATTTTATTTTACTATATGATAGTTTCGATACAGATTTCTAATCATTGTTCTTCACAAGTATTGTTTGCATATTTATTATCTTTGCAACTGAGGACAATTGCTTTCCAATGGAGAGATATGTTATGGAATTGATATTTTATTATTTATTGCAGCTAACAGGTGAAAAAGGCTTGACCGAGCTAGGCTATTGCAAAACAATATCATATTTTATGTACATTTTATTATTCAAGTGCTCTTTTATGAGCTTTGGCCATTTACGACCGGCCGGCCAGTTTGTAACCAATTTGGCCATTCAAAAAATCTATAAATCAGATACGTGCAGGAGGGAAATGGTCACTCTTGCATGGGGGGAGATTGCACCTAGTGTCTGCATAGTTATTCTCTCCTCTCTTCTCTTCTCTCTCGCCGTGCTGGCGTAGCACTCCGCTCTAGGAGGTGCGCCTGCACGTGCTATCTCTCTTTCCCACTCTCTACCTCTCTCTGTTCGTGTACAATTGGATTATATGCTAACAAGATTCGTGATGTATGTATATTTGCTGTGTTTTATAGTTTCTATCATGCTATTTGAGGTATTTTGCAGGGACGCTGCGCATCTGTTTGTAGCACACCAAGCTGACTGGATACCGTCGTTGATGGAGATGAAGGTAGTTCCAACAAAAAGCCTTTCAAATCACATACCTCTGCACATACATTTTAAGAAGAATACAGGGGAGGAGTAGACCCCAAGAGTTGGGAAAAACCTGTTAGTAACATGGGCACGCCTATTCAAAGACCCTCTTTTCAGGAATCTAACCAAGAAAGCACTAAGTAAGCTCAAAAAAGATGTCAACCTCAACAAACAGAATGCGTGGGACCTCTTTGCTTGGAGCATCCAGAAAGAAATCAAAACCTCGGGCCCTCGAATCAAGAAAGTTAGGGAGGTACACCTTCTGCATCTTACAACGGAGGTACAATTGCTTACCTCCAAAAAAGCCAATGGGCTTGCTACTGAGGATGAGCACAAACAATGGCTTGAAGCCAAATCTAACCTTGCTAATGAGTAGTTAGAAGATATAAAAAAGGCAAGGCTTCTCTCCAGGGAGACTTTCCTTCAACCTGAAGCCTCTAATCAAGCTCAGTTTTCAAGGGCTTTAAAAATCAAGAAGAGCCGGGGCCACATCCGCGCGCTCTATGATGAGAAAGGGACAATAGTTCATAACCAGGATGAGATGGCTGGTCTAATGTTGAGCTATCTTAGTCAAATCATTAGACGGTCAGAGATCCAGTCCCACAAAGTGGAAGAAGGCAGAGGGATCCTACTTCAGAGTGTCAAGAAGAAGATTTCCCACTTAGAAGCTGATAGCTTGGAAAGGGAATTTTCCAAAGACGAATGTTCACTAGCATTGCAAGCCCTTGGCAAGGAAAAGTCCCCTAGTTGGGATGGGATAATGGTGGAATTCTATAGAGAATTTTGGGATGATCTCAAGGTCCCAATCACAAGGTTGGCCAATAAAGCCATCGTCGAAGGGTCGTTGGAGATAAGTGTAAAGAGAGGGCTTATCAAACCTATCCCAAAATTATAGATCTTTTGTTCTCAATTGAAACATTGGTGCCCTATAACGATGATGTCGGTGGCCTACAAAATTATTGCTAAAGTAGTAGCCCTCAGACTTGCCCCCTTACTAACCAAGATCATCTCTCCCCATCAACATGGGTTCATCAAACGAAGGTCCATTTACGATAACATCTTGGCAGCAATGGTGGGCATCAAATACACAAATTTCACAAAGCAAAAGTGCATTCTGCTGCAGTTGGACCTGGATAAGGCTTATGACAGAATAACATTGACATATATAGAAGCCATCATGGAAGCTCTGGGCTTTGGGCCTCGTCTGTGTCGTCTGGTACGTGTATTGGGGACTGAAAGCCAGTCAGAGCTCCTATTCAACAATAGAATTGTGGGATTCTTTTGAGGTCAAAAGGTTTATTAAGCAAGGATGCCCTCTGGACCCCCTGGTTTTCGCCATAGGATCACTTCCTTTAATCATGATGCTTGAAGCTAGTGCGGAACGAGGGGAGTTGCGAGGTCTGGCTTTACAAGGAAATAGCCAACTCCTAGCAAAACCTTTTTTAGACGATTCTCTCCTCTTCTTGAAGGCGTGCCCCCAGGTCATCATGAAAGCTCTAGGATTGTACAAATATTCTCAGTAGCTTCGGGGTCCCAGTGTAATATAGAGAAGTCAAGGCTGATCTCTCTATCAAAAAATGACTCATTTGAACCTTCTAACTGGTCGGGGGAGATTGTCACAAAAGGGAATATCTTCAGACATCTCAGAACCCCCATGGGGTGGACATAACTCACAAGCAAAGATTTGAGTGGGTGCTTGAAAAAATCAAAACACAAATGAGTAGGTGGGAGTATGCTCTTCTCCGATTCCCAAGTTGGATAAAAGTGATAAATGCCTTTATGATTCCTTATATTTCCTTCACTAGCCCGCTTCTCAAGATGGCGCAGTGTCACTGGAAAGAGTTCTTAAAACCAGTAAAAAGGTTTTTATGGAAAAACAACACAAAATTCTCTAGGCCATGGCAATGGGCCCGTTGGGAATCAGTTGCTCGGCCTCTGAATCAAGGAGGCCTCGGAATTCTCAACCCTGTGGCCCATTCAAAAGCTTGTTGCACCAAATTTGTTGTTTCCTTGGCTAAACAGGATCAAGTTTGGGTTGTCATGATCAAAGATATGATAGAAGTAGCTAAACTTGGCTCAAAAGGTGGAATGTGGAGAGGGGTGGAGATTCATGACAAACTGCTAGCCCCGACGTGGTCTATCTACCATAAGACTAGGGGGCAGCTCAAGAGAATTGGTAATAAAATGCAATAGAGCAGAGCAGGAGTCTTAAAGTGGGGGGAAGAAACTAGACACTTCAAGAACTCCATTTTGCATTGGTCCCCTTGGCTTTCCAAAGTTGTAGATCTGCCACAAATTACCTATTGGATAGAGATAGCCAGGAAGATGAATAATAAGGGGCCGAGTCAACTTGAGCACTTCTGGGACAACAACAACAAGAGTTGAAAAACCATTGACCTTCTGGTTACCCAGTACCAACTTAATAGCTTGGAGGTCTTGCTTGTCCACAAAGTGATGAAAGAGCTTGACAATATAGTGATCCCAATCTGTGATTCGGAGTTTGATTGGAATGCCTGAAAATGGCGCGGAAGCAGTCTCTTTTGGAAATCCCATCCTAAAGACATTTATCATACAATGATGCATAAGAAGAATTGGTCTAGCCCCCTTAAGAAGATATGGAAAAAACAATGGCCTGAGGAAAGGTGGGAGCAAGTAATGGAGAACATTTGGAAGCCAAAGGTTTCGTAGCACATGAAGCTATTTTTATGGAAGGTAATTTGGGGTGCTCTATCGACGGGGGTGAAGATTCAGGAGAGAGGGATTGGGTCAGATCCATGCTTGGGGTGCAGGGTGGCTAGTGAAGATCTGGCCCATCTCTTCATGGATTGCCCAACTATCAAAGGCCTCGCAGGGAAAATATGCAAGTGGGTCCAAAGAACATGGAGAATTGGTTTTTTCAAGACTGATCGATTCCTTGGAGGGAAGAATTCAGATAGTCCTGCCCTCCTCATCAGCACTCAAATCATCAGGTACTTCTTCTTACATAATGTATGACGGACAAGGAACCACCGTGTGTTTGAAGGAGGTTTTGAGGTGGCAAGCTTCACAAAAATTATACAAGAAAGCAAAGTGCTAATATGGACACTCGGATGTAAGCAACACTCGGAGAATTGGTCTAGGACTACTTGTGCCTTGTTGTCAGTAGATGGCATGCCTAGGACGGGTGAAAATCTTGGTCATCGGTAATTGAAAGATACTAGAAGAACATGATAATGGACCTTGTGTATCAAGAATAAGGGGGCGGGTTGGTAGGAGTGGCTGCCCTGATAGTCGATGCAATTATGGTCCCTGGATGATGCCATGGCTCAACACGAGCATGACAAGACCTTGTAATTTTTTGGGTTGATCAATATAATTCACTCACAATTGTGAGTTTTGCCCAAAAAAAAAAAAAAAGGATGTAGACGCATCCTTAAGTTTGAGCCTCCACCTTTTTGGGCTACCAGACCATATTGCATCGTGACCATGTTGCATCATAAAAGGGTGTAGGATTGAGATTAAATTTGAGCCTTCACATTTTGGGCTACAAAGCCATATTACACCTTGAAAGGGTGTAGGCTCAAACCTAAGTTTGAGCCTCAAAACTTCCGTCATGAAAAAGAGCAAGCCTCTAATATTTTTATGGTTTTTTTCTTTTGCAAATCTCACAATTCTTGAAAGGTTATATTACTAATATAAAAACCATTACATCAACACCATGCTCAATCCAAGTCATGGTCACATACATTCCAATGGAAAGAGGTGATCAAAGAAAACACCAACCCGACATCCATCACTACTTGGGGGAAGGCTTTTAAGAAGAGAAGTGAGGCGTACGTGAACAGTTTTGCCAAGAGTTGGTTGTTATCGGCCAGGGCCAACCCATGTATCTCCCTATTTGCATCACAATCTTCGAGCATAGTAGTATTAAGTTGTGCAAGCCAATGGCGAACAACAAGGGGGCGAGGAGGCATCCTTGTTTAATTGATCTTTTGACTTCAAAATAGCCCACTATCATATCATTGGACAACACCTCGGAGTGGCTGCCCTCTCCCAGCCTCGGGAAAGGACAAGGCGACATAGCCGGGACCCAAAGCGAAGTGACTTCAACCACATAATCCTACTGTAGTATGCTTGAAATCTTGCTGAGGTGTCACCTTGTGATTTGCTAAAAGTGTACTATTATTGGGATTTGAAAGTCGCTAATGTTTGAGAGACGTCATTTTGCATTGGAAAATGCGCTTCTCTGCAGATTTTTCTACCATTGTTGCCAGATTGCGCTCAGATTTCTTTGACGGAGTTGTCTCTATGACGAGCATTTTCTATGTCTCTTCCAGCTCAAATCTGATCAAGAAAACCAGAGGAAGGGCTAACAACTCTGTACTGGCCCCTTTACCCTAAGGGCATCCATGTCATAAGTAGGTAATAACTGATGGCAGAGTGCTTGAACAAGCTCCAACAACAAGCCGAGCAGGGTGAGGGGAGGTCGAGGGAATTACGGCAGTGGGCAGCATAGATGGTGCGTTGCTGCAGGTGGAAAAAGCGTAGCATATCACAAGAAGTTAAATTCTCGCAATAATTCCCACATTGCGACTTACCTAAACATCGTGAGCTTCTGTGAGAGAGGTACCGCACACCTAGCTAGGTACGATTGGGGGCAGGGACCGCCGGCCCACTTGGCCCCAATCGTACCTAGCTAGGTGTGCGGCGCCTCTTGAGCAGAGCTACCGGACCAGCGGTCCGCTGCCTCCAATGGTACCTAGCTAGGTATGCGGTGCCTCTTGAGCAGAAGCTCATGATGTTATGCATTGTATGAAAAACTTTGAAAAAGATTCTGTTTTCCTACAGGAGAAAATTTCCAAATCTTCGCAGAAACTGCAGCGTAGAGATTCTATGAGTCTGGCACGACCTCGTGTGTGTGGGGTTGAGGATTGGCAGCTGAGGCAAGGCATATTCCCTTGCGTCTCGAACTCATAGGCAGGCTCACTGCTGCTGCGTTCCTTGCATGAATCGGGTGCGTCGTCAATGTGTTTTTGTATTATTACTTGACTTCGCCCTTGCAGTCTCCTTGCTCATGGCGGCTGTTGCTTGGTCCAGACTCCGGAAGACTCTTGGCCTCCAAAAAAAAAAAAAAAGGCCTCATTATTAGGGAGTGCACCTTTAGAACGTGACATATGGCAATATTTTAATTTCTGAAAGAATCTTTTCAGTAAAAGACATCTAAAAGTCCATTTCATTTAATTGTTTTATGGACTTCTTCAAAGTGGCCTTACGAAAACAAAGCATTAGAAAGGGCATTCATAGACGTTGTCCCCATTATTGTGAGAGATATTATAATATTTTAATTTGTAAAAGGATCTTTCCATTAAAGACTTTTAAAAGTCCATTTCTTTAACCATTTTTTATGTTTACCTGACCTCAACTTTTTTACAAAAGCATTTAAATATTATTTCGCTTTAATCTATTAATGAATCTTTTTATTTTTATTTTGTTTTAGAATGTCAATGTAGAAGTGGTTTAAGTGGTTCCATCGTTATGTATAAGACATTTGTGTTTATGTTCGTATTTAAACACTATGATTTTATACTAAAACACAACAAAAATGACATATAATAGTAAGCATTCATTAAGCTCTACTATACAAATCTGCTCTCTTAAAAAGAAACCCCAAATTTCAAACCTCAAACCGTACCCTTTCTCTATGCTCCACGCCACTCGAATGAAAGCTTGGAAATGGGTTGGAGAAAGTCTATTTTGCTCGCTCAAGACGAAACCAATTTATGAAAAGCTTTGCTCTTCAAAGGTATGGATAGATCACCTCAACATGGTCTGGTCCAAGAAGTGGGTTGCAAGCAAATGGAGCCAAGTGATCGGCAACATCTGGAAGGCCAAATACGACAGGAAAGATAAAGTGTTCCTTTGGAGAATTCTCTTTGGTTTCATCCCCACCGATGACAAGGCTAAAGCAAGAGGTCTAGTCGAAGGTATATGTGTCAAATGCAAGCACCCGAACGAATGCCTCATGCACCTGTTCCGAGGTTGTCTGAAAATGAGAGCTTTCACGGGCTCTATTTGCAAGTGTGTGTACACTAATTTGGGATGGGGTCTAGACACATTGTGTCATAAAATCTAATATCTAGCCAACCCAAATGATTTTCTCATATTAAACTGATCATTTAATGTGGGAGAATAAATGGGAACAAGGGTTAAGATATAGACATGTGCTTATAGATCTATCTCAACACGAGGCCAATGGTAAAAGGGCCCAAATGAGAGATGGTCTATCAAAGAGCAAGGCTAATCAATGGAGCATAAGACCTTAGGGTTAGCTTCATTGAAGACCCTCAATAATTAGTGTAAAAGTCCTTTGACCTTAGGTAAGCTACGGCTAAGTTTGAGGTGGGAGCCAGGCCCAAGCTTACGGTGCTTGTCGTGCTTGATGACTAAGGTGCTTGAGGTGCCTGATGACTGAGATTCTTGAGATGCTTGAGGTGCTTGTCATGCTTGAGATGCTAGGGTTGTACTTGAGGTGAGAACCTAGCCCAAGCTTAAGGGGCTTAAGGGCCAAGCTTGTGGTGAGAACTAGGCCCAAGGTTGAGGGGCTTGAGGTGGCACAAAAGTCAAAGCTAATCCCTACAAGGAGGGGGCGAGCCCTACAAGAGGGGGGATGAGAGAACACACACACACACACACACACTCACACAAAGTATGCTTGGTACAAAGAAAGCAAAAGGGACACTTGTCAAGTTCCTCCTCATGTTGCCCTCATGATGTGCTCGAAGCCTATTGGTTGGCCACCCAAGGGGTCCAATGATAAATTAGAAGATTTAATTAATTGTTTCTAAATTTATCGATTCCTCTCTCTCAAAGGGGAAAGGGGGACACTTGTCCCAAGGCTACCCTTGTTACTTGATTTACCTCTTGCTTGTGATTGGCAAGGGCTGGAGGGGTCCAATGAGCTTCAAGCAAGAGCTACAAGGGGGGGTCGACCAAGGAAGGTAGGGGCTTGCTTAGGGGGTATACTCTCCTACACACACTCACACACACTCTCATTGTGTGAAGTGAAAAGTGCAAGAGCTCCCTCTCCTTCTCCAAGCAAGTAGAGAGGTTGAGAGCCTACACCAACACTCTTGGCTATGGAATGCAAATCCAACCAAGAGCCATGCTTCAATGCTTAAGCTTTCCATATTCTCCATCTTCATTACTAGGTTATTATGTATGCTAGCAAGAAGAGTGATGATAAGTGAATAACTAATTATTTCTCCTATGAATGTTTCTTCTTCCTCTTCCCTGCCCTCATTCTTTGCTAGCTCTCTCCACTTTCAAAGTTGTTTGAGGCCTTGGGATTGAGGCTTGGGATAATCAATGCTTTCTTCAAAGTTTATGTTATGCTCGTGATGCATGAAGCTTTCCATCTTCATTGCATCACCTAGGTCACAAGGAACACAAAGATTCTAGTGTAACAAGTCTCTCTTGATGGGAGAAATCATAATACAAATACCTATTGGAGGGGAGACCGGCTCTACATAAACCTCATCCTCACTTGTTGTCATGTTCTCTAAATTCTCTCTCTTGCAAAAGTATTGTTCATGCCAAGTTAACTCAATGCTATATTTATGTTTCTACCATCAATTATGCTCACCCGCTATGCTCACAAAGTAATATCACAAAACTACTCTCTCTAATTTCCACTACTCTCAAGTTAATAGGCCAATTCCATTACACATTGACAGTATGGATCTTTTGGCTGACATTTGCATTATAAGAGCTACCGTGTTGAGAGCAATTTGAAATTCTAGAAATGAACTACTTTTTCAAAATAAGGGGGATCCTTTGGAACCCAATGTGGTTCTAGAATTGTGTTAGTGGAAGCAACTGTGTAAACTTAAACATGTAAGCTTCGTATGTAAATGTAGTCGAGTTCTCGCGACCACCTTTGATGCATTATTTTCTTGAGAACTTTGTGCAAAGGATATGCCAAGGCAATTTGTAACCTTTTGAATTTAATGCAATTCAAGCTCAAGTGAGCACTTAGAAAAAAAAGCCCCAAATTTCTATAAGCTACTCACAAATCTTCTATGTGTCTCCCTCCAGGTATGCATCAGAGCTCTATTGTGTGATAGAGAGATCCATGCATAAGCTTGAGAGACTATGGTCTTGTGACTTCTCTCGACGTAGCAGGAACAACGAAGAGAGAGAGAGAGAGAGAGAGAGAGAGAGAGAGAGAGAGAGAGAGACGCACCTCTCGCCCCCATCTGCAACCTTATAAGAAAGCAAGTGTGTGTGTGTGTGTGTGTGTGTGTGTGTGTGTGTGAGAGAGAGAGAGAGAGAGAGAGAGAGAGAGAGAGAGAGAGAGAGCATGGCACCCACTCCTTAGGCATTGAGAGAGAGAGGAAGAGACTCTGACAACTTTTCTCCTCCTTTGACTTAGATACAAAAAATTTGAAAATTATCACAAAGATTCTAGGTAGTTCAACTTTTTCTCAAATTGTGCGAATATACTAGTCCTGATAGCTCTTGCTCCCTCTCAACTTTAGTAAGCCATGATGACTCCTTACCTTGTTGTTTTTTATGGTGATTGAACCTACTTTTTCTTATGAAAAATTATAATATAATTTTGTTTTAGTTTATCAATGAGTCTTTTTATTTTATTGTTTTACTTCATTTTATTTTATTTTGTTTTGTTTTAGAATGCCAAAGTGATCCTTTCAAAGAAAAGAAACACTTAAGTTGAAATGCAAAAGTAAAAGTAATAGTAAGTTGTAAGTACTATGATAGCAGAAAATGAAAATATGATAGTAGAAAATGAAAAGACTAAGAGTTCTTAGTTATGGAAAAATGGCTCGTCCTAATATATAAGGCATCTCTATCTATACTACTTCTTTATCATTACCTTCTATACTATCTCTAATATACTATATATAATGGATCTTCTTTACGCGCAGCTAAAATAGTAAAATAGTCGGAGATAGTGGCTCCCATAAGATTAAACAACTATGCTAACGACATAAGAAGCCCAAATGCATTCAATTTTAAGATGCTCTATATCCTTGTATCCCCAAAGAATGTCTTTTTGTACTCACCATTTCAAAATAAGGACCCACTTTGACTTTTTGCTTCAATTGCTACATCACCGCCATAACCTATAGATAAATATCTCTTGGTACATTGGTCTCCAAAGTGCTCTACTGTGTAGGGACATTCCATCATTGATGATGCGAGGGAGATATAGTGCATGGAGAAGAATGCGCCCCATAGGTTTGGGCAAGCGAATAGGCTTCTACATCCCTCCGAGTGTCTCTCTCTCTCTCTCTCTCTCTCTCTCTCTCACACACACACACACACACACACACACACACACACACATAGTTTGTCTGAGTTACAGAGTTGCTCCCACCTAAGACATAAGCTCTTTACCCGCTTGCTACCAGCCCCAACATTTAGCGGCGCGACCAAACACATGTACACTCGTTGCATGGACCACCCATCTTCTACTACCAAGTTCTCTCCACTAGTGGGTAGTGCTTGTCCCCTGTTTTTCTCCGCTTCACAACCGAGTTACTGCTACCGACCTTCACAACACCATCGCTTGTTCTGCCATACCTATACATGATCATTAGTATCTACCTTGGTCAAGGTCTTGGTCTTGGTCCTGGTGACCCACCTGACTCTTTCTCTTTGTTTGTCTACTTGCTAATGGTAGAGCATTCTCTCTCTCTCTCTCTCATCAATCACACACACACACACACACACACACACCTACAAATTTTATCAACTATATCTAATGCACCTTGGAGGCCCCTGCCATGTGACATAAGGAAAGGGCTTGGAGTCGAGGTTTGGGGGGGGAAGGGGGGCGGGGCGGGGGGGGGGGGGAAGAGAGAGATCAAGGCAAAGAAATAGAGAGATTGGATTGGGCACCAAGAAAATGAGTTCTCTCTCTCTCTCTCTCTCTCTCTCTCTCTCTCTCCACATAAAATGAGGCACACACTCATAAGATTTAGTTTGAAATTTAGGACACCCACAAGAATTGGAGGGAAAAACCTAGTTTAGTATAATGACATTTTTTACATTTTTTTGTTTTTACCAGCACTCACTCATCACAATGAGTTGTGAGGAACTCATCACAATGAGTTGTGAGGAACTCGAAACATAAAAAATACAACATCCCCATGCTCCCAAAGAGCCATGGATGCAAAAGAATAACAACTCAACATTACATCTTTAATTTTTTTTTCCATACAATTTTATATTGACAAAAAATTGAATATAATTGCCCTCAAGCACAACATGTGCCTACATCTATTTCACAAGTGTCTTGCCTCACAAGGTCTTTACAACCTTAAAATATTTTAAATTGAAGGTGAGAATACCTCCAAAAACTACAAAGGTTAGAGAACCTAAATTAAAGCTAAGAGAATCTACAAAGTGCAGCCAAGTTAAGTGGGAAAAAAAATAACATTCGTTGCTTCTAGGGTTCGCGTGGATCTTTGATTTGTAGATGGGTTGAGGCGGGGAGAGGCCTCCACTACAAGGGTGCCCCCAAGGGAGGGGGGCCTAACTCGGGAGCCTCACGTCTACATGCTCGTCTTCAGCGACCCTACCTTTTTAGAAACAAGGCACCTAGGGGGCTTCTCGCTCTCATGTGGGGAAACTCTCTGTAGCGCTGGTAGTGCTGCAGATTCGAGCTTTGAGCAGAGCTAGTCTTGAGGGTGGCAGCTTTGGCGTGGGGAGCGGGCAATGCTTCAGGGGTTTTCACATTGTTGTCTTGACCCTCTTGTGCCGATGGGCTGGCTGCCTTGGAAGGAAGGGACTATAATATGCAAAAGAAGAGATTTTGAGGGGATGGGGTGTCATCATCAACTGTGGTGGATGGATTGCTACAAAGTTTTTTTGGTCTTCTAGTCTCATATTATGTTGGTACACATGATGTAGATTTGAAGGATGCTTCATGGTGTGGATGGGGATGTGCTGGTACTCCATTTTTGGATGTGTTCTGAAGTCTCTTACAGCTTTATCATCAACCATTATGTTGGACAGTCTGGACGGGGTGGCAACCTGTATGGCCTGGTGGCATCCCCACTCGGTCTCCTTATGATCTTCATTGAACGGGTAGCTCCCACTTCAGCCTTTGCTTGTGACAGGGTGGCTCCCTTACCAGTCGGTCCTATCTTCGCGGTCGGGTAGCTCCCGTATCAATCAATGTTGTGGGTCTTGTCTTTCTGGTGGGGTGGCTCCCATGTTAACCATTCAGTAAATGTTCGGTGATGTTGTGGCTCCTATGTCTCCCTAGCTTAGGTGGAGCAGGGGTTTTGTTGTAAATTTTTTGAGCATTAATACTATAAACACTCACATTCTGTGAGTTTTGAAAAAAAATAAAGTGGCAAAACCTTCAAATATAGTAACTTTGCCTCAAACTTTTGGTGAAAAACACAATATACCTGAATGCTCAAACAATCCCCAGTTTAGTATAATCTCACCTATGGATTTTGAAATTTATCTCTAAATTCTAGATTTGAAGGTGATAAAAAATCCTCAGTTTAGTATAATCTCACCTACAATTTTTGAAATTTATCTCGAAATTCTAGATTTGAAGGTGAGGAAACCTACAAACTATAGAGAAATTGAGTGTAAAAGCCTTTAAATATAATAAAGTTGCCCTCATATGTAAGTTTTTTGATTTTTTGTGGTCTAGCAAGGAAGATTTGCAAACGGATTCAAAAGACTTGGAAGATAGGTTTCTTCAAGAACGATCTCCTCGTTGGGGAGGGAAGATGTTTAAGAGACAAGGGTTGCTTATTACAACACACATTGTGAGATTTCACTATTTCAAACATATTTGGAAGGCAAGAAACTGTTGGCTATTCAAAAATTCCATGCAAACAACTAAGTTCACTTGTGATCGTCTAGTGCGTGTACGGAGTGTGTGCAAGAGAAGGGAAGAAGAGAATGGGGAAGGGGATGATACATAGACAGCCTGTGTTGTGTTACTGGAGAAGAAAGAGAAGGAGTCAACCCTTCCTCTTTTTCTCCCTATATTGATTAGGCGAACTTAAGTGTACAAGGGTGGTTTCCCACGGCCACCTGGCCTACACCCCAACATGCTACAATTACAAAATTAAGATCTTTCTCTCAAAAGAGGAAAAGCGGACACTTATTCAAATGCTACACCCTTTGCTTGTTAGGACTAGAGCCACTCATTGGCTAGCCCAAAATCTTGAGCCAATAGGCTTATGGCAAGAGTAAAGTAGCAGTACTGAATTCTCTCTCTCATCTACTCCACAATCCACACACACATGCCCCCATTGTGTGTTGTGCACACAAGTCATCTCCTTCTCCAAGCTTGAGAAGTAGAGAGCCTACACCAACACCTCTTGGCTATGGAATGAAAATCCAACCAAGAGTCATGCTTCAAAACAATGCTTGCCATATCTTGCATCTTCATTATCTATGCTATGCTTTATGAGTAATGATATGAGAGGACACTACTTCTTTCTTGTATGCTACTTCTTCTTCCTCCTCCCTTCCCTCACTCCCTGCTAGCTTTTGAGGTCTTGGGATTGAGACCGGGGACAAGTTAATGTTTTTGCAAGGGTGTTATGGGCATAAATTTGTTGCATGAAGTTTATCATCTTCATTGCATCATCAAGGTCTCAAGGAACACAAAGCATGTATTGTACCAAGTTTCTCTTCATGGGAGAATCTATGACACAAAAGCTTTTTGGAGGGGGAACGGCTCCAAGTAAATCCGATCCTCAATTGTTGTCAATGTCTCTAATTTTATCTCTCTTTTCCAAGTATTGTTCATGCCAATCTTATTATGTATAATGTTCATTTTGCTTCCTTTAATCAAGTGCTCTCCTTATGCTATTTAAGAATTCTCTTAAGGAAATTCTCACTATTGTTACTTTAACTCTGCTACAATCTATATATTAGCTATGTTCCATTACATTGGTATCAAAGCTATTGGTTTCTCTTTTCTTGCTTAAGAAGAGAGGTCCTTAAGTTGTCCATGAAAGGTTGGACCTATTCATTGCAAGAGGGTAAGTGGGACATGGATTTATTATCCTGGTTGGAAAGAACTTAGTTTGAGGTACACCGTTGGGAACTATAGACTTAATAATGGAGTCTTTTGGGGCTTGCCTTTGCCTTAACCGTTATTGAGCTACTAGCAAGCTTAAGAGGAAGCATAATCAACTGAGAAATGTTAGACCCTCTCCACTAATCTTTGCAATCAACAGTCTCTAAACCATGGGTGTGGCTTCTTGAGAGCTAATTTTCAAAACTAAAGAAGAGTAGCAACTAAAGTTTTGAGCTGCCAAAGCAAAAAGTAGCATAAATATAGATTTAGTTCGCATTGTTGACAATAATAAAGAGAATAGAATGAATATTGACAACTTTGATTTTGCACATGAAGGTGCTACTAATGATGCCCCCATGTTTGTGAACTATCTTGTTACTAGATTGCAACAAGCTATGAGCAAGCCTGCCTTGCAAGCCAAAGTTAACCAACAACTTTACACTCATGGGATTCTTCAAACTCCCTAAGCGGAGAGAGAGCTTATGAAGCCTCTTGTAGAGACTTACAAAAGAAGACTCTCTCCGGCAAGAGAAGAGTAGAAACCCCATGGAAGAGAAAGAAGTGAATCTCCAGATTTTTTGGAGGATGTGGCCCCACGAAGATGGAGGTCTCCATAATCTTCAACTTATTCCAAGAGGAAAATATCGTCATACTGTCATTCTCCTTGTCCTTTTGAGAGGGAAGAGAGAAATCAAAAGAAGAAAAAGGCGAGAAAGAGATCACCCTCTTCTCCATCTTCATCATCTTCCTCCTCTTTCAATGAAATCAACGATTTTTCTCCTAGAAAATACAAGAGGAGAGGACATCGCAAATCTTATGTTGCTTGGAAAAGGTCCTACAAGATTAAGAAGTTCAAGGAGGGAGGCAAGAGCATCTCTTTTCTCACCTATGAGGGCACCTTTGGTGCTACGAACAAAGTTTTGGCCTTCATCCAACAATTTGATGCGGCCTTTGGAGATGAGGGATTCATGGAGTCCTCCAAGAACGTCATGTAGCTATGTGTTTTCAAAAGTTTGTCCGACAATGGTATGCTAGTCAATGAGGTAATGGCAAAGCTCCCAAGACATGGAAAAATCTACGAGTTTCCATAATGAAGCAATTTCTTGCAAGCAACACCAAAGATAAAGTGCTTACCAAATGGCAAAGTTTGAAGTTAACTCCCAATGAGTCTATCCACAAGTATGTGGACAAGTTTTGGGATTTACATCTCAAAGCTACCGTCTACCAAAAGATAGACTTCATCGAACAAAAGAAACAATTTTGTGCAAGACTACCTGAAGATATGGCTGAGTATGTTAACTCTCAAAAGGCCTAGGACCATCACTGCAATGATTCAACATACTATGGTTGGTTCATGAATCAAAGTTTCCAACAAGGGGCTAAAAGGAATTTTAAGCCCATGGAAACTAAAGACCAAAATGAACCTAGAGGGAAGGACAATGTTCAAAATTCTTCCCAAGGCAATTCTAGCAACAACAACAACAATAAGACCAAGGAGAAAGGCGTTTATAAAGGTAAAAATAAACTCTCTCTGGAAGAGTTATATGATTTTTGCAAAGATCATAAATGTTTCAAGTGTGGAGAGCAAGGACATGACTATCTTTCTTGCCCAAAAAGGAATTCACGCAATGAGACTCCTAGAGCTTCCATGGTCAAAGATTCAAAAGAGGATACTCATTGCAAAGGATCATCCCTTTCCTAAGCTTGGAAAAAGGTGAGGGAGCATAATGTCTTTATGATTTTTGACCCTGGCTTTACTCACAAATTCATATCAAAGGAGTTGTCCACTAATCTGGGCATACAATCTTTCGAGATGGGAGATACGATGATTGTTGATGGAGATTTCAGGGGACAACAAGACTTTGTTAATCCCTTGATTGGAAAATTGAGGCTTCATATCCAAAGCTACATCGAAAGGGAAGACCTTTGCATCTGTCCTCTCCAACATGAGGATGTTATCCTAAAACACCACGGTTCAACCGCATGGCTGCCAATATGAAGTTCCCTAAAAGAAGAATTTATTTCAACTATAGGAAAAAGAA
The DNA here is from genome assembly GCF_014529385.1 of Adiantum capillus-veneris. Lineage (NCBI taxonomy): Eukaryota > Viridiplantae > Streptophyta > Polypodiopsida > Polypodiales > Pteridaceae > Adiantum > Adiantum capillus-veneris. The sequence goes on along the minus strand of NC_140933.1, from coordinate 89,455,208 downwards.
CATGTACATAGATGCTAATGAGTCGGCTCATACTATACCTCTTGTAAATTCACCTGCTTTTGATAGGGCAATGAAAGCTCAGTTTCTGCGTACATGATTTTTGTCAAAGATTCCATAAATGATCCTAATGTTTTATCCAATGATAATTGTAGGAATAAAGAGAAATTAGACTTTTCTAGTTTCCTAAATGGATTCCAAGATTTTTTTGTCGATAAAATCCCTAGAAAGTTACCTCCAAAACGAGAGAATAATGACCATAAAATAGAGAAGATCACTGCCTAATAAACCTCCTTATCAAGTCTTCCAAGCTCAACAAGAGGAGATTATGAGGCAAGTACATGAACTAGTGGATAAGGGGATGGTGAGTCCTAGTTTCTGTCGCTTTTGTTCAACCATCCTATTAGTGCAAAAGAAAGACAACACATACCGTACGTGTGTTCACTATAGAGCACTAAATCAGATTACTATCAAGAAAAAATTTCTCGTATCGTGGGTATAAGAAACATTTGATAATCTATAAGGCTTTACCTATGTTAGTAGGATTGACCTTAAAAGTGGCTACCATTAAATAAGGATAGTCAATAAAGATATAGTGAAGACCACATTTCGTACAAAATTTGGTCTTTATGAATATCTTGTCGCCTTTCGGGTTGACCAAGTTTTCCAAGGCTTGATTGAGGCAAACGATGGGAAAAAATCCTATGGACCACCAAAAGATACTATGGTCCTTTTCAAATCCTAAAGCCAGTCAATGAGATGGCCTATTACCTAAAGTAGCCCAATCATTGGCTCATACACAATGATTTTTATGTGAGCCTACTTAATCCTTACAAAGGAGAGCCATCAAGAGAACCAATAATTGATGATCTCTTGAGATCGAGGATCAAGAAGAGGTACTTTAGTCCAAATCCATCCTTCGGCATGAAGACAAGGTACTAAGACATCGTCAAATTATCAGACGACATCTTATTAAGTTCAAAAATTATCCTTTTGAAGATTCTAGATGGATGCAAGGAACACAACTAAAAAATCATATGAACCTTGTCAATGCTTACAATGCTATACTAGAGTAAGAAAATGTAAATGCTTTTTAAAAATGAACAATGCTTTTATCTTATATGACTAGTTCTCTTTTATTGTGCACAATTTAAGTATTATGCATGCTTAGAATCATGTTTGTGATGACGACGTCTCTCAAACACCAAGTAGAATTTGTTACTCTACTTTGGGAGGATGATATGGACTAAAGAGCAAACATGTTTGCGGAAGCTAAGTCTCCCAAGCACCAAATGGACTAGTCATCCATTCTAGAATGATGCCGTAGGGTAAAAAGGGATCCTCTACCGACTAAGAAACATAGACTAATGACTAAGGCTTTATCTTCTCTACCTCCTCATAGTCGAGGACAACTATGATTTTAAGAGAGAGGTAATGTAATAAAATCTAATATCTACCTATCCCAAATGATTTTCTCATACTGAAATGATCATTTAATGTGGAAAAATGAATGGGAACAAGAGTTAGAATATAGATATGTGCTTTTAGACTTATCTCAACACAAGACCAAAGGGAGATACATCTACATCTCATTGAGGGTCCAAAAAGAATATGGTCTAACAAAGAGCAATGAGAAGATATTGGAGCTGAAAAGACCTTAGAGTTAGCTTTATTAAAGAAATTCAAAGGTTAGTGTTAAAATTCCTTAGACCTATGACCTTTAGGTACTTTAGACCGTAGGCAAGCTAAGCATGTGGTTGAAATGTTCAAATGCTACACCCCTTGCTTGTTAGGACTAGAGCCATTCATTAGCTAGCCCAAAAGCTTGATCCAAGAGACTTGTAGAAAGAGAAAAGTGTCAAAATCAAATTATCTCTCTCACACATACTCCACAAGCCACACACACACTCCCCCATTGTGTGTTGTGCACACAAGTCATCTCCTTCTCCAAGCTTAAGAAGTAGAGAGCCTACACCAACACCTCTTGGCTATGGAATGCAAATCCAACCAAGAGTCATGCTTCAAAGCAATGCTTTCCGTATTCTTCATTTTCATTACTATGCTATGCTATGATTTATGAGTATTGATATGAGAGGAAACTACTTCTTTCTTCTTTGTCTTCCCTTGAACCGTCACTCCCTGCTAGCTCTCTCCACCTTTGAAAGTGTTTGAGGTCTTGGATTGAGGCCGGGGACAAGTTAATGTTTTTGCAAGGTAGTTACGGGCATAACTTTGGTGCATGAATTTTACCATCTTCATTTCATCAACAAGGTCTCAAGGAACACAAAGCATGTATTGTACTAATTCTCTCTTCATGGGAGAATCTATAATACAAAAGCCTTTTGGAGGGGGGACTAGCTCCAAGTAAAGCCGGTTCTCATTTGTTGTCAATTTCTCTAGCCTTCTCTCTCTTTTACAAGTATTATTCATGCCAAGCTAATTAGGTATAATGTTCATTTTTTAACCTTTAATCAAGTGCTATCGTTATGCTATTTAATAATTCTCTTAATGGAGGACATATGGAAGCCAAAGGTTTTGTAGCACATGAAGGTCTTTCTATGGAAAGTAATCTGGGGTGCTCTACCGACGGGGGTGAAGATTCAGAAGAAGGGATTAGGTCAGATCAATGCTTGGGGTGCAGGATGGCTAGAGAATATCTGGCCCACCTATTCATGGACTGCCCAACTATTAAAGGCCTCGGAGGGAAAATATGCAAGTGGGTCCAAAGAACATGGAAAATTAGTTTCTTCAAGACTGACCTATTCCTTGGAGGCAAGAATTTAGGAAGTCCTGCCCACCTCATCATCACTCAAATCGTCAGATACTTCTTCTTACATAATGTATGGCAGACAAGGAAGCATCGTGTGTTTGAAGGAGGTTTTGAGGTGGCAAGCTTCACAGAAATTACTCAAGAAAGCAAAGTGCTAATATGGATGCTCGGGTGCAAGCAACACTCCGAGGATTGGTCTAGGACTACTTCTGCCTTGTTGTCAGCATATGGAATGCCTACGACGGGGTGTGCGCTCCTTGTCGCACTGTCAAAGCAAGGGACTTGCCAATACACCGTATGCGAGCCACAAACGGCTCCAAGCACACAACAAGCCTAAACTAGCAAGCTCAAGAAAACAAAGGGTGTGTCACTCACCGCTCTACGCTCGCCTTCGTGGTGGATTCCTCGCCGTGATGAAGAAGAAGCTGCAGTCGTGCCGCGCTCAACCGCTTCGCCGCCGTCGTGCCTTCGTAATGCTCGATCGCACACACACTCTCCCTCTCTCTCTCTCACACACACACACACACAAGGAGGTGAAGAAGAAGAAGATGGAGATGGAGCAAGAGCACTCTTCAATTGCACAAATGAGAGAATGAGTAAAAATTAGGTTTAGTTGGCTTTTATAGGAGCTCACCCCATTCACACTTGGGCGCCCATGCTTAACCAACTAATCCCTTGAATGTCCAAGTTAAAGTGCGCCTCTCATCGACGATCACTCTACCTTTCCTTATTGGTCCGACAAGCCCGGTACCTGACTCTAAATAATACAACGTTTATAGATCATAGGGTTTCCGTGTGCCGTGAGGGTTAACATGCCCCCCTTCCTGATGTAGATTCCGTCCTCGGAAGCTATTGAGTTGAAGCTGGTTCGTCGAGGTGGAAGAGCATTTGAGATGAATGTCCTTAGCCTTCTTCAGTCACTGCAAAATCAAACAACATTGGCACAGTAATTGCATTCTCTTAAAAAGAATATGCAGTTTTAGGTAGACAAATTGATTGGTCAAAGAATTTCAAACAATTTGGTAGCAATGAACATTAAATTGCAATGTAATCAAATGCATAAACAGATGTAAAGGTAGAAAATTAAACAAGTCTAGGGTCGCTAATTTGACGGTCGAAAAGCACTAGAGATCGAATATTAATACCATGGGTAAGCTTCTTAATTTTCAGTGGTCAATTAAGTTGTTTAATCGCGAGAGCCAAGTATTCATGTTCGAGGGCTGACTAGAGGCTATATCTAGAAAACCTTGTAGTTAAGCTACCATAAAAGGAATTTCTCATGAAATCATCGCCTGACTGATTACTTTTTCTTTGACCCCCCAAAGTCTTTTCACATTGATTCAATTATGATGTGTGTGCTTATTTTGTATGCCTTGGGTTTTTTGCTTTTCAAGGAAAAGCGCCCACGCTGGGAACCTCTAGGGCTCTAGTACCATAGGCAATACATGTGAGTGAAGTACCAAATCAAGCCGAGATTTCTCTTCCAGCTTAAGATTTTACATTGTGGCACTTTGATTTTTTGTTTGTTCATTTTCAGCATTTTAATTTTGTAACTTTGGGGGGTCATATAACACTGTTACCCTCCCCAGGCTCATCACATTAGTAAACTCCCTTTATAATACTTAAGCTAAAAGTCAATAGGGTTAAGCCCACTAGAAAGCCCTAGTACATTTCACACAATGCTGCCTAAATCGGATTAAGAACCTAAGTAACCATTGTTTATTAGGAAGGCATTCCCCATGGTATTAAAAGAAGATCTCTAACACCTAACTTGGTCAAACTAGCTTAGTCGGACTGCTTGATTTTTACACCTAAACAAGTGATTATGACAAAACATTACATTGAATTAAATGTTTGATACTAAGCCAATGCGCTGAATATTATGCTACCAATCACAATCAAAGCAGACAAACATGGATGCAAAAAGATATGGGCAATGCTAATGGATAAGAAACACCTGTTTGTGTTGATGGTCGCGCTTGATTTGAAGGTTCTATGAAGGTCCAAATCCTATCAATAGCAACACGCTCCTGTACACACTAGGAAACAAAAGGAATACCTCCAGGAGGCACATCAGCGGGAAAAATTAAAACTCCTAAAAAACAAACTCAAAACACAATCTAGACCCCTAACCTACCTATCTGTTACCCCTTTTAGAATCAAGGAAAGAGGATATTATATAAACCGGGTGGCCACCCTAAGGCTAGGCCTCTATCCTCATCATCTAGATAAATAAAATCGTTGTCCGTGAGGCCATAGTCTTCCTCGGTCTCTATTAGTTCCTCTTCATCATCCTCTTGTGCAAGCATGCTAATCAAGAACCTCGTGATGCGTGGATACTCATCTTGTGCAAAAGAATAAGCATGTGCCATTGGAGACACATTCGCTACTGGGTAGGGATCACTAGTTAGCCATAGACGTATCAGCCATTCTAACTCCTCAAAATTTCTCTCACATGCAAGGCTCTCTATCAAATCCCATTCGCAAGAAAGTATAGGGTAGCATACGTAGAACACTTGTTGAAAAGACAAGGGGTACCTTTCATCAAAAATAGAAGTGCATGCCTCTGGTGAAGTAGCCATTTCTGACAAGACAGATAGATTTGGTTAGGCCTTTAAAACATAAGAGTTGTTTTTGTGTGTTGCTTGAATTGACACGGTGAATTTGGACTTATATGTAAGATCTGATAGGGTGCTCTCTCATTGCTAGGCGCTCTTGCTCTTTACTATTTTTGTTTTTTTGTGAGTATAAGGCTATATATATACATTCCCTAAGATCAGAGATTAAGAGGTCAGGGAAAAAGGTTGAGAGGGAAACAAATGAATGATGACTGTCAGCAAACACTCCCCCCTTCCTTGGGTAGATCATACCGTTTGAAATGAGCTTGTCACCCTTTGAAACCAATTGTTCCAGTTGGTAATAGGTGAGGATTTTTGCCAGTAGTTTTCTATTACCCTAGGTGCCTTGTCAAGCTGCAAGGGTGGTAAGGTACTCTCCCAGGATCGAACTTGAAGTGGTTCATCAAGTGATTCTTGAACACTGGGAGGTGTGGATTCTTTTGTAGCTTCATTGAGGTCCACTACTATAGATGGAGGCGGTGTAGAAGCTTTTACCTCTATGGATGTATTACATGATGAGCTAGAAGCATCATGGGACTCCCCCCTTCCTGAGCTAGGTGGAACAAATCGTTCTTTCTTTGGTACCCAAACTAGCTCGGGAGCGGGTATGTAGCATTCTGTGATTTTTTTCTTTCCACGATCATTGATTCGTTTTGGAGCTACAGGATTGGGCTCACGTGGGTCAGGTGATAGGTAAGAGTACACTTTACATTTTGGCACCCAGATTTGATCATTTCCTTGATAGTAGCCTTGGGCTTCCAATAGTCGTTTAGGGATCCATCGCAACATTTTCTTACTTTTCTTGGAGCGAGTGGTACGTTTCTTACAAGGCTTCTGTTTTTTCGCACTAGCTATGGTCACTAAAGAAGCTTTAGGGACCCACTTGTATGTTTTCTTCGTTACATTAGGATGAGTCTTGTCGGAAGCGATATGCATTGCTTGTAGCATATTTAAGGGTGTAGGCATTTCATCCCCCTCAGGTGTTACCCAGGTCGTCCCCCTATTTCCCCAAGTGTCTATGGTTGATGCTAGGTGGACCCAATCCACATTGTCTGATTCCGTCATACCCGGTAACACATCCATGTAAGGAGAATCTTGGCCAATGTATGTATCCTTCTTACAAGTGTAACAATATTGTAGTGGGGCCGAGTGAACTGTGGTGTCAGAGCGATGATCAATAATGGTTTTACTCCCTAAGGGGTGTACCTTACCAGTCACCAAATCCACTCTAAGGACAGAGTCTTGGAATTGCAAATAGACATGATTTTTAGACCAATCGTGAACCATTTGTGCTTCCCTCATGAATGGTCGTCCTAAAATCATTTCATATGACATAAGGTGTTTAGAGAAATCCATTACAATGAACGTATGTTGTACCTTGTGTCCTAGAACTTTGATCTTAAGATCCTTGAGCATCCCCATAGGTTTGGCTATGGTACCATTTGCCATCTTTACCACAATGTTAGTAACACTGAGGCGGGGTTTTCCCATGGATTCCCAACAATATTTTGTAACGATGCTAACTCCCGCACCACCATCAAGAATTCCCTTTATAGTTAATCCCTTGGCAGTGATGGGTAGGGTCGCATTAGACTCGTCGCCTTCAAAATACTGCCCTAATTCGTTAATGGGTACCTCGATCACAGACTCGTGTCCATCTAAGTCAAGTGATTGCACATGATTTTCCTCATCAATCATAATCGAGTCAGGCCTATTTGGTTACGCAAACTGTGGTAATCCCGTTCGTAGCTCTCCGTTAAGGAATGCTCGAAGTGCAAGGAATAACTCAGGATCTCCATACAGCTTTGCTATGATCGTGGTTCGGACCTCAGAAGACATGAAGTCCACTAGTTTGGCAACATTCATTGGCGTTTTGCAGGGTGTAGGTCCTTGACTAGGAACTGGTGAGGATGGAATCTCATATTCCTCAATGGGATCAGGTATACCTTCGTTAAACATCCTTTCCAACAAGAAGGGTGTATGCTCACTTTCTGATGTCCCGTCCTCACTCCCTTCTTGGATGATACTAGATATGGCTAACGGTCTATGGTTCATGTGGGGTGGATGAACTTGCGTGGGAAACACTGTGTCATGAATTTTGACCTGCATGGGTTCTGGTTCTAGTTTCCTTTGAGTCTCCTCCACTAAACCTCTTAGATGTTTCACCTGCTCAATCTCGTCTACTGGGTTTGGGTACGTCCCAATCTTCTTTTTACGATTCTTCCCTTTTTGCCCCTGCGTCTTATCTTGGGGGTCTTGGATTGGATTTGGAAACACTTGTGGTGTTTTCAGAGGCTCTTTATGGTTTTCTCTTATTCGGTTTTCATTTGGTTCCATGTTACGGTTTTCTTTGTCGGTCTTTCCCTTTGTGGTATTGGTTCTAGTCTCCATTGTCTCGACTGAATCTGAATCATCCTCGAGGTCATTCATATGCACGGGGTCATCTCCTGTTCCTATGTTTGTTTTGGAACTTGGCTTTGAATTTTTCGTATTCTGCTACTTCTTCCTTCGTGTCTTCTTTTTCTTTGCTTGGATAACTGACGCGGTATCTCTCTCTTCGAGGATATGTCCTAGCCCTTGAAGCATGGACCGTGTAATCGCATAAGCGGGTGTGACGGGTGGCATTGGTGATGTCACACTAGCAATTTCGACCAAATTTAGGGGTGTGATTTTAGGCGCATTTGGGTTATAGGGGCATTGGGCAATCAAGTGATCTATGCCACAACGATTACATGTGAGTATTGGCATTGCAGACGTGCTCCCTTGATTCATTTGCATCTGTGCAGCATTCTTTTGCAGCCTAATAGGGCACTCCGCTACTCGATGTGGTCCCCCACACTCGTAGCATTGAAGAGGTGGCCTCCTAGCCTGGGTGTTGATATTTTGACCTCTGGATGCGAGAGCAGCAGCTTGATAAACCGGCTTGACTTGTCCCCAACAATCTTCCATGTAGTATATAGGACATTCTTCCAATGTATCAAGTCCGTAGGCAATACTAGTGTCTATTTCCTCCTCACAGCCATCTGGATAAGCATTTGATGGCTCGCAACCCACTTGGTTCATAGGGGCGACTCTTGGATGCGGGGGCTGCGGTCCTAGCACAGGAGGTGGTAGCGGTGTAGCTTGTACAACATTTTGAGATCTAGGGACCATGTGTTGCGGTAGTTGCTCAACAGGTGGAGTAGGCATCAATACAGGAGCTCGAGGTGCATCCGTCCAGGCTACAGGTGGTCTATTTGCCATCATACGTTTGATCATTAAACAATCCTTAGCTTGGTGACCATACCTACCACATGCGTTGCAAGTTCCATTAAATTTTACTCTAAACGTAGGGCACTCACTAGTGCTATGTGGACCTAAGCAAATGGAACACCATTGTTGCTCCCTTCTTGGATACATGTGACTATTTTGAGGGGGTCGATTATCCTTAAGAGACTCTTGGATTGCCTTGGTGAGGTCTGTCAAGAATGTCTCAAATACCTTTGGCTCATTGGCAATGGGCTTTGCAGTCATGGGTTCATACTCAATGGCTTGTGAGCTAGTGGATCTCGTGTCAGTAGACACCCTCATGCCTGCTATCATCAAGTTGTCCTCTAATTGGATTGCATTGGCAGTGACATCTTCCCAGGTTGTGATACCTCTAATCACTAGTCCATTATAGATTCCTTCATTCCTCAACCCTCGAATGAATCGATCAAGCAGTTGGTTATTGTTGAAGCGCTCATTTACAGGGCAACGAGATTTAAGTGCTTTAGACGACTAATGAAGTCCCTTACTGACTCTCCTTCCTTACGTTCGGCCTTCTGTAGCTGAGATGCTACACCCCAAAGCACACCTTCTCGTATGTACTCCTTTAGAAACAACCTTCGAAGGGTAGGGTAGATTGTTTTCTCGTCCACCCTTAGGGTCCTATACCAATCTCCAGCCTTCCCACTTAATGTCAAGCTTAAGGCATTGCACTTATGTAGTTCGTTGCGTTCCCCTAAGGAATCACATACTTGTTCAAACACTTCAATGTGTTTTCTAGCATCTTCGTCCCCATTGAATTTTTGCGTGAGTTTGGCAATTTGTACTGCCTTACTTCTAGGCTCTCTATCAGATGCATGACGCATATTTTCCGCGATAGATCGACCTATGGTTTGAGCAAACGCTGCCAAGTCACCTATGTGAGGAGGCAGGGCCGGTGGAGGTACTCTTGGAATCATATGTGGGAGAGGAACGGGTACCGGTCTTGGCATATGTGTGGATGATGCAGGATATGGAACATAACCGGGCATAGGTCCACTCGGATAAGAGCTAGGGAGCGGCACTCGAGGAGCATAAGCAAGTGGTACAATTGGAGGTGTGGGGGCCATGTGTGCATAAGGGGCTAGAGGCACATACGGTCGAGGCCCCATATTAGGTACTACGACACTAGGTAGTGGCACTGCGCTAACCGTAGATGTCATCGGTACATTCTCTGTTAGGCTTATCCCTGGAGTGAGCACTGTGTTTTCCTTGATAGAGGGTTGAGCCAAGTTAGGGAAGCTAAAGTTTTCGCTCGGAGGCTCAGATTGCATAGAGACCCCAGGTGAAATGACGTAAGATGGGTCCATGGGGCTCATTAGAGGAGTCTCCATTTGTGATAGAGTAGGCTGTTGAGCCTTGCTCGTATCCAAAAATCTCATGGGGCCAGTTGAGAGTATATTTACCCCTCGGTTTTGCCTTTCTGATTGAATAATGCCATGGATAACATTACAGATCATTTTCTGTTGATCTTCGATGCTCGTGGCACTAGAGGTGGATTGTACAATCTCTATCCATCCTACATGGTAGGCGTGGCCAGAGTGTAGATCCGTCAAACCTCAGTGTGGAGGTCGTATGTCCAATGATCATTAATGAACAATCCTTCTAGAGTCGACGTGTTAATGGTTTCTTGTGAGGTAGAAGCAATGTTGCTCCCCGTGGTTTTACTTGTCACCAACGGTACTCTAGAGGGAACTTCTGAAGGAGGTAGCTCAACAGGGCCTTCTTGGTAAGAAGTTGGTAGGATATCCACATGGACACTCTTTGGGGGTGTGGGGTCCACGTGCGATGTGAAAGGAGAGTCCACTTCCCCACCCCCTTCGTGTGCTTCATTTGCATCAGGTTCCGAGCGAGTAGCTCTACCTAATGTTTCCATGAAACGGCTAAACATACTAGTACTAGGCTGTGGAGCTTCGGGAGGTGCATGGCCTTCTCTCTCAGTGTTTTGGGTAGGGTATGCTTCCATGATTTCTGAGTCGGAGGAGGAATCACTAGCGGCTATTTTAGGGTCTTGGGTGGTGCTACCTTGTGTCCCCGCTGAGGGTCTAGAGCTTATCGTGGATGGGTAATGGGTGTCCGTATGAACAGAGGCACTACCAATATGCTCGTGTTCTAGCACCCGCCCAGAGCGTAAGTGCATGTGCTTCTGATACCCTAAGGTGTCAAAAAGCTGCTCTAGGAGGCCTTGTGACTAGTTTTTAGCGTGTTTTTTGTTTGTTTTTTTGCTAGATTTTTTAGAGCGTGTCGTGGAATGGGCCGTGTGATAGCTCGAAACGAGCGTATCGGTCAGAGGGTCGTGCCGTGCTTTACAGCCCTTCGTTTGGTCACTCTATGCCCTCGGAATCCCTAAAACTGTCAATTTCCAGTAGGGAACTAGGCCCAAACTAGAAAGTCTAAGGGTGCAAGTGGGAAGAGAAAGGAGGAGAGTGGAGGACTTGTCCCACATGCTCTCATTCTCTCTTGAGGGAGTAGGGTATATATATAAGAGTGAGTCTAGTATATATCATAGGACTGAGGCCTGGGCCTGGGCTTGGGCTTGGGCTTGGGCTTGGGCTTGGGAAAATGATCCCGATCCCGATCTATCTTTTATACAAACCAACCCGTCCGTTTTAAGAGTCACGTTTTTTATTTTCGAAAAATTTCGCCACCCACTCGCACCACAAGGAAGCGTAAAGTGCTAACCGAGCTTAGTGTAGGGCATATCCCCGGCAACGGCGCCAAAAATGTGCGCTCCTTGCCGCACTGTCGAAGCAAGGGACTTGCCAATACACCGTATGCGAGCCACAAACGGCTCCAAGCACACAACAAGCCTAAACTAGCAAGCTCAAGAAAACAAAGGGTGTGTCACTCACCGCTCTACGCTCGCCTTCGTGGTGGATTCCTCGCCGCGATGAAGAAGAAGCTGCAGTCGTGCCGCGCTCAACCGCTTCGCCGCCGTCGTGCCTTCGTAATGCTCGATCGCACACACACTCTCCCTCTCTCTCTCTCTCACACACACACACACAAGGAGGTGAAGAAGAAGAAGATGGAGATGGAGCAAGAGCACTCTTCAATTGCACAAATGAGAGAATGAGTAAAAATTAGGTTTAGTTGGCTTTTATAGGAGCTCACCCCATTCACACTTGGGCGCCCATGCTTAACCAACTAATCCCTTGAATGTCCAAGTTAAAGTGCGCCTCTCATCGACGATCACTCTACCTTTCCTTATTGGTCCGACAAGCCCGGTACCTGACTCTAAATAATACAACGTTTATAGATCATAGGGTTTCCGTGTGCCGTGAGGGTTAACACGGGGGAAAACCTTGGCCATCGATAAATGAAAGATCTCAAAAGGACAACTTTATGGACCCTGTGTATCGAGGAGGAGGCGGCGGGTTGGTGGGGGTAGCTGCCCTCATAACCGATGTAATTATAGTCCTTGGATGATGTCATGGCTCAACAAGAGCATGACAAAGACCTTGTAATTTTTTGGGCTATTCAATATAATTAACTCACTATGTGAGTTTTGCAGAAAATAATAAAAATTCTCTTAATAAAATGCTCACTATTGCTACTTTAATTTTGCTACAATCTATGTATTAGCCATATTCTCTTACAAAATCAAGGAGGCAATCCTTGCCACTGGAAAACAGTTCGACTTTGATGAGTGGAACATGCCTTGGGTGCAATGACTGACTTGGATGGGTAAAGGTGAGGGCTCATCCCTTGTCATGGGGTGGCTCCCCTGTCAGCCAATGTAACTATAACCCTTTGAAGTTGTCATCACTCCTCATGAGTGATGACATGAGCATGGAAGAAACGTATTTTTTTTTTGTCTATGTTAATATAATCTACTCACAATTGTGAGTTATGCAAAAAAAAATATTTTCGAGCTTTTTAGGAGAAAGCATTGTGCCTCCACTGGATTTATTGTAACTTCCCTTACAAAATTTTGAGATCTCTCTCAAAAATTTAATTTGCCTTTAAGTGCTCAAAAAAGCCTAGGTTTAGTGCAATCCCACCTACGAGTTTCAAGATTCATCTTTGAGCTATACGTCAACCCGAAGGCTAGAGCACCAACAAAGCTCAAAGAAATATAACGTAAAAACCTTCAAAAATAGCCGAGAGTTGTTGGAGTTGCCTCTGTCGTCCGCCTTTGTCGTCTATTGAGGTTCACTTCTGCCTTGGGCTTGCACGCCTTTTGCCTTGGATTTGTCGGATTAAACTTTCCTAATTACATCAATTCCCAGTTTTGTTGATTCTTGATTTTGTAGATGTCGATGTAGATTTTTGATTTTTGATTCTTAATTGTGGATTCCGTCGATGGTCACTTTGCTGATTTTTTATAGTAAAACCAATGCTTATTCTCCATCTCCTCTTGCTCTAGTGTCACTATGTGAGAACCCTTTCACCCTCTCTCTAGCCAAGGAGAGCTTAGTGTTCTCTCTCTCTCTCTCTCTCTCTCTCTCTCTCTCTCTCTCTCTCTCTCACACACACACACACACACACACACACACACACACAAAGGTACTATATGTATTCTAAATCCAATTTATTTCCCCCCCCCATACACATTCCCCACACACACACACCCACCCACCACCACCAAAACCCACCCAAACCCCCCCCCCCCCCCCCCCCCCCCCCCCCCCCCCCCCCCACATTGATGTAATAGGATATTATTGTACTGCTTAAAAGCATGCCTTATAATGGGACCTGTCCCTTGCATAAATAAACGTGTACACTTCTTCTGAGTATCGAGCCTGAATAACTCCCTGTTCTCATTACATTGAGAAGGAAGCCTTATGCATCTCCCCTAGCGAGGGTATCTGCCTGCCACTTGATGATTTCACACAATGGAGGGCGTCTTGGCCCACTCATTATGCAATCTCAGAACGCGTGCAGCTCAACCTATTTAAACAAGGTGAGGGCGAACCTTGCCCCTCACTTAGTCTTTTATTGGTTTTGTTGTGTGTTGTTACTGCGTGCTTCATGAACTGAGATATGGAGCTCACTACTCAAACTTATCAAGTGCTTTTTCTGGCCTTTACTTGCCTCACTACCAGTTCTGGTTTTAAGAAAAAAACAGTTAGCAGCACCCTGTCATTTTGTTGATTAGCATGATTAGAAATGGGGTCGTCAAATGCATTGTGGTTTTTTACTTGCAGACATGACTGGTTTTTTCGACAATTGATATACGAGGGCTCTTGTACATTATACTATTTTCCCTTAAAACTTTAAATATATGATTTGTTGCTTAAAGAAGTTGACTGTTGGGGTTTTTTGTCGACTGGTTTTCTGAGTTAAAAGTGTACGCAAACTGGCATCTCTCAACTATGTATTTTTGGCTTTGTTCAAGCCGCTGCAGGTCTTTGCGACTACTGACTAAACTGGTTTTTTCGCTTTAAACTGGTTTGCTCATGGAAACAGGGGGTTATTCTTTGACTTTGTTGCATTCAAATCGTCTGGTACCTTGAGATACTATGTAGTATGGGAAAAGATTGATATCTTGCACATTTAACCAACATAGCCGGGCATAACCTTTCTTTTTTAAGGGGGATGCTAATGGCTGGTGTAATATGGTCATTGTTCTGCTACTTCTGAAGGTAAGTATATGGCAGCTACTTTTGAGTTTGGAATATGGAAAGTTACCAAACTATGGCTCTTTTTATGATGTACCTCATTTAAAAGATGGATTCTTACTATTCTTGCCGCTGATAGTACTATATTGCATGTTATCTGCCACCGTTTTGGTACTTAGAGAAACTTGTTGAATGGAAATATTGCTAAGTTGTTGCATTTTCTCGAACCTAAGTACTGGGGTCGGAAAATGTTACGGGCCTTACTTTGAATGACCTAATCAATATGGCATTTACAATCTTTTTTGGACGAGCTAGGCCTCTACTTTTTGGCTAGCCATTAGTGGATGTCTAATTTGATTAAAATTACATTGGACTTCATTACAACATCAGTTCTATAATTAGAAGGAAATTTCCTTGCTCTAAATAACAATTAAACCTCATTATTATAATGTTTTTTTAAAAAAACTCATGATGTTTGGATTCTTGGTGGACTCTACCACTCTGATTAGAAGGTGGAATTTACCACTCAGATTGGAAGTAATAAGTAAAGACTTCAAACATAATAAAAGTTTTACTAATGACCTAGCTTGTTTAAAGAAAATAAATTCTTTAAGATGGACATGGATACAACTGATATGGTCCATTGATACCTGTAAAACACATCCAAGGCTAACTGAATTGTTGTCTTGTTTGGATGGATGCATGTAAGGACTCTATCTTATCTTGGATGGTTTCTTTTCTTTGGCAAGCTACCGTACTTTGAATGGAACACTCACTAATGACTTGGGATGTTCTTTTACTATTTGCATACTGAAAGGGGATCTCTTTCCTACAAACATTGTACTTAAATAATTCTAGTACTGAGTTGTTTTTGTACATATCTGTTCCTTGATTCCATGGCCAACTGTTTTTGGAATGTAAAAATTCAATTATGTCTTATTTATTAAGATTTAACATCTACACACACATCATATTCATAAGGTTTTCCTTTTTTGAGGGAAACAGGGATGCTAGCTTTGGAAATTTTCTTTGAAATTGAGTTCTAAATTGGACCCACATTTTGTAATCCCTTGACCGGTTGGCTGGTGTTAGGTGGTCCCTTTTAGACTCTTTTTCCGGTTCCCATTAGGAAAAGTTTGGACTAAAAAATGGGCCTTGTAAGAATTGTTGATGTGACATAGCTTTCAAAAAGTGGGGATCAGTAAATTTTTTGCAAATAAGATCCAAACTTGTCGGAGGTTGGATATTTAGAATCTACTCTTCAAATGCTATCTATTGATATATAGAATGCATGTATCGAACATTGCCTTCATGTAGATCTAGAAAAAGGTGATTGTAGATTACCGTAACGGTAACAAAACATGGCTGATTGAAAAAAATGGCATAACTTTCATAGAAGTCGTCCAAACTTTTCAGACCTTGGCTCTTTAGAATCCATTTTTCAAGAACTTTCCAATGATAGGTCATATCATGGGGTTCTAAGCAATATTTAGAGGGGTCTACCGGGTTGCTTTCTTTTGTACAACTTTGATGATGTGGCAATCTTAAAAGGCCCAAAAATGAGTTCAAAATTTTCCTAATGGTGCTCACGGCTACTATAGTCTTTGACTTTGCCGGTTGAAGGTTTGCAGGCCCAAAAAAACATTACAATTACTGCGCTTTACTTATATTTATGTTGACTCTGTTCCCTTTTCAGGACTGCTCACCTTATAGAATGAAAGCCCGCATGAGGACTAATCACAACCCTGAGAATATTGCAAAGATTCTCAAACAGATTAAGCTTTACCTTAAGGACCGTAAACTCTCATCAAAGAAGATCCGGAATATGGTTTCATCTACATACACTGTCTCTTTCACAATGTACTCCTTGATTGGATTCAACCAAAAAGTTTTTCTGTGAGTGTTTTGATCTATTTTTTGGTAATCACAAGATGCTCGACAATATTCTCATAGGAAGGAGATATCATCATCCCATAAAAAATTTGATCTATAATAATGACTTTCTTTGGCTTGACTTTGTCCCTCATTGTACATGTTGAGTTTACCTCATTTTGCAGAAATTTTGAGGATTTTGGTAACCATGTTCGCACTTATGATCTTAGCATCATTGATAATGCTAAGATACGTAAATTTTTGGCCAAAGGGCTCAATCATATACCTAACTTTCCAAAAAACCCTTACCTTGCCTTATCAGCTATACTAAGCTATCTCACTGACCTTCTTAGTGCTCTCCGACTGGAGATGACAGTCCTACCGGACTTAAGGGAAGTAGTGAAGGAATGCTTCCTTCAAAACAATTCACACCTTCCTAAAAATTGGTTATCATCTGAAGACTCTTGGCTTACTTTTCTCAACTAGCTATTGATTTCCAAAGAATCTGTGATAAATGTTTTGTTGTCGGGCTTGACAAAAGCTCTAATTGTCCCACTATTATTTCCAAATACCTGGCTTGGAAAGTCGCTCGTATTCGGGTATTTGATATGGAATTCTGTTATATTAGTAATACACCTCAAACTATTTCCAATAAAATTTCTAAACATTTATGAATGCTTGGTTACTCAGCACTAAATGCTTTAATCGGAATCAAATATGTAACATTATCATACAGGCTCTCACCCATCATAACTAGCCGGGGTTACAATTTAAAAAAAAGAGAATCTCTTTTCTCTTATAAGGTAGTAGGCCCATACACAATGGGCCTACTACCGACCCATTGTGTATGGTGCCTGGGATAGGGCGGGTACATACACACACACACACACCACACACACACACACACACACACACACACACACACACACACACACACACACACACACACACACACACACACACACACTAAGGTACTATATGTATTCTGAATACAATTTATTCCCCCCCCCCCCCCCCCCCCCCATACACATTCCCCCCCCCCACACACACCCACCCCCTAACACACCACAGCACACCAACCACCCACCACAAAACACCACCCAACCCCCCGCCCCCACATTGATGTAATAGGATATTATTTTACTGCTTAAAAACATGCCTTATAATGGGACCTGGCCCTTGCATAAATAAACGTGTACACTTCTTCTTAAGTATCGAGCGTGAATAACTCCATGTTCTCATTACACTGAGAAGGCGACCTCTTCTTCTCTCTGGCTATGGATCTCCCCTGGCGAGGGTATCTGCATGCCGCTTGATGATTTCACACAATGGAGGGCGGCTTGGTCCACTCATTATGCAAGTTCACAATGCATGCAAATCAACCTATTTAAACAAGGTGAGGGTGCACCTTGCCCCTCACTTAGCCTTTGATTGGTTTTGTTGCGTGTTGTTATTGCCTGCTTCACGAACTGAGCTATGGAGCTCACTACTCAAACTTCTCAGGTGCTTTTTCTGGCCCTTTACTTGCCTTACTTCCGACTCTGGTTTTTTAAAAAAGCAGTTAGAAACACCCTGCCATTTTATTGATTAGCATGATTAGAAATGGGGTCGTCAAATGCATTGTGGTTTTTTAATTGCAGACATCACTGGTTTTTTTGACAGTTGATACACCAAGGCTCTTGTACATTATGTTGTTTGCCCTTAAAAGTTTAAATGTATGATGATTTTTTGCTTTAAGAAGTAGACTGTTGGGGTTTTGTGTCGACTAGTTTTTTGAGTTAAAACTATGCGCAAATTGGCATCTCTCGACTATGTATTTTTGGCTTTGTTCAAGCCGCTGCAGGTCTTTGCGACTGCTGACTAAAGTTTTTTTTTCTCTTTTAACTGGTTTGGTCATGGAAAAAGGGGGTTATTCTTTGACTTCATTGCATTCAAATCGTCTGGTACCTTGAGTTACTATGCAATATGGGAAAAGATTGATATCTTGCACATTTAACAAACATAGCCGACATAACCTTTCTTTTTTAAGGGGGATGCTAATGGCTGGTGTAATATGATCATTGTTCTGCTACTTTTGAAGGTAAGTATATGGCAGCTACTTTTGGGTTTGGCATATGGAGAACCAAACTATGGCTCTTTTTATGATGTACCTCGTTAAAAAGATGGATTCTTACTATTCTTGCCGCTAGTAGTACTATATTGCATGTTATCTACCACCCTTTTAGTACTTAGAGAAACCTGTCGAATGGAGATATTGCTAAGCTGTTGCATTTTCTCGGACCTGAGTACTGGGGTCGGAAAATGTTACGGGGCTTACTTTGAATGACCTAATCAATATGGCATTTACAATCTTTTTTGGACGAGGTATGCCTCTATTTTTTGGCTAGCCATTAGTGGATGTCTAATTTGATTATTATTACATTAGACTTCATTACAACATGAGTTCTATACTTAGAAAGAAATTTCCTTGCTCTAAATAACAATTAAACCTTATTATTATAATGTTTTTTTTTTAAACTTCATGATGTTTGGATTCTTGGTGGACTATACCACTTTGATTAGAAGGTGGAATTTACCACTCAGATTGGAAGTAATAAGTAAACACTGCAAACACAAAAGTTCTACTAATGATCTAGCTTGTTTAAAGAAAATAAATTCTTTAGGATGGATATGCATAACAACTGATATGGTTCATTGATACCTGTAAAACACATCCACCGCTAACTGAATTGTTGTCTTGTTTGGATGGATGCAAGTAAGGACTCTATCTTATCTTGGATGGTTTCTGTTCTTTGGTGTGGGACGCATGTCTAACTTCACCATCCTATCTTATTGCAGTATTAGCGAGAACCACGATTAATTTGTCAAATCATGGGACGAAGCTGACTCGACTAGTGCATATAGGTACAAGAGGTTGTCAATCTCTTGGAAAACAACTAACAACTCGCATCTAACTCAAGCTACACTCAAGTGACTGAAATCACCAAAAGCCAATCACTCATCGGCAAGCAAATCACATACGTTACATCACAGCTTTATGGACTGAAGTAGTCTTCGGGTTGAGGACGGCAGGTGAGACGGTCTTTCATTGCTTCTAGTGCTTTTTGGTATCTGATTTTGCGTTCTTTGTCGGGCACTTGCAAAAATTACATGGTGACTTGGTTTTCGAGTTCCACCGTCAAGTAGCCTACAAATCTGGATGTGAGGTTGCTTATCACCGGTGCAAATATCTTCGTTCGCCACGTGAAGAATCCAATGTAGAATGCTTCTTCAAAGTCTAGCATATTATGCGATGGCAGGAACATGCATCTGGCATAGAATCCGTAAAGGATTTTTTCTGAAGGTTGCCCACTCAGATCATAGCATAAGCATTTGTTCCCTTCTAAGAATGAGATCCATGGGGCTCCTCTCTGCTCAGGCTCATTGAAAACCTATATGCATGGGAGTAGCATCCTGCAGATCTTATATAGCATTGCACAGGAGAGATCTGGCAGACTCTTGAAGAATGTCATGGCTCAATTTCCCGAGGCTGCCAGGTCCAGAGAGAGGCCAAGCGACGGAAGAATACATGGTGAAATGTGGGACGCATGTCTAACCTCACCATACTATTTTATAGTAGTATTGGCGAGAATCATGATTAATTTGTCAAACCATGGGACGAAGGTGACTCGACTAGTGCATAGAGGCTACAAGAGGTTGTCAATCTCTTGGAAAACAACTAACAACTCGCATCTAACTCAAGCTACACTCAAGTGACTGAAATCACCAAAAGCCAATCGCTCATCGGCAAGAAAATGACATCCGTTATAGCAGCAAATGACATCCAAAGACCTAAGCACACTTTAGGTCAAGTTCCAAAATCGCGATTATTAACAGTAGTGGAGTTTTGACCTAGTTGTTTTTGACCCAGAATGGATCTATATGCTTAGCAATGATGCTCCAATATCCCACCTATGCTTAGTTTTTTATTTAAAAGTGTAAATTCCTAGTTATGATGAAATTAGGCCTCGGGTCCTCGGGTCGGTGACGCCAAAAGCTATGAAATACTGTCAATGGCTTACGTCAATGCGTAGAGCTCTTACCTGCGGTTGCAATGCAACGAACACAATCACAATGTGACAACTGGAGAGGGAGTAGGAAGCACGAGAAAGAGAGAAATGAGCGCCGTTAGCTCACGCTGTGTATTTCTTATCCAAAGAACTTGTAAAAAACTTACAAAAATTGGCTTTTATACCTCAGCCAAGGTTTTTGAGTGGTCAAAACTAATAATCTGGAGTTCTACCAAAGCTGGGAATTCACTAGCTGATACAATCTGGAAGCTTGTAGTCCCGGCTCATTAATTACAAAGTTTACCAAGAAAATAAGAGTTACAATATTCTTGATTTATCAAAATAATAATTGTTTTACAAGGAGACTCCAAAAAATGGTGTCCGTGTTAGCTTGCTGCTAACATTCCCCCCCTCCTCGCCTGTGTCGTCCCTTGACACAACTTTATGGGCTAAAGTAGTCTTTCAGTGCTTTTTGGTATCTGATTTTGTGTTCTTTGTCACGCACTTGCAAAAATTGCATGGTGACTTGGTTTTTCAGTTCCATCGCCGAGTAGCCTACAAATTTGGATGTGAGGTTGCTTATCACCGGCGCAAATATCTTCGTTCGCCAGGTGAAGAATCCAGTGTAGAATGCTTCTTCAAAGGCTAGCATATTATGCGATGGCAGGAACATGCATCTGGCATAGAATCCGTAAAGGATTTCTTCTGAAGGTTTCCCACTTAGATCGTAGCATAAGCCTTTGTTCCCTTCTAAAAATGAGATCCATGGGGCTCTTGTCTACTCAAGCTCATTGAAAACCTATATGCATGTGAGTAGTATCCTGCAAATCTTATATAGCATTGCACAGGAGAGATTTGGCAGACTCTTGAAGAATGTCATGGCACCCATTAGGGTTTTCACCATGTATTCTTCCGTCGCTTGGCCTCTCTTTGGAGCTGGCAGCCTAGGGAAATTGAACCGTGTTGGCCTTTTCTTTTGCAGTGCTTCATGCACTTGCCATGTCCTTACTCTGGGTACAGGACAGAATGTTGGATCTTTCTGTAAGGCTGCAGGTGCTCTTGTGAACAGAATCAGGTACCTCGGATTCTTGTTTAGCCAGCTTAACCTCCACTTCTGGTGGTCTTTATCTGTGCCATCTTCTTGCATATCCTTGTACAGCCTTTCTTTTACTTGTAAGAGTTCTACCTTGATGAGAGGGTATGTCAGAGATAGCTGGTGCCATTGAGCGTTGATTTGATTGGGAGTGAGCTGAGTGACGTTGACAGAGTGTAAAACTCTCAACTCCCAATCCATAGCGGCCTTCCACTGCTCGTCCACCTCTAAGGTGATCTTTTCCTTCAGTGCATCTTCTTCAACTTTTGACAGCTGGACCATTTGCACTGTATCTTCGTGAGTAATGTGGACCTGAAAGTCTTCATCACCACTCGGCTCTGCTGTAGACTACATCTCAAATTGAGCAAACGAGACCTGGGGAATGTCAATTCGGGGCGGCTCTGAAGTGTCTGCCTCTTCCTTTGTGTCGGGCTTTCCATCTCTGAGGAGTTGATTCATACGCTTCAGTTCTACAATCTCCTTTAGGAGCTCCTACTCTCTTTGGACCCGCATCAGTGCCAGGTCTCTTCACTGTGACTGTTCAAGCTTCAATTCTAGTTCTAAATCTCTGTTTGTCTTTTCAAGTGCCTTGTACACTTCATCTGCTCCCTTGATGAGGCCACGGCTGGATTTTCTCTGATTTGTCGCAAGAAAATGGCCTGATCATTGATTCTCTGTTTGGAATATTGCAGAGAAGCGTTGGCTACATCTAACTGCACTTGAACTTTTTGAGCTGACAGAGAGGTGGTAAGAAGTTCATTCGTCACTTCTGTCAGCTGCTCGTCTTTCACCTTGCAGGCATCAGATAACTTAGTGAGGAGGTCGCCTAACTCCTCCATTTCCTGTTGTTGTTTGTCCCTGACTATTTGATGTTGTTCGGCTTCTGTCTTTAGCTCTTGCACTTGCCTTTGGAGATCAGTGATAGTAATCATCCTGTCGTCGAGCTCTCCTTATAGAGCATCGATGACCATTTCTAGTTCTTTGGCTTTTGTGTTGCGGTTAAGGCTGCTGAGTGGAGTTTCTCCGTCATGTCTTGCATCTGCCTTGCATACTCGTTTACTTGTAAAATTACTTCATCATTGGACTTCCACTCCTCCTATCTTGCTAGTTGGGATGTGTCTGCAGCCTCCTGTGTTGCTTCTTGCGGGTTGTAAGTGCTGGTGGTACTGTAGAGGTGGATGGTTGTTCTTTTCCTTGGCCATCCTGAGGCTTTGATGCCTCGACAGTTTCTGGCTGAGTGGAAATAGCTGGTGTGGTCTCAGCCCTCACCGTCTCTTCAGGTGCTGGCATTTCTGCCTTCTCTGGCTCGGGATCTTTCTCGTGTGCAGCGGTATGCTCTTTTGCTGTATCTACCTCTTTATCAGTTTCTCTCGCCGGATTTTAAGTTTCTGATGTTGCCTACTCCGGTTCGGGCGCGGATTCTTTTTCCTCCTGTCGTTCAGTGTGGTCAGATTTTTGTGTAGCTTCTATTTGGTGGGTGAATTCAGAATCTTTTTCTTTTTTGGTCTCGGCTTCTTCATTGGTATCTTGGCCTCACGGTGATGGTGGTGGACTAGGCATGAGATGGTCGTGGTGTTCCGGCGGCGGTGAGGTGGGCCGGGGAGATGCTTGGCTTTGCTCTTGGGTCGCCGCTTCCTCAGCTTTCATTGCCGCTTCGTCTGCCTCTTCTAGCTTTAGGGATTTGGCCTCTTGGCACATTGTTTCTAAATAATCTTTTGGATCCTCGGCCTCTTTTCTTGTATGATGCTTCGTTCGAGGTCCTTTCAGGCCTATGGGTACCCACTTTTTTGGGTCCTTTCCTTGTGCTTGCCTACTGCATTGGTAAGCCTGTTTTTCTATTTCAAATCGTGCTTGTTTTTGAGCTGGCTCCTCTTCGTGGGTAGCCACAACTTTCCTCTTCATCTCCTCCCTTCTAGCTCTCTTTTCTTCGTTGTCAAAGATTTCGCTGCTGTGTCGCTCTGATGAGCTATCATCTGATTCATCACTTAATTTAAAAGATCTTTTACCTGATCTTGTAGCTCTTGGAGAGGGTTGTGCTGCCAAGATCCATGTATTCTGATCTGGGGTAGGCGGTAGGTTGTCAGCAATGCCGATGGCATGATAGGCTATTCTTGTCACCACTTCTGGCGCGCCCAAGTATGTGATTTTATCCTCCTTCTTGGTGGCCTTTAGTGTGGTCAAGACATACTGCACGTGGTCCACAGGCTGCCTTGTTGTTGACTTCAAAACTTGAGTAAAGGTGGTGGCCACGGCGTGATTGGTGTCGTGTACCTTGGTGGCCTTTTTTCCAGGAAATGAAAGTGTTGATGGTACAGACAGGCTGGCTCTTCCACCTGTTTATGGATGAGATCGGCAAATGTAGCCGCGGCTGTATCCTTGGTAAATGTGCCCGTGGTTTTCTTGTCTCTTGCCCGCATGGTCATTCCTTCAGTGGGACAGTTTGAGTGCTTTTGCCACTATTTCTTTTGTATGACTCACATCTTAAATGATAAATGGTATGTTTCCCTTTCTCTTAAACTTGGGAATGTGTTGCTTAAGGAAATAGACTAGAACTAAGTCCCCTTTTTTGAAGATTTTGGTGATTAAGTGGGAATCAAAAAATTGTTGTTGTTTTCGCTTTTGTGCATAGATATGAGCTACATCAGTTAGCCTTTGCTCGTCTAGCTTTTACAAATCTTCAAGTCTTTCTGACAATTCATGTCCAGTCCACTCAAGAGTCTGTGCTACTCTTAATGGTGGCAATAGAAATTCTATTGGCAGTATGGCATCAAGACCATAAACAAGGTTAAAGGGTGTAGCATTCAGAGTTGTTTTGACCAAAACTCGATAAGCCCATAGAGCAGCATGGAGATTCATTTCCCAGTCTGTCCTCCCTGAACTAACCACTTTGGTCAGTACCGAGCTAAGAATTTTATTTGTATGCTCATCTTGTTCGTTTGATTGTGGGTGATAGGGAGCTGATTTGTTATGGATAACCATAAACTCATTAAGCAAATACTCTATTACCTCGTTGAGGACATGAGTTCCCCGATCACTGACAATCTCTATTGGCAGTCCATATCTCGTGAATACATACTCATATGAGAATACAACAGTGATTCTGGCATCATTCTTTTGAGTCGCTTTAGCCTCGGCCCACTTGGTCAAATAGTCCGTAGCTACAATGATATATTGAGCTTGGGTTCTATAAGCAGGTTGTTGTATCGGTCCAACAAAATCTATACCCCATTTTGTGAAGGCTCTAGCCCCCATCATTGGTCTTAAGGGCCTGTTGTCTACTCGTGTTGGCATTTTTTCTCGTTGATAAGCATCACACCTTCGAACATATTCTTTGGCATTTGCAAAAAGTGTTGGTCACCATATGCCTGCCATCAAGATTTCTCTTGCGGTGGTCTCACTAGAAAAGTGACCTCTAGCTAATCCAGCATGTGCTTGTTCTATAATTGGAATATACTCGTGTTCATTTGCACAAAGACGTAAATGTTGATCTTTACCTCTTGATACAATTGGTTCCCAATAAGAGCATAGTCTCTTCCTTCAGTTTCAATTTGTCTTTGACGACGTTTACTCATTTCTCAGGAAATGTTCGGCTCAATAAGTAAGTAGCCAGATAATTACTCCACTTAGGAACAGATGACATTTGAAATAATGTTACATGAGGAATGGGTGGTTTTTTTTGACATTGAGGGCAATCTTTTACAAATGATCTAACATCTCTCCTCATAGTCGGCCAAAATACTCCAAGTCTTAAGATTTGTTGCATAGTTTGGTCTTCCGCAAAGTGAAATCCTACTATGGTAACATGTGCTTGACTTAGGTATTGATCCTTTTCTTCAGGGTTAATGCATAAAAGCAATATCCCATCTCGATTTCTCTTATATAGCCTTCCAACTAGTAATTGATACATAGCTGATTGCTCGATTAAATCAATTATGATAGGAAATGGTGAATCCACTTGAGCTATTGTCATCAATGACACAATGTTTTCCGACCATCTAGGTATCATTTCCACAGAGAACAAATAGGCATCTGGTAGATCATCGTCTACCCCTTTAGGTGATTCCCCTGAAACAATCCTTGACAAATGATCTGCTCGTTAAAAGAACGATGAACCATCTCACTATTCCCCCTATGCTACATGGCTTGTTGACCAAATATAACAAATCTTGGTTGTCCACAAAGAACATAAACTTGTTGGCTAGTAGGTAATGTCTTTATCTTTTAACAACATAGATCATTCCTAGTCCTTCTCAGTGGTGGTGTAATTCTTTTCTGCCATGTTCAATTGTTAGCTAGCATAAGAAATAGGAAAGTCAAATTTTCCATCTCCTGTTTGGGCTAGTATACAACCAATAGAAAAGTTTGAAGCATGTACATGTACGTGGAATACCTTGTCCCAATCGAGTTCTTTCAATATTGGAGTTGAGGTGAGAGCTCGCTTAAGCTTCATGAAGGATTCTTCACATGCCTCGGTCCATTCAAAGTGCATAACCAAGCTATACATGGGTTTTGCAATTATAGCGTACATGTAGATGAACCATCGATTATCCACAAGGTCCCATGAAGGCTTGTACCCCCTTGACTGTTGTTGATCTAGGCGAATCAGCAATGACATGAATCTTTTCAATATCGGTAGCTATGCCATTTTTAGACACTATATGTCCAAGAATTTTCCCTTGTCTTCCCATGAATGTGCACTTTTCAAGATTTAAGAAAATCCTATAAAGTCTACATTTCTCGAATACCTTTTTGAGGTGTTCAAAATGATCAGCCCGGATTGACGAATGTACGCATAGATCATCCATGTATACTTCCAAGAATTTCCAAAGATACTCTTTGAAAGCATGGCTCATCAATCTCTGAAATGTGGTTGGAGCATTAGTTAACCCAAACGGCATAACCCAATAGGCAAATATACCCCATTCTGTTGCAAAAGCAATTTTATGTTGATCTTTTGGGTCAACCAAAAGTTGATTGTATCCCAAAAAACCATCTAAGAAGCTGTAGGCTTCTTTTCTTGCCACTCGTTCTAAAACATGCTCAGTTATTGGAAGAGGAACGTTGTCTCTAATGGTAGCTGCATTCACTTTTTTGAGATTAACACACACTCGTATATTCCCATTCTTCTTAGGTACTACCACAATTGGAGACACCCAATCTGTGTGTTCAATTTTATAAATGAATTCAGCTTCCTTCAGCTTTTCAATCTCTTCTTTGATCCTTCTAGCAAATGTTTCGTTATAAGTGTATGGTCTATGTCTACTTGGTTTCCCATCGTCTCTCATGGGTATAGTATGTTGACAGATTTCTGGATCAACACCCTTGAGATCGTTGTAAGACCAAGCAAAGATATCCCGGTATTTGTTTAACAAGCTTAGCAAAAGCTTTTCTTCTTCTTCTGCTAGGTCATTTGCAATGTAAGCTGGTCTAGGCTCTTCTCCTGGTTTCAACCAAGTCTACCCTTTTAGCGTTTTTCAAGTCCTTCGTAAGACTCGCCTTGTTTTCGTAGTTCCATAACAGGTTGTTCAATTATGATTTTCCAATCTTGGAGAGTATACTTTTTGTAATGGGATGGAACATGCATTACATCCTTACTATCCTCTTCCGTGGTTTCCATTTCGGTTGTGTATATCTCCTTTAGAGATTTCTTCAACTATTGATATTTATTTTTCCGCTCGACTCTGGTCATGAGTGGTTTTTTATCTTGAGATTTTTCACGAGTACCCTTCCTTGCTTTTCTTGATGTGTGAGATATTTCTGAGTTTCTATTTGAAGGATATATGTTCGTTATTTTTTCCTTGACACAATCATTAGCATCTATCTGCATCAGGAATTGTGTTTTACTGGAGACTGATGGCATAGGTTGTGTTTTCACGATTTTGGTGTCTCTCTTTCTTCTATACCATTTTTGTCTTCTTGATTTATGGTTTGGAAAGTCAAAAAACTTTTCCTCTCCTCCTTTTAAGAGTAACTGAGCTCTCGTATGCTCTGTTTCTGACCACGAATCTTCTGAGGTAGTTGAGTGTTCATCTAACTCATTAGTTGCATCGTAATAGAGGTCAAAAAAGACTTGTTGAGATTTCATCAAGTCCTTTGTTTCCTCATCTTTGTTTTCAATGCTAAGGACTGACATCATTTGGATAGGAATTATGTCGTAGCCATCCTCATTGCAAAATTGAGTAGGCATAGATGCATTCACACATACATCCATTGTCGCTAGAATTTGAGTGCACTCAAATGGTTCAAATAAATTCTCTGGAAAGGGTTCAGGTATGTAGGCTTCGTCTATACAGTCCCTTTCTAGGATACAGTCCTCTCGTCTTAAGCTCCCATTTTCTGAAGCTCCGCACATCCAAATAGGAGTGTCTTTGTTAAACCAAGATGGGAATTTAGTTTCAGCCGAAGAGACTGAATCAAACTCTTGGATGGGTGTTTTCAAGACATCTATATAGGTATGATCTTTTAGATTAACTCTTGTTATAGATCCCACTTGCTTCAAGTACATATAGTCGTTTCCCCAATCTTGGATAAGATGTACCTGTTGCATGCAAGGTCTTCCCAATATGATTTCATAGTTGAGTTTTATCCCAAAGTCTACTATGGAAAAAGTGTGTTGATATTCAATTCCACAGGAGTTGACTATCACTTTTTCTAGTAACCCTAGTGGTCTCTCAATGTGTCTGTCAACCAACTGCAATTTCATTCGCGTTTGTCTAATGGCTGGTTGTCCCCAGGATTCCCATACTGCTTTAGTGGCTATGGCTATGCCAACCCCACTATCCAATATTGCCATGGTTTCAATGTCATTATATTTCATTGGGAGGGTAGTGTTTCCTTCTTCCCCTTCATAATATTCTCCGACCTTGTTCATAGGAATTGATCGAATCTCTTTGTTTTCCACTTCATTTTTCAATTTTTCCAAATTCTTAGAGATTAACCCCGTTATCCCTACCTTCTCTAGGGTTTTCTGTAAATTGTTCCACAAGTATGGCCTGAGTTTCAATAGTTCTCCCAAAGTAAGAGTGCATTGGATAGGTGTTGACATGATTGAATGAATGTTGTCTACTTCTAGGTTCTGTTTGGCTCTTTTTACTTGAGTGGTCTTGCAAATGATGGATTCATTATCTCCCAAGTAAGAAGGTAATGTCTTTAATGTCAATGATTTAGATATTCCTGAAGCCTCCGATCCGCAATCCTCGTACAAGGATTGTAAATCCATGTTCATATCAGATGGTAAGTTATCTAACCAAACTTCCTCTATAGGAGCTGACCTTAAAGTTAGGCTCCCATCATTGATCTCTCTTACCTTTTCCCATAAGTGTCCTGGCCAGTCTTCCTCTACAAATGGAATTTCGTCTAAGGATTCTTCATTGTCCGGCACTATGAGCTCTAGTTCGTTTATTTCAAGGTGGGGTTCTGCCACCACATCGGATTTTGCTTTCGTTTCTTCTATCGCAAGCTCTTTCGATTTTGCAATACTTTCAAGCTTGGGTTTTTGTTTATCCGGCATTTCTTGCGTGATTCTTACCAAGTTTTGATAAGCTTCCAGCTTCGCTGCTTCCATATCTGGAGATGGATAGTTTTTCCATTTGTTTTCCATGTTTTGGCCTACTTTAAGTCGTGCTTGGTAGGCTTCCAAGGCAACATTAATAGGCTAAAAAAATTTATCAACCAGAATGGATCCTCGAGATTTCATGGTTGTTTCCTTGAATTCACTGCCAGTTTCTTTTAACTTGTCCTGAGCTAGCATTTTTGCTTTCTCTTTATTTTCAACCCGTTGTTTTGTTTTCTCATCTCATATCTTTTGCTTCTGCTCCTTTTGATTCTTTGCAAAGAAAATTTCTTGTTCTCCGAATCATTAGAGGAATTGTTTTTCTTTTTCTTTGCATGGGCTCTAGTGATTACCTTATTGGAACAATTAGTTCACTCTCTGATCAGCTACTAGGCATCACTTGGACTACGTTTACAACAGTTTTTCCCTTGTTCAAAGGATTCTTAGGACAATCTTCCGGTAAATGTCCTCCCTTTTTGCAACATTGTATGCAATAGGGTTCAATTGGTTTGAGGTTTTTGTCAGGCTCTGGACATTCGTTCTTCCAATGGTCATCAACACCACAATTCTGACAGTTTCCTGTTCTAGGCTTCATCATGGGTCTTCCCATGGGAGGTCTGACACCTTGATTAGCTACATAATACATTGGTGCGAGCTCTGGTGGAGCATAAGTCATGGTTTCTTCCATTGGTGGTGGATGTGGACTATACCATTCTCCCTCTACCATTACTGTAGATGGACTACGCTCTGCATAGGGTGTAACAGGCACTAATGCATGTTCATCTATGACTCCTTCTGAGTGCATGTACTTTATAGGCACCACATTATCACCTAGATATGGAGGTTGTTTTCCCAACATAGGTTGATGTCTTTCCATACCCATTGGTGGTCTTTGAGCTTGGGCCATATTAGGTTGACATATGTACATGGGTTGTCCCTGGGGCCTCATGGGCACATACTGAACATTCCCATCATACTTTGGTCTGTGGTTGGTCCATTTACCCTCGATTCCACACCATTTTTGTGACCTAATTGGTTGTCCATGTGGAGGTATCCCATGTCCTGGTCCTCTCATAGGTGCTTTTTGCATATTGTTCATCATGTCATTCATCCTTTTTAGCATATCTTCGATGGCTAAGAGTGATGCCGCAGCAGCCGTTCCCACTTGTGCTGGTTTTGTGGATGTTGTCTTCTCGCTTTGGTATCTTAGGGACATCCTCTTCATTGAAGATCTCACAATTGTCTCCTAGGTCAATAGCATCAGACACACACGCTTCTAGGGTTGTATGCTTTTTACTATAGAGTATAGCATGAAGTTCTTTGTTTAGCAGTCCCTCCAGAAACAAGGATACAAGTTGTTCTTCTGCAGGTATCTTCATCTCTAGGCATCTGGCAATGTATTGTTTCATTCGAGTTGCACAATCCCTAACAAACTCACCATGTTTCTGTTTAAAGCTGTAGATTTGAGCTACCGTGTTATGTTTAATCCCCGTTTTAGAACAAGCAGCTACAAATCCTTGAGCTAATGTGTTCAAGTCCATGATCGACCTTGGTGGAATATTTTGGAACCATGTCAAAGTTTTTCCTTCTAATTTCATTCCAAACCCCTCAAATTGAGTATGGAAATCGAATATACGCTCTGCTCTTAGCACTTGCTTAAAGCTTGCTAAGTGGTTAGGGATCCCCTGATCCACTATATTTTTTAATCCATTTTTGAAATCAGCTGGTCTGACACGTCTATTTGGTTCAACTCTAGGTCTTCTAGAGTTGGTCCTGTTCCGAGTCCTTGAAACCAATCTGTCGAAAATAGTGACTCATGTAGCCCTGGACTGGCCTTAGTGTCACCCTTTCAATGTGATGAGGTGGTTTCCGATTTCTTCACATTACTCTTAGATGATCTCTCACAATGTTCGTCTCTTGGAGTGGTTTCTGGTCCTTGACCCAATATCCAATTCAGTATGGAATACCCCTAGTATTTGGTTTGTTCTACCTCCTCAGGAGTCATCATAACAAAGTTGTTGTTATAACAATCCCTAAACAGGTAAGTTGGTAGATCCGCGGATCCCTTATCTTTGATCTTGAAGATATAGATGATCTTCATGGCCGTTAATTGTCCTAGTCTAGCATGAGAAGTCCACAAAGGATCTTTTATGTTTCTATCTTCCCAACAATAGACTCCGATTCTAGGATTATCCTACTAAGTCGTTTCAAAGGCTTCAAATCTACTTGATCATATCCCTTGAATTCCAAGGTTGGTGGTCCTTCTTTTGCTGACATATCTGAGATTATAGTGTTTACTTCTAACCCCCATTTGTCTACCACATCAGGATTTTTGACTTGTACATATTAAGTTCCGTTTTGATCCATGTACATTTTTCCTTGTTTGTTTTCCCTAACCTCTTCTTCAAACTCAATACCATGGTCATCAATGAAAATAGCATACTCTTCGTTAGGATCCAAGTAAACCTAGGCTCCATGATGGTTAGTCTTGTAAAAGGAGAGTATATGCTTATAGCGCATTGTCGTTTCGGTTTTTGAACTTAGTGTATTTGTACCAATTTTGATCCGATTGAACCCAAAATTGCCCTATGGCCTTATTTTATGTTGGTCTAACACTGTATAAGCCCAAAAGTCAAAATTGAAATCTCTGGATAACATAAGTAAATAATCGCGATTATTTACTTTTGTCAAGTTTTTGCACTTTTTTGATAGGTTTGGTAAGTATACAACTTGTTAAAGCCCTTGGACAAGTTTCAACAAGTTTGGACAAAATTTGATCAAGGTTACCCGCTGTTCCGTGTCCGTAGACTCTGATTTCGAGAATCTGGCTTAAGTCACACTTTTGTGGTCCAAATTTCACCAAAATTGATTTGTGGGGTCTACTTGATGTTCTTGACCTTAAGGTATACTCAAATTTGCAAAATCACCAAGTTTTGAAGCAGATGTAAATAATCGCGATTATTTTCTCCTGGTAATTTTTTGTAAATTTTTACCCCAACTTTGACACAGATCTGTTAAGCACCTTAAGTTAAGGTCACTAGCCAATTGTCATCAAGTTTGGACAATTTTTGGTCAAATGGTCATCAATTATCGGTCCGTAGACTAACTTTGCAATTTTAGTCACAATTTTCAATCCAATGATCCAAATCTTACCAAATTTGGTTTGTGGGCTTATTACAACATGGTAAAGCTAGTGGTATGCCAACTTGGTCAAAAAAGTTCAAAAACAGGGCAGATGTAAATAATCGCGATTATTTACTTTTGCCAAAATTTTGCAAATTTTTGGTCAACTAAGCATGTACACATGTTTATCACATCAATATAAGCCTATGGATCAATTTTCAACAAGTTTTGATAAAATTTTACCCAATTTACAAGCAAGATTCAAAAAGTCGGTACAAACTTTAGTTTTTACCCAGTTTTTTGCCAATTTAGTGACCTACAAAAGTTGTTTGTACACATGCAATGAGTCAATGGTATGAATCTTGGCCAATTTAGAGCAAAAAGTTAAATAATCGTGATTATTAACTTGAGGCTTGAAATGAGCACTTTTTTGCAATTTTCTCAAAGACAGTCTTTTTATGATGTTTTTTAAGCCTATAAATCAATTCAAAACTTAATTTGGCCTAAAATATCCAAAAAAAGTAAATAATCTGAGTTTCGATCAACTTCATGAATTTTTTACCTCGAAGTGTCTTTGAGCTTACCCACTAGTTCGGACAACTCTTAGGCTTACTGTCCAGTCGGATTGAGTGAATTCAAGTCTTTTCAATCTATTTCTAGCCATAGACCTGAAATTATGCAACTTGACATAACAATTCACACTTGATTCCTTCAAAGAGAGCAATGTTCTGAAATCCACCTTGGATCCTACTTACCCTAATCCTAGTTTCTCATGCAACAGGGTTGTGGAAAGTGTCCACAAACACTCGTTTCCTTGTGTTTTTTATGTTTTTCAGAGTCTTGATCTTAAGACTTGTCTCGTCTACCAATCATTCTCCAATTCCTAATCTAAATCTACAATCCTACAGTCCTAAAGGCACTTAGCAAGTACGATTACTTCCAAGCTACCTCTACACAACAAAAGACGACACTCTTATGCTATGAGGTTTCTAAAAGAGATATTTTTACTCTAGGTGAACCTAGAGGAAGTTAATAGACAATTACACAAGACGCTCGTGTTTTCTCTAGTTTAGGTCTATTCGGTCCCCGACAGCGGCGCCAAATGTGGGACGCATGTCTAACCTCACCATCCTATCTTATTGCAGTATTAGCGAGAACCACGATTAATTTGTCAAACCATGGGACGAAGCTGACTCGACTAATGCATAGAGGCTACAAGAGGTTGTCAATCTCTTGGAAAACAACTAACAACTCGCATATAACTCAAGCTACACTCAAGTGATTGAAATCACCAAAAGCCAATCGCTCATTGGTGGCAAGAAAATCACATATGTTACAGCATCAAATGACATCCAAACGTAATGAAACTTCTAAGATAATTTTATGAGACCTAAGCACACATGCATATGGCCTCAAACACCACTTTAGGTCAAGTTCCAAAATCGCGATTATTAATAGCAGTGGAGTTTTGACCTAATCGTTTTCGACCCAGAATGCATCTAAATGCTTAGCAATGATGCCCCAATACCCGCCTATGCTTAGTTTTTTATTTAAAAGTGTAAATTCCTAGTTATAATGAAATTAGGCCACGGGTCGGTGACGCCAAAAGCTATGAAATACTGTGAATGGCTTACGTCAATGCGTACTCTCACCTACAGTTGCAATGCAACAAACGTAATCGCAATGTGACAACCGGAGAGGGAGTAGGAAGCGCGAGAAGGAGAGAAGTGAGCGCCATTAGCTCACGCTGTGTATTTCTTATCCAAAAAACTTGTTAAAAACTTACAAAAATTGGCTTTTATACCTTAGCCAAGGTTTTTGAGTGGTCAAAACTAATAATCTGGAGTTCTACCAAAGCTGGGAATTGATTGGCTGATACAATCTGGAAGCTTGTAGCCCCGGATCATTAATTACAAAGTTTACCAAGAAAATAGGAGTTACAATATTCCCAATTCATCAAAATAATAATTTTTTTACAAAAAAAATGGTGTCCGCGTTAGCTTGTTGCTAACATTCGGCAAGCTACCCTACTTTGGATGGAACACTCATTGATGACTTGGGAAGTTCTTTTACTATCTGCATACTGAAAGGGGATCTCTTTCCTCCAA
The DNA here is from genome assembly GCF_014529385.1 of Adiantum capillus-veneris. NCBI lineage: Eukaryota > Viridiplantae > Streptophyta > Polypodiopsida > Polypodiales > Pteridaceae > Adiantum > Adiantum capillus-veneris. The sequence continues at coordinate 89,421,180 of NC_140933.1, read as the reverse complement.
ACATTGTACTTAAATAATTCTAATACTGAGTTGTTTTTGTACATATATGTTCCTTGATTCCATGGCCAGTTGTCTTTTGAATGTAAAAATTCAATTATGTCTTATTTATTAAGATTTAACAGCTACATACACACACACACACACATACACATAGGTACAATGCACGCATGACATCCATAACACATCGTTGGACTCCCATCGTTGAATTGGCAAGCTTTCTATACTTCATTAATGCAATGCAAATGTGGAAGGCCATCATACAATGCCCCAACACCTCAATGTATGGCACGTCAAGTATGTCTCTCATACACACACATTGAGGCAACAGCTCTCTCTCTCTCTCTCTCTCTCTCTCTCTCACACACACACACACACACACACACACACACACACACACACACATAAAACATGAACACATAGATAAAACACGAACACATAGATAAAAGACAAACACATATGTGCAACTACTAAGCTTTAAGCATCAAATTCAAAGATCATTTAAGACATGGAGGGTTTATGCAACCTAACGAAGAGAGGTTCATTGAGGGATACATGTAGGAAAATTCTTTATGGCCTTCAAAATGTAAAGGAAAGCCACTTTTCGAAAGGTTTTCAAAAACAAAAGTAGTCAGTGGTCATGGTGAGCCTTGAAATTTGAGGGCCAGAGTGAAGAAACTCCATAAAATTCCCAAAAACTACAATTATTATAAATTTAGATAGATTAGTAAGTGTTTTCAGACTTTCCATTGCCAAGACTTAGCAGTCCTTTTTATTTTCTATCATCTTAGCACTTACCCTTCACTTTTGCATTGCAAATTAAATGTTTTTTAAGGTTCTCTTTGAAATGAATGAGAGGGTGACATGTGGAGGGTCTCTCCTTCCTTGAAAATTCTGGGCTTGCACGGCTTTTGCCTTGGATTTTGCTTACCAAAAATACATCTTCCAATCCAAGAAATTTGAAAATAAATAAGGTCACACTGAAGGCTCGACTTGAGCTTGAGGTATATATGTGATTTTCTGATGTTTATTCAATACAATCACATATTGTCAGTTTTGCATAAAAAAATAAAAAAATAAGGACACAATATAATTCTTTGAATTTTAAGTAAAAAATTACAGAATTGATGGTACTTACACTAAAATTTGCAAAATTTTGTCAATTTTCTTCAAGACAAGCTTGGAATCTAGCTGGAAATATGTAAATCTAGTGGTAAAAATACATTAAACCCCAATTTATTGCAAACATTGGGAATCTCAATTAGTCCCAGAATGGAAGGGCATGACAGACATAGAAAAAGTGAATGCCTAGTACATCCATGATTACTCTCTCACAACCTCGAGGACATGCTATGCTAAGAGAGGAAGAAAAAAAATTTGTTACACCCTCGCATGGGGCACCGATGTGAGGGAGAGATGAGAGAGATGAGCCCTAGAGGCATCCATGTGTCATTTAAAGAGTGACTCTATTTTTCCTTCTGAAGGCCATAAAGAAATTCCACGCCTTGAATTTGATGGGTGACTCTACTTTGATATTTTATCTTCAAGAGCTTCACAAAATTTGAGTGCTCGATGCTTCTACACATCGGATAATGTAGAGAGAGAGAGAGAGAGAGAGAGAGAGAGAGAATTATAATCCACCAAAAAAAAGAAGAATTCCAACCGACTTCAAAGATCCACTCTTTCACCACCTCGAGGACATGCTATGCCAAGAGAGGAGGGGCACACCTATTGAAAATCTCTTACACCCTCGCATGGGGTACCAATGTGCGTGTGTGTGTGTGTGTGTGTGTGTGTGTGTGTGTGTGTGTGAGAGAGAGAGAGAGAGAGAGAGAGAGAGAGAGAGAGATTGTATTATCGTCCACGGAGGTCAAATATGACCTATGGGACCCAAGGCAAAACATTACAAACGTGGGGGGTTTTGGGGATACATCTCAGTTAAGGACTGAGGGTCCAAAAATAAGGTGAGAGATAATAAGATGAATAAAATCTATGCAGAAAGGGGTGTGAAGGGAGCGGGTTTGGGAGTGCGAAACTCTTGAATAATGGCTTTACCTCTTCGGTAGAGAGAGAGAGAGAGAGAGAGAGAGAGAGAGAGAGAGAGAGAGAGAGAGAGAGAGAGAGAGAGAGAGAGATTGAATTATCATCCACGGAGGTCAGATATGACCTATAGGACCAAAAAATAGAACATTACAATGCTTGCTTTCAAGTGAAGCATGGATATATATCAGTTCATGATTGAGGGTCCATCAAGAGGGTAATGGAAAAGAAAAATGAGGATGAAACCTAGGAAGGCCCAGGTGAGGAGGGAGCCAGTTTGGTAGTTCAAAAGTCCTGGTTGACGGCTTTACCACCTCGATAGACTGCCCATTTACCTTGTTTGCGAGCTTCGTTGGTATCTTCTTGAGAGAGAGAGAGAGAGAGAGAGAGAGAGAGAGAGAGAGAGAGAGAGAGAGAGAGAGAGAGAGAGAGAGAGAGAGAGAGAGTCCTGGAGGCATCCATGTGTCATTTAAAGGGTGACTCTATTTTTCCTTTTGGAGGACGTAAAGAAACTCGAGTCCTAAAATTTTATGGGTGACTCTACTTTGATATTTTTTCCTAAAGAGCTTCACAAAATCCGAGCACTCGATGCTTCCACGCATCATGCAGGGGGGAGAGAGAGAGAGAGAGAGAGAGAGAGAGAGAGAGAGAGAGAGAGAGAGAGAGAGAGAGAGAGAGAGAGAGAGAGAGAGAGAGAGAGAGAGAGTGAGTTCCAACCCACGTAAAACAAGAATTTCAACAGACTTCAAAGATCCACTTGGCCAATACTTGAAGCTAGAGAGAGAGAGAGAGTGAGTTCCAACCCACCTAAACAAGAATTTCAACAGACTTCAAAGATCCACTTGGCCAATACTTGAAGCTAGAGAGAGAGAGAGAGAGAGAGAGAGGTTTTAATGTCAAAAGAACACATCAAGAGACCTCAAATCTCTATCTAACAAGTCTTGAACTTAAGACCTGGTATTTAAGAAGGAGCTGTGATAACCAATCTACCACAATGGCAAAGATTATTATAGTTTCCTCTTCTTTTTCACTGAGAAAGATCCCAAACATCTGCCAACAAGTCAAACTCAAAACTTTGTGTCTCCCCTGTTTCTGTGTGTGTGTGTGTGTGTGTGTGTGTGAGAGAGAGAGAGAGAGAGAGAGAGAGAGAGAGAGAGAGAGAGAGAGAGAGAGAGAGAGAGAGAGAGAGAGAGAAACAGGGGAGACACACACACACATAGAGAAACAGGGGAGAGAGACACAGAGAGATAGAGGAAAGAAGGAAAAAGAAGAGATTTTTTATTGTCATAAGAACAATCCAAGAAAATATAAAAGATCTACTTTATGAGTCTTGATCTTCAAAGGTTTGAAGAGAGAGAGAGAGAGAGAGAGAGAGAGAGAGAGAGAGAGAGAGAGAATATTCATCTCTGTGGAGTGATTATAGGGACTACAATCCACCCCCCCTCTCTTGTGTGTTCATTTGTACGCATGCACACACACACACACACACACACACATACACCACACACAAATTATTGTACGAGCGTGCATTTTCCCATAGGGAGATAAAGATTGATGGAGGGAGTGGAAAGGTTAATTGAGGGCTTGAACTTTTCTGTGTGTGTGTTTGTAAGAGAGAGAGAGAGAGAGAGAGAGAGAGAATTTCAACCCACCAAAAAAACAAATTCCCAAAAACTTCAAAGGTTCATTTGGTCAAGACTTGAAGCTAGAGAGAGAGAGAGAGAGAGAGAGAGAGAGAGAGAGAGAGAGAGAGAGAAGTTTTAATGCCATAGGAACACATCAAGAGATCTCAAAGCTCTATCTGTCAAGGCTTGAACTTAAGACCTAGTATTTAAGAGGGAACTATGATAACCAATCTACCACACTCAAAGGCTACTATAGTTTCCTTTTCTTAATCATTGAGAGAGGTCCCAAGTTCTACCCAACAAGTGTTGAACTCAAAATTTTGTGTGTGTGACCACGCATGTGTGTAGAGAGAGAGAGAGAGAGAGAAAAAGGGGGGGCGGGGGGGGGGGGGGGGAGGAAGAAGAAGAGAATTTTTATTTTCATGAGAACAATCCAAACAGATATCAAAGATCTACTTGACAAGTCTTGATCTCAAGATCTAATAAGAAACAAGAGGGAATTGCCATTTTCCTAGAGTGATTATAGGGATTAAAGTACACCCTCTTCACTTGTGCACACACACACACACACACCTACTAATATGTGTATGTGTGTGACCCAATGGCCATGCTTTCTTGGCCGCAACAACGTGCAGGTCACACACACACTAGTTATCTTTATGGAGCTTAAAATAAAGCAAGAAGAGAACATCCACATGTCATACAATGGTCACTTTCAAATAAAACCTTATAGATCATTTAATCTAGTCAAAAGTGAAGGGCCTTACAAACAATCTAATCAAAAGTAAAAGGGGGGGGGGGGGGGGGCGGGGGAGATATTTTCCTAGAGAGAAGTGGGACCGGACCGTCCTATCAACGTTGATCCCTCAAGGCGTCTCTTTTTCTTTTTTCTGCAAAACTCACAATTCGTGAGTGAATCGTATTAAGCATAGCATAAAAGCCTAGAGCCAACCTCAAGCTCAGATCAAGCCTTGAGGTGCTTAAGATTACAAGCAGATGCTTCCGCCTCTTATCAAGGCCTAATACCGCAGTGTGTGATCAAAAGTTCTAGGATTTACTTATCACCTGCTGATATCATGGCATGGGTAGCCCAAGACCAATCATCTGAGTTTTTCTTGCACCCGAGCATCCATATCAGCACTCTTCTTTCTTGTATACTCTGTACAAAGCTTGCCACATCAAGATCTCCTTCAAACTTTGGTGGTTCCTTGCTTGCCATACATTATGAAAAACGAAGTACCTGATAATTTGAGTGCAGATGAGAAGGGCAAGACTTCCCAACTTCTTGCCTCCAAGGAATAAATCAGTCTTGAAGAATCCAATCTGCCATGTCCTTTGGATCCACTTGCATATTTTTCCTACGAGGCCTTTGATAGTTGCGCATTCCATGAATAGGTGGGCTAGATCCTCAAGAGTTAACATGCACCCCATGCATCAATCTGACCCCATCCCTCTCTCTTGGATCTTCACGCCCTTTGGTAGAGAACCCCACATTACCTTCCATAGAAATATCTTCATATATTGCGGCCACTTTGGCTTCTAGATTTTCTCCATTACTTGCTCCCATCGTTCTTCCTGCCATTGTCTTGTCCATATTTTGTTAAGGGGGCTAGACCAATTATTGTCGTGCATAATTGCATGATATATGCCTTTAGAATGAGGCTTCCATAAAATACTGCTTCCGGGCCATGTCCAAATATTCCACTCAAACCCAAATTCATAGATTGGCATTACAACATTTTCAAGCTCTTTCATCACTTTGTTGACAAGCAATATCTCCAAACCATTAAGTTGGTAATGGGTTAACAAAATTTCCATGGTTTTCCAGTTCTTGCTGTCACCATCCCAGAAGTGCCCAAGTGGATTAAGACCCTTATCATTCACTTCCCTAGAAGTTTCTATCAAATGAGCGGTGAGTGAGACACCATTGCTGCTTTGAGCTTGCTAGAATTGTTTAGTTGTGTGCTTGTAGCCATTCGTGGCTCGCACAAAGTGTTTGGCAAGCTCCTAGCCTCCGATGCTTGCACTAAGCTTAAGGAGCACTCAATGCTACCTCATGAAGCCATTCACTTCTATCGTTTTTGGTTTTTTGTTTGTTTGTGTTAGATCTGCTAAGTGGCTGCAATGTGCAGGTTTTAGCAGGATTTGTTAGATGTGTTCAGTGCTTGAGTGTGCAGGTTTTTGTTAGATCTGCTAAGTTCTGTAATGTGTAGGTGTTAACAGGTCTGTTAGTTAGTGTAGATCTGTAATGTGTAGTAGACAGTGAGCGGTAGACAGTAAGCAGTAGACAGTGAGAAGGGTGAAAATTCTATCAGTGTGATGTGTTAGATAGTGTGTACGTAGTGCTAATTACTATTAATTAGTAATTTTAGCTATAATTAGCTTAGATAGATTTTCCAGGTGCAGCTATGTACACGCGTGAGGCAGGTTCTGTGTGCGCATGAGCTCAATGGCCATGCAGCTGAACATAATCCACAAAAGTTTTTTTTGAAAAAAAAATTGTGTTAAAAATAAAAAATGCTCAAAAATCTAAGACCAAAAAGAAAATTAGAAAACAAAAGGAAAAAAGACAAATCTTATTTTAAAAGGAAGGTATCGAGATCTTCCCCGAAGCCCAAGCTCAGGCCAAGGCCTTAGTCCTCAGTCTTATGATATAGTATAGACACTACTATATATATATAAATACTAGAACCTCAAGTGAGGGGAGGGCATGTGGGATAAGTCCTTCAAGTCCTCAACCATTCCCTTCACACTTACCCCTTGAACTTACTAATTTTAGTCTTCTTCTCAACTAGGAAAAAATGTTTTTAGGATTTCGAGGGATTTAAGTAACCAAATTGGGGGTTGTAAAGCATGACACGTCCCTCTAATCAAGACGCTTGTTTTGAGCTATCACACGCCATATTCCGTGGCTTAGTCAGAAAAAAGGATCATAAAAACAAAAAAACTTTAGAGTAAATTTGGGTTGCAAACACCCAAAAAACTAGGTGAGTGGCCTTCACGGGCACTCACCAACACTTCTAAAGTGTTGAGGTCACATGCACCTACGCTTTGGTCGTGTGCTAGAGGAAAATGACATAGAGAGTGTCTCCGTTTACACGGGCACCCATTATTTCTCCACATTAGGCTCTAGGCCCTCAGTGGTGGGAATCCAAGGTAGTACCACTCAGATCCCATATATTGCATCTAGTGACTCTTCCTCTGACTACAACATCATAAAAGGTTACCCAATGCCTAATCCCGATACTTCAAGCCAAAACATGCATGCCATGGGCCCACGTTCCGGGCCGAACGTGCTTAGCTGCTTGAAAGAGACTTTTAGTAGAGCCACTCGTTCTGAACATGGAGCTAGCTATGTAAATAAAGGGGGTGGGGAAGTAAATTCACCATTCATGACCAACGTAGACTTCATGCTCCTATAGAGTGTGATTTTGTGAATACTCCATTAACTACACCCCCTGACTCTTCATAGCTATTCCCCTCCGAGGTTATATTACCTAATGGTAAAATTCTTGCCGAAGTGCAAGAGGTTGAGCAATATATCATTGCAGCAAGGAAAAAGAAAATCGAGAGCTTGCACAGGGCAGAGCAATAGAGAGAGCTAAAGGTGGAGGCCTCTATGTCAACATCCATGCTATTTGAGCAATCAAGTGCTCTTGAATTAGCAACCACTAAACCACATTGCATCTAGTTCAAAGGACACCCCTAGCACTTCAATCCTAGATGGAGCATTTGTAAATGAAAATTAGAAGTATGAACTACAAAACGGGACTTTAAAACCGACCTATACATAGGTCACACTTATCACATGGGTTGGCTAGATGTCCTACAATCCACATCGGGTGCTACTAGCATAGAGGAGTAACAACAAAGTGTTTGTGATGTCATCTATAGGGTTATTGAGCTGGAGAGGCAGAACAAAGGGATCCACATGCCTTCAATGGGTCTCATGAGATTCTTGGATACAAGGAAGGCTAAGCAACCAACTTTATTACAAATGGAAACTCCCTTGGTAAGCCCGATGGATCCTCCATATGTTGTTTTACCAGGGGTCTCAGTACAATCTAAGTCCACAAGTGATAGATTTATCTTTCCAAGTTTTGCTCATATTTCTCTTGATGAAACCAAGGCTACCATGCCTACCCCAGTGATGGGCATGCCAAAAAACATGCCATGGACCTCATTTATTAGTAAAGCACCACTACATGGTGTCCCAATTCCTGCAACAATACCTGTAAGTGTGTATCAATCATATGCACCTATGGGTCATCATGCTCATGTAGCTCCTACCCCTCCCATTGGTTCAAAAACTTATGCTCCATGACCACAACACCCAAGCCCTTATTTCAGTGAGACCATACTAGCTAGCATTAGCATGTCACATCTGATGTCTGCTATGCCTAGGGCCACACATATGAACTTTGGGCCACCACATGGCACAACATTGTACCCAACTTGGAATCCAAGGGATTCTTATACACCAAACCCAATGCCAACCCCCATTCCATATGCAATCCCCAGAGCGCCTGTCCCCACTACCTACTCACTTGGGTGACTTGGCAACATTTGCTGAAGTTATTGGTTGATCTATTGCTGAAAATATGCGTAGTATGTCTGATAGAGAGCCTAGAAGTAAGGCAGTACAAATAGCCAAGCTCACACAAAAATTTAGTGGAGATGGGATGTGAGAAATCATATCGAAGTATTTGAACAAATATGCAAATCCCTAGGAGAACACAATGACCTACATAAGAGTAATGCTTTAAGCCCGACCTTGAGTGAGAAGGATGGGGATTGGTATAGAACCCTAAGGGTGGAAGAGAAAACGATTTACCCTACTCTTAGGAGACTGTTCTTGAAAGAGCACATACGAGAGGGAGTACTTTGGGGTGTAGCATCTCAGCTCTAAAAAGCCCAACGAGAGGAAGGAGAGTCCGTGAAAGACTTTATTTGTTGCTTGAAGCATTTGAATTCTTGTTGTAATCCAAATGAGTGATTCAATAATAACCAATTTCTCAATAGATTTTAATAGGGGACTATGACATGAGGATATCTACAATGGCCTAGTCATTAGAGGAATCACCACTTGGGAAGAATCCACCACCAATGCTCTCCAATTGGAGGACAACTAAATGATTCAAGAAGAAAGAGTGTCTATTGAGCCTAAATCTACTAGCTCGCAAGCATCGGGGCATGAGCCAATGACCACAAAGCCTATTGCTAAAGAGCCAAAGATATCTAAGATGACTTTAGCAGATCTCACCAAGGCCATTTAAGAAAGTCTTAGAGACAATCATGCTCCACAAAACAATCATATGTATCCAAGAAGGGAGCAACAATGGTGCTCAATTTGCTATGGTCCACATAGTACCAGTGAATGCCCTATGTTTAGAGTAAAATTTAAAGGGAATTGCAATGCATGTGGGAGGTATGGTCATCAAGCCAAAGATTGCATAGTATTAAAACGCATGATGGCCAATAGATCAACCTTAGCATGGAGGGACACGCCTCAAGTGTCTACATTGATGGCGGCCCCACCTCTTGAACAACCATCACAACACATGGTCCCTAGGGTCCAAAATGTTGTTCAAACAACACCCTTACCACATCCAGTGCTAGGACCGCAACCCCCACATCCAAGAATCACTTATGTGAATTAAGTGGGTTGTGAGTCATCTATTGCTTGTGTGGAAGACTATGACGAAGAGTTAGACCCTAATATTGCCTATGGGATTGATGCACTTGAAGAAAGTCCACAATACTACATGAAGGACTATCGGGGAAAAGTCAAACCTCTCTATCAAGTAGCTTCTCTTGCGACAAGAGGCCAAAATATCAATTTCATTGCCAAGAGCCCACCTCTTCAATGCTACAAGTGTGGGGGTCCACATCGTGTAGCTGAGTATCTTACTAGATTACAAAACAATGCCACACTAACGCAAACCAATCAATCAAGCACATTACTCATGTGTAATTGATGTGGCATAGATCATTTGATTGCCCAATGTCCAAATAATCCAAAAGCACCAAATATCACGCCATTGAACTTAATTGAGGTTATTGAGGAGCCGTCACAAAGTACACATGTGGTAACACACACGCTTGATGCTCCAAACCCAAACTTATATTCTTGAAGAAAGAGACACAACATCAATTGCCCAATCTCAAAAGAAGAAGAAAAAGGAAGAGATCGAAAAAAGCAGCAAAGTCAGACCCCATTTCAAAGACCAACATAGGGACTGGTGACGGTTCCATATATATGAAAGACACTGAAGAGGATTCTGATTCAAGTGAGACCATGGAGACTAAAAAAACAACTAGGAAAGAAACAAACAAGGAAGATTGCCAGGATCCATAATGGCCAGCACCCAAGAAGATGATAGGAACTTACCCAAATCCTACAAAGGAGATCGAGCAAGTCAAGCAATTAATGTGTTTGGTAGAAGAGACCCAAAGGGATCTAGAGCCAGCACCTAGGTAGATCCAAATTACCAACATAGTGTTCCCTACACAAAATCAGCCTCACAAAGACCATAGACCATTAACCATACCTAGTGTCATCCAAGAAGAAAGGGACTTTAAGTCATCGGGTAGTGGGCGTACTCCCTTCTTGTTGGAGAGAATGTTTACAAAGGGATTACCTGACCCTATCGAAGAAATGGAGATCCCATCTTTCCCACGTCAAGGGATTGAAGCCCAAAAAGTTCCATTAAATATTGCCAAATTGATGGATTTCATGGCTTCAGAAGTCAGAACCACCATCATGTCTAAACTATATGGAGACTCCGCGCTATTCTTAGCTCTTCTAGCTTTCCTCAATGGAGAACTGAAAGTTGTCGGGCTACCATAATTTTCACAGATGGATGGGGCTAGGGAGATGCCAATAGAGGAGGAACACTTAGATCCACAACCCAACTTAGATGAGAACTCTGTTGTTGAAATACCTGTTAACAAGTTGGGACAATACTTTGAAGGCAATGAATCCAATGTGACCATACCAGTCACTACCAAGGGATTCATTGTGAAGGGAGTCCTTGATGGTGGCACTGGAGATACCATTGTAACTTAAAATTGTTGGGAAAATATGGGAAGACCTCACCTTGGGACTACAAACATAGTGGTAAAGATGGCCAATGGGACTATTGTTAAGCCTATTGGAATGCTAGAAGATCTCAAGATCAAGGTCTTTGGACACAAACAAGGCATACCTTCATTGTTATGGATTTTTCCAAGCACACTATGTCATCTGAGATGATCTTAGGATGTCCTTTCATGAGGGAATCAAAAATGATGCATGACTGGTCTAAAAACCATGTCTACTTGCAGTTCCAAGACTGTGTCATTCGAGTTGATCTTGTAACTGGTCGAGCACATCCTCTAAGAAACAGATTTATAATTGATCACAGATCTGATACCACAATTCACTCGTCCCCATTACAATATTGTTACACGTGTAAAAGACACACTGATGTTGGGGAAGATTCCCCTTATATGGATGTTCTACCTGGGATGACTGAGTCTGACAACGTAGATTGGGTCCACCTAGCAACAACCATAGACACTTGGGAAAACAAGGGGATGACCTGGGTAACACCTGAGGGGGACAAAATGCCACCACTCGTACCTTTTAATATAATAGAAGAAATGCATATAGCTTCTGATGACCTACCAGATGAAGGCTTGTCTGACATTGGAACCAGTAGCGTCTCAAAAGACTATATTCCACACGATTCGGAATTAGAATTATCAATTGAGATTGACTTTGAGGACAAATAATCTGAGTTGAATCTTGGTGCAAATGTGGGGACAAAAGCCATTCAAGACCCAGTGGTACCCTAGATGACTATCTATCCGGGAGAGGAGAAGACACGAGTAGCGATTCATCTAGTGACTCTTCATTGGAGGAAGGTCGTAATCAAAAAATTCGATAAGAGGAGTAAGCAATATAAGAGGCGATGATATCCAACAAATGTGCATGCTAGGATAAGTGAAAAGAAATCTATCGCAGAATGGCTAAAATATATAGGGGCATGTGATGCTCATTGAAAGTTGGTAGATAATTGGGGAGAATACCTTCAAAGCGTCATGTGGTGCATTCCACAATCCATTGACATCACATAGCTAGAAGCTATAGAGAAGCCAAATTTGAGTCGTACTGTAAGGAGACGACAAAATGGAGAGTTAGCTCAACAACAAAAGGAAGCCAAGGCACAAGCTAAATTGTAAAACATACAAGCTGTATGAGACGCCAACGAGAAGTCAACCTTGGAGTTACACATGTATTTCAAGTTGAAATAGAGGATGATTGATTGGACTCTGACACACCTCTTTATACCCTATTGAGCTAAATAGCACATATGGGAAAGTGCTATATAACGCCTTATTGGACACAGGTGATAAATATAATCTGTTATCATATGTAGAGTGGTGTCAGTTAGGAAAGCCATCGGTAGTTGAGAGTACTATCCAAGTCAAGGGTATCAACAAGAAAAAAACTACGGTTTTTGGAATCTGACACACTTTTGATAGGTATGACAATGGGGTTGTAGCTCAAGAATTTTTGGTCATGCCTGTTGGAACTATGGAAGGCAATATAAACCAAGGATGCACTTGGATGATAGCAACCAAATGCACTATTGATTGGGGGACTGGGAGTGTCACAACACAAAAACCAAATATTAGTCCTGCTACTGAAACAATAGTCCCTCAGATATCACCTTTTGAGGAAATGAACCCCAAGACATTGCATGTCCAAGAAGTTGAACCATCTGTACCTATAGCCCAACCCTCTAGAGCTTCAACTTCTATTAATGAAACAAAACATGAGACACACAAGACTCAGTGTAATATAACAAAGAAAACATACAAATGGGTCCCTAGAGATTCTTTAGTAACCATTTTTTATGCTAAAAAATAAGGTTCTTGTAAGAGGTGCCCTACTCGCTCCAAGAAATGTAAGAAAGCATTGCGTTGGATTTCTCCAAGGCTACTATGAAGGGAATGATCAAATCTGGGTGCCTAAATGTAGATTGTGTTATTACCTATCACCTATAGAACCATGTGAGTCAAATCATGTAATGATAAAGCCAATTGAAGATCGCGGCAAGGGAAAGATTATAGAGCACTATACGCCTCATCTGGAGCTAGTTTGGGTGCCCAAGCAAGAACGACTTGTGTCGCTCGGCTCAAACATAGAAAAAAAAAAAGAATCTTCTTGCTCTTGATGTAGTTCTTCTACAAAAACACAAGCTTCTTCACACCCTCCACCTACCATTGTAAATATCCATACAAATAAGATAGAATTTGCACCTCCCAATGTAAGTTCACCAACTACAACAACGTTGAAAGTAAAATCATGGGAGAGTACCTTACCACCCTTGCAACTAGATGAAACGCCTAGGGTGGTGAAAAACTATTGGTCAAAGTCTTCACCCATTACAACTTGGAACAATTGGTTTCAAAAGGTGACGACATCATTCCAAAAGGTATAATCTACCCAAGGAAGGGGGAGTGTTTACTGACACCCATCATTCACTTACTCATCTCTTAACCTTCTTCCCTGACCTCTCTATCTCCCAATCTGGGAATGTATATATATAGTCCTATACTCAAGAAAATAAAAATAAAAAAGTGAAAGAGCAAGAGCCACATAACAAAAATCTTGAAACCTATAAATTATAGTACATGACCCAAAAATCATAATAACACAATATGCACAAGAACACGACCTTTTGACCTGACCCTTATAATATTTTCACACTAATCAAAATCTATCAGTGTGTATAGGTATGGCTAGTACGCTAGAGTCATCCACTCCTAACTTGGGTGAGAGGTACCCTCTTTACTTTTCACAAGTGTTTCACATAGTCTACCCAATGCTTGCCTGAATGGGATTTGGTAGATACACTAGTGTGTGAGAAGAATTTTGAGGAATTAGAATGGCAAATACGTCTCTTGACCATGAGTGATCCCTACTTAGTATAGAACATCTCTCCGATTGCAAAAGCTTACCCTTTTGACCAAGATGACTATAGACTCCTAGTGACATTCTTAGTGAACATATGTGCATCTAATGATGAGGAAGATTTACATGATTACACAGATGGCACGTATGGTCTCACGGATGATGACTTTATTTTTCTTGACGATGACAAGGATAGGGGTTAAGACTTAGGACTACCTGCCCATCTATTCAATATCATGTTCCCTTAACTCTCTTGAGGGTTGCAAATAATTAGGTTAGGATTCTTTATGTTTTTTTGATTGTGTTCAATAAGGGTTGGTGCCTCTTCCCACTGATGTGCCTCCTAGAGGTATTCTTTGTGTTTTCTAGTGTGTACATGAATGCATTGCAGTAATTGCAATTTTGAACTTCATGGAATCTTTGTCTCGTTCACTCTTAAAATTGAGTACGATCATCAACACAAATAGGTGTTTCTTCTCCATTAGTGATAGGCACACTAGTATGTCAGATTGTTGATCAATCGGATGTAGTCTGATAGTCAATTGGAAATGCTTTGTTGGATTGTAGTAGATCGGATTATGGTCAGTCAAATTATAGTAAATCAAATATTCAACAGATAAGTTGTATTCCAAGATTGAGATTGTTATAACCATATTCAGGTGAAGCAAGCATATAAGCTCACTCTACACATGTAATGGATCCGATCGGAAATGGGTTAAGGTTGTAGCTCTTTCTTGATGAATATATTGGATCCAAATTTTGTTATGAGTTATATTCTTGCTCTATTATGTTTATTTTATGTATCACTTGTTGTGTCTGAATATATTTTTGAGTTATGTAAGGCCCAAAGTAGTATTCCAGCTGATTTTTCTCTGTGTTGATGAACCAAAACACATTTGGAGATCCTACGAGTTATGTCCTCTTTTCTGAGGTCGTATGCAGTTATTTGGTATTGCACTTATGGATTTTTTCTGGGAGGATGCATGTCCGAGAGGGGTAGGAGATTCTCTCGCATATATTACATGAGGGCTCCAGGCAGAGAAGGCAACATAGATCCATTTCATTATGATGTTGCTCCTAATGATAATGAAATTGATCCACCACCTGAAGAACCGCTGTTAAATTTTGGTATGGAGAGTTTTGGCATAGCAGAGGGAAGGGCAGTGAGGAAATTTGTTGGGGCACTACTCTTGACAGGAGGACCTGCGAGAAGTAGAAGACGACTCCATTTTGACCCATTGAGGGTTTCTAAAAGGCAAAGACCTACAAGAATCCCAAGTCCTATCCCCATGGCCCAGCCACCTCCTAATCTGCAAATTAAATCAGCTAAGTTCTGAGGAAAGTCTAAGGAAGATACAGATTGTCACGTGGTGCAATTTGAAACAAGATGGCAAGCTAGTGGATATCAGGTGATGTACACGGATCCTATCAAATTACAGCAATTTGCAGCTACATTGCAAGGTAAGGCCATGAGTTGGTTTAGCCAATATGGTATGGCTCAGTTTGCTACTTACAACGCACTTAGAGAACTCTTTTTACAAAGGTTACGAAAGGAGAAAACTCCTACAAACATTTTGAGAAAACTGCATTGTATCAAACAAGGTACCATGCTTGTGGAGGATTTTTCACAAAAATTCAAGATTTTTGTTGAAAGATTACAGGGTAATGAAAGACCCACCGATGAGATGTTAACTGGCTATTTTTTGAAAGGTTTAAGGAGTGGTCTTAAGAATGTTGTGGCCAGTATCGATATTGCAGGTGGTTGTAATAACTTGGTACAAGCTACATCTACATTTGAGAAAGACTTGGCATGACTAAGTCTAGCAAAAGAGAAAGCAAGGATTCTGACAACTTCTTGTTCCGAATCTGATTCAAAGAATTCATCTGATGAGAAGGATTAGAAGAAGAATAAAAAGACTCCTTATAAGAAAAGGAAGATAAGACAGGTGATGATATTGATTTGATTCAACAGTTAAAGAGTATCAGATATTAAATAATTTCTCCTAAAGAGAAAAGGTACTGTGAAATTTGTGAGAAGGATGGTCATACAACTGCTCAATGTTGGTATAATCCAAAGCAGAGGAATAAACCACCTTCTAATATTGGGAGAGGTACTGCTTCAGTTGAGGCTAATCAAGTGGCTCCATTCAGAGACATACCACCTGGTCAGGGAAATTAGAGAGCACCTGGGAGAAACCAAGACAACAATCAAAGAAGGCCCCAAGGGGTGATGCTTGCATTTACTGTGGTGATCCTAAGCATTGGGTTGGACTCCATTGTGCATTATTGGTAAAACATAGAGAAGAAAGATGTATTACAGTAGTTCCTTTTAATCAAGAGAACCAGCAAGCAGATCCTCCACAACCTCCCTAGAATCAACTTCAGGCACAGCTAATGTCATTATCATTGATATTTCGATTTATCAGGGACCAGAAATTGGATCCGATTCAGTAGTACAGATTGAGGATTATGAAGAGGAGGAAATTAGTTGCAATAATCTAGAACACTTCGAGCAAGAGATTGAGGTATTGGCTGTAACAAGGTCTAAGTACAAGGGTCCTATTGACTGGGAGCAGCAGAAAGGGGTACGAGATTGGGTGCATAAGCATGTACAGAATGAGCAGCAGCATCAGATTTTGGAGGATAGTTTTGATTCATTTGATGAACCACATCAACACCAACAAAGGGTTGAAGTATTTGAACCTTATTGGTTTGAGGTACTCATTAATTATCCTTTACATGTATCTTTGGATCATATGCTTTCTATAGTTCCACACTTTAAACAAAGGTTGTTGCATAAATTATTGGGTAAGCACTATGAAGTTCCAAGTCATCAAATGTGGGAACCTGCTGTGAATACAATTCATCCTTCTAATGTGGATTTTGTAGTTCTTGTTAAAGTTATCTTACAAGAGAGGGTATTTGATGAGGTATTGTTGGATGGAGGATCTGGAGTCAATATCTTACCTGAGTCAGTGTATCTTACAATGGGCTTGGGAAAGTTGGAACCAGCACCTTTTAAAGTCAAAATGGCATATCACAGAACGGTCCATCCTGTGGGTATTTTTGAGGAACTCTTTCATTCAGATTGAGGTTTCAAGTTAATTTTGTAGTACTAAGGATGAAGGAAGGAGATGCTTCTTATGAAATATTGTTAGGAAGGCTTTGGTTCAGGTTAGCCAAGGTAAAACAAGATTGGGGTGAGAATCAGGTGGTTCTTATCAAGGGTAAACAGGTACTCACTATTCCTATGTTGGGGAAAAAGCATATTCCTGGAAAAGAAAGGCCATTTTTTGCCCAATATATTAATTTGGCTGCAGAGGTGGAGGATGAGGAGGAGGAAGCCTTTTTGCAGGCTAATGTGACTATTGTTCTAGTTTTTGAGGTTGATATTGCAAATATTTTGCAAAAGGAACAAGAATTTGAAGAGAATGTTGATGAACCTGTTTTGGGTCAAGAAATTCAAGGATCCAACATACTCAGGTTAATGGATCAGAGTGTAGCTTCTAGTTCAAAAGAAGCTGTTGAACGAGAAGAAAAGGATGCCAGAGACATGGTGGAAAAGATCTACAACAAAAGGTTTGGTGGCTCTAAAAGAGTTTAGCAAGATGAATTGAAGGAACTAAATTTTTGAACTGAGGACGATCCTAAAATGGTCAAGGTTAGTATCTATGTGGATGGAGATTTATATAGGACTTGTAACATTTGTTATTGGAGTATAAGGGTGTATTTTCCTGGGACTACTCAGATGTCAAAGGGATTGATCCAATGTTGCATCAGCATCATATTAATCTGAGAGAAGATGCAGTTCCAATTGGGCAGTAAAGATATAGGATGAATCCTAATTTTTCACAACATGTCAAGCAGGAGATTGATAAGTTGTTAGCAGTTGGGTTTATTAAACAAATCCATAAAGTTACATGATTATCACCAATCATTGTGGTACCCAAGAAAAATGGAAAAATTAGAGTTTGTGTTGACTATAGAAAATTGAATGCAGCCACTATCATTGATCCATTTCCAATGCCCTTTTGTGATGCCATATTTGATGCAGTAGAGCAGGGGTGGAAATGTATAGTTTTTTTGGATGGTTTTTTAGGGTATAATCAGATTACAGTGGCTAAGGAGGATCATCAAAAAACAACATTTATAACAAACTGGGGAGCTTTTGCATCTACAGTGATGAATTTTGGTCTCAAGAATGGACCACCATCATTTAATTTTACAACTTATAAAGCATTTGATCCTTATCCATAGGATGTGGATGACTTCTTAGTATTTGGGAAAAGGGATTTTCATCTCCATCATCTGAAGTTGTGCTTTGAAAGGTATCAGATGTTCAGACTTTCTTTGAATCCTTAAAAAAGTGTAATGGCTATCTGAAGTGGTGTTGATTTTATGAGAGTTTTTGTGGATGACTTCTTAGTATTTGGGAAAAGGAATTTGCATCTCCATCATCTGAAGTTGTGCTTTGAAAGGTATTGGATGTTCAGACTTTCTTTGAATACTTACAAAAGTGTAATGGTTGTCTGAAGTGGTGTTTTGTTAGGCCATGTGGTATCTTAGGAAGGGATGGCCATTGATGCAAAAAACATTGAGGTGATTAAATCAGCTCAGGCACCTATCAATATTAAAGAATTGAGTAGGTTTGTGGGTCAAGTCAAATGGCATAGCAGGTACATCAGATATCTGGCCAATGTGTGCATGCCTCTTACCCACTTGACCAAAAATCATGTAGCTTTTGTATGGTCTAAACCTCAAGAAAAATCATTCCAAATGCTGAAGAAGATGTTGTCAGTTGCTCCTATTTTGCAACCTCCTAATTGGATATTGCCATTCCATGTTTTTGTTGATGCCTTGGATGTGGCTATTGGATCTGTTTTGATGCAAGAAAAGATCAGAGGATGGTTCCGACCTGTCTATTATGCAAGCAGAGTGTTAACTCTTGCTGAAAGGAATTATGCAGTTACTAAAAGAGAAGCCTTAGGAATGGTTTATACTCTGACTAAATTTAGGCACTATCTTCTCTGCAATAGGGTTATATTTCATGTTGACCACCAAGCTTTGTCATATCTTATCAAGAAGCCTTTACTTACAGGAAGGTTGGCAAGGTGGATGTTGCTGTTATTATAGGAGTTTGACTTTGTGATTGTACATACACCTGGAAAAGAGCATGCAATAGCTAATTATTTAAGTCGAATTGAGACTAGAGAAGAGCCTATAGGAGTTGGGGGTTTCTAATCAACGAGCAAAAAAACCCAAGCGAAGATAAATCTGAGCAAATTGATACAAGAGAAACAAAGTGAAATAAAAACATTATGCCATGCACATTACTTTCACTACCACAAATCTGACACTTAATTATCAAAAAATGAGATTTTAGAACCATTATGAAAATTAAATACTTGAGACACAAGCAATCTCTTCATACTCGAAACATATATAGTCCAATTCCATGTGGCTTGCCTCCTCTCAAAATAGCCCACCAAAACTTCGGCACCTAGATTTTGCAAAAAAAAGTCAAGACACAACCTTCTAAGCCTACAAAGCTATCCAAGAACCTCCTAAACCCTCGAACAACTCCACTTTTGTAATCAAGAGAAAACAAGTGTCTAAAGAAATAAAAAACAAGCTCTCTCTCGCTCTCTCTCTCTCTCTCTCTCTCTCTCTCTCTCTCTCTCTCTCTCTCTCTCTCTCTCTCTCTCAACTTCACAGTGCAACACCCTTGAGCTACCTTCTGCCAGCTTGGCACTAAAATGGTGGAGGAAATGAGAGCAGCAAGTTGCGGATGCACCCACTACAACTACATCGATGGCATATGCAGTGGCAATGATGAAGTGATGTGCCCAGTGCATGATGAGCTCAAGCATACCTAAGTACCTCATGACCCACTGAAGGAGATTCTTGAGGTATGATTTGTCTATTGATTTTTCCCAGAATTTACTAATAGTTAATCCATGTTAAGATCTTCTTAGAACACAAGAGAAGGGCCCTTTTTATGAGGCTCATGTGAAACATGCAGATGTTTAGTTGTTGCTTTTATCAATTGTGACAAAAGTTGATTCCTAAATCCTCCTTTATAGTTTAAATAGATTTACAGACATCGACGTTCTTTATTAGAAGCTTCCAAGTGAAATTTTGGGCTTGTTTGAATGTACATGACCATGAAAACGGTTGAATGGATAGCTCCAGCCTATAGAATCAAAAAAATCAATCAAGGAAGCATAGAAGGTTGTCAGCTCTTCTCAAAATGGTTGCATCACATTGAGAGTGGTCCTTCGAAAGTTAATACTTTTGAAGAGGACTAGATATTTTTCTTGAGAGAGAAATTGATAGAGGCACAGTTATAGTGGACAATATGTGCAACATTGGCTTCTAAGCTACCTCTGAATTCTTTGAGACCTCCTAATTGCAAATTTAAGGATAAAATAAGGCTTGAAGAGGTGCCTTGCATGGACCTCCAAAAGGCTGCTTGATCTTATCATTTTGCTTTTGAAACCACTTTTCGTGAGGACAATTTCTTGCCTAGCGAGTCTATCATGATCATTAAATAGAAGCAATCTGACCTAGATTCAACTGCAAGTTCTTCTGCACATAGAAGGCCCAAGTCTCAGGTGCATTTTCTAGCTGGATGGAGAGGTGAATTCATGAAGCAGCAATTTCTTATAATCTCCTATGTTGTGAGTGCTCTGAGGGCAAGGGAAAAAGGAGAAACCCTGCCCTGAAAAAGAGAACAATAGTGTGAAACCCCAAGAAAATAAACCTAATTTTTAAAATTTCCTCTTGGAAAATTCAAGGAAAGAAAATTTGTATGTTTGGAAAAATGATTTTTCCCGAACCTTGGCTCTCACTACTCAAAACACCCAACTTGTGACCCAAGTTTCTAGGATATCCAAGCAAAGATTGGAATAATTTTTTAGTCCTAATTCACATAGCAATTTAAACCTTCAAAAGCCTGTCGAATCCTTCGTAGTCACATAATGGCGATTAAAAGCTTGAAAACCTTGTCAAATCCTTTGCAGCAGCACGTAGACAAGAGCATTAACCATCACAGGAGTAGAGTAGAGAGAGAGAGAGAGAGAGAGAGAGAGAGGGAGGGAGGGAGGGAGGGAGAGGAGGAGGAGGAGGAGGAGAAGAAGATAATTTTAACATCGTAGGAAGCTATCCCAAGTGACATCAAAGATCTATCCATAATCCGACTCATGACGTGTTATTCAAGAGGGAAATGCATAAACAATCTACCAAACGTGACCTTTTTTACATCGAAGAAGCAATATCACAAGAGCCACACCCTACAAATGCAAGAGCCACACCGTGCAAATGCAAATTCAGCCTTGCGCAATTGGAGGGTCAGTGTCATCGTCTGGTGCATGTGATTCATCCCCTACTTCCTTGCGACGTTGAGCCAATTGAAAAATCAAAACAATCGGTTAAAAGGATCCACTAGAAAATGTCTTTGATGCTATAATAATGCAGCTTCATATTTGGTATCTTCTCAGGATATGCCATTATTTTGTTATCACAATTTTCTCATAGCTAGACTTTTCCTCATGCTTGGTTTTCAACATAGAATGAGTGTGTTGATTACAATGAGTGTATTGATTACATGATAAATGTGTAAAATATGATTGTTAGTAGTGATTGTGTTGTGGTTTAAGGGGTTGTTTATTTTTTTGAAAACTCGGGCATAGTATAAAATGGAGAGTCTCTTAAAGAAAAAGAATGATCAAGTGTGCTCGTGTTAGTCACACAGAGGACTTTGATGACAATGATCTTCGTGGTGATGAGAGCAAAAGCACATACATTGGCTTGGGGTCATTAAATGAAGTAGATGCTCACATAGCTAGGAGGGATGCAACCTTGAAATTGGCTCAAATTTTGGTTCCATGGGATATATTAGTCATCATGGGATTTGAATTTGATTGTGGGATTAGTTTTCAATAGTGGAAAACCCGCTTGCACCTTTGCATTTTGCATGCTCTAAGTAATAAATAATGTTTGACGAAACTTACTCGATTATTTTGTTGCTCAAAAATACTCATTCACAAATTTGTATAGCCCGAGGAGTTTAGGATGACTTGCGAGATGCAAAATTATTTGAAGTACAAAGTTCTATTTATGATTCTTGGTATGATCAGATGCTGATTTTCTTAACTGATGGTATCATGCCCATTGAGTTTTCTACAGATCAAAGGAGGAAATTTGCTCTTACTAGCAGAACTTTTTTGGTTATTGTTGGAGCCTTATATAGGAAAGGAATTGATCAGGTAATTAGGAGATGTGTATCTGAATTTGAGCAGTCGGCTGTGTTGCAAGAAACTTATTTTGGAGCAATAGGAGGTCATTTTTCAGGTGACATTACCGGTAAAAAGATTTTACAGGCTGGCTTATGGTGGCCTACTGTATTAAAGGATGCTCATTCCTATGCTAAGAGTTGTGTGGTATGTTAGCAATTTGGTCAGCCTGATTCTAGGGATAAGATGACAAATCATCCTATTCTACCATTGGAACCATTTCAAAGGTGGGGTATGGATTTTGTTGGACCTATAAAACCTACTACTAGTAAAGGGTGCAAATATGTTTTGGTTGCCACTGATTACTATACTAAATGGGTGGAAGTTGTTTCTTTAAAAAACAACAAGTCTCAGAGCATAGCTAAGTTTCTGTATCACAACATTATGACCAGGTTACCAAAACTCACATGATTATGCACAAAAAATCTACCGCTAATGGATAGGCTGAGAGTACCAACAAAACACTGATTAGGATTTTGAAGAAGATTATTTAGGAGAATAAGAAGGACTTGGATGAAAAGTTGGATTCTTCTTTATAGTCTTTCAGAACTATTTTTTAAGGTAACAAGAGGTATGACTTATTTCAGATTGGTCTATGATCTTGAAGTTGTGGTAGCTATGGAATTTGTGGTCCCTAGTCTCAGAGTTACTGCTGAGAAGATGACTCCTAAATTATCAGTTCAAAAGAGAAATAAGTATTTGATGCATTTGGAAGAAGACAGGTTGGTCAGTTCTTACATCAGAGGGGTCATTCAGAGAAGAAAGAAAGCTTGGGTCAATATGAATGTAAAGTTCAACGTTTTTCAAGTTGGAGATTGGGTTATGCTTTACAAGTCCAGGTTGGGTCCTCATCCTGGTAAGCTGAATTTGAGATACAAAGGACCTTATCAGATTGTTCAAGATTTGGGTCAAGGTACATTTGTTGTGGATGATGTCTTTGGAACTAGAGTGGAAAAGCTTGTAAATGGTTGTCGGTTGAATAAATTCCAAGGAAAGCCACCTCATCTAGATTGGCTTCAATCTATTGTTGTAGATTCTGCCTGTGAAGTTTCTAGGTTCTTGCGTAATCCAAGAGAGCAGTTCATTTTTGAAACTCCTTTCAAAATACTGGGATTCCATTCAAGGTACTGGGTCGGATTTTGTTGGCTCGGACTTTATTAGGTCGCATTGTGTTGTCTCGGATTGTGCTAGATCGGATATTTTAAATAGTATTTGAATTTGAAAAATGGCCTTGAATCGCATGCAAATTATTCTCCACTAAACGTTATTATGAATGTGAGGGAAGGATCAATCACCTCACTTACTGTCCCGTGCAAGTGTTTTTGTGTGACTAATCACGTCCACCGGTCCTGCATGTACCCACAACAACCTTTCAAGGTTTCTTTGCCCTTCACACCCACCATGCCAAGAGCTAAACTAGCTCCAGCTATGAAGCCTTCCCCTGATGATGATCATGGGGAACCCTGCAAGTTGCAACCATAGAGGAAAGGAGCTACCATGTGGGTAGACATCTTGGACCCGGAGGATGAAGCCGACTTACCACTTGAGGAGGATGCAACTCATTTGTCTTCCAGTAAGATGTTGCAGAGTTTGATGGACCCTTTCACAAATTTTAAAGTGGAGATCGATTATCAGACTGACAAAAGTATATAGTGGATGAAGATTATTGGCCTGTATGATTTTGCAACTTTACCTTGGGCTCAGTGGAGAGCCAACATCTATGCAAAGACCCAGGTGGCGTTATTGAGGAAAATAAGGGGAGCAATTTCAAAGAAGATAATTTTGAGTCCGGGGATAATCTCTGAGGTATTTCAGCTACCTTTTACTTCTGCTACAATAGCTCCTAGATGTTGAGATGATGATTTAAAGAAGGAACTAAGTCCTAGAGAGGAAGGAAGATACTACATGCTTAAGAATGTTGATTATTGAAGAAGGGAGCAGATTAAGTGGTTTTTGGAAAGAGTTTGTTTTTTTGGCAAAGTATGATTATATGTCAAAAGATAATTATGGTCCTTTGTGTTTTGTTGAAAGTGGTGGGAAGGTAAGTTGGGCTCATCGGGTTTATCCTAGAATTCATGCAAAAATTTTCAGTACTGACAAAAGGAAAACTCAGTCTAGCAGTAAATTGTCTGCGCTTTTGTCAGGATTATTTTCTTTTGCTATGAGGGTGGATGCAGGTGAGGTGCCTGTACCTAACAAGGCTCCGACAATTGAGTTAGAAGAGCTGCATGATTAGGGGAAACAATCTGAGAAATCAAATGTACCTACAACATTAGCAAAAAAAGTAAAGACTTTTCAGGACTTACTTGCAGGCTGGTTACTCTCAAGACGAATCTAGGAAAGTTTTGGTTAGTCTTTACCAGAAGATGATGTTAGGTGACTTGTTCATGGAGCTAGATGTGGAACTCAGACTCCTAGTAAAGTGATTGGGAAAACTTTCTCAATACCTAAGAAGAGGAGGTTGGATGCTACTATTTAGGATGTAGCTAAATCATTGGATTTTTTTGAATTTGGGCCAAGTTCTTCAAAAGTATCTAAAACTTCTATTTCTGATGTACCTACAGCTATCAAAATGTTAAAATCTTTGCAGGGTTTTGTTACCCATCAACAACAACAAATGGAAGAGAAACTGCAGAATGTAGCAGAATCAGGAGTATCTCATGTTTTGTTGGAGTTGAAGGTGTTGCGAGAAGCATGTGCGAGTGCAAGTGCGAGAGAGAGAGAGAGAGAGAGAGAGAGAGAGAGAGAGAGAGAGAGAGAGAGAGAGAGAGAGAGAGAGAGAGAGAGAGAGAGAGAGAGAGAGAGAGAGAGAGAGAAAGAGAGAGAGAGAGAGAGAGAGAGAGAGAGAGAGAGAGACTTGCTTTGGGTGGAGTGCACAGCAACGTTATCTTCTTACAGCTCCTTATTATGTTATATTAAAGAATAAGTGTATACATGGGTTAAGTTAGTAGATGGGTTAGTAGTAAGTGGGATGTTCAGCCAGTTGGCCTGAATCCCAACAAACTCCCACTTGAAGTCCAATGCATCCCAAGTGACATGGTATGTACATCCATGAAGCAATATAGTGGATTCAACCTATACCCATCAACTCACTACAGTGTGTAAACCGCTTTGGGTGGAGTGCACAGCAACGTTATCTTCTTACAGCTCCTTATTATGTTATATTAAAGAATAAGTGTATACATGGGTTAAGTTAGTAGATGGGTTAGTAGTAAGTGGGATGTTCGGCCAGTTGTCCTGAATCCCAACAAACTCCCACTTGAAGTCCAATGCATCCCAAGTGACCTGGTATGTACATCCGTGAAGCAATATAGTGGCTTCAACCTATACCCATCAACTCACTACAATGTGTAAACCGCTCCAAAGCTAAGCCTTTTGTAAAGCATCTTCTGGGTTGTTGTCAGTGTTTACCTTGACCAGATCAATGAGCTTTTTGGCCAATAAATCTCTCACAAGATGATACCTGACTTCAATGTGTTTTGATTTGGAGTGAAATATGGGATTCCTTGCCAATGCAAGAGCACTCTGACTATCACAATATATCATTGGAGTCTCATCAATGCCAAGATTCCTGCCCAAGCGAGATAACCATACAGCCTCTTTACTTGCATCTGACAATGCAAAGTACTTTGCTTCCGTAGTGGAAGACGATGTACAATCTTGAATACATTACCTCCAAGATATTGCTGCTCCAACAAATATGTAGACATAGCCAGATGTCGATCTCCTACTGTCAACACAACCCGCATAGTCTACATCCTCATAACCCACGATAGATGCATGACTGTTCCCGAAGCGTAAACACCTGCCGATCGTACCTTTGAGGTACCTAAGAATGTGCTTCACTGCTTTCCAATGCTTGCTGCCAGGATTTTCCATATATCGGCTCACCACTCCCACTGCAAAAGCAATGTTTGGTCTTGTGGCCACCATAGCATACATGAGACTGCCCACTGCCAAAGCATATGGTACCTTAGCCATTTCAGCTCGCTCAGCATCAGATTTGATTGCATCTTCCTTGCTGAGTTTCAAGAATGCCTGCATTGGGATACTCAATGCTTTTCCCCCTTGCATATTGAAATGCTGCAAAACTTTCTCAATGTATGTTTCCTGAGATAACTCAAGAATACAACGTTTGCGATCTCTTTTGATTCGCATGCCAAGAAAGTGTGTAGCATCTCCCAAATCTTTCATTGCAAAATTATTGCTAAGTGTTATCTTCAAGTTGGCAATTTCTGCAATGTATTTCCCAGCTATAAGCATTTCATCAACATACAAAACTAGAATGATCATCGAGCCATCATCTAACTCTCTTGTGTACAAACAGTGATCCTCTTCACTTCTTTTATATCCTTGAAACCTCAAACATGCATCAAATGTATGATACCACTGCCTTGTACCCTGCTTTAAGCCATAAAGTGTCTTTTTGAGCTTACATACTAGCTCCTCACGAGATGCATTCTACTGAATAAGCCCTTCAGGCTGCTGCATGTAAACATCCTCATCGAGATCCCCCTGAAGAAATGTTGTCTTCACATCCATTTGGACAAGTTCCATGTCCTCTATTGCTACAAGACTAAGTACGGTTCTAAGCATTGTCATCTTGACCACAGGCGAGAAGATTTCATCAAAATCGACTCCCTTCTGATGTTTGAACCCTTTGGCTACAAGTCTAGCCTTGTACTTTGGATTTGGATCACCTGAGGTAAATTTCTTCTTGTAAACCCATTTGCAAGGTAAAGCTTTTGTATGATTTGGCAGTTCTACCAAGTCCTAAGTGTCATTAGCTAGAATCAAGTTATACTCAGATTCCATAGCGTGCTCCCACTTTACCACATCATCCGTCATCATGGATTCTTGGTAGTAGCTTGGCTCACCGCAATCATTCAACATGATGTAATCAAGACTTGGCTCGAAACGCGCAGGTGGACGAGAGACTCTAGTAGACCATCTCACTCCTGACCATTGCTATCCGCTCCCTCTAGAGCATTTCTAGTGGAAGGTACATCACTAGCCCGCTGAGTTGATTTCACTGTCTCTGAGGCAACCTCCTCAAAAGTGACTCTCCGAACCTCTATTTTCTTGATAGGTTGTTTATGAATCTTTGACTCATTGAAGATCACATCTGAACTACGGATGACTCGACAAGATTCCGAGTGCCAGAGACGATATCCCATCTCTCCATCTGCACCATATGCAATGAAAATACATTTGTGTGACTTTTGCTCTAACTTTTGTCAAAGTTGTTTAGGCACGTGAGCATAAGCTTCACAACCAAAAACACGTAGATGGTCATAGTGGGGCTTATGTGTAGACCATAACTCTTTTGGAATCTTGTAATTCAATGGCATACTAGGCAAACGATTTATAATGTGCACTACGATTAAGACGGCTTTTGCCCAAAAGCCTTGTGTGAGATTTGCCCTAGAAAGCATGGTTGTGACTCTTTCCTGAATTGTACGATTCATACCTTTTAATCCCCCTTTTAGCACAAAAATTGTCAAACTCCTTGGAGACATACTCTCCATTGTTGTCAATCCACAACCTCTTGAGTTTCTTGCCGGACTGATTCTCAGCAAGTGCTAAAAAAATTTGGAACACAGGAAGAACTTGATCCTTATGTTTCAAAGGATATGCCCACACCTTTCGGGTAGAGTCATCTATAAATGTCACAAAATAGCTGGCCCCCCCTAGAGGTTTAGTTGACATAGGACCACAAACATCACTATGTACTAAATCTAGAGGTTCAGCTCGCTTTTGACCCGATGGTAAGTGTAGGGACCTAGTCTGTTTGCCATAGATAGAGCGCTCACAAACAGAAAAGTCAACATAAGACAAGATAGGTAAGTAGCCAAAATGAATCAGAGTTCTCATTCCTTTTTGGCTAATATGACCTAGCCGGCAATGCCACAACTCAATAGACGGCAGCTTGGCTATAGATATGTAATCATGACCAACATCTAGCACATGCATGGAATACAAGGTACCATGCTTCTGACCTCTGAGTACAACAAGATTACCTTTGCGTACTATCCACGAACCATTGCCAAATGTGGTGTTGTAGCCCAAATCATCAAGAAAACCAATAGAAATCAAGCTTTTAGTCAACTTGGGCACATTTCTGACATTACATAAAGTAAAGTGCGTGCCATTCCTTAGATGCAATTTGACATTTCAAACACCCTCAATGTCTAGTTCATAAGCATCACCAAGTCTCACTTTGCCACAAGAGTGAGAATAAGTAGAGAACCACTCTCTATGTGGTGTCACATGGAAACTTGCACTAGAATCTACTAAACAAGAGCCTTGACAAGTAGATCTGTTGTGAAGACCAATACGTCAGAGGTAATTGGCATAGCAACCATTGGAAGAATCTCTACAATAGGAGCATTTGAAGACTCTAGCACATTGATCTCCTCTAACTTTGCTTTGCCCTTGTTTGAATCATTAGACCTAGAAGTGTCACCGGATTGTTTATCCTTCTTGCTTTGCTGCCATTTCCTACAATCCTTCTTCACATGCCCTTTTTTATGGCATTGATAGCTCTCGACATTACACATAGAACCCCGAGACTTACTACGTGATCCCCCACGTTCCTTTCTTTTGGCACGACTTTGAGTGCAACCCCTTTGTCTATCACTAGCAACATACTCATCACCATCCTTCTTGCCTTTGAGAGATTTCTTGCAAATCTCCTTGGTAAACAGACTCCCAAGGACGTCATTGTACACTAGACCGGTACCAAGTGCTAAGTTGCTAATTGCAGTATAGAGCGTATCCCAAGACGAGGGTAAACTGCATAGCAAGAAGATACATTTATATCCAGATTATAAGGTTTTTACCCTCATTATGAGTAGTGAGGAGGATGTGGGCCATCCAACCGAAACACCTATCCTCAACAAGGATCTTATGTCCTTGTAATCAATGCAAGCATGTTGTGTGACGAATAAGACGCGTTTCTTTGCAGCACGTTTGCGAATTTGGTGAGTCCGATCCATCTATTATAGATCGAGTTGTTGCCAATTATAACTCATCGGACTTTGACTCTAGAAAACATGCAGCAATCTTGCAACCCAATAGACGTGTTCGCAGGCGCTTTGGTCAAGCAGCATACGTGTGGCCACAAAATGTAGACTCTGACAGCTCGGAGGATGATCATGCAGACCACATTACCAACGAGGCAATGTTTGAGCCCGAGATTGATGAAATGATCGAGGCGATCATGGATTCAGAAAGCCTTATCTATGATGATATGAAAAGTGAAACCGATACACCATTGTATGATGGAGCACGTGTGTCTAGATTGAAGGCGCTCCTAGTTCTTCTCAACCTGGAGGCAAAGTTTGGATGGAGTGACACTAACATCACAGTGCTTTTCAGGTGATCTATTACAATGTGTTTACTTTAATAAAAAAACTCTAGATGTATAATGATCTGATAGATTACTTACACAATTGTACCGCATTTTTTTCGCTGTGTAGATTGCTCAAAGAGCACATACTGCCAAAAATTGATAATGTGATGCCAGATCCAAGAGAGGAAGCAAGAAAGATCTTGCAAAACTTGGGGATGGATTACAATTTGATTCACGCTTGTCCTAACGACTACATTCTTTTCAGAGGGGAATACATTGACATGGAGAAGTGTCCGAAATGTGATTCCGAGAGATATCGAGTAGATCTCCACGGAACAAAAATTTCACAAAAGGTTTTGCGACATGTTCCTCTGCTTCCTCGCATCAAGCATCTCTTCAAATGTAAGTCCATGGCCACCCTAGCATCATGGCATGAGAAGAACAAACCTTCGGATGGTGTGCTACGGGTTCCTGCAGATTGCGCAGCCTAGAAACATATAGACGAAACATGGTCGGATTTTTCCAGGGAAGCTCAAAATTTGCGCCTGGGCCTGTCTATGGATGTCGTAAATCCATTTGTTCAAATATCAACATCTTACAGTGTATGGCCCATTGTCATCGTCAACTACAACATTCCCCCGTGGTTTACTACCAAGAAGGGGCACCTATGGCTAGGCTTGATTGTGCCGGGGTGGTATAAAGTGAAGAATATAGATGTGTATCTTCGTCCACTACTGAAAGAGATACAAAATTGTGGATTGGCATAGAAGTGGTGGATATGAGCCGACACACAAGTTAACGGAATGCTTTGATCAGAGGCATTCTAATGTGGACCATGCATGACTATCCCGGACTAACAAAATTCTCAGGTGATTTACACTCAAACTCAAACACTATAAATCTTGGTTTTTCTCAAGCTTATCTATTGTCATGTGTATACATGCAGGGCTTCAAACAAGCAGATACAAAGCATGTGTCACATGTGGACCTAGACTGAATGCACGTCGTGCGCCCTCATTGAAGAAGCAAATCTACAAAGGGCATCAAGCATATCTTCCAGAGAATCATGTGTTACACGATGGATTTTTGGGAAGAGAGCCACTGAGGATGTCTGCACAAGCATGGTTAGAGCAGAAGGAGATGTGTGATGACGGTTTGCCCCCAAGGATGAAGAGACTCTCTCTATGGAGCCCAAGAAAGCAAAGTGAAAGAGACCATTTGATCTGTGCGAACCCTCGCTTGCATAATGCACTTGCTCCGAATGTGTTTTACTAAAGAAGGAAAGCTTACCGGTTTGAAGTCACATGACTGGCATAAAATGTGTCAGGTATGTTTGAAGTGGAATATATCATAGTGGGAATTGTGTCACAAATTTGTGTGTGGACTTTTATATCATTGCTACACGTGTTTTGCAGTTTATTTTACCAGTGGCCATTGAGGGATGTTTGTCTCTTGACGTCGTAACACAATCTACAAGCTTGCGAAGTTGGTGCAATGGATCTCACAAAAGGAGATCAATGTAGACTCCATACCATTCTCCAAACTAAACATTGCGGAGGTTGTGTGCATGTTTGAGAAACACTTTCCTACTACCATGCTAACCATTCATGTGCATCTTCTTATTCACATAGTTGATGAGGTGGAAATAGATGGCACAATACATTCCAAATGGATGTTATTTTTAGAACGTTTCATGAAAACGCTCAAGGGATATGTGCATCAGAAGGCACGTCCGGAGGGTAGCATGGAAAAAGGTTGTTGGCTGGTATCAAAGTCCCTAGTTTACATAGGAGAGTGCTAGACGGATTTGATAAAGCCCGGTACACGCTATGGAGAACCATAGATGATGAGCGCATATCTGGGATTGTCATGTGCGATCTCGGTGTTGAGAAGAAGATCTAGAGGCTAAAATCAACCGATTTTGCATGCTTCAAAATCCAGTGATGAAAAGTGGATTTCACAATATGAGGATGCAAAGCAAGAGCGACAAAGGGCACAAATCGAGTGGAGACGGGGAAGATGACCACCGATGCATTATCCGGAGGGTCTGGAGAGCCTACCACTATTCATGAGCTTAAGATGGTTGCAAAATTCCCAATTGAAAAGCGCACAACAGTGCGGTGAAGAAGTGATTGAGGAGGAGTGGGAGTACTCTCGGGGTTGCGCGACCAAGGTAAATTTGCAATGTGCGACTAGTGACTTTCTAGAATATGTTTGAACGGCCACTCATAATCTTTGTTGGTTGTAGTATAAGTCATACATAGTAGCATGGTGTAAAGGTCAACATTTTAGGATGGAATAGATCGACAAAAAGCGTTTTACTCAAGGGAATCATGGAAAAATTTGAACAGTCTAGTCGACGACGGTCCTCTGATGTAGATCCTGTGGTGGCAAAACACACTTACTTCGGCACGCTACAAGAGATTTTGAGGATTGATTATAGAGGATTTTTTGTCGACTTGTTCGACGTGCAATGATTCAAGATAATCATGGAGGGGTGCAACGCTACTGTGCATAGAGGAGAGTCTGGCTTGAGGTGGATTCAACTAAGAAATGGACTGACCTAAGAGACACTTTTGTACTACCCGAGCATTGTGAACAAGTAAGTATGTAAATAGTTAACATCCAATTTTAGAAGTTATGTGCTTGGAAGCTCTCATGTAAGTTATGTGGCTCTGGTAGGTGATATTTCATCCTAAAAAGTCTGCATCAAAATGGTGGTACATCATAGAGGTAGCCCCTCGTAGTGCACGGACGTATGAGGGCTACCATGTGCCAATCACAACGGCATCAATGGAGGAGATCGGAGAAGATGCTCAGTCAAAAGCCGTTGAGGTGGTGCCAAATGAGCATCAAGCTGCTACTCTCTATGGGGTGCATGCAGAGGATCTACAAAATGAAACGGAGGACATCTCTCTAAATGGAGAGCTCTATATAGATATAGGAAGTCATGTTGAGCTATGCGAGGATGAGAGAGAGACCTCTTAAAGCCATAAATACTATATTTGAACAATTTTGCTCCGTCTTATAATATATATTGTATTCACGTGGCTTTTTGTCCATTCCTATCTATATGTGTCATTGCGTCATTGTATTTAATCGTCTTTGCGTCCACTCCAAGTACGTATGCTCTAGGTATGTTCTCACAAGCAGGGACGACGAGCATTGCGCTCCGGGTGTGATAAAGACTAAAGCTGCAATCGCGAAGGAAGTGATCTGTCTCTACTCATAGATGTTGCTCGTCCCACCACTAGATCTAGTTGATCGGGTGAAAGAGACGCTAAGAAGCACTACTACTGCTTCTTAGCATCTCTTTCACCCGATCAACTAGATCTAGTGCTAGGGCAAGCAACATCTATGAGCAAAGATGGATCACCTTCGCGATTGCAGCTTCAGTATGCATCGCACCCAGAGCGCAGTGCTTTTACAAATTCACAAGATATACAACAAAATCTCTCTACACAGGAATCCCTCCCCCTTTATGAGTCCTCTCTCTCTCTCTACTTGTCCATGTTTTCTTCTCCATTCATTTAATATTAAGATAAAATGTTCGTGTGTTTAATGCAGGTATGGATGATGATGAGTTTATTTCTTCTTTATCACTCCAGCAGAGGCAGTGGTACGAGGATCGTCATTGCTCTGGAGCACCATCACGTGTTCCTACTCCTTTAGCGTCTCCCTCTATTTTGGAGCATTCAGCATGCTCCAAAGCTTCGGTGTCGATGAGATGATCTTCACACTCATCTAGGCACCGACGCTCTAGTGGTGGCGGCAAGACGGTTGTTGTGGGAATTCCGCCGTCGATGTGTTGACTCCGCCTCGTGTTCGACGAGGCTCTTTACCTTCCCCTTCTTTGTCCGCCCCCACACCAGCCATGGCATCGCCATCTACGACAAGGTTTGTGCGGCTGATAGCCGTTCCTAGTAGCTACATACCTCTACCTACTCCTTCGGGAGTCACCCCAGTCGACACTCCTCGCTTTGGGGCCCAGACTCCAGTGGAGACACCTGACGTCCATACCCCCATCAACAAGCCTCTAGAGACCCTTGCCGAGACACCCAGGTTCACACGTCACCGGCGAGAGGGCTTTCCTTACTCTCAACTTCAGCAACGGCATCATCTTGGATGATGAAGGCAAGAAGGCGATCTCGCGCATGCCCAGTCTTTGCTCTCAGGTGTTTAGACACTACATACTAAACACCTGGAGTGAAGTACCAAGTGATTTAAAAGACAGAGTCATCATCATTCTGCATGATGAGTTTCCTATTTTAACACGGGATGACCGCTTCAATGAAGACCTGATGAAGGTTCGAATGCGCGAATACTGCAAGCACAAGTGTTTTGAAGTGCAAAAAGCAATAAAGCATGGGTGGAACAGACCAAATTGGCTGGCCAAAGAAGACTGGAAGAATGCGAAGAAAGCAATGCGCGAGAATACTGACAAGTGGAAGCAACAAAAGGAGGCA
The DNA here is from genome assembly GCF_014529385.1 of Adiantum capillus-veneris. Lineage (NCBI taxonomy): Eukaryota > Viridiplantae > Streptophyta > Polypodiopsida > Polypodiales > Pteridaceae > Adiantum > Adiantum capillus-veneris. Next base: position 89,387,440 of record NC_140933.1, on the reverse strand, counting down.
ATCAAAGCGCGAGTAGAGGCAGGGAGCTCGCACCACTTGGGGAGCGGCGGGTGGGCATCATTTGAGGCCGATTTATAAGTGTTTTTGCATTTCTCTTTAGGTTTGATTGTTTAGGATTTAAGGGTTTTTAAATTCTAACATAATTGATTCTTTGTATGTTTTGACAGTGGTCAATGACAGGATGTGACCCCACACCGTACGAGCACAAGTACGCAGGCAAGAAGGGCTTAAATGCCTTGATGGACATTCTGAGTTCTTGCGGCGGCATGGTTAGTATTAGGGTTTACTCTTTTCTATTTGTTGTAATTTTTTTGTAAATTATATGTTTATACTTACAGAAAGCTATCTTATTGTTTTTCTTTTCAAAATCTTACGCTTGGACGCGATGAGACGTCTGATTAGACGACGTCAGTCTAGCCGTAGCTAGATAGCATTAGTTTCCTTTTGTCATAGTATATGTATCATGAGATGACGTGTATACGTCTTTTTGTAACTATTCGAAAACCATGTGTATTTTCTCAATAATGACAATGGTGTTGTAACTATTACATTTGCAAAGTTTAACAATCAAGTGATTTTGCCTATGATCTGTTCAATTGTCATTGATTTACTTTCATCAATCTAATCTTGTGAGTTTTGTATCTTTATTCTGCAAACAATATTATGGATGATGGAGCTAATGGTTATATTGTCTTGTGGGTGACTACTTTGGGTCTATACGTACGCTTGCACTTTCTTTCAAAGGTGAATATGGGCTTATCTTGGATTCATTTAGGTTTACTCTATTATTGAAACATTCAATATGGTTGATGGGTGGCAGGGCATCACCACATTTTTTTACTCTCGGGCATTGCTATAAGCGTTGCTATATAAGGCTCTTTAGCGTCGCTATCAATGTCGCTATAGGTAGCATGTAAGCGTTGCTATGGTCGTCGATATATGCGTTGCTATATAGAAACGGCCATAGAAACGCTTATAGTGTTGCTCCCATATCGAAGCTATTAGTGACGGTCTTAGCGACACCGGGGAGTACAAAAACACCCAATGTATTTCCATCACTAAAATCATCACAAGTGCACACAACCTCTTGTAACCCCAAAATTTATGACAGTGACAATGGTGACGGCTGTTCAAGTCCCCAGTCTGAAAACAACCAAAAGGGTGAAGGCAGTGGCAAGAGACTCCAAAGTGCTTGAAGTCATGAGAACACTTGAGGTGAAAGTATCCGATCCATCCTCCAACCTTTTGAAAGGAGGGGGGTTCACTGTCCCACTGCACAATCCATTTGCAGCACTCCAAGAAAAGAAATCCCTTGCCTTGGAACCCCTGGATTCTCCTGAGACCAAGGAGAGGAGGAATGGGCATGATTCCGATGCTGAAGCATTTGTTGCTCTATCCCAATAAATCCCTCATTAATGATGGAGTCTCTCACTGTCCAATCTTGGAACGTAAAGGGGTTGAAAACCCGTAAGAAGAGTACCCTATTCTGGGAGGAAATCAAAAAGGAAAAGATAGTCAACTGCTGGGCCATCCAGGAACACCACCAAGATGCTCCTAGTAGCAAGAGAAAGCAGGTGCTAGGAAAGAAACTCCTATTCTATGGAGAAGGAAGTAACGGTTTCAGTGGCATCCTCAGCATTGCAGACAGGGAGTTGGAGCCGAAGTTAGTTCTAAACCACCCATCTGGCAGAATCCTGAGGATTAGAATCAGATGAGAAGGGCATCCCTTCACCATTGTGAATGTGTACGGCCCTTGCAATGCAAAAGAAAGAGCTAAATTATGGATGCATCTTAGAGATACTCCTATTGAAGGTGAGTGGTTGTTGGTAGGCGACTTCAATATGGTAGAAAAGAGCAGGGATAGAACAGGATCCTCTAGTATGTTGGCTGGCTTGAAAAGGACTAAATGGCAAAGTTTGTCTGGGGGATGATCAACTTATGGGAAGTCGGGCCGTGGAACAGCATGCCTGGTTTCACCTACACAAGTCTCTAGTATGCTTGCACTGCCTCCAAGCTGGACAGATGTTATTGCTCACACCAAGCTGGTTGGATATCGATGTTGATGGAGATGAAGGTAGTCCCAACAAAAATCCTTTTGGATCACATACCGTTGCACATACATTTCAAGAAGAATAAAGGGGAGGAGCAGCCCCCAAGAGGAGGGAAAAAACTATTAGTAATAGGGGCACACCTATTCAAAGACCTTCTTTTCAGGAATTTAACCAAGAAGGCACTGGGAAAGCTCAAAAAAGATGTCGACCTCAAAAAACACAATGCATGGGACCTATTTTCTTGGAGCATCCAGAAAGCAATCAAAACCTCAGGCCCCCAAATCAAAAAGGCTAGGGAGGTTCACCTTATGCATCTTACAACGGAGGTACAATTGCTTATCTCCATAAAAGCCAAGGGGCTTGCGACTGAGGAGGAGCACAAACGATGGCTCGAAGCCAAATCTAACCTGGCTAATGAGTAGCTAGAAGATATCAAAAAGGCAAGGCTTCTCTCTAGGGAGACTCTCCTACAACTTGAAGCCTCTAATCAAGCTCAGTTCTTTAGGGCTTTAAAAATCAAGAAGAACCGGGGCCACGTCCACTCGCTCTATGATGAGAAAGGGATAGAAGTTCATAACCAAGATGAGACGGTTGGTTTGATGTTGAGCTATCTTAGTCAAATCATTGGACGGCCAGAGACCCACTCCCAGGAAGTGGAAGAATCTAGAGGGACCTTATTTCAGAGTGTCAAGAAGAAGATTCCCCACTCAGAAGCTAATTGCTTAGAAGGGGCATTTTCCGAAGATGAATGTTCACTAGCATTGCAAGCCCTTGGCAAGGAAAAGTCCCCTGGTTGGGATGGGATGACAGTGGAATTCTTTAGAGAATTTTGGGATGATCTCAAGGTCCTAGTCACAAGGTTGGCCAATAAAGCCATTGGCAAGTGTTAAGAGAGGGCTTATCAAACCCATCCCAAAACAGATTTTTTGTTCTCAACTAAAGCATTGGCGCCCTATAACGATGATGCCGGTGGCCTACAAAATTATTGCTAAAGCAGTAGCCCTCATACTAGCCCCCTACTAACCAAGATCATCTCTCCCCATCAACATGGGTTCATCAAAGGAAGGTCCATTTACGATAACATCTTGGTAGCAATAATGGGCATCGAATACGCAACTTTCACAAAGCAAGAGTTCATTGTGCTGCAGTTGGACCTTGATAAGGCTTATGACAGAATAACATGGACATATGTAGAAGTCGTCATGGAAGCTCTGGGCTTTGGGCCTCACCTATGTCGACTGGTACGTGTACTGGGTGCTGGAAGCCAGTCAGAGCTCCTATTGAACGATAGAATTGTGGGCTCTTTTGAGGTCAAAAGGTCCATTAAGCAAGGATGCCCTCTTGCCCCCTTGCTTTTCGCCATAGGATCACATCCTTTAATCACGACGCTCAAAGGTAGTGTGGAACAAGGGGAGTTGCAACAAGGCCTGGCTTTACCAAGAAATATCCAACTAATAGCAAAACTTTTTGCAGATGATTCTCTCCTCTTTTTGAAGGCGTGCCCCTGGCATGTCATCAGGAAAGGTTTGGAGATTGTGCAAATATTCTCAATAGCTTCGGGGTCCCAGTGTAATACAGAGAAGTCAAGGCTGATCTCTCTGTCGAAAAATGACGCATTTGACCCTTTTGACTGGTCGGGGGAGATTGTAACAAAAGGAAATATCTTCAAACATTTGGGAGCCCCCTTGGGGGTGGACATAACTCACAAGCAAAAATTTGAGTGGGTACTTCAAAAAATCAAATAAAAAATGAGTAGGTGGGAGTATGCTCTTTTCCCATTCCCAAGTCGGATAAAAGTGATTAATGCCTTTATGATCACTTATATTGCCTTCACTAGCCCGCTTCTCAAGATGGCTAAATGTCACTGGAAAGAGTTTCTTAAAACCAGTAGAACGATTTCTATGGAAAAACAACATCAAATCCTCCAGGCCATGGCAATGGGCCTATTGGGAATCAGTTGCTCGGCCGGTGGGCCAAGGAGGCCTCGGAGTTCTCAACCCTATGGCCCATCAGAGGCTTGTTGTGCCAAATTTTTTGTTTCCTTGGCCAAACAGGATCAAGTTTGGGCTGTCATAATCAGAGATATGATAGAAGCAGATAAACTTGTCTCAAAAGGTGGAAAGTGGAGAGGGGTAGAGGTTCATGACAAACTATTAGCCCTAACGTGGTCTACCCTAAGACAGGGGGGCAGCTCCGGAGAATTGGTAAGAAAATGCAATAGAGTAGCAGGAGTCTTAAAGTGGGGGGAAGAAACCAGATACTTCAAGAACTCCATTTTACATTGGTCCCCCTGGCTCTCCAAAGTAGTAGATCTACCACAGAATCCCTATTGGATAGAAACAGCCAGAAAGCTGAATAATAAGGGTCTAAATTGACTTGGGCACTTTTGGGACAATGACTGTAGGGCGGTTCGTTAGGGGTGGCTGCCCATATAGCCGATGTAACTATGGTCCCTGGATGATGTCATGACTCAACACGAGCATGGCAAGACCTTGTTATTTTTTGGGATGATCAATATAATTCACTCACAATTGTGAGTTCTGCTAAAGAAAAAAGAAAAGGAAAGTAGCTACACAAGGAGAAGAAATGGTTGTCATAACATTAGCTTATCACCTAGCTTTTTCAAAATGCTAATAGGGATATTAGGGTGCATTCACATGCCAGGCTGAAGGAGGTAAAGCCTGTGTGAGCTGGTTTGGACGTTTTTGCCTACAAAAGGTCCACTACCTCCTGCCATGGTGTCGTGTAGCTCCCAAACGAAGACTCCTTGCACTATCTCTACAAAAAATGGAAGAGTTGGCCTACAAAAGCTTTGTTTGGCAACTGATGATAAAAAATCTGAGCGCATCATTACCCTTGCTCTCCTTCTGTGCAAATGTGCTCTTATTCTCATTCTATTTTGATGCTTGCCTTTTGGGAATTTCTTTTAGTAGAGAAAACACTCCCCCCACTGTTCTTATAGGTACGAGTCAACCCTAATAGGACTTTTGTCCATGGCAGGCCATAGTGGAGCTGACATGAGTTTTTTGGTCGTGAAGCTATCTCTAGTGTTTTCCTGTTGTTTCACATGGGCTGCATGGTAGGGGTATAGAAAGGGATTTGTAACTTTACCAATATCGATAGAGTTATAGGTTGCATGAAGAGTCTATTGATCTAGGGACATCGGGGTTAACCCCAACCCGCATGAACTGCCTCTTACATGACCCCAAGTAGCGGGATCAATGGAGGGGGACCAGGGTTGAAGGTGAGAATCTAGAGGACGAAAAATGGCAATCAAAAAGTCAACACCAATCGCATAGATATGGGATTTGAACTAGAGAAGTCCGCACGAGAGGCTCATGCCCTATCCTATGTGTGAGGGTTTGAGGTAGAGGATGTGTAGCACCCTACTGCCCATTGGTGTGGTGCTGCCCATTGTGGCTTGACAACATTGATTCTCTTACGTTCACCCTATCCAAGACTATCTACGCTTTGGCTTCCCTCTTGATGTTCATATTTTGTTCTTGCTCGTCTTCCTGAATAGCCACATCCTCCACCAGGTCCTTGTGTTTGCAACTAATAGCCAGCACATTCATTTGTGCTATTAATTGTTTTTTTGTCCCCACCCCTTGCGCTATGCAATGTATGTCTACATATTAATCACACCCTCGTCAACTTTACTTCTTTTCACCAAATAATCGCTTCACTTGTGGTGGAAACTATTAATCGCTTGACTTTTGATGCTCCCGCTCCTTCCCTGCCCCCCCAACTTTCCTCTTGGCAGCGATTCTTAATGGAACTCAACAACCTGGCCATGGATGAGAATATAGTCCAATTCTCATATATGTTGGCGGTAGAAAAAATACCAGAGAAGGAGGTTGTCATGTCGGTGGAAGAAGGAGAAGGAGCTCAAGGAAGTCAACAAAATTATTGAGACCGGCCCTAATAGCAACAAAAGAACCTGCTCCCAAGTGGATTGCAATGGGTTTGTTGAAGACGGGTTGGCAGATTGGGCCTTTACTGCTTTAAAAAAGTCTTTGCCGCAGCAAGTGGAGGTTGTTGTGGCTATAACTGTAGCGCACTGATCAAAAAGCAGTTAGCCATGCAAGCTAAGCTTTTCGAAGAGATTTGAGATGATTCAGCGGCTTCAAGGATCGCAAATCCTCGCACATGGAGGAGCAATTGAAAGTATCTCTTACCTAGCCAAAATTTTTTGTTTAATAAGATTCAAAGAGGCCTTTGATGCGGAAAAGATCCTTGAAAATGGGCTCCTTGTATTTAATAGGACTATGGTCTGTGTGGTTCCATGGGAGCCAGTTTTTGACTCGGTCAAATCCCTACAAGGGTTTCACCCGGTCTGGTTTGAGTTTATGGGGCTGCCTACCTGGATGTGGAAAATCTCAGGATGCTTGCCAATGAACTGGCAACCCCTTATTTGTATCTAACAAGAGAGGTTTAGGCAAGGCCTCAAACAGGATTTGTATAGGTTGGAATGTTTCTAAAATGCCACCTAAGAGCATGGTAATCAATGTTGGAGTTGGAATTTTTACTATTCTACTGAATTTTGAGACATACTTTGGAGCATGTTTTGAATGCAACAAATTTGGACACTTTGACAAGGATTGCCCTATGAAGGCCAATGTCACTACAACTCCAATAGCACAAGTCCCCCAGTGAAAGGGAAAACCCGATAGAGGGGATGGAAAAATAGGTAGAGAGTAACAAAGGGGCAAGGGCAGGGGAGGATAAAGAGGATATTGTATGTGACAAGATGGACATCAAGGTTTAGGAAAAGATTGTGGAGAAATAAAATTCCACACAACGAATCCCCGAAGGTTCATACAATGATAATGTTGTCATTGTTCCTACTTCTACCCCGAAGTTTCTGACAATGTCAACTGCATTGGCTGTTCATGTCCCTGGTCTGAAGAGAGTCAAAAGGGTGAAGGTAGTGGCAACAAACTCCAGATCGCTTGTGGATGCAAGAAACTTGAAGGGGAAGGGATTTTCTCCATCCTCCACCTCTCTGAAAGAAGGGGTGTGTATTGTCCCACTACACAAACCATTTGCAATACTGCAAGAAAAGAAATCCCCTAACTTGGGACCCTCAAACTCTCCTGGGACCAAGGAGATGGGGTGTGGCCTGGGGGATTCACTCTATATACAAAACGGGATGCCACCTGCGAGCGGACATCTTTGATAAAACCCCTATATACGCTCATTTTAGGAAATATGACCCCCCTTTATATGTTTATATGAAAATCAATGAAGAAAACTATCTACCCCTATCTTACATATAAAATTTAGGTCTCGCATGATCTAACTGAGTAAAACTAGTCAAAGAGTGTGTAGCATAGTTATTGACAATGTACTAAGGAGCCACGTTTGTTGATAACTAGATGTAACCTCAATGTGTCTTAGTTTGACTTTCAAACTATGTGCCGGATCAGCGTGCACTCTGGCTACTCATCCAATTCTGACCCATCCAAATTTGGTGTAGATCAACCCTCGACCTACTCCAAATTAGTCCTTATCTATGATTGGCTTGATGCAAAATTTGATGTGTGACCCGATTAAAAACTTCCTCAAAATGCATCCGAGTTCTAGTGCACACCGGTGACAAATCGTTACAAGTAATCAATCCAAGTCAGTTCCCCACCCTCTAAATATGAGTCCCCCCTCCCTTATTTTGAAGCTTGGGAGATAAATTATTGGGGGCCTTCCCCTAACTTATACACTTATGTAACTTGTAAAGAAAAACCCCTCCCCTACACTTACGTGGTGCAGTAATTTTTCCATGGTGAATCCCCTGGGGCGTGTGGGCATGGTTCGGATGTTGATAATCGATCTCTCTATCCCAATGAACCCCTCAATAATCATGGAGTCTCTCGCTATCCAATCTTGGAACGTGAAGGGGTTGAAGACCCGAAACAAAAGTGCCCACTTCTAGGAGGAAATCAAAAGGGAGAAGGAAATCATTTTTTGGGCCATCGAGGAACACCACCTAGATGCTCGTAGCAAAAGAAACCAGGCTCTAGGGAAAAGACTTGTATTCTATGGAGAAGGAAGTGACAATTTCGGTGGCATCCTCAATATTGTTGATAGGAAATTGGAGCCGATGTTGGTTCTAAACCACCCCTCCGGTAGAGTCTTTGGGATTAGAATCAAGTGGGAAGGTCATCCCTTCACCATAGTGTATGTGTACGGCCCTTGCAATGCAAAAGATAGAGCTAAATTATGGATGCATCTTAGAGATACTCCTATTGAAGGAGCAGGTGGTTGATGGTTGGCAACTCTAATATGGTAGATAAGAGAAAGGAAAGAATAGGTTCGCCAGTATATTGGTTGGCTCGAAAAAGACTAAAGGGTAAAGTTTATGTGAGAAGTGGGCTATGATCAACCTATGGGAAGTAGACCCATGGAACAACATGCCTAGTTTCACCTACACAAGTCTTTAGTATGCCCACACCGCCTCTAGGCTTGTTGACAGATGTTATTGCTTGCACCAAGATGACTGGATCCCGTCGTTTCTAGAGATGAAGGTGGTCCTAGCAAAATTTTTATCAGATCACACATGCCCTTGCACATGCAACACACAAAGAATAAAGGGGAGGAATAGACCCTGAGAGGGGGAAAAAACTACTAGTAATAGGGGCAACCTATTCAAAGACCCTCTTTTTAGAAACCTAACCAAGAAAAAACTATTGATCTCAACAAACACAATGTGTGGGACCTAATTTCTTAGAGCATTGAGAAAGCAATCAAAATCTGGGGCCCCCGAATTAAAAGATCAAGGGAGGTGCACCTCGAGCATCTCATAGCTAAGGTGGAGCTGCTTACCTCCAGAAAAGAAGATGGGATTGCTACTAAGGATGAGCACAAGCAATGACTTGAAACTAAATCTAACCTTACTAATGAATAGTTGGAAGGTATCAAGAAGGAAAGGCCTCTCTCCAAGGAGACTTTTCTACAACCAAAAGCCTGTAATCAAGCTCACTTTTTTAGGGATTTGAAAATCAAGAAGAGCGGAGGCCGAGTCCACTTGCTCTATGATGAGAAAGGGATTGCAGTTCAGAACCAAGATGAGATGGCTGGTTTGATGCTGAACTATCTTAGCCAAATCATTAAATAGCTAGAGATACAGTCTCGAGAAGTGGATGAAGCCAGAAAAACCTTGCTTAAGAGTATCAAGAAGAAGGCTCCCTAGTCGAAATCCATCATCCTCGAAGGGGCATTTTTCAAAGTGAATGTTCACTAGCATTGCAAGCCCTTGGCAAGGAAAATTCCCCTAATTGGGATGGGATAATGGCCAAATTCTTTAGAGAATTTTGGGATTATCCCAAAGTCCCAATCATGCGTTTGGCCAACCAAGCCATTACCGAGGATAGAAGTGTGAAGAGTGGGCTTATCAAACCCATCCCCAAATAGGTATGAGGTTCTCAACTCAATCATTGGCACCCTGATGTTGGTAGCTTAAAGTTTATTTCCAAGGCAGTAGCCCTTAGACTAGGCTCCCTATCGAACAAGATCATCTCTCCCCATCAACATGGGCTCATTAAACGAAGGTCCATCTATCACAACATATTGGCAACAATGGTGGGCATTGAATAAGAAGCCTCCATCAAGCAAGAGTGTTCTGCTACAGTTGTGGACCTTGATAAGGCTTATGACAGAATAACATGGTCATATATAAAAGTCTTCATTGAAGCTCTAGGCTTTGGGCCTCGCCTATGTCATGTCATACACACACTGGAGGCTGGTAGCAAGTTAGAGCTCCTAATTTAATGATAGAATTGTGGGCTCCTTTGAGGTCAAAAGATCTCTTAAGAAGGGATGCCCTCTGGCCCTCCTACTTTTCACCATAGGATCACATCCTCTAATCACGATGCTCGAAGCTACTACTGCGTGAGGGGAGTTGCAAGGCTTGGCTTTACCAAGAAATAATCAACTCCTAGAAAAATTGTTTGCTGACAGTTTGCTCCTCTTCTTGTAGGCGTACCCCAAGTTGTCAGGAAAGATCTAGAGCTTGTGCAAATGTTTTTTGTGGCTTCGTGGTCCAAGTGTAATATTTAGAAGTCAAGGCTGATCTCCCATTTTGAAAACGACTCCTTTGACCTTTCTGATTGGCCGGGGGAGGTTATCTCAAAAGGGATGTGCGCTTTGTCGCACGTGTCGGAGGCTGGGAACTTGCTAAACACCGTGTGTGAGCCACAAATGGCTGCAAGCACAAAACTAGACATTTATAGAGCAAGCTCAAAGGAGCAATGGTGTGCCCGTGGGGTCCACTATATAAAAATTGCATATAGTGCGTGCAAACAAGAGGTATTTAAATAATCTCTTACCTATATAATTTCAAGTATAATATGTACCCCTTATGTATGCATTTTTGTTAAAAAACCTAGCCCTTATGTATGAAAATTTTCACTTTCTCAATTAAAAACCCTTTATGTAAAGACATTTTTTTAGTAAATGTACCTATTAGGTCTCCCCAATCTTTAAAAAATAAAAATTCTCTCAAAACATATAAGTGCATAAGTGAATGGTGAGTTTAGGAAAAGAAAAGATAGATGAAAGTGAAAAGTCAACAGACATATGAAGATGGAGAGTCAAAAGATATATGAAGATGGAAAGTCAAAAGACGCATGAAGATAGAAAGTCAAAAGACTTTTTGTGTCCATATAAATAGGTGTTTCTCTTTTTTTTTTTCCTTTAGCGTTTTCTTCTCTTCAAAGTGTTCTCTCTCTCTATCTCTATCTCTCTCTCTCAATGTTGCATCCATATTTTATAGCTAACACTGCAAATTTACGTGCTTCGTCATTGCCTGTGGCTATGGGCTATAGACTAGTGCATCACTCTTATTGTTGTTGAGGGAATCTTTGAATTAGGAATACCTTTAATTTTTTGAAGCCATTAGTAATAACTTTTAATTTTAATACCATTAGTAATAAGGGATTTATAATTAGTACCTAATTATAAATACCTTATTTTGTTTGCACGTGCTATCTTACATATTTCCTAGTGGATGCCGCGGGATGGTGGGTCACTCACCGCTCAATGCTTTCCATCCTAAAGGATCCTATGCTGTGAAGAACAAGGAGCCGTTGTCCTTGCCATGCTCAACCGCCTCGCCGCCGCCGATGGCGCCTCAATGCTCAATCACTCTCTCTCTCTCTCTCTCTCAAGCATACACACACACACACACACACACACACACACACAAACCCGTGAGCACACGAAGGAGAAGAAGATAGAGGTAGAGCAAGAGCACTTCTTAGCATGCACCTCAAAGAATGAGGATTTTAGGTCAAAATGAATCTTTTATAACAATCTGACCCATTCACACATGGACGCCCATAGTGGCCGATCATAGTAAAAATCATGTAAAAATGGGATAAGTGGTGCGCCTCTCATGGGCGATCACCTACACAACTATTGCACCGACAAGCCCGGTCCATGACTCAAATAAATGATAACGCGTCCGTCAAAGGTGATAGGGTGTCCAGAGGGTGTCCCCCTTCCTGATGTAGATTCCATCCTTGGAAGCTAGTGAGATGAAGCCCGCTCGTCGAGGTGGAAATGCATCTAAGTTTGCAGTCTTGAGCTTTCTTCAAACACTGCATAATCAACCAAAAATGGCACAGTAATTTCATCCCATATATAATTAAAAAGCATATGCAATGAGTGATAGGAGGAGCTATGGTGAATGCCACCTTGCAGTACTGATGACGTGCAAGTACAGAGCAAGATGGAGAGAGAGATAATTTGACACAGTAGCAAATACAAAACCCAATAACGCTATGCTTAATATTTCTTGTATATAATTCTCAAAAGAAGCCTTACATATATAACCAAACTTGCCATGCAACACTTAAACTCCAACTAGATCTTACCTGCATGCTATAAACAATGTTCCCATAGGCCGATACCACTGAACCCGGGCTTGCATACATAACAATCCCCCCCTCAAGCCCGAACTAGACAAACCCTATCATGATAAATTGAGTTTTTGGTGTACTCGTCAACCGTGGGTTTTAGGTTCTCTCACAACCAAGGATTTCTAGTGTATCCATAACCTGGTGCTAGGTCAGTAAACCACCCCTTGAACAGATAGTGTGTAGGCCAAATATTTAGCTACCAAAAATGGAGTTTTTGGTTGACTTCCAAAAACCTTGGGTTTAAGGCGTACCCAGTAAAACCCAGTAACCTCACGAGAAGTAGAATAAAAAATGGGACGAGAACAAAAGATGGTATTTTGGGAGGTCTTACCACTCATGTGTGGCAATGTCTAACCCATACAATTTATCATGGAATAGTTGACAAATTTATAGGCTAAAATAAGGCTTTGATTGAAAATTGTATGATGGTTTTGACAATAGACAAAAGATGACAAATCTATGACACTGAACAATTTTGAATTCCTTGTTGATCTACCAGATGTTCCAAGCAAATTGTTGAATGAGTCTTGACTTACTTTCCTTTTGCTTTAATATTCTGTGAAAGCTTTGGATTTCCCTTGCTGTAATTGTTGCTTAGCAAACCTTGAGAACATCCAAAACCTTGAAAAGATCCTCTTTGCCACCATTTGAGATCTTGCTAGATACCATCGTTGTCGACCGATGTCGTTTCAGCACCGTCTAGCGACGTTTCTGAGAACCTTTGCAAAAATGGCAACTTCTTCATTGACTCCAAAATATCTTGAGTCTTCACCATCGGATAGTGCTGACCACTATTTCTTAAGACAATTAGGTGGCGTTTTTGGAAAACTTGCCTTGTAGCTTCTCAATATACTGTTGAACCTGTTTGTTTCTTGCCGATTATCACTACTGAGCATCGTGGTTGTGAATGGGCTCTTGATTAAAGCCAAAAGGGGTCAATGATAAGGTGGACAATTTAAAGGCAGTGTGAAAATTTAAATAGAACTGAACTTCTGTAATCATCACGAGCGCAAATGACAACACCAATGACAGGCTTCGATCGCAACAGGCTAAAGAGGCTGAAATGTCCAAAGGTCCTGTGTCCAAAAGTCACCAGCATGCCAGGATGAACCTTCTGGTGGAGGTTATGATCAAAACCATGAAGGTCCAGATAATGAGCTGCTCCTTTGCAAGCTGCCGCTCCCGCGCCGGCAACACAGTCTAAAGCTCTGATACCAAGTGATAGGAGGAGTTATGTTGGATGCCACCTTGCAGGACTCATGACGTGCAAGTACAAATCAAGATGGAGAGAGAGAGAATTCAACACAGCAGCAAATACAAAACCCAATAATGCTATGCTTAATATTTCTTGTATATAATTCTCAAAAGAAGCCTTACATATATAACCAAACTTGCCATGCAACACTTAAACTCCAACTAAATCTTAGTTGCATGCTATAAACAGTGTTCCCCCAGGCAGATACCATTGAACTTGCGCTTGCATATATTACAATGAGTAGGCACACAAATTGATTGGTAATAGAATATTAAACAATTTGTCAGCTAAACTTTAAACTGTAATATAATCAAACAAATAAGCAGTTTAAACGGTAAAAAACTAAACAAAGTCTGGGGTCGCTAATTTAACGGTTGAGAGGCACTAGAGGTCAATTATTAATACCATAGGAAAGCTTCTCAATTCTCTCTGGTCAATTAAGTTGTTTAATCATGAGAGCAAAGTATTTCATGTTCAAGTTGGAAACCTGTAGGGCTCTAGTACCATAGGCAATACATGTGACTGAAGTACCAAATTAAAATTTTACATTGTAGGCACTTTTGTTTTTTGTTTGTTTGTTTTTCATTGCCCTTCAATTTTGTAGCTTTAGGGGGTCATATTGACACTGTCACCCTCCCCAGGCTCATCACAATAAGAAACTCCCTTCATAGTAGTTAAACTAAAGGTCAAGAGGGATTAAGCTCAGTAAAAAGCACTAGTGTATTGCACACAATGCTGCCTTAATTGGATTAAGAACCTAAAGTAACCATTGACAATTAAGAAGTAACTTATCATGGTATTAAGAGAAGATATCTAACACCTAACTTGATCAAACTAGCTTAGTCATACTACTTGATTCATAAACCTAGACAAGGGACTATGACATAAAATTATATTGAATCTAATGTTTAATACTAAGAAAATGTCTTGCATATTGTGCTACCAATCACAGTTAAAGCAGGCAAACATGGATGCTAAAAAGAAACAAGAGGCAATGCTAATTGTTGTGGTTCATCAACATAGAGAAAACTCAACTAGAATACTACTCTTGACCTCACATAACTCAAACTATATCCAGACACAGCAAGTGATACACAGAAGAAACATAATAGAGAAAGAATATAGCTCAAAACAAAATTCGGATCCACTATATTTAACTTGGAATACAACTTATCTGTTAAATATCCGATCTACTACAATTCGATTGACCATAATCCGATCTACTACAATCCGACAAAGCATATCTGACTGACTATCAGACTACATCTGATTGATTAACAAACTGACATACTAGTGTGCTTGTCAATACATGGCACCACCCGGCGGTGGATTTCTGAGAAATCCGACTCGAATGGAGTTTAGACCACCCTAGACTGTATAATCAGGTTTGACAACATCTTCAGACAGAATTTCAGTTGTTGCTGGTTCCAACATAGCCTGATCTTTTTCACACCTCAGTCATATCTTGTATTCCAACAATCTAAACAACTTCAAACACTTGCTCAGGTTCATCCTCCAATGGATCCTCATTAGTACTTGACTTCTGAACTTTATCATCTGTGTCCAAAGTTTGGACAGACACATCAACCAATTTCTTCTACTCAGAATCTGATTTCAATAGCTCTGCTTCATCCCTGTACAAACCCTGTATTTTGTATTCATCAACCTGTTGTAAACAAAGGTCTTTCTCCTTCTTCACTTTCTCTATCTCTTGTAACAAACCAACCTCATAAGTACTCACAAAACCATTTTTTACAACTTCATAGGGATATCTGACTATAAAAGTCAATCTCTCCCTCATAGCTTTCCAGACATCCTGCATTCCTTCCACTAGCTGCTGTCTCACCACATTCAAATCTCTTAATCCATAAGAACTCCAGTGACAGTAATCTCTTCATGAGCTAGAACCTGTTTCTCCAATTCCTCCAAAGGCTTTAACCTCTACTTCAACATTTCATTCTCAACTTGTAATTCTGTATTTCTAACAGCTATCTGTTCTAACTCAGAATTTGCCATGCCTTCCAATTCCTTGGTCCAATCCTAAAACATACCGAAGGACATCTTTACTTTAGCCACTTCATGCGGATGTAGCTGCAATTGACTCTGCAATTATTTCTGCTGTGTACCCTTCACTTCCTCCAACTCTAGTTTCAAGGCCTCTGCTAAATCCGTTTTCTGCTGCTGTTGGGATTCAGACCAACTGGTTGGACATCCCATTTACTACTAACCTATCTACTAACTTAACCCATGTATACACTTATTCTATAATATAACAAAATAAGGATTTGCACAATAGGATAACGTTGTTGTGCACTCCACCCAAAGCAGGTCTCTCTCTCTTCTCTCTCTCTCTCTCTCTCTCTCTCTCTCTCTCTCTCTCTCTCTCTCTCTCTCTCTCTCTCTCTCTCTCTCGCACTTGCACTCGCACACGCTTCTCGTGGCACCTTCAACTGGTATCAGAGCAGGGTTTGTGCTTGCCGTTTTTGTGGCTACGCACGTGTGCACTTTCAAAAGTGAAAACAGGTTTTCGATTTTGGCATCGGCAAATTTAGCATTTCGAGAGCGTTTCAAATAAGTGTCTTGGGGTTTTGCCCCCTTTTCGAAGCTGTTAGTGCAGTCAAAAAAGATTCACCTAATCTACACTTCAGGATTTGTATTTTTCAACTCCACTTTTGCTACATCTACAAGTATAGGTATAGGACACAGGTGCAGGTTGTTCAGAGACTATTTTGGGATTGTATATAGCCGTTTTATGGCTATTATGTGTTATTAAGACGGTGTTATGAGCTGATTAGGAGCACTTTTTTGCATCGACATTCTCTCAGGTTTTTCAGGCATCCATCTCCTCATAGGTTCTTTCATACATACAGGACATCCAGATTTCTTACAGGTTGCAGTGTTTTGCATCGGCACAGGTTTCAGTGGGAGTACTTGATGTGCATATGCATTGTTTTGGCACTTTTGATAGTGCTTGAGCTCTTTTGAGAGTGGTTTTACTCCTCGCAGGGATTTCTTTACTACTTGCACGTTTTGTTTGGCGCCTATTTGAGCGTGTATACTGCACCTTGCAATATTGTTGACAATGGATGTACGTTGAGTTGCGAAGACTGCCATATGTACCTTTTGTGGAGCCGATTTGGCTTGTTTCTGGCAGTCTGGACCGTTTCTGAGACTCGGTTCGGAGGCCCTTTTTGAGACTGGGTTGGTTTCTTGCTCGCATAACCTTTTGTGAGGGTCGATAGCGTGAGGTTTTCTTGAGCTGGGGGATTCTCGAATGTTGAGATCCTTTTGGTGATATAGGTTGCTAGAGTACTCCGTTTTTGTGGCCTTGCCATAGGACATGTATAGAGAGGACTAGGTGCATTTGACGCCATGTTGGCAGTCTTGGGTCAGCTTTTTTGACTTTTTATGGACAGTTAGTGATTGATGCACTTGTCTTATGCTTTGAGAGCATTACTTTTGATGCATTACTGATCTCATGTGACAGTTTTGGATTGAGATTTTGTCAATTTTTTTGGGAAAACTCTGTCGAAATTTTCCCAAAATTACCAGTGTTTATCGCCATATTATCTTTAGCTTGCAGCCATGTCATCTAGTGGTGAAAAGGATATTTACAATATCCAAAAATTTGATGGGATGAATTTTGTTATCTAGAAAGAGCAGATTCAAGATGTATTTATACAAAAAGGCCAGCTGGATCCTATCATGGATCGCCCAGAGGGCGAGTATACAGATGTTGAGTGGGAGAAACTTGATGCTAAGGCCAAATCTACCCTCCGTTTGCATTTGGCCGAATCTGTGTACTTTATTATAGTTGGAGAAAGGACTACTAGAGATGTATGGGATAAGTTGTGTTCCAGTTATGAGAACAAAAGTGCCACTAATAAGGTTTTCTTGATGAAAAATCTGTTTGACCTTCGTATGAAGGAAGAGGGTACTATTTCTACTCACATTAATGAGTTCAATATCATTTTCACTCAATTGACCACTCTGGGTTTGGTCTTCGATGAGGAAAAAATTTAATCTTCTATTGGCATCCTCCGCCTTATCTCTCTCTCTCTCTCTCTCTCTCTCTCTCTCTCTCTCTCTCTCTCTCTCTCTCTCTCTCTCTCTCTCTCTCTCTCTATTCACAATGTAAACTACCTCAGATTCTCTAGTCATGTCCAATCCCCGCATACCTTGGTCTAGAGGTGCACAGAGATCAGAACCATCGGGTTATAATCTTGTCTTTATTGGTCAATGCCTATATTTGTGGGTACGAGAAATCTACACACCACGTCTACATGATAGTGCATGTAGTGAACAAAACCCCTTTGCCTCTTCTCTAGCTATAGCATTTCACAGCATCTTAACATCTCTTCACAATAGATCTTTGTTCGAGGGATTACTTAGCACATTACATGTTGGCCTCCAATCTGACTATCATGCCATTGAAAGCTTTCCAACTTAAGGTCACATCCGTAGAGAGAAAGAGAGGGATCACCGTTCATTTAACTCTAATTTTTTTACCGTAATCTCGAAGGTAGACTCTAATATAAAAACTCAATCCAAAATCTAATCTTAAATCTAACATAATTGAACATGTGGTGATTCGCGGCTAATCGAATATGGTTAGTGTGTGAGTTAATAGGTGTCAGATTTTGATGGGAATATACATATTGTTATGTAACTAGTGTTTGCTCTTTGGGCAAAGCGCGCCTTCATTGACATGCACTAAAATCTAACCTAAACCTAATCTAATTTTAAATCGAACATAAATCTAGATCTAATCTAATCTTAAACTCAAAATAAACCTAAATCTAATCTAATCTTAAATCTAACCTAAACCTAAATGTAATCTAACTTAAATCTAGATTTAATCTAGTTAATTTTAAATCCTTTTTTAATCTTAAATTTAGATCTAATTTAATACTAAACTCAACATAAACCTAAATTTAGTCCAATCTTAAATCCTAAACCTACATGTAATCTAGCTTAAATCTAACATAGCTAGCTAATTTTTAATACTTTTCTAATTTTAAATCTAATCTTAAATCTAACCTAATCTTAATCTAACGTAAATCTAAATCTAACATAATCTTAAACTCAACATAAACGTAAATCTAAATGTAATCTAGCGTAATCTAATTTAAATCTTAACATAATCTCTCTCTCTTTATTTTCTCCCCTTACCTCTCTCTTTCGTCTTCTCCCCCCCCCCCCCCCCCCCCCCCCCCCCCTCTCTCTCTCTCTCTCTCTCTCTCTCTCTCTCTCTCTCTCTCTCGCTTTGGTTTTTTATTTTCTCTCTGTTTCTCTTTGTTTTCTCTCTCTCTCTCTCTCTCTCTCTCTCTCTCTCTTTTCCTCTCTCAAGGTGTGTGTGTATGCATTCTTTGTTTATGCATGTGTGTGTGTGTGTGTGTGATTTTTGTTTATGCATGTGCTCTTTCTCTCTCTCTCTCTCTCTCTCTCTCTCTCTCTCTCTCTCTCTCTCTCTCTCTCTCTATCAAAGACACAATGTGTGTGTGTGTAAGAGAGGGAGAGAGAGAGAAAGAGGGGAAGGGAACATGAGAGAGAGGAGAGGGAAGGAGCATACCTATCTCTCCTTCCTCTCCTCGTGGGTGTGTGTGTGTGTGTGTGTGTGGGGGGGGGGGGGGGGGGGGGGGGGGGGGGGGGGGGGGGGGGGGAAGAAAGAGAGAGAGAGAGGGAGAGCGCGGGTTACCTCTTTGCTTGAGCGTCAAAAACTCAGATCTGAAATCTAAGTTTTCGGGCACTTTCGGTTTATTTTTTACCCATGTCGATGTCTCTATGGGCGTCGCTATGTAACAAATAAAATAGCGACGCTAATAGCGACACCGTGGATTTTCACTTTTGAGTGTTGCATTGTGAGCATTGCAATAAAACAAATAAAATAGCGACGCTAATAGCGACACCGTGAATTTTCACTTTTGAGCGTCGCATTGCGAGCGTCTCTAGTGTGAAGTACCTCTTGTAGTGGTAGCAGCGGGAGTGATGATCCTATTCTTATTGCATGCACCTTCGGAGATTCATTGTATGGGAATCGATTCCTCCACAATCCTTTCCTATGTCTTTATATCCATTGTGTCACATACCATACCTTCTTTATCCTTCCCTGCATTTGTCCCTTCGTTACTGCCCCCTTGCTTCTGTAGCCCTTCCATCGGGGATTCCTTATCATTGGGGACCTGTGCTGCCGGAGCTGCAGTACCATTAGTCTTCAAGGGGCAATCCTTGGCGAAGTGTCCAAAGTTGTTGCATTCAAAACATGCACCAAAGTATGTCCCAAAGTTTAGTGGGCTAGTAACAACCCCAACTCCAACATCGATTACCATGCTCTTAGGTAGCGTTTAGACACATCCCAGCCTATACAAACCCTGTTTGAGGTTCTACCAAACCCTCTCTTCCTAGGAATGAATAAGGTAGTGCCCAGTTGACTAGCAAGAATCCTAATATTTTCCCACAGCCAGCTAGGTAGTCCCACAAACTCTACCTAGACCGGATGAAACCCCTGTAGAGATTCAGCTGAGTCAAACACTGGCTCCTACCACACAAACCGTAGTCATATTAAAGATAAGGGGCCCTTTGTCAAGGATCTTTTTCACATTGGAGGCCTCTTTGAATCTCAATGCATAGAAACCTTTAGCTAAGTAAAGAGTACTTTCAACTGCTCCTCCATGACCAAGAATTTGAGGGCCGTGAAGCCATTGAATCATCTCAAAACTGTTCGGGATCCTTCCACTGAACCCAAATACAAGCGTTACCTTAGCTTGCCTGGCTAACTGTTTTTTGATCAGTGTTGATGGAATTGCTACGATAATAGCCTCAGCAACCTCCACCTGCTGTGGCAAAGACTTTTGTAAGCCAGAGAAGGCCCAATTTGCCAGCTCGTCTTCCACCAGCCCACTGTAGTCTTCTTGGGAGAAAGTTCTTTTGTTGTTGTTAGGGCCGGACTCAATATTTTTGTTGAATTCCTTGAGCTCTTGCTCAAGTCTAGCTCTTGCATTCCGCAGTTTTTTGATATCTCTTTCACTCGACAACCCTTCTAATGAACCTTTTTCAGAGTCCTTAGAGACATCCCCCTTGAGTATGCTAGCAAACAAAATGCCTAGCCTGCAAGCTGTAGGTGAACTTGATGCCTTGTTTACATTTGAACAGGTGGGACCCTGAGGGACCCCATCTTTGAGAGTTTTTTCCTCAAATTGAAACCCTTGAGCTGAGCCCATTTTCTCTCTTGTTTCCTCAGAGGGATCTTTTTCAATCGAGACAATTTTTCCTCTTTTGTGATTGCAGCCCCCGGCGAATTGGGGCTTGACATTTCAGCATCATATAACGGTCGCAGGACCGAGCCGTCTCATTCATCCATCGGCACGACTAACTCTTTTTCAGATATTTTTCCGGCCGCTAACATGTGTGAAAATTTAACGATATCTTCACTTTCTACCATAAGGTCGAGTTCCATTTCCAAATGACGTAGCCTTACAAAACTAGATAAAATTAAGGGCAAAAGGGCTTCTAGGAGAAAATAATCACTCTTAGCTAATAATTGCAATAAGGTAAACCCTCTAGATAATAATCGTATGAACTCAAGGGGGAAAATAATCGCCTTCTCACTCAGTAAATGATCGCGAGCACTCTTATGCAAATGATAATAATCATGCTATCAAAGATGAAGTCAAGCCTAGATCAATGTGGTTTGGTAGCAGGAAATGAGCAATGCGTGCTAAAGACTCAGCATCAACGAGAGCAGGGGGGACCCTTGGCAGTCGGCTGAGAGCACTGCTCACTTGCGTGAGCTCTCACGAGGCCTGAGTAGCACACCACTTTCTCACAATTGCACCCACCTCACAAGGTCCAACTCGGCCCAAACCGCTAGTCGCCTGTAGCAGAACATCCCAAATCGAGCAGGTGCATCGAAGCCCGTTACTCTGTTGTTCTGGCAGCCTCTAGCATTCACTCTCCTATAGAAAACAATTCATTGAAGTGTAAAATGGTTTCTAAGAGTAGAAGGTTATTAACCCCAACCAAGGGCCTAAACATATTTGAGCAAAACATAATCAATTAGAAGGCAAGAGTACCTAGCATTAGAGAGCTTTCCTTGTCGTTTGGGGACAAGTTAGATAAAGAAGTTTATAAGTTTTCTAATTTCTCGAGCTTGAAGCAGTGTCATGTAAAAATCAAATTCACAAATATATAAAATTCCCTTTAGAATAGATTCAAAGAGGAAAATTTTCTAAAGAATTGATAGTTTTTACAATTTTGATCCATTTCTAGAATTTTCCAAGCGGATTTTCTCCTTCTTCCCTTCCCTTCAACCGATTGTTTTGATTTTTCAATCGTTTCAAGGCTAAGAGGGCTCCCCCATAGCCCCATTACTTTAGAGGGCCCAAAAATTTTAAAGGACCCAGTTGCAATAAGTGTGCACGCCCCATATCCCCACAAGCAGGCAATCTACTTTATGTGAGGCTGCAATAATACATAGAATGCTATTGAATAGTATGAAGAGGATGAATGGCTCGTGAGTGGTTAACCGGGTATCAACGGTTGTAAAGGCAGAACCTCCATGTAAGGGTGGTTAAGATACCCCTCACCAAAATTGCAACGTTCATGATCGCCTTCATTTTTCATGCTGATGCTTTTTCTTAAACGAATGGTATGGGGCACGCATAAATCTTTGGATGGGCCCTTTAAAAACACCATTATGGGGCTTATGGGGGAGCCCTCTAAGCTAAAGCACACTTTTCCTGAACACTAGGCCACCTTGAAGACCCAAGTAATAAAAAATGTAGGCACATACTACTGGCAAGGTGAAAAATGTAGGGGGAGAAGGTGACAATCCTCTTGGAAAATTCAAGAAAATAGAGCTAAATTGTTAAAAAGGCCGATTCTATCAAAAAATATCCTCTTGGAATCTACTGTAAAGGGAATTTTGTATCTTTGTGAAGTCAATTTTTCTTGAACACTGTGCAACTGAAATAAAACGCTAAGGTCGGCCTGGTTTTAAACTCCTGCAGGCCACGTGAAAGATTCGCACGCATTGCACTAGCCAAGCAACACATGAGCTGCATGCAATTGCACGTCATTTTTTTTTTTAAAGGCAGGCGTTAAAACGTTCGCGTGAGCTACCAGCAACCTGCTTCATGCCTCCTCGCCCGCCTCATTCCTCTTATTGCAAGCCTACCCTATGTCGCTTTGGTGACCCTATCCTCCTGCAAGCTACAAGACATGCCTCCTTCTCCTTCTTGGCTTCTCACAGGCATCGCTTATGCTTCTCAAGTCAGCAAGCTCCATGCTGAGAGAGAGAGAGAGAGAGAGAGAGAGAGAGAGAGAGAGAGAGAGAGAGAGAGAGAGAGAGAGAGAGAGAGAGAGAGAGAGAGAGAGAGAGAGAGAGAGAGAGAGAGAGAGAGAAGCAAGCCCCAGATTCGATCACTTAGAAAGTAATTTTCAAAATGGTGACAAAAATTTGATTTAATTTCAATACATGAAATCTCTACAGATTTTGTCACTGCCTCTTCTTCCAGAATGACACAGGATCACAAAGACTTCTATTAGTTTCTGCTAACCAGTCCACCGATCCGATCATGTCGTCGGCACTGCAGAGCCTCTATATTCAAAAAATATCTCTCCCAACCTCCATCGTCTTATCCAATTACGTGGTGGCAGGGCTCAACCTCAAGCCCCCTATCACCATTGACAAGCACTGCTCCTTGTTTACACCCACAACCTCACTGGCTCGTCGTGTCACTGGTTTGTGATCATCTGTTTGGCTCTCACCACTTTGATTAGAGGGAGCATCTGGGGAATTTTGCGCAACAACTCTTTTCAAAAAGCTTGGCACCCCTACTAGATTGATGTTTTCTTTATAAAAAATTATCCCTCCTTGGTCTGCTCTTGCAACCAGTCCGCGCTGGCGCGGACTTGTTGCAACAGAAAACCAGAGAGAGGTAGGTTCATGCGGGTAGTGCCACTTCTTATTTAAAAGCAACATCAAACAGACAAGGGAGTTGGTGTAGTAGGCAACACACAAGCAGATAAAGCAGCAGATGTGATGGTTAGCGGCAAGAGATCATTCAATTGCATGCCTTTTGGGAAAACAATGGCCAGGCGGCATGGTGTTAAGGTGTTGAGGGTAGACAACAGTACAATGACTGCAAACGGTGATGGCAAGCAATGAGAGGGCTTTTTTTTTCATGATTGAAGGTACTGGGGCATTGCCTTGCAGCCAGAGATCTTGGCGTGTAGAAGAAACAACTTTGGTCCTACGATGGTTGCTCTTGTTTAAGTGTTGTGGCAAAGGATCTGGCAGGCTTTGGAAGCTTTAAATCGCCATTATGTGAGTTAGGACTAATATATTCTTTCAACCTAGGCTCGAATATCCTAGGACCTTGGTTTTCAACAGTGAAAGCACTCACATCATAGGATCTTTTAAGAAATTGATGTTGCATGAATTCACCTCTTGCTCCAGCAGGAAAATGCACCTGACTTGGGCCTTCCCTGTGCAAAAGAACTTGCATTTTGCTCTAGGCTGGATCGCTTGTTTAATGATCACAATAGACTCGTTAGGCAAAAAAACTCCTCACAAAAAGTGGTTCCAAAAGCAAAATGACCAGATCAAGCAACCTTTTGGAGGTCCCTACAAGGCACCCCTTCAAGCTTTATTTTATCCTTGAATTTCCAATTAGGAGGTCTTAGATAATTAACGGGAAGCTTCGAAGCCACTATTGCACAAGCTGCCAGGGAGCTTAAACAAGATGAGAACTTTTGGTAATTAGTAAATTGGAGCTTGCCACAAATTTTTTACCGCCTCTTCTCAAAATACCTTGCCGCTTCGCTTTTGTCTTGGGCTCCTCCCTGAAAATATTGACTAAGACCTCATGCATGTCAGCAGCTATGTTCACAAATCTAGAGGATAACAATCAGTTGCCACAAGGTTAGGCAGACCTATGATACATAGATATGTTAACCTCTCAACCAATTTAACTTGCTTGTATAAGCACCTATTAAATTCTCATAATGGTTCTAAAATCTCATTTTTTTGTCAATTAAGTGTCAGATTTGTGGTAGTGAATATAATGTGCATGGAATAATTTTATTCTTTCATCATTGTTGCTCTTGTACCAATTTGCTTGGATTTATCTTTGCTCGGGTTTTTTTTCTCTGTGATTAGAAACCCCCCATTGACATCAACATGTTTTAATTTTGTTATCATTAACATGTTTTAACTTCACCACCTGGTGAATCAAATTGTTATCATTAACATGTTTTGACTTCAAATTGTGAATCAAATTGTCATCATTAACTTCAGTTGTGTTTCTTTTTCATGCAGATATGGATCCAGATGTGTTTTATGCTTCCTTGGATCTTGAGCAGAGGAGGTGGTACGACGTCCCCCACGGTGCCGACTTACAAACATGTTGTTCCACTCCTTAAGAGTCTCCATCTACTTCGGAGCAATCAGCGCGCTCCGAGAGCTCAATGTTGACTAAACGGACTACACACGCTTCTAGGCACCGATGCTCTATTGGTGGAGGTGGAGGCTGATGTGGAGGAGGCACCACTGATGCTTCCACACCGCCTCATAGTCGTCGAGACTCCTTACCTCTCCCTTCTTTGCCCGCTTCCACACCGGCCATGACATTGCCCTCTATCTACTCTGACTTTTACATGACCATCAAGTACTCCTGGCTACACACCACTATCTACTCCTTCGGCACTCATCCCACTTGACATCCTCTCTTCAGAGCCCAGACTCCCTTGGAGACACCTGCAATCGCGACCCCTGGCGAGACTCCACTCAAGACCCCTGCCAAGATGCCTGCAGTGACACTTAGGTTCAACAGCCATAGGCGAGACGGCCTACCATATTGGACCAACGTCAGTGGCAACTTGATCTTGAATGAGGACGGCAAGAAGGTGATTTTGGGCACTCATGGCCTTTGCTCACAGGTTTTTGGGCACTACATTAAATAAATGGATTAAGTGCCCAACGAATTGAAAGACAAAGTCGTCAATATGCTTCATTTGACGACTTTTTCATGGCAAATCGGTAAGATCCCTTGAATGAAGACTTAATGAGGGTGCGGATGTGTGAGTACTGCAAGCACAAGCTCTCCAAAGTACAAAAAGCAATAAATCATGGGTGGAGCAGTCCAGCTTGGCTGACTAAAGAATATTGGAAGATTGCCAAGCGAGAAGCATGCAAGAATCCCGACAACAAGTGGAAGGAACAGAAGGAGGCAACAAGAGTGTAAAGGCTCCAAACCTGCCGATACCAAAAGCCGGATGGAACCTTTGACAGGTCTCTAGGCCTACTAAAGAGTCTTTAAACAAGAAAAATTCCAGGGAATTCACCCTTACCATTGGCAATGGTTTAGGTTTATAGCCCTAGAAGAGACCTAGTCCTGTCTCGCAGTGGAAACGGGACCCTGAATGAAAAACAAAATTCCGCCCTAAATCTTCATCCTTTAGATTAAGGTTTCCTTAGCCAACGCTTTTTTCCCTCTAACATATGTGAGGGCACAGCCGCTGGTGGATTCCTCGTCCAAGTGAAGAAGTTTCTAAACGTTTTAGTGCGCGGGAATGGATAGTTACCTGACTAATCAGGTCCACCCGTCCATGATTGACAACCTTAGTCAATCCCCACTTACCACCCCGCACTCACACATGATTCTATTGTTATTTAATTACTATCACATTCTTTCCACAATTAAAATAATGGTTCCTTTTTTAACTTTTCAAACTGCATTTCCTTAAGACAACCCTTGAAAACAGCATTGAAGACATTCTTTCAGAAAACAGACATCTTTAAACTTAAGACAAGGTACTGTTCTTTTAAGGTATCACTGACCAATACTAACTTGTCTCAAGACCACCTATACAAGGGTGAAAAACGGCACCCATTCCTTATTTATATAACCGGGGTGGAAAAAGTCTTCACCCAAAGTCCGGGCGCCCATACGCCAAAACCAGTTGCCCATACAACTGGGCAGTTCCTCTAGGATAAACTTAAAAGTACTATCCATAAACATAAACAAGCACGGGGTAAAGACTCCACATGTGCCGAGGTAACCGACTCCTCCATGAGGGTATCTCCATCATTACTCATTACCTGGAGTAAAATATTTCCAAGGAATCAGAGGTGTCTTGAGACAAGCTATCTTAAGGATGGCCAAACATTTCTTTCCTATTTAAACCAGTCATAACCCAATCAGTCCTTTCCTAATTACAATCATTGCTCGCAGGTTTCTTGGAAGTTACCTTCCATTGACAACCAGTTTTTTTTCTTCCTAACCTTACGTATGCAATGCTGAACTTAAACTAAAATCTAAAAGTTTATTAATGGCATAATTAAAATCCACCTGGGACTGGTCGTCCATCTGCTGTGGAGAAGGTGCCCGTAAACTCTCCTGTGTTGGCCTATGGCTAGGCACTGCTTCATGGTCGTTAGTTGCTTTGTTGCGTTTGTTACTAACATCTTCATGTTCCGTCAAAGGGTTCCCCCTGGTTCTCTTGGGAGCCATTTCGGCAGCCTTATAAAAAGACTTAATCCATTAGAGGATTTATTGAATAACATTTATTTTTCCTTGTTTACCCAAAAATAAGGGTTTTGGACCTCGGTTAATTCTTTGGCACTTAGATAATTTTATTTCTTATTCTTCTTATCCATTATATACAAAAATTGGTTACTTTTGACCAAAATACATACGTAAACTATTTTTCTAAGGTTAGGATAATTATAATAGATTTCCCAAGGTATATTCCTTCTCTGGTATTGATATCAAAGGTTTCTATTTACTTTACTATATTTTCCTTTTTTATTCTTCCCATTTACTGGGATATATAATTAAACTAATTTTCTAATGGTAGCATAATTACCATAGGTTCCTTGAGGTCTAATAAACCTTTCATAAAGATCTCAATTCAATTTAAATCTATTTACTAATTTCCCCTATTGAAATTTCTCAAAAAACAGGGTATTTTAGCTAAAATAATTAGCTAATTTAATTTTCTGAACTTCTCCTAATTATCAAGGGTTATTGAACACCTAATTAACCACTGATAATTATCTGGAAGTGTCTAAATTCCATTTAATAATTTCCCCTATTAAAATTTCTCAAAAAATAGAGTATTTTAGCTAAAGTAATTAGCTAAATTAACTTTCTGAACTTCTCCTAATAATCACAGGTACTTGAACACTTAATTAACCACTGATAATTATATGTAAGCATTTGAATTCCATTTACTAATTTCCCCTATTAAAATTGTTCAAAAAGCAGGGTATTTTAGCTAAAATAATTATCTAATTTAATTTTCTAAACTTATCCTAATTATCACGGGTTAGTGAACAGCTAATTAACCACTGATAATTATCTCTAAGTGTTTAAATTCTATTTACTAATTTCCCCTATTAAAATTTCTCAAAGAATAGAGTATTTTAGCTAACGTAATTATCTAAATTAACTTTCTGAACTTCTACTAATTATCATAGGTACTTGAACACTTAATTAACCACTGATAATTATATGGAAGCATTTGAATTCCATTTACTAATTTCCCCTATTAAAATTGTTCAAAACATAAGGTATTTTAGCTAAAATAATTAGCTAAATTAACTTTCTAAACTTCTCCTAATTATCACAGGTTATGGAACACCTAATTAACCATTGATAATTATTTGGAAGTGTTTACATTCCATTTACTAATTTCCCCTATTAAAATTGCTCAAAAAACAGAGTATTTTAGCTAAAATAATTATTTAAATTAACTTTCTGAACTTCTCCTAATTATCACAGGTACTTGAACACTTAATTAACCATTTTTAATTATATGGAAGCATTTGAATTCCATTTATTAATTTCCCCTAGCTCAAAAACTAGGGTATTTTAGCTAAATTAATTAGCTTAATTAACTTTTTGAACTTCTCCTAATTATCTTGGGTTATTGAACACCTAATTAACCACTGATAATTATATGGAAGCATTTGAATTCCATTTACTAATTTCCCCTACTAAAATTGTTCAAAAAATAGAGTAATTAGGCCTAATTAATTAGGAAAACTTCTCAGAAAATTATAGGATAATTTTCCTAGATTAATAATTGTCTAATGTATCTCTGATAAATAATTCAACTTAATCTAATCCTAATTAATATTTTTACCATTAATTCATGGTTAAATTGGTTAATTTCAGTCCTAATATGAGAGGATAAATAATTAGCTTAGTATTACTAAGATTAATTATAATAATCAGCAGAGATTAATTAATTTAAAGAGGTTTAAGAAGCATATATAGGTCTAATCTTTGATTAATTAACCATTTATCTTAATCTAACCTTACTAATTAAGAAGGATTAGGTTAATTACCGTTAGGGTTAATCAATTAGAGATTCAACTCTAATGATTTCTGCGTAGTGTTTCTCCCTAGATGAGAGAGAAATTCTCAAGGCTCCGAGTCTAACAAAATATGAAGAGAATGGTCCTATTTATAGCTTTTTCTGGGCATCTGGCAGCTTTTGGCAGCTTTCCCCTAGTCCAAGCAGCCCCCCAGCTTGAAAATGGCGCATTTTTTTGCCATCACTACCCCTGGCAAGTTTCCACAGCTTCCACACTCACCCCATACCTTCCAGAATTTGCCTGTTTGATTTTTGCAGATTTTCCATGATGAAATTTGGAATTTCCTATTTAACTCTAGAACCTTAGTGTAAAGAAGTCTTTGCTAATGATTAAAATGAAACCATCCAATTTTTGTTATTAATTAAATTTCTATGGTAATTTTCCAGGTCCCGTAACTGTTCCCGTTTTTATCAGAATCAGATTCTGAAAATTTCTAGACATAGTAAAGCTCTACTTATAATTCCAAAAATACCAAAATTAATAGTGTTTGGAGTCCTGCAATAGTATTTTCCATTAAGTGTTTCAAGCTTAGTACAGTTTTGAAGGTTTCGGAAACTGGAATCCTTACAAAGAGCAAGTAGAGGCAGGGACCTCCCACCACTTGGGAAGCAACGGATGGGCGTCATTTGAGGCGGACTCTATACGTGTTATTGCATTGCCCTCTAGTTTTAGTAGTTTTGGATATTTGTAATCTTAAATTTTAACATTACGTTTTTTTTAATGTCCTGAAGAGTACATCGTACGAGCGTGAGTATGCAAACAGAAAGGGCTTAAACGCCCTTATGGACATTCTAAGATTTTGGTATGGCTTGGTACGTAATACTTAACTTTACGCTTTTATAGTTATTTTATTTTAATAATAAGTTGCTAGGTTGTTTTATATTTGTATGTTTATACTTATAGAAATTATTATCATTTTTTCTGCACAATCCGATAGATACGCCGTTGGGTCGCAATGAGACATCAAATTCACTGACATAAGACTAGCCCTAGTTAACACTAGTCTTACTTTTATATCACATATATTCGGAGATGACGTGTATATGTCAATTTTGTAGATGATTCACAACAATGTAAATTAGTGCTACAATTTTCCATAATGCAAATTGTATTAATTGTAACTCGTACATTTTGATCCAACTTAACAATCAATCAATGTATTCGAGCTTATTTGCTTTTTTCGGTTCTATACTTTTGTCAATTCACTATGATTTTGTCGATTCTAAGTCTTTTTCAATTTATTCTTTTGTCAATTCTATGCTTTTGTATTATGTTCAATATGGTTGATTGGGTGGCATGGCATTGGTAAATTTCACAAGTTCAGTATAGAGACAAGAGGAGTCAAAACTGCTCAAATACAATGTCTATGGAAAAAGGGAGCAAAAATTTCTCATATACAATGTCTAGTCTCTCTCTCATCCTCGCATAACATTCAAGTGCCTCCGATCAAGGCATTGCGTTGACTTACATGTCAGCTCGTATCCACCACTTCTATTTCTGTCCACAATTGTTGTAAATCAACCAATAGTGGACAAAGATACACATCCATATTCTTCACTTTATATCGCCCTAGCACAATCAAGCTTAAAAATAGGTGTCCCTTCTTAGTTGTCAGCCACGGGGGAATATTGTAGTTGACAATGACAACTGGCCATACACTACTGTAAGATGTCAACCTCTGACCAAATGGATTTATGCCATCTATAGCCAAGCCGAAACGCAAATTTCAATCTTCCCTAGCAAATTTCGGGCCATGTGTCATCAATATGTTTCCATGCCGCACAATCTATAGGGATCGATAGCACACCATCCGAAGAACTATTCTCCTCATACCATTTTCCTAGAGTGTCCATGGACTTGCATTCAAAGAAATGCTTGATGCGAGGTAGCAGAGAAAAATATCATAGCACCTTCTACAACACTTTTGTTCCATGGAGATCCGTTCAATATCTTTCAGGATCACACTTCGGATACTTGTGCATATTTATATATTCACCCCCTGAAAAGAATGCAGTTATTTTAGGACAAGCATGAATGGAATTATAATCCATCCCCAGGGTTTGCAGGATCTTTCTTGCATCCTCTCTAGAATTTGGTATCACAATATTAGCTGGGAATATTTGCTCCTTTATCAATCTACACAGAGAAAAACAATAACATCTCTCGTAATTTGTTATATTATACATGTATAGTTTTTTTATTAACGTTGACACATTGCAAGAGATTACCTAAAAAAATTTATGACGTTAGTGTCACTCCATCCAAACTCTGACTACATGTTGAGAGCGTCCTCAATCTAGACACTCATGCTCCATCATACAAGTGTGTGTCGAGGCTCACGTTTCATGTCATCGTAGACGAGCCTTTTCGAACCCATAATCGTCTTGATCATTTCATCGATCTCGGGCTCAAACATAGCCTGGTTGGGGATGTTCTCTACATGGTCACCCTTTGAGCTTGAAGAGGCTGCATTTTCCACCCTCGCATATGCTGCTTGAGTAAAGTGTGTGCGAACACATCTATTAGGTTGGAGGATCGTTGCTTGTTGGCCAGCATTAAAGTCCGATGAGTTGTAATTGGCAACAACTTGATCTATAATAGATGGGTTGAACTTGCCAAACTCATGAACGTACTCCAAAGAAACACGCCTAGTCCATTGCACAACATGTTTGCATTGATTACAAGGACATAAGATCCTTGTTGCAAGATAGGCGTCTCGGTCGGACGGCCCCACATCATCGTCACTACTCATAATGACTTTGAATACCCTGAACCCTAAATTAAACATAAATTTATTCTTCTCTATTTTCCTCTTTCTCTTCTCTCTCTCTCTCTCTCTCTCTCTCTCTCTCTCTCTCTCTCTCTCTCTCTCTCTCTCTCTCGCTCTCTCTCTCTCTCTCTCTCTGTCTCTCTCTCCCCCCCTCCGGTAGAAATCAAGAAACCATGAATCACACTATGAACTACCTCACATTCTCTAGCCATGTTCGATCCCCAACAACCTCGATCTAGAAGTGCACAGAGATCGAGGCAATCGGATTATAATCTCGTATTTATTGGTCAATGCCTATATTTGTAGGTGCGACAAATTTGCACACCTACATCTACATGACAATGCATGTTGTGGGAAAAACCCCTTTGTCTCTTATTCAGCTCTATCGATACCCTAGCTAGTGCAAACT
The DNA here is from genome assembly GCF_014529385.1 of Adiantum capillus-veneris. Taxonomy (NCBI): domain Eukaryota; kingdom Viridiplantae; phylum Streptophyta; class Polypodiopsida; order Polypodiales; family Pteridaceae; genus Adiantum; species Adiantum capillus-veneris. The sequence goes on along the minus strand of NC_140933.1, from coordinate 89,355,656 downwards.
ACCTCAAATTCTCTATCCATGCGCTGTCAATAAAATCTAATATCTAACCAACCCAAATTATTTTCTCATATTCAACTGATCATTCAATGTGGGAGAATAGATGGGAAGAGTTAAAATATAGACATATGCTTATGAGTCTATCTTAGCACGGGGCCAATGGTAAAGGGTTCCAAATGAGAGATGATCTGCCAAAGAGCAATTCTAGCTAATAGAGCTTAAAGACCTTAGGGTTAGCTTCATTAGAGACCTCCAAAGGTTAGTGTTAAAATTCCTTTAAACTTAGGTAAGCTAGGGTTGTGCTTGAGGTGGGAACCCGGCCCAAGCTTGAGGTGCTCTTGCTGACTAAGGTGCTTGAGGTGCTTGTCATGCTTGCTGACTAAGATTCTTGAGGTGCTTAATGACTAAGGTGCTAAGGTGCTCCATGACTAAGGTGCTTGAGGGGGTAAGGTACTCCAAAATTCAATGCATATCCCTACACAAGGGGGGACAAGCCCTCATTGTAGGGGCTAGAGAGAGAACACATGCACCCTCACATAAGGCATACTTGGTACAAAGGAAGCAGCAAGGACACTTGTCAACCTCCTCGTCATGTTGCCCTCATAGTGTGCCTAAAGCCTATTGGTTAGCCTCCCAAGGGGTCCAATGATAATTTAGTTGATTTAATTACTTGCTTTTGCATTTATCAAGTCCTCTCTCTCAAAAAGGGAAAGGAGGACACTTGTCTCAAGGCTACCCTTGTTGCTTGTTATGCATTGGGCCTATGATTGGCCAAGCTTGAGGAGGTCCAATCAAATGCCAGAGAGTGCTAGAAGAGGGGGTCAACCAAAGTAAGAAGGGGTTTTTTTTGGGAGGTATACTTGATAGTAGATGGGCTATGGGGGGTGAAGCCTGTGGGGTGCCATGGCTTTGGAAATGGTGAGCAGTAATAGGAAGAGTTAAGAGAGAGAGAGAGAGAGAGAGAGAGAGAGAGAGAGAGAGAGAGAGCTTGACACAGAAGGAGAACCAAAAAACTACACGCTGTTGTATATATTAATTCCTTTGTAAACATATTTTTATAAAGCCAAAACTTGCCATGCACAACTCAACTCTAACCCAACCAAACCTACATGCCTTATGAGGCTTGTTCCTACGGGTTTGACAACTGATGACCAGGGCTTAAAATCCCAACAACCCCCCCTCAAGCCCAAACTACTAACTATGGACTTGATACATACCATGGCAGAGTTCAATCACCTGAAACCATGAGTAGAAGTCCCCCCCTTGACAATAACATAGGTGTGTGTGTGTGTGTGTGTGTGTGTGTGTGTGTGTGTGTGTGTGTGTGTGCACTTCCCTCAAACAACCATCAATGTGAGACAAACCAGAAATCAACCAAACAACAAAAGGGTGGTCTTACCACTTTTATTTGTGGCAGTGTCTATAACCCGTAAAATTTTGACATGATGACATCTGACAAGCATGACAAATTAAAACAAACCTTTGACATAAACTAGATGATAATGTTGTCAAATAAAATCATAGCAAACCTATGACACTGAACATGTTAAATCGACTTTAAACTCTACAGATTGGTGATGGACAAGTTCTTGAAAGCAAATCTTCTTTGTTCCTGTGGTTGTCAATGTCTTCGAACATGTCATAATCCTTGAACATGATAAATATTTGCATATGGACCAAGATAAATGTGCAAAAGACCAAGATATCTCTTTGTCTGCTACGCCCATCTGAATCCTTGAAGGCTACAACCATTGTGGTTGAAAAAGCCATTTTTGAAAAGCTTTGTTTAAGTTCTTGGTAGTCAACTAGATCTCCACTACCTGCGGTTTGATAGCAGGTAACTTGCCTACCACAATATGCACCTTGATTATCTACTTATGTTTATGAGCACTGAGCACGGAATCTAAGGGTACCCGAGGGTGTGAATACCCGGTTGCTTAGGGGCTCAAGACCAAAATTGGGTGGTCACTTGCATTCAATGTGAACTATCAAAAAAATGTGACAAGCACTATATTGCAAAGATGGCACAAGACCAACAAGACGACGCCGAGCGATGCTCAAGGTGGGCTGTAGCGGGTGTATTAGCGGACCTGTAAGTGTCAAAAAGCACTCAGCATGCCAATGCGACCATATTGATGGTGTTTGTGCTTGGTGTGCTACAGGTTGATGAGCCGGCTTCCCCTTCTGTAGGCAGCGGTTCCTGCGTGCCGAGTCGGGCCGAGGCCGACACCTCGCTCTGATACCAGTTGATAGGAGATGGGCTATGGGGGGTGCCATGGCTTTGGAGATAGCGAGTAGAAGAAGCGCTCAGAGAGAGAGAGAGAGAGAGAGAGAGAGAGAGAGAGAGAGAGAGAGAGAGAGAGAGAGAGAGAGAGAGAGAGAGAGAGAGCTTGACACAGAAGGAGAACCAAAAAAACTACACATTGTTGTATATATTAATTCCTTTGTAAACATACCATACAATATATAAAGCCAAAACTTGCCATGCACAACTCAACTCTAACCGAACCTTATCTGCATGCCTTATGAAGCTTGTTCCCACGGGTTGACAACTGATCACCAAGGCTTAAATCCCAACAATACTCTCCCACACACACACACACACACACACACACACACACTCTCTCTCTCATGGTATGAAGTGCAAAGTGCAAGAGCTCCATCTCCTTCTCCAAGTTAGTAGAGAAGCTCAAAGCCTACACCAACACTCTGTTGAGATGTCGAGCTCTACACCTTGAGCTGGCATCCACTACGAGTCTTGGCCGCTTACGGCATTTACTCACTGGCGCGATCTCTGCCAGTGATTCTACAGCTGGACTACACTTATAGTGCCAGCCTAGTACGCTTCTAGCGAGTTCACACTTAGTGACCGCATGTACATATGTGCTACTTTTCGGCTTTAGCATTTAGTCATTTTGTACTCTCTTTTCTGTGAAGAAGAAGAAGAAGCTTTCCATCTCTGTGTGCTTTGTGCTTGTCTTGTGTAGCTCTCTTGCATCCTCATTCTTTACATGGTATCAGAGCCTGGTGCAGGCAAGAGAGGCTAAGAGAGCAAGAGCATCACAATCCCTTCGTTCGCAATCCACGACCAGATGCCGAACAGGTTTTTCGCAAAGGTTTTTAGGGGTTTTTTGCACAAGTTTCTGAACAGGTCTCCAAAGTGCAGTATACAGAGATTTACTGTACAAGTACAGTGGTTGTATGTACGCTTGATTGTGGACACTCGTTGAGTGTAGAAAGCGTTACAGGTACCACGATAGCAGGTTCAGCAGATTTGCAGGTTTTTGCAGATTGCAGCTATTTTGTCTTAGTGCTTCAAGATGTCTGACGGTTTCAGTCAGATTGTTACTGAGAAGCTTGAGAAAAATAACTACCCTGCATGGAAGTTCAGAATAACAAATTTCCTAAAAGGAAAAGGTTATTGGGACTATGTGGAAGGAGACAATGAAAAGGAACCAGAGATTCCCGAGGCAAATGCTACAGCAGAACAAAGGAAAGCTTTGAGGGACTGGAAACAAGGCCAGAGCAAAGTGATGTATTGGCTTTCTATGAGCATCACAGACGGCATGATGGGCTATCTACAGGATGCTGAAACCCCCACCATTGCATGGAGAAACTTAGGCAGAGTGTTCGAGGTGAACACCAAGGCCAGGAAGCTTCAACTAAAGTCGGAGCTAAATCAGGTTAAGAGGGACAACCTCTCAATCCATGATTATGCCTTGAAGATCAAGAGTATCATTAAGGCTCTTGGATCTATTAAAGTCTCAGTGGAAGACGATGACATTGTCCGTGCATGCTTGGATGGTCTAGGAGATGAGTATGTACATTTTAGGTCTTCCATGAATACAAGAGACTACATCCCCGTGTTCCAAGATTTGATTTCTATGCTTATTCTTGAGGAGAAGAACTTTGACACATCTTCTTCTCATGGCAGAAATAATTCTGAACAGGCCTTCTATTCTAACTCCAACAGAGGTAGAGGTAGAGGTCGTGGTCGAGGCCCAAGGGGTTGCAGGGGCCAATTTCTGGAAGGTCAATCAAATCAAAACAATACAGGTGGCAGGGGAAACCAGTCTCAAGGCAGGGGGAGTCAAAGAGGTCGTGGTGCAGGATCAAGCAGGCAACAACATACTCCAGATAGCAGAGAATGTTGGACTTGTGGTGAAAGAGGTCACATGTCACGTGACTGTCCAAAGGGAAAAGCAAGTGGAAAGAGAGAACAGGGCAACTATGCATCTACTAGTAGAGATGTAGATGACAGCAAAAACGAGCGCATGTTTGTTATGTAGCATGTAATGAATACAATGACTGCAGAGAATTCCACCCAAGATGATGTTTGGTATGTGGATTCAGGTGCCTCTAATCACATGACGTCTCGTGGAGAGTGGTTTAGAGATATGCGCAAACCAGATGTGTCAGGCTATGTGCAGACAGGAGATGACACAGCTCACCCCATTGCTCATGTAGGGGACATACCTCTAAATACGAAGAGTGGGAAATCAAAGTACTTAGCAGATGTACTTCATGTCCCAAACATGACAAAGAATCTTGTTTCTGTTGGACAAATGGTTGAGCAGGGTTTGCAGGTTCGCTTCAATCCAAATGGCTGTTATGTAGAAGATTTCCAGAATGGCTGTAAGCTGATCACAGAGGGCAAATGTGTGGGCAGAATGTTTACGCTGAATGTAGACATGCCTGAGGTAAAAGCTGCATTATTTGCACAGGGCACAGGTGTTGTGGCTGATGTTGACATTTGGCACAAACGCATTGGCCATGTGAATGAGCAGAGATTGCGCAGCATGCAATCAAAACAGATTGTAAAAGGTTTGCCCAAATTCAAGGTGGATGGTATGCATAAAGTGTGTGCAGCATGCCAATTTGGAAAACAGTCAAAGGGCTCATTTCCACATGAGCGCAATGTATGTAAAAAGCCACTTGAGGTGGTGCACACAGATGTTTGGGGTCCAACCGATACTGCAAGTATACATGGTTGCAGGTATTATGTTTCTTTCATTGATGACCATACAAGGAAAGTATGGGTTTACTTCATGCGTAACAAAAGTGAAGTGTTTGGTCACTTTCAAGACTTCAAAGTCATGATTGAGAAGGAGACAGATATGCAAATCAAGACATTGAGTTCAGATGGAGGGGGAGAGTACTTCTCCAATGATTTTTCAGATTTTCTGCGAATGCATGGTATATGCAGGCAGTTTACATGCAGATATACTCCACAACAGAATGGGGTCGCAGAAAGGAAAAACAGGCACATTGCAGAGGTTGCACGTGCATTGATGAATGAGAAGATGGTTGCATTGGAAGCAAACGACACATGGGAGTTGGTGCCATTGCCAAGTGGCAAGAAAGCTATTGGCTGTAAATGGGTGTATAAAACCAAGCATAAGGCTGATGGTAACATTCAGCGTCACAAGGCAAGGCTGGTCGCAAAGGGTTATGCATAGACGTATGGCATAGACTATGAGGAGACCTTTGCTCCGGTGGCAAAGATGACGACTGTGAGAGCTGTCACAGAAGTGGCTGCATCTAGAGGATGGATTATGCATCAAATGGATGTAAAGAATGCCTTCTTGAATGGTGAGTTGCAAGAGGAAGTGTATATGGATCAGCCACCTGGTTATGTCAATCCAGGTTACCGAGATTATGTATGCAGCTTAAGCTTTGTATGGTTTGAAGCAAGGCTCTAGAGCATGGTATGATAGGATTTCCAAGTATCTTGTCAGTATTGGGTTTAGGAGAGCTCATGCAGATCATTCACTCTATGTACGTGAGAGTGATGTGGGGATTGTGGTCATTACCATATATGTAGATGACCTTATTATTGTGGGTGACAATGCTATGGAGATTGACCATGTGAAGGGTCTTCTCAAACAGGAGTTTGAAATGAAAGATTTGGGCGAGTTGCGCTACTTTCTTGGCATTGAGGTGATCAGGACTCCAGAGGGTGTATGGCTATCACAGAGACAGTATGCTTTGGACATGTTGTCAAAGTATGGTATGGCTGATTGTAAGCCAATTTCTATTCCCTTGGATGTGAATGCAAAGCTATGTGCAGAGAAGGGTGATGTTGTTGAGGATGTCAACATGTACAGGAAGATTGTGGGTAGTCTAATCTACTTGACTATCACGAGGCCAGACTTGAGCTACACAGTAGGCTTGGAGAGTCAGTTCATGCAGCTTCTGAGGAAGCCACATTTGGATGGAGTACGACGCACACTTAGGTATGTGCAAGGGACTCTTGACTACGCATTGTTCTATGCAGCAGATGCACCATTAGCATTGTATGGGTATACAGATGCAGATTGGGCAGGTAGCATTGTTGATAGGAGATCTACGAGTGGCTTCATGTTCTCTTTTGGGAGTGCTGCTGTTACTTGGAGCAGCAAAAAGCAGCCTACGGTTGCTTTATCGAGCACAGAGGCCGAGTACAGAGGTGCAGCAGTTGCGGCGTGCGAGGTAGCTTGGCTACGCACATTACTTGAGGACTTGGGAGTGCAGGTGGACCAGCAGATTTTTATCCATTGTGACAACCTCAGTAGTATGCAGTTGGCTAGGAACCCAGTGTTCCATGCCAGGACCAAACACATAGAGGTCCATTACCAATACGTTCGAGAGCGAGTGTTGGCGGGCGACATCGACTTGGTCTACGTCAGCACAGAGGAGCAGATAGCGGATATCTTTACCAAGGCCCTCGGAGCTGAGAAGCTTCGACGTTTCCGGACTATGCTTGGACTCTGTGACATGCAGAGCTCGAGGGGGAGTGTTGAGATGTCGAGCTCTACACCTTGAGCTGGCATCCACTACGGGTCTTGGCCGCTTATGGCATTTACTCACTGGCGCGTTAGGTGACCGACACGGAGGATCTCTGCCAGTGATTCTACAGCTGGACTACACTTATAGTGCCAGCCTAGTACGCTTCTAGCGATTTCACACTTAGTGACCGCATGTACATATGTGCTACTTTTCAGCTTTAGCATTTAGTCATTTTGTACTCTCTTTTCTGTGAAGAAGAAGAAGACCTTTCCATCTCTATGTGCTTTGTGCTTGTCTTGTGTAGCTCTCTTGCATCCTCATTCTTTACACACTCTTGGCTATGGAATGCAAATCCAACCAAGAGCCATGCTTCAATGCTTAAGCTTGCCATCTTCTCCATCTTCATTACTATGCTATTATGTATGTTATCAAGAAGAGTGATGATAAATAAGGAACTATTTCTTTCTCCTATGAATGTTTCTTCTTCCTCTTCCCTACCCTCATTCCCCGCTAGCTCTCTCCACCGTTGAAGGTGTTTGAGGCCTTGGGATTGAGGTTGGGATAGTTAATGCTTTTACAAAACCTATGTTATGCCCATGATGCATGAAGCTTTCCATCTTCATTGCATCACCTAGGTTACAACAAGGAACACAAAGATTGTATTGTACCAAGTCCCTCTTGATGGGAGAATCTATAATACAAATGGCTATTGGAGGGGGGACTGGCTCCACATAAATCCGGTCCTCAATTATTATCAAGTTCTCTAAACTCTCTCTCTCTTGCAAAAGTATTGTCCATGCCAAGTTAATTAAGTACTATGATTATGTTGCTACCATCAATTAAGTTCACCCTCTATGTTCTCAAAGTGGTCTCACAAAAATGCTCTCTTTAATTCTCCTAATTTTGTTATTCTCAAAGTTCATAGGCCATTTCCATTACATTGGTATCAGAGCTATTGGTTTCTCTTTTCTTGCTTAAGAAGAGAGGTACTTAACACTAGGTTGGTAATGGGACACTTTTATGTCCTGTTAAGTGACCATTTTCCTTGAATTATGTCAAGAGTTTCAAAATGGATTTTGAGGTGCTATATGTCTAGAAAGTTGTCTCATGAGCTGAAAAAAACTCGACATTTTTTTGCAATATCAATTCCATCTTTAACCTTGTCCTTGCACAACATTTCACAACCTAAACTGTGTGAAAAAACGGGTCCTGTTTTTGGCTTTTTTCAACTTTTTGCAACTATACCACTCTAGAATTCATGTTTGTGAGGTCTATAATGCTAGAGAACTATCTTTAGTAGTCCTCAACATGTCCTGATGCTTCTAGGGAGAAATAAATGTTAAAGTTGTAAGTTATGTCCAAATTACAAAAATTATCAAATCTTGTTTTTTAGCGAATTTTAGCTCTTCTATGATTTTTTTGGTAGCTTTCATGATATCCAAATGTAGTTTTGATTTTCTATGTCGCATATTGTAACATAAAGCTCATATTCCTTGAGTTTTGGGGCACCTAATACCCTATTTTGCATAGTAGACAACGATGGTTGATTTTTTCAATTATAGAAGAAAACAAAACATTCTAGTATATCAAGTATAGCTTTTTCAATATTGTTAGTTTCTTGTGACAACTACATGCATTTTGTAGGTAGTAACCATATCTAGTCATAAGGATTAAATTTGGCTAGATATTGAATAGTTTCTATGGGATTCTACAACTCATAATGTTGAACGCAGTTTTTTCATGTTTGCTGTATTTAGCACTTCATCTTTGTCCCCAACATTCCCCTTGGTAAGAGATGTATTATTCTTTTGACATGCTCCATGGCTCCTTATGAACCTAAAGGACAATAGGGAACTAAGGAAACATGCATATATTATTTGTATTGCGCGTGGCTATAGAAACTTTGATGATAGGTTTGCAGAATGGTAAAAATTCAACTTTTTTGTACCTATTTCTTTTGGAAAAACAAAAAATAGTGAGTGAGAAGCAATCATATGTTATGACCACCAAACCATTGAAGTTAACTAGGGAATTTATCTCAAGTCCTACAAAAATCCCTAATCTTATTTTTATGCAACAAAACGTAACAAATGACTGTTTTGATGAAAATGTACTGGTCCATCAACTTTGGAGGCTTGGTGTGACCAAAAAATAAGAAATTTTACAAGTTTCTTATTTTTTCCATGTGTAGTAGGCCTTGAACTATAACCTCATGAAAGGATTTTACAAAATGAGTGGATCTACTATGGTTTTGGAGGGTTTTTTCAAAACCCTAAAAGGACACTTTTATGTCCTGTTAGGTTACCAACCTAGTGTTAAGTTTTCCATGAAAGGTTGTCCATGTTTATTGCAATAGGGTAAGTGGGACAAGGATCTATTATCTTGGTTGAGAAGGACTTAGTTCAAGGTACACCGTTGGAAACTATAGTCTTAATAATAGAGCCTCTCGGGCTTTGCCTTTGGCTTTACCATTATTGAGCTACGAGCAAGCTCAATAGGAGCCATAATAAACCGACAAATGTTAGACCTTCTCCACTAGTCTTTTGCAATCAACAATGTCTAAACCACGGGTGTGGCTACTTGAGGACTGATTTTCAAAGAAGGTAAAGAAGAGTAGCAACTAAAGTTTTTGAGGGTACCAAAGCACAATTGCACATGAATGTGCTAATGATGATGCCCCCATGTTTGCCAATTATCTTGTTACTAGGTTGCAACAAGCTATGGGCAATCTTGCTTTGCAAGCCAAAGTTACTCAGCAACTTCATACTTATGGGATTTCCCTTCCTCTCTAAGAGGAGAGAGAGCTTAGGAGGCCTCTTGATGAGACCCCCAAAACAAGACTCTCTCCCATACGATAGGAGGAATCCAAAGAACGAGAAAGTAATGAATCTCTAAGTTCCTCTAAATATGTGGCTCCACAAAGATGGTGATCTAGACGGTCACCAACTCCTCCCAAGAGGAAACGTTCAACCCATAGTCCTTATCCTCGTCACTCCGGAATAATGAGAAAGTAATGAATCTCTAAGTTCCTTTGAATATGTGGCTCCACAAAGATGGAGATCTAGACGATTGCCAACTCCTCCCAAGAGGAAACGTGCAACCCATAGTCCTTCTCCTCGTCACTCCAAAAGGGAAGAGAGGAAACAAAGGAAGAAAATGGCAAGAAAGAGGTCACCCTCTTCTCCTTCTTCTTCTCCACCTTCCTCCTCTTTTGATGAAAGCTATGGCTATTCTCCTAGAGAATACAAGAGGGGAGGACATCACAAATATTACCCTGCATGGCGAAGGTCACAAAAGCTCAAGAATTTCAAAGAGGGAGGAAAGAGTATCTCTTTTATCACCTATGATGGCACCTTTGGTGCTTTGGTTCTACCAACAAAGTATTGGCCTTCATCCAACAACTTGATCCGGCCTTTGGAGACGAGGGATTCACGGAGTTCTCTAAGCTACACCATGTAGCTATGCACTTCCAAAAATCAGCTCGTCAATGGTAGGATAGCCAACGGCAAAGCCCTAAAGACATGGAAAGCTCTACGAGTTTCCATCATGAAGCAATTCCTTGCAAGCGATGCAAAGTGCTTACCGAATGGCAGATTTAAAGCTTCTCTCTCCTGAGTCTATCCACAAATATGGAGACAAATTTTGGGATTTACATCTCAAGGCTACTATCTTGCAAAAGATAGACTTCACCGAGCAAAAGCAACAATTCTGTGCGAATTATCAGAAGAGATGACCGAGTACGTCAACTCCCAACGGCCTAGTTCTATCACCGAAGTAATCCACCACACTATGGTTGCTTTGCACATCAATTTCCAACAAGGGGCTGGATGGAATGTCAAGCCCATGGATAGCAAAGACAAAAATGATGCAAAGGGGAAAAACCAATGCCCATAATTTTTCACAAGGCAATTCCAACAACAACAACAACAACAATTGGTCCAAGGAGAAGGGAGTTTACAAAGGTAAAAATAAACTCTCTCCCAAAGAACTTGAGGCTTTTTGCAAGGACCACAAATTCTATAAGTGGGGACAGCAAGGACGTGGTTTTTGTTCTTGCCCCAAGAGAAATGCCCACAATGAGACTCCTAGAGCTTCCACCATCGAAGCTCCAATAGAGGATGCTCATTGCGAAGGATCACCTCTCTCCTATTCTTGGAGAAAGGTAAGGGATCATGATGCCTTCATCATTTTTGACCCTAGCTCTACTCACAATTTCATATCAATGGACTTGGCCACCCAGTTGGGCATTCAAGCTTTCGAGATGAAAGATACTCTAACTGTCAACACCGCTTTCAAGGGACAACAAGTCTCCGTTACTCCCTTGATTGGGAAGTTGAGGCTTCATGTCCAAAGCTACGTCGACACAAAAAAGACTTTTTCATCTCTCCTCTCCAACATGAGGATGCTATCCTAGGGGCACCATGGTTCAACCGCATGGCTCCCAACATGAAGTTCCCTGAAAGGAGAGTCTACTTCACCTACAGGGTAAAGAGCATGGATATAGATGCTAGTGAGTCGGGTTGTACTATATCACTTGTCATAATAACTAATATCTAATTCTCCTAAATGATTTTCTCATGTTAAACTGATCATTTAATATGGGGAAGTGCTAGGGAGAAAAAGCTAGAATATTGGTTAAGCTGGTAGACGGCCGTAGTAGGGATCCAAAGGAGGGAAAATAGGGATCCAAAGGGGGGGCCATCTGTAAATGAGCAATGTGCAACAATGGGCTCCAAAGACCTTAGGGTTCAGCCCATTAAGACTTCCAAAATGCTAAGGTTCCAAAATTCAAAGGTAAGTCCAAATGGTCAAGCTTAGTGGAATTGGATGCTTTACAAAAAGTCTTCAAGTGGTCCTAGATTGATGGGGGCGAGCCCTTTTAGTAGGGGATGAGAGAGAAACACACACACGCTCATGCAAGCCCCTTTACATAAAGGGAATAAGGGACTTACATAAAAGGAATAAGGGACACATGTCAGCTTCCTAGTATGTGTCCCTTATTCCCTTTATGTAAGTCCCTTATTCCCTTTACATAAAGGGAATAAGGGACTTACATAAAGGGAATAAGGGACACATGTTAGCTTCCTAGTCCGCTTTCCCCCAAGGTGCACTCAAATCCTATTGGATGGCCATAGAGGTGGACCAATGAGAATTAGGCTACAGTAATTTTAGTTTAATTCATTTAAAAACACTTGATAAAAGAACCAATAAGAAATAAGCTCTCTATAAGACTATTGGACAATCTCCCAAGGGGTCCAATGAGCATTCAACAGCCCAATGGCTTGCGTGCTTTCTATTGGCGAGAAGACAAAGGGATCCAATGAGAGTTTAGTTGCATTATTTAATTACCTAAAGCTCTCACAAAGGGGAAACGGGGACACATGTCACAAGGCTATCACTTATGCCTCTTAATTCCTATCGGGCTAAGCTTGGAAAGGTCCAATGGGAAGCCAACAGGAGGAATTAGCAGGAGGGGTCAACCTAGATGAGAGAGGGGGCTGATTTGAAAAGGCATTATCACTTACACACTCACACAAGCTCATGTGTGAAGCAAGAAGACTCTCTCTCTCCTTGTCAAGCTTTAATGGAAAGCTTATCATCTACTCCAATCTTGTTAGAAGGGAGGCCTACACCAACAACTCTTGGATTTGTGATGCAAATCCAACCAAGAGCCAAGCTTCAATGCATGATCATCTCCTCGTGACCATGCTAATTACTAAGCTATGCTATGCTAATATGAGTGATTATGTGAGGAGATGTACATCTTTCTCGTAAGACTACTCCTTCTTCCTCTCAATCTACTTTCATACCCCGCTAGCTCTCACCATCTTCGAAGGTGTGTGAGGTCTTGGATCTGAGACTATAAGGGGATTGATGTTGTGTTTTATAAGCGTTTTGCTTAGTGCTTGAAGCTTCCATCTTCATTGCACTAGCTAGTATTGAAGGAACACAAAGGATTGTATTGTAAAATGTCTCTCATGATGGGAGAAAACTATAATACAAAGCCTTTTGAAGGGGGGACCGGCTCCATGTAAATCCGGTCCTCAACTGTTGTAAATAGCTTACTTTCTTTCTCTTTTGAAGTATTGTTCATGCTATCTAACTAGGTGTTATGATTTTTGTTGCTCGCTCTCTAGCCAAGCACTCTTGTTATGCTCATTAGGAATCTATTCTAATAAAATGATCACTATGTTCATGATTTTTTCCACTACACACAAGTTACTAGGCCATTAAATGTTACATTGGTATCAGAGCACAAGGTTTCTATTTTCTTGCTCAAGAAGGGAGGCTCTCAAGCTAGCTATAAATGGTTGTTATTATTAATTGCAATTGAGTAAGTAGAATAGGGATTTTTCAACCTTGCAGTGCGCCTGACTTCGTGCAGATAACGGGGCATCACCGTTGAGAGCTATAGTCTTAATAGTGGAGTCCTACGGGGCTTGCCTACGGCTTAACCACTATTGAGCTATTAGAAGCTTGACAGGAGCCGGTGTTGTTTTGGTGTGAAAGACCCTCTCTTCTATTCCTTGCAATTAATGGTATTCGAGCCACGGGTACAGTAGCTTGAGTGCTTTTCTAAAGGGGTAAAGAGGAGTAGCAACTAGGGCTTGAAGTGCCAAAGTACACCTAAAAGTTGTTAGAATGGCTGACAATAGTAAAGAGAGTGAAATTAATGTTGATAGCTTTGATTTTGCTAATGAGAAGGCTACTAATGATGCCCCTATTCTGGTTAACTACCTTGTTTCTAGGCTTCAATAGACCATGGGCAATCCATCCCTCCAAAGTGAAGTGCAACGGCAGCTACGTACTCATGGGATTGTCCAAGCTCCCCACCATGAAGAGAGAGTAGCTAGGAAGCGGCCTTGCGAGACTTCCAAAAGAGGCCTCTCTCCAATTTGGGAAGAAGAAGAGGATCCATACGAAGGGCTGAAAAAATTGCTTCTTGATGACGCATCTCCTTCTCAAAGGAGAACTCAAGAGGCCCCATTGAAGGAACGAGAAAGAAGCGAGTCTCCTACCACCTTGGCGGAGATGGCTCCACGAAGACGGCGGGCAAAACACTCTCCATCACCTCCTAAATGGAGAAGACCATCGCACACCTCTCCACACCATAATTCAAAGGGGGATGCTAAAAAAGAGAAGAAAAAGGCGAGAAATAGGTCACCCTCTTCTCCATCTTCCTCAAATTCTTCATCTTCTAAAGAAAGCGATGGTGCAACTTTTGAACCATCAAAAAGAAGAGGCCATAGGAAGTGGCAAAGGTCATCCAAGAAAATGGTTCAAAGAGGGAGAAAAGAGCATCTCTTTCCTTCCCTATGATGGTACCTTTGGTGCTACGGACAAAGTCTTGGCTTTCATCCAACAATTCGATGCGGCGTTTGGAGATGAGGGCTTCACGAAGTCCTCTAAGCTACGCCATGTAGCTATGCACTTTCAAAAGTCTGCCAGCAGGCAATGGTGGTCTAGCCTACGGCCAACGGTGAAGCCCCATGAACATGGAAAGATTTAAGAGCTTCCATTATGAAGCAGTTTTTGGCCACCGATGCCAAAGACAAAAGTACTCACCGAATGGCAAAGCTTGAAGGTCTCTCCCTACAAATCCATTCATAAATATGTAGACAAGTTTTGGGACTTACATCTCAAAGCCACTGTTTTCACAAAGATGGATTTTGGAGAGCAAAAACAACAATTTAGTGCGGGCTTAACTGAAGAAATGGCGGAGTATGTCAACTCCCAAAGGCCACGCACCATATCTGAAGTTATACACCATACTATGGTGGATTCTTGAATCAATTTCCAAACAGGGGCTAAGAGAAATCTTAAGCCCACGGAAAACAAGGGTTCCAATGAGCCTAAGGGAAAGGACAATGTCCAAGAGTCTCCTAAGGGAAATTCCAATAACAACAAAGGAAAATGTCCAAGAGTCTCCTACGAGAAATCACAATAACAACAAATCTAAGGAGAAGGGAGTTTACAAAGGCAAAAACGAACTCTCTCCTGAAGAGCTTGAGCGTTATCGCAAGGATAACCCTTGTTGCAAGTGCGGCAAGCAAGGGCATGTGTACTGTGCTTGTCCCCAAAAGAACACCCGCCATGAGCCTCCTAGAGCTACCTGGGTCGAAATCCAAGAATGGGAAGCTCACCACAAAGGATCTCCTCTATGCCATGCTTGGGGAAAGGTAAGAGAATATGATGCTTTTATTCTCTTTGACCCTGGTTCTACTCGCAATTTTATATCCACAGAGTTGGCCACCAAGCTAGGTATCCAAGCCTATGAGATGGGAGATGTTCTATCCCGCAGATGGTGCTTTCAAGGGGCAAGAAGCTTCAGGTACTCCTTTAATCATGATATTGAGGCTCCATGTCCAAAGCTATGTGGATAAAGAGGACTTCTTTATCTCTCCTCTCAAGCATGAGGATGTAATCCTAGGGGCACCATGGTTTGATTGCATGGCTGCCAACGTTAAATTCCCTGAAAGGAGAATCTACTTTAGGTTCAGGGAAAAAGATATGTACTAGACGCTAAGGAGATGGGTAACACCATACCCATTGTACATATGCAATCTTTCAATAAGTCAATAAAGAGCTCTATTTCTGTGTACATGATGTTTGTTAAAGATTCTCAAAAGGAACCTAAGGCTTTAGCAAAAGAAAATAAAAACAATCACAAAGAATTAGAGCTATCCAATTTTCTCCAAGGGATTTCAAAATGTATTTATTGACGACATCCCTTGGGAACTACCTCCTAAACGAGGCAATGATGACCATGCAATTGAAATTCTTCTAGGAAGTTCACCGCTTAATAAACCTCCTTATAGAGTTTCTCAAGCTCAACAAGAGGATATTATGCGGCAAGTGCATGAGTTAGTTGAAAAGGACATGGTTAGGCCTAGCTCATCTCCATTTTGCTCACCTATGTTATTAGTGCAAAAGAAAGACAACACATATCGTATGTGTGTCGACTATAGAGCAGTAAATAGGATCACTATCAAAAATAGGTTTCCCGTTCCACAGGTAGAAGACCTATTTGATAAGCTACACGGATTGACCTAAAAAGTGGCTACCATCAAATAAAGATAGTTGATCAAGACATTGTAAAGACCGCATTTCACACACGTTTGGTGTTACGAATACATTATCATGCCTTTTGGCTTGACCAATGCACCAGTCACATTCAATCGCTTGATGGAGAAGCTATTCAGGCATCACGGAACCTTTACTGGAGTGTTCTTTGATGATAACATCATCTACTCTAATTCACTAGATCATTAGGAAACATATGAACCCTCTAGGGGCCCTTTGGGATTAAGGTTAATTAGAGGCCAGCCAATGAGAAGAGGGTGGTGGACACACTCTATGCCCTCAAAAATGTAGGGGGACAAAGTAATCTTACACTTCTTAAATGGGCTCTTACCTAGTGAGAAGGTGGGGTGGGGTGGGGGGGAGGGGGCGGGTGGGTAGGTGGGCCATATGGAACCTCCAACTTCCCTCCTTTTTTATCCGGTTATGAAAAAATCCCAAAAATTTGAATTTTTTCAAAATTTTCAAAACTCAAATTTCATCTTCTTAAAACCCCCCTAAAACTATTTTATGGTCAAAAAAGCATTTTTTGACCTCAAAAAGTCAAAACGTGCACCCAAAAACCCTAAAATTCAAATTTTTAAAAAAACTTTTGAAAAATCTTTTTTTGCTATCCAGAGCTCCCCCAAAAGTAGTTCTTAAGCAAAAAGCGATTTTCTCTCTCTAGAACCCCCCTTTTCCAACCCCTCCTTGGTTTCAACCATCACACTCATCCTCTACTCCAACACTCTCTCTCTCTCTACACCATCTCCATTGCTGTAGCAAGGAAGCTCCTCTCTCCTCCCCTACCACCTTCCATTACCACACCAAGCAAAGGTTATCCACCTTCTCCTCCCATTGCCACACCAAGCAAGGGTTATCCACCTTCTCCTCCCATTGCCACAAGGGTTATCCACCTTCTCATATCACTTTATCCTCTGTACATTGTAGCAACAAGCAAGGTCCTTCTCCTCCTCCTAGTTTTCTTTGCTCAACCATGGCCAACTCTACTTCGCAAAGGCAGCCAAAGGATGAGGTCACAGCACTTGCATGCCACAACACTAGAGGTGTAGATGATGAGTGGGTGCCACAAGAGTTCACCAAAGGTGCTTGGGTATACATGCAACCATCTGCTATTGGCCCTCATCGTGTGCGGAATCGTGCAAACTTGGATCTTCATTAGAAAGGAAAGCTCCTTGGCTTCAAGAACCGCAAAGACAAGGGGACCGTAGCCATTGTGCAACATGTTTTCTCAATGTCAACCATGCATTTGAAACAACCACCTCAATTTCCAACACATTGTAAGTACATGTTTTGAGAATACAAAGCTAGGTGTGAAATCACAGTGTAATGTTATTATGGATTCATACTTAAGATTTGTCATGCATTTATAGTCATATTTCCATCCACGTTGGTGGAGGAGCAACCACTACATAGTCTCTCCGGCACATTCAATGCTATACATGCGGATATTGGAGCAATAATGTTCCCACATCTTTGCCCAACCAAACTGGTTCAAAGAAGGATTTTCTTCTATTCTCACTCCTATATTGTCCCTACTTCTACACAAGCGTTTGGAACGCTTGAACCCATCAAAGTAACTTCCTTATTAAGTATGGAGTGGCCGGTGCCAGATTTGTGGTCGGTAGCATCTTTCAAGCAAAAGATGATAATGGATGTCCAAAACTCTTTGAAATACTCTAAAGCTTCTAGGTCTGTGGGCTTGAGTTGGTGTTTGCCTATTCATTGTTTTGTGCATATTTTTAAAGAGTTTGGATTTGTGGAGACTACCACAATGCTTGTATGTAAAGATGCGCATTACAAGAAATTAGGAAGGCTTTTAGAAGAGGACTGGGGTTTTGTGGAGGGTATGCACAACGGGGACCGGTACCGTTGTAAGGTTGGAGCTTCAGGTATTGGAATGCGCTATTTGAAATCCCGCACCTCCTTGTACATACGATTTCACTATGATCGTTGGATGTGCAAGGTTGGAGTGTGGACTCCCTTACAGAGTGTAGACTGCACTATTGCAAGATTTGACATTACAGTGAAGATGCCCAACGATGCTTTGGAGGCAGTCCAAGTGAACAAGCATTGGACTCTCACTAATGTTCGAGAACATTTGGTTATTATGGGTTTTGAGGCCCTTCAACAAGCACAATTTCGTTTACAAGGTCACAAGGTGAGAATCCTTCCACCACATTTTCAATACATCATGGTTTGTCGATCATTGGATGCTTATTGTAATGAATGTCCGCAGATTGGGAAGAGAATGGAAGACAAACTGAAGGTCGAGGAGGACTGGGGGATGGATGGAACTATGCTATCGATCTTATAACTTTGTAACTCTTGCAATTTTCAAACTGATCCCCGCTGTAATCAATATGATTTGCTTCGGCAAATCATGCCTTTGAATATAATTTTTTGCATTGAGATGAGAAATCATTTTTTGGTGAAAGTGCCTTTTTTTTTAATGTCTTAAAAAAAGGGTCCATTATAAAAGGGGGGCCACCTAACTCATTCACTATTTTCACTTTTGCAACTCTTGAGCTCCTCCACTCTCTATCTACACCCCAGGCTAGACATGGATGCTTCCACAGCCTCTGCATCTGCAGCCACATCCACCCCTTTGTCACGCTTCATCCTCTTCCTCGAGGACACCAAATACAAAGGGAAGTTGGACCTCCACACCTTTTTTACTCGTCTCCCTGACCTTGATGCCACAGTTGCCCTTCACATGGATGCATTTGCCGAGATTTTTGCGTTCATGGAGGAGCACATCATAAAATATTCTGTATCTATCCCCCCACATGTAGGGATCTGGGTGCCTTGCGATCTTTTGTGCTATATACACAAAGGTGATCGCCCATTCTCCAAGCGGTTGCAACGATTCCAAGAAATTGCAACCGATGCAGGTCATTACTTGGACGAGCAAGCCCCAGGGGTGTCGGCGCTCAAGAAGCGCAAGTTGGGGGTGGAGTATCTTTCTTGGCTCGCAACATTTATCTTCTTGGTGAGGGAGGAACCTGATTTGGAGGAGCTTCGCTTACCACACCTTCAGGTTGGGTCCTTTATCAAGGACACCAAGGAGCAGCAGGTTATCCCCATGAACCGTGCATCGGAAGGAAAGGCACACCGGCTCGAGTACCCTAGGGGTCTTGAGGAACTGGTTGAGAAATCCATAGTTGCGACTGGCCCTAGTGACACTCCAGTGCCACTACCACTGACGGATGTGGCTATCCCAGAGGTAGAAATCAGCCGCTTCTCCTCAGTGTTAGTGGATGGGGAGGAGTATGTATTCCTGCATGATTTGGAGAAAGCATTTGGCCTGCGCATGGATGAATGCTTGAGCGTGCTATGCAACAGCACCAAATGTCCCTTAGACAATACGCCAGATGCCCTAGAAATCAAGCTCTTGCCAGATGGGGACTTTGTTGCGACACTATTGCAATTGTATGTGCGGAGGTCCTCGCAGCAGAGAAGTTGCACGTGGCTGATGAAGAATTCCAAGCCACGCAAGCCAAGGTTGAGGCTGCTAGGATGCCTATGCCATTATGCAACCTCCCATCTGATGATCCAAAGGTCATATCTGTGGTGCATGGGAGCATTGACTTGGATGCAAAGGGCAACAGGGAGGAGGACGACAAGGAGCAGGAGGTAAACTGTATCCTAAATTTCATGTTACTATTTTATCCTTCATTGTCTTTTTTCTCAACCTTCATTGGTTTATGACAGGATGTCGTGGAGGTTGATGATTTTGCTGCAAGGACGGGTGGCAAGCGGACGGGCTTTGGACCTCAAGCTTCCCTTGCGCATTACCTAGGACAACTCCCCCCTGGCGATGTGGCCATTATCCATAATGAATTTAATCCCCAAGCCCATTTTATGACTTGGTCGTTAAAAGCTTTGAGCAAGTTTTTGTGTTTGAGCACCATTGCTCAAACTGCACATCAAGTGTTCCTAGTGCGTAGATCCCTTGTATGCACAGCGTTTGGCACTGGCTTTCGTGGTAAAGTGCTTGCCCAGATAGGGATACATGCTTCCATTGGCTCAACTGACCCAAAGGCCATAGCGCACTCCCTCTTGACTGGGGAGTTGACTTACGCGCAAAATTGGCGCCAGGAAATGGTCAAAAAAATTATGAACTCCTCAGATACATGATGTAAAATCACCGTTTTGGAAGTAATAAAAAATATTTGAAATTGTCTCTCTATCTTGCAAATTCTTTTGAATGTGATTTGTCAATCTTGAAAATTGTTTCAATTGGTGATATGAAAATTGTTTTGATAAGTGACTTTGTAATTTCAAGTTCTATATGTAGTTTCAGTCAATTTCAGTAAATTTAGGTATTTTATGTTCCCTAGGGGGTAGATAAGCCTACCAAGGGCCAAAAAAAGCCTGGCCACAAGGGCGCGCAAATGGCCCATCCATCAGTTTTGGATGGGCCATTTGCGCGCCCTTGTGGCTAGGCTTTATTTTGCCCCTTTTAGGCTTATCTACCCCCTAGGATACTTACAAAGCACAAATTTATTGAAATGAATTGGTTTTGCATCATTAATTTAGATGCACCCTTTCTATGGCAATTCCAGCATTTGTTCACACTCAAGGACACTAGAAAAGGTGAAATTAATTATGAAATGAAGTTTCCAGCACACTATCACCTGCTTTAGCTCTACCTAGTACACCCCTGCACCAAAAAGTCCAATTACATTGGACATTTGAAAAATCCAAATTAATGTTGCATAGACACTTGGTTTCACAATATGTTATTTTTTTTGATATCCTATAGGGAATTCAAAGCTTGAAATGGCCAAAAAAGGGTGTCCACAAGGATCCATGTAAAATCATGTTGCAAAACCAATAGGTTTTAGTAAAGTTGTGCTTTTTAAGTACCCTTGGGGGTAGATAAGCCTATAAGGGGCAAAAAAAAGCCTAGCCACAAGGGCGTGCAAGTGGCCCATCCAAAACTGATGGATGGGCCATTTGCGTGCCCTTGTGGCCAGGCTTTTTATTGCCCCTTATAGGCCTATCTACCCCCAAGGGTACTTAAAAAGCACAAATTTACTGAAATTGACTGAAATTATATACAGAACTTGAAATTACAAAGTCATTTCATTACAAAGATAGTAGACATAGTAGACACAACTGTTGATCATATTGTCATTGGAAAGTCAAATCATTACAAAGATAAGGGTGTGCAATACAAAAAGAGGGGTAACTTCGGCTAATGCTCGAAGTCTTGTCGCAATTGACGTGCAAGCTGCATATCTTTTGGCTGTATTGTCACTCGCTTTGCATGTATGGCGCATAGGTTGGTATCTTCCAACACCGAAATGATGTGGGCCTCTGCAGCTTCTTGAATAGCCTCTAGCGCTATTGCTTGCATTCTATACTGATTTTCATAGCTTTGAAGCACCTCCTTCACAGTGCGAGCAAAGGGGGCGTGTCGAATCAAAAGCTCCGTCGTCTTCTGGTAGTGACGGATTTCTGCAAATGCCCTTGCTATTTTTCGACACCGCTGCGGTTGTCTTGGGGGCACTTGCACATTTCCTGGCGAGCGGCGTTTAGGCTTCTTGAAAAACTTAGAGTTGCGCCTGTTTACATGCTTAGGGGGTGGTTCTGCAGCCTCTTCTGATTCTTCCTCTTCCCTTGGCTGCCAATCTTGTTGTGTGGGGAGAGCTCCCTGGCCTCCAGGCAATGTCTTCCCCCCAACGGCCACCCGGTGTGTACGTGGTAATTTTTCTCGCAGCCATGGTGGCTCACTCTCTGATTCAGTGTCTGTATGGACCACCCGAGTCCTGGATGGTCCTGCTTGTGATTGGTGGCGCGACGGCTGCTCCCTATCGGACTCTGTTGTTTGCTGGCCCTCTTCCTCTCTCCAGCGCTGGGCACGTTGCTTCATTCTCCTTCTAGGTGTTATATCTTGAGGAGGTGGAGATTCAACAGTCCTCGATGACTCTCGTGCCCTACCACCATGCCCACTACCAGATGAGTTCCTGGAACGGCCAGGCGTTCGTGGCTGTTTTCTTGTGCCTTTGAGCCATGACGGCTTCTCACATCCTCGGAGGGTGTTTTTGTTGGCAGGCGGATGCTCTTTCGCGGTTTGTTTGGTGCGCGCCATTTCGTTGGTAAGAGCTCACCTGTTCTTAAGAAATGAGTGGTTTATGAGAGCATGCAATATTTATAAGGGCCCATTTAAAAAGGGCCCTATTCACACTAATTTTTTTTAAAAAAGTATTATTTTTTAAATAAACATGTCGCTAAGAGTTGGACCCTGCGTTCACGTTTAGTGACTCGCGCAGTATCCACTTTGATCCTTGTCGCACTCTGCATCGCCGCCATTCAGCATGCTTGGTGGGACCTTGCGACATTTGCCACTTGTTGCTATGCTCTTGACGACTCCATTTCTGCACTTCAATAGCAATCTTGGATTGTCGCGCACGCTCCATTGTGAGCTTACGAGCAAATGTTGTGCGAAAAAACCAATTGAACATCTCCTCCAAATAGTTGGATTGCACCATTCCACCACCATGTCGAGTATTTTTGAAGTACACTCCCCTTGCTCGATAATGGAACTTCTCCATGCCTTGAGTGCTAAAAATTTCAAGCGATCCATACTTGTGCATACAAAATGCACCATGCGCAAACAAGATATGCTATTCACATGAGTAAACTATCCGCATAAGGTCCTTGGTGAGTGCATCCTTAATGTGCTTACCTCCAAGTGATTGTCAGATAGAAATTACGTCCTGGGTATTGAGACAACTAGTGAGAAGGTTGACTTGATCATCTTGGCTTATTCCACCGCATGCCTCCTGGATGAAGTTTCTAGCAACAAATAGACATAAATGTTAGAAAATAGTGTGAAGTAAGAATGCATCATGCAAGTAAAGACCAAATCACCTTGTGGCTGTAACTCGTCGTTTGCGTGCTCCTCCTGAGTGTGCAAGAGTTTCAATGGATGAATACGTGCATTTGCGTTCCCTTGCACTAAGGGGGGTTTCTTTCAAGTATGTGATGGTGTTGGTAAGCTTCTGGATGTGGGACTCCTTTTATTGCATTTGTTGTTCAAGAGTTTTAATTACCCTCTCCGAAGAGGCAACACTCTCTTGTAATGTCGTCGTCTTGAGGTGAAGAGCTTGACATTCGTGCATCCACATATGCAAAGAAGCACCTACACCCATACACAACCGCTTGCAATAGCCTAACAAACCTGCTTCTCCCCTCCCAAGAAATTGAAAAAATGTGGAAAGGCTATTAAACTGTGGATGGAAGCGGCTTATAGGATCGTAAGGGTACAAATGGCCATCCACCCAAATGTCAACATTGGTCTCACAAACGGTGCAACGTTCCTGTGATGACCTTTGATCACCTTCACTAGTGGTCTTCGGTGCAAATGCCGTGGGTAAGCGAATATGTATGCTTTTGGTGTGCGGAGTACGTGGTGGTGGAAGCAAACCAATTGTGATGTCCGTGAGCACCATGGAAGCTGTTGCGTGAGGAAGCAAATGATGAAAAGATAGAGGGGGAAGGGTAGAGAGGTTAAGGAAGATGGGAGGAGAGAAGGAGGGAGGGGGGGGAGGGAGAGATTGGGGAGGAGGAGGAAGGTAGGGGCAGGGAGGGAGAGGAGAGGGAGAGGGAGAGAGAGAGAGAGAGAGAGAGAGAGAGAGAGAGAGAGAGGAGGGAGGAGGAGGAGAGAACAAAATGTTTATTACTTTTTGGGAGAAAAGAGTTTTGAAAAAATGAACTTTCTAAGCTTGTGGGTTAAAAAATGGGTCAAAAAATGATTTTTGGATATGTATATATGTTGGGAGGGAGTTTTAAGTTAGAAACAAGTAAAAATGATTTTTTTTTTAAAGTCAAATTTTGTCTCTTTGTGACCCACGTTTTTGCTGATGTGGACACACCCTTATGCTTCCTTCACTTTAAAAAAAAGCTAGAGAGAGAAAGTAACCCTTTAGGTCCACATCCTACATTTGTCTTAAAAAAAGGTTAGAAAAGCCTACTCAAAACTACCTTCTTCAATGCCCTTGCCCCCTAAACCCCACACAATATTAGCCTTAATCCCTAAAAATTAGGATTCCTTACAAGGCCCATGCAAGGTTCATATTTCTCCTAATGGATGAACACAAACAACCCCTCTAGGCAATATTTCAAGTTTTAAGAGAGAATAAACTTTATGTTAATCAAAAGAAAAGTGAGTTTTTCTTACAAGAGATTCAGTATTTAGGTCACATTATCTCTCAAGATGGCATCCAAATGGATCCATCAAAGTTAGAGGTAGTAAAAGGATGGCCTAAACCAAGGAATCTACATGAACTAAGAAGCTTTATAGGTATGTGTGCATACTATAGACGCTTCATAGAAAAGTTCTCACAAATTGCAGGACCATTACATGACCTAACAAAGAAAAACGCTAGGTATACATGGTCTGCCAAGGAGAACAATGCTTTTGCAAAGCTTAAAGAAAAGCTTATCTCTCAACCTGTGCTTACACTGTCGGATCTCTCAAAGCCATTTGAGGTCCGATGTGATGCTTGTGGTAATTGCCTTGGAGCTGTTTTTCTCCAAGGAGGGCACGTCATAGCCTATGAAAGTCGAAGGCTCGACCTGTTGAGCAAGCTCTAGGCATATATGAAAAGGAACTCCACACATTTCTACATGCCTTAGACTCATGGAAGCACTATTTATTGGGGACTCCTTTCATTCTGCGGATGAATCACCAAAGTCTTAAGTACTTCATGACGCAGACCAAGCTCTCCAACAAACGAATGAGGTGGGAAAATTTCCTTTCGCAATTTCATTTTCATATTGCTCACATTATTGGCAAGCATAATCAAGTAGCCGATGCACTCTCAAGACGGCCGAGAGTGAATGCGGTTTCCATAGCAACTCATAATGATGTATCTACTATGATAGATGAGTATGTTATTAATCCCAATTTTAGAGATGTGATTTCAGCCCTTGCATTAGGGAAGAAAGAGGAACCATTTACTTTACAAGATGGTTATCTTCTCTATGGCAATAGACTATGTGTTACTAGCTCACTACGTGAGAAAGTAATGTATGAATCTCATGCTCCTCCTTATGCGGGGCATAGAGGGATTCAGTCTACCCTAAAAGGGATTGAAACATATTTCTACTGGCCTACCATGAAAGCAAACATACAAGAGTATATTTCTAAATGTGTGGTATGCCAAAAGACGAAGTTTGATAGAGGGAAGCAACCTGGATTGCTTCAACCTTTGCCAATCCCTAATTCAACATGGGAGAGCATATCCATGGATTTTATCTTTGGACTGCCTAAGTCTATCCATGGGAACATGAGAATATGGACGATAGTAGACAGGTCTAGTAAACAAGCTCATTTTATACCTATCAAAAAGACTATCAAAGCCCATCAAATGGCAACCCTCTTCATTTCACAAATCTTCAAGTACCATGGCTTGCCAATGTCCATAGTGTCTGATAGAGATCCTAGAATAACCATTAATTTTTGGAAGGGTCTTTTTCAAAATTTAGGGACAAGGCTAAACTTCTCTTCAGCCTATCATCCACAAACGGATGGCCAAAGTGAAATAGCTAACCTAACAATTCTTGATCTACTTAAATCCTATGTAACGGAAGTAGATCAAAGATCACAATGGAAGAAGTACTTACCCTTAGTGGAGTATGCCTACAATAACACTGTACATACTTCCACATGAAAATCACCTTTCGAGGTAATTGAGGGAAGATAAAAAAGTCCCTTGCTACTTAAGGTACACGGGAAGATCTTCGCTGCAGATGAGTATAGCGGAGACCTACAAGAATATTTCCAAAAGATTAAGGATGCTATCTCTATCTCACAACAAAGGCAAAAGGTTGTTGCTGATAAGCACAGAAGAGCCCAAGCCTTTAAAGAAAATGATTGCGTCTTACTTAAATTTCCCAAGGCTCGATTAAGGCACACGACGGACAAGAATCCTATGGGACACCAAAAGTACTATGCTAAGTTAGCAAAAAGGTACTATGGTCCCTTCCAGATTCTTAGGCCAATAAATGAGATGGCCTATCAACTCAAGTTGCCCAACCATTGGCTCATACACAATGCTTTTCATGTGAGCCTACTAAAGCCTTACAAAGAAGAGCCACCTCAAGAACCAACTATTGAAGACCCACCGGAGATCAAGGACCAAGAAGAGGTGCTGCAACCCATTCTCCGACATGAAGATAAGGTATTAAGAGGCGGTAAGACTATCCAATGATATGTTATTAAGTTAAATAATTATCCTTTTGAAGATGCTAGATGGATGCAAGACATACAATTATAAAGGATAATCTAAACCTTGTCAATGCTTCCCTAGAGTAAGCAAATGTACAAATGTTTAAAATGAACAAAGTTTTTTGTCTAATAAGACTCTCTTTTTCTTTATTGTGCACAAATGTGAAGTAGTATGCATGCTTAGAATCAAGTTTGCGGAGACGAAGTCTCCCAAACGCCAAGTAGAGCTTGTCACTCTACTATGGAAGATTGATAGGACTAATGTGCAGACATGCTTGCGGCATCCTTAGACTCTCAAGCACCAATGGATTAGTCATCCATTTTGGAATGATGTCGTAGGGTAAGATAGGGATCCTCTACCCGCTAGAAAAAGGACTAATGAATGGGCTTTATCTTCTCTACCCCATAGTCATGGACGACTATGATTTCAAGAGAGAGGTAATGTCATAATAACTAATATCTGATTCTCCTAAATGATTTTCTCATGTTAAATTGATCATTTAATATGGGGAAGTGCCAGGGGAGAAAAAACTAGAATATTGGTTAAGCTGGCAGACCGGCCAGAGTAGGGATCCAAAAGAGGGAAAATAGGGATCCAAAGGGGGATTGGACTAGCCACAGTCTCAGAAAGGGCTCTTCCGGTCCGAATCTCAGAAACGGCCGGGAAAAACTGCCAAAATAGCCAAAAATGGCTCCACACGTAGTACAGTGGGCAGTGTCTGCAACTCAACGTACATGAGTAAAATCGCGCTCAAACAGGCACCAAGAACTGCTGCATGCAGTGAAAGTGATCCCTGCGGGGATATCAGCTCTCAAAAGAGCTCAGTAGCACTAGGTGTGCTCACAGCAAAATGCATCTGTCAACGCATGTGTCCGCAGAGAATCTGCTGACGAAATGACTGCCAAATTGCCTATGAAAAGCGTTGTTTCTGGTAACCTGGAGAATCTATGAGCTAATGGGCATATCCCTATACAAGGGGGGACGAGCCCTCATTGTAGGGACTAGAGAGAGAACACATGCACCGAAGGTATCCTTGGTAAATTTAACATTTTAAAAAAGACCACACTTCTTGGTGAATTAATTCTAGTGGGACTCCGCTCTAAGGTGCTCCATGACTAAGGTTCTTGAGGGGGTAAGATACTCCAAAAGTCAATGCATCTAATATCTATATTAAAAAGACAAACTGCCAGGCCATGTGGCAGCAAATGCCTACAGCCACCATGGGATGCTTACCCTTTCTCTCCTCCTCTCCTTGACATCGTGGCGTTGGGTACTGTCCCTTCGAATCCATTTATCTTTGCCAATGTGGCGTCCATTGAAGAGCGCACGCAGAGTGCCACAGTGTGTTGCAACCACACGTGACACTGCGCAAACAAGAAAGTGCAGCTGGTCGGGAGTCAATGCGCTGTTCAACAATCCTTGAATAGCGAGCTCTGTTGCATGGCCTTAACTTCGCCCTCAAATAGAGGAAACAAACCCTTGAGATGCGGGTACCTCCTCCTCTATACCACCTCGATGTAAATGAGGAGTGGGCTGTGTCCTCAACGATATGCAGAGAGACACACACACAGAGAGAGAGAGAGAGAGAGAGAGAGAGAGAGAGAGAGAGAGAGAGAGAGAGAGAGAGAGAGAGAGAGAGAGAGAGAGAGATTTTCTCGCTAATTTGTGTGCAAGCGTCTGCATTGGTAAAAGATCTATCTCTCTCTCTCCCCCCCCTCGTTCGACTGCAACATGCTTCTGATCTCTCTCTCTCCCCCCCTCAGCATGGTATGCTTGCTGCAAGCTCTCTCTCTCTCTCTCTCTCTCTCTCTCTCTCTCTCTCTCTCTCTCTCTCTACTGCAGCATAACATGGCAGTGTGGCAAGCATGCTGCTGGAGAGAGAGAGCACTGGCGGCAAACATTTAAAGACCTGCAAATATGCATTCATGACAAGCGTGTCTTCTAATCTTCTCAGGATGACCTAATTAATCACATTTCATAGGTAGAAGATAATCTGTAATGCGGTATAGATTGTATTCAACTGCACTAATAGTATGCAATTATAGCACCAAGCACATTGTATAGGCAGGGGACATAAATTATTGCAATTCTGAGGGAGAAGACTCTCTTCTGCAACAATGTCGAAATGTGTCGATGAGCAGGTTGACTACATTACCAATGTATGAGTAGCAAATGCAATTAAAGATAATAGTAAGGGTAATTGAGTTGATCCAGGCCACGCCAATTGGATCACTAATTGCTGCCTAAATGTGGTAGGGGAGGGTACAAGCAATGGTAAGGATTAATGAGCAATGCACCCTAATTAGTTAAGCGTAGAAATGCACTCACAATAAAAACATAGAGAGTCTGCTGTTTGATTAAGAGCCATCATAATTACAAGCTCTAAGCACAAGCGGATGATCAACAAAAGCCATTGAAATTAATGTAGTTACCATTTTGTGGAAGACAACTGGTAGGTCTGTACTGTGAGTGGGTGGGTGTTTGTGTGTAATTGGCTATGGAAGACGATTATGGAGCTAATTCTGAGCGTTAACGAGAGTATGGGCTGCTCTAAAGTGTTGTGGAAAAGGTGCACTTTGGGTTGAGACTCCTCAAAAGCAAGGGAAAGGAGGTGGGTGGAGTTTTGTGTCTAGGTATATTGTGTGTGTGTGTGTGTGAGAGAGAGAGAGAGAGAGAGAGAGAGAGAGAGAGAGAGAGAGAGACACTCACGGAGTTTTCAAATAGGGAAGGTGGGTATTGTGTGATTGTGTAAGACGGAGGGCAGGAGGAAAAGAAGGTGGGTCTAGGACCCTGGGTTTGTCTGCGTGCATGTGTGTGTGTGATGAGAGAGAGAGAGAGAGGGTCCTGGTCCGACTCCTGGAGGAGGAATGAATTGGAGTTTCACATAATTTCGTCCAATGCACCGACACCTTACAGTGTGTGAGAGCAAGTGAATGGACTGTGTGTTTGTATGTCTAGGTCACACGTGTACTAACGGCACTGCCCAAACTCCAGAGATCAAGGCAACGACTTGGAGAAGAGAGAGAGAGAAGAGAGTCTTTGTTGAGTCAGCGTCTGACTGAGAGAGCTAGGCTGCTAGGCTATGCAGAGGGACGAGCGAGTAGAGAGAGAGAGAGAGAGAGAGAGAGAGAGAGAGAGAGAGAGAGAGAGGCGCAGGGAGGCGGCCGGCCATACTAGTATCCTTATATAAGGGGAGACGAGCCCTCATTGTAGGGGCTAGAGAGAGAACACATGGACCCAAGGCATCCTTGGTAAAATTTAACATTTTAAAAAAGACCATGGAAGTTCCGAGGAAGGTCCTCACAATTGTGGTCTGCCATAGCGCACTTGCGATGAAGCAGCCCCATTAATGACTAAGGTGCTAAGGTGCTCCATGACTAAGGTTCTTGAGGAGGTAAGATACTCTAAAAGTGAATGCATATCCCTACACAAGGGGGGACGAGCCCTCATTGTAGAGGCTAGAGAGAGAACACATGCACCCTCACACAAGGCATCCTTGGTAAATTTAACATTTTAAAAAGGAAAAATTACCAAAATACCCCTCTAATTTGTGGAAATTTCCAAAATACCCCTCAAATTTCAAAAATTCTCAAAGTACCCCCATAATTTGTCATAAATTCCCAAAATGCCCTTCAAATTTTCCAAATTTTCCAAAATGCCCCTGGTTGTGAGAGTAAATTTCTCCAAAAACAAAAAAATTTGTAGCTTTTCATAAGAAGAGTGATTGTCTACCATACAGGATGCTAAAACTAAAATTTCAGTTGGTTATGTAGGCTTTGGAGATGATTCATTATTTTTAGATATAATTCACTTGTTGCGAGGTAATTTGCAACAAATTACCTTTTAAGCACTCAAAAACCGATCTCAATTGTCAAACAAGAATAAAGATTAGAAAATGTTGAAGAATCCAACCAAAATAGATACAAGGGTATTTTGGGAATTTTTGAAATTTGAGGGGTATATTGGGAATTTCCATAAATTAGAGGGGTATTTTGGTAATTTTCCCTTTTAAAAAAGACCACACTTCTTGGTGGGTAAAGAGCTGCCCGCCCATCTCAAAACGGGATGGGCAGGCACAGGTTGGTGTGTAAACACCATTTTAGTCACGTCATATTGACCGTGGAAGTTCCGAGGAAGGTGCTCACAACTTGCCATGAAGCAGCCCCATTATCCAGCTGATATATAAAACAAAGCCATAGCTACCGGTACCACTCCCTCTCTCTCTCTCTCTCTCTCTCTCCCCCCTCTGCAGGACTTCTCCGCGCGCGTCTCTGTGAGTCTCTCTGGTCTCTCTCTCTCTCTCTCACGGACACGCACACGCACACGCACAACGGCCTCCTTTCTCCTCTTGGGTTTACGTAGTGAGCGACTCTCGCGCGCGCACGCACAGACGGTTTCTTGCTCCCATCTTCCCGAATTCCTACCTACTTGGATGCCTGTTGTTTTGTAGCCCTGATCTGTGGAGACTCGGATCGGCACATTGGGAATGCTGAAGCGACGATGGAGCGTGGGCGCAACTCGGCATCAATTAGCAATCGGTCGAAGATAATCGATCTGGTGCCCTTCCTCTGCGCCTCTCTTTCTTAAATTACTCACAGACTCTCTTGCACCGCCCCGAGTCTCGATTCTCTCTTATCTGCCGAGTAAATGGCTTAATTTTCTCTCCTCTCTCTCTATCTCACACACACACACAAACTCCGCCACCAACACTTTAGCTTCACAGTTCCTAAGTGCTTACACATCCTTGTTGCAACTTGGTATGTGTATGAGAGAGAGAGAGAGAGAGAGAGAGAGAGAGAGATTCTTAATGACGAAGGAACAATCCCAAGACCTCAAAGATCTATCCTATGAGTCTTGAACTCAAGACTTGCTATTTTCGAGGGGTTGGATTAGCGATCTTACGTACTTGGGTGTAGAGATCTTACGTACTTGGGTGTAGAAAAGAGAGAGAGAGAGAGAGAGAGAGAGAGAGAAGAACAAGAAGAAGAAGAGTTTTAACGTCCTATGAAACTATCCCTTGAGACCTTAAAGATCTAGTCTAAGAGGAGTTGAACTCAAGACCTCTTATTAGAGAGAGAGAGAGAGAGAGAGAGAGAGAGAGAGAGAGAGAGCTCTTTTACGGAAATAAGGAAGGGAAAGAAGTGAATTGCAAGGAAGCGATGCCTTTGAGACACATTGCATAGGCCTTGGGCAAGCAAGCAAAATAGTGCAATGTAAGAGAGGGTTCAGATTGCCCACCAACCTCAAGTATTTTTCGAGGTGGACCAATGGGTAGTAGCGCCGATGGACAACTTGGTTCGCACAACCCATGGCTTCTCTACTTTTCGTGCTTACTTGGTAGTTGACTGGCGGAAAACTAGAAGAAGAGACGTTCCGGCCTAGCCATGCCGCCCATGGGGTGGAAGGCAACCAATGGGAGAGTCTGCAGCTCTAACAACAGAAACGAAAAGCGAGCGCATGCAGTCCAAGGCTTGCAGGTTGTGTGAATTGCGCATTGCCCAACTTCAGCCCACACTCATTTTCGGGTGGAAAAGGCGAACTTTTCCTCCACAACAATCTCAATGGACCCTAGGCAACCATGGTTGCCCATGTACACATAGGCCTTGGCTAGGCAAACCAAAAAGTGCAGTGTAAGCACCCACATTTGCTCATGGATGGCGGCTCAACACCCACAAGGTGTAAAAGCCCTTGCACATGAGCAATCATTGTAAGATGCACAAGGTGAGAGACAAGATTACCATGGCTGCTCTCAAAGGGTGCGCACATTGAACAAAGAAAGCACCGTAGCGGTAGAAAAGTCTGACGTGGAGGGGATATTCCACCCGCTGCGTCAAATCCACAAAAGTAGGGCTTTGGATGTAGTTAAATGCAGCGGCACCTATAATCTTGGTTAAAAGGGAGTAGAGAGAGGGCGATTTCTTCTGCGAGAGCTTGCACTTGTGCGGGAAACGCCTTCTGGGGTAGCTTCCTACCTTCTGGGAGACAAACATTTACCTCCTAGGCCTCTGTCATGTGCCTACCCTTTCAAACACACATGAATAACGGAGTTGCTTAGCAACATTAGTGCTAGAACCTTTCTGTTAATAGCGTCACAATGTAGTTGAACGAACGAGAGGTTGCGTCTTTACCACAACTTTTATCCATGGATTTAGGGAAAGAAGACACATTCCACGCCATGTCAAAAAAATAGTGATGTTTTGAAGTACCGGAGTAATTCATGTGGGAGGGGTGTGAGGGAGTGGTGAGACCTCACCTTAGCCCAGTGTAAATTTGTGTGTGTCCTCATTTGTTTGCTAAAATTGCTGCAGGTGACCAAGTTCCGAAGAGTCAACTGTGACACGCAGGATCGATTATTACTGCCACGAAGCAACTCATGCCGTCCTCGTCTTCTGCTACCGCACTGAAGAGCAATGGCGACCTTCAGAAGCAACCCGAGAGAGGCCCCGGCCCTGGCAAGTTCGACCGAAAGGCCTTCGAACTGAAGGTGGAAAAGGCCAAAAATGGCGCTCTCCTCGTCGCCGTCCTCCACCTCCTCTCTCGCTTCTTTGGCTACTGCGCTCTTACCTGGGCCACCGTTGTCCTTCTCGGCGGCTTCTCCTCCAGCCTCCGCATCCTCGACTTCTTCCTCATCAGCTGCCTCCTCCTCCTTGAAGGCGCCCGTCTCTTCATCGTCCAGGTCTTCAGCAAGATCTTGTCCAAAACCTTCTTCCGCGAGAGCCATCGTCCTGAAGATTTTGAGTTCAAGGATATGCAGTACTCCAAAGCCAACCGCATGGACATGTATGGTCAAGCCATCAGTGGCATCTTGGCCATTGCAAGCTTCATCTCCACCATGGTCCGCTTTGGCCTCCATGGAGACCCTCCCCTCTCTGGCGTTGGGTCTGACAAAAACAGAAATCTTGTGTATGCACTCTATGCCTTCTACTTGCTTGTCATACTTAACTCCTTCCTCGGTTTGTCATCTGCGGTTCTCCGCCCATTTCTGCGCGCAAGGTGTGATGGCGTGCCCACAAACAACTCTCTCATCAAGCAAAACTCCCTCATGCGCTTCCATGATGAAGTCTATAGAATGGCCATGAATGACGGCATTGTCGAAGCAGATCAGCTTGACATTCTTGAGTTTGCTTACGCAAAGCTTTCAAGCGACTACAAGCGTAACATAAGACCGCCATTGATGAAGGCACAGAACAAAGATCTATTTTGCTATCTGTATCACAACCAACAAGGGATAGCTATGACCTGTGAGTATCTTTCATCAACAGATGTGTGGAAGCAGCTCGTGGCTGCAAATTTGCCAGGGTTCTGGGCGGAGGAGCCGCGGATTGAGTCACAAGTTGCCCTCTTTTGGGCATTGCAAAAAAGGGTGTATGGGGCAGGAAAAGATGCAGAGTCAGCATTGAATAGCATTGAATTCCTGGGCCAGACATGGGCAAACCTGGCCGAGTCAAAGACCTACCCCTTTCTGATCAATGACCCCGCATCAGGCAAGAATATCGTCGATACGCTGGTGTATTTGCTTTTGGATCCGATCCGACCAACTCTACTCTTTCAGCTGCGAGCCTTTGAGGCTTGCTGTCGAAACACCCAAGTTCTTCAACATATCTTTGGAGGGCGCAGCCCCCAGGAAGCACAAGGATTGTGCCAACAACTCCAGGGTATGATTGCAGGCAATCAACAACATGGCATTCCTGAGGCAGAGGCAAATCTGCGAGAAATATGCTTCAAGTTGTTCACGTATGTGAGCAAGAAGGGAATATGGATGACAACAAAGATCTATGCAGGTCATGCATTGCTCTCCTTGCTATGCTATGGGGAAGGGGAGATGGCGTCTGATGTGCTAACAAGCTTGCAAGGCCCAGTGAAAGAATTCATAGATCCAGCAAAGGCACAAGGAGAAGGGGGCAGGCGGCCATACTTCTGGCTCAATGATGTGATTTTGGTGGAGAAGATAAGGAAGAAGCTAAGGATGGAAGGCTATGGGGATAATTGGGGTAAAGTTCTGATTAGGGGCCCGGATGGTACTGAGCTAGCTCTGAGGGATGCTTTGGCTCAGATTGAACATCTGTAAAATACTGTATGTACATATTCAACCTTTAGCTCAGATTGAACATCTGTAAAATACTGAATGTACATATTCAACCTTTTTTTTTTTCTGTATTCAAGCTTGAGTTGCTGCTGAAAACTTAGCTTCTCACTATGCTCCTTTGTAATTTCTAACATTTGACTGTATTTAAACTTCAAAGGTGGAACTACTGAATGATGTGGTCCTTCGTCGTCAAGGGTTGGGGTCGAAAAAGTTTATCACCACTTTTGATGTTCTACACTGTTTTTTCAATCTTCTCAGTAAAAGGAGTATAATGCACACAACTTAATGACTTGATGGCTGCAATTTGCTATTTTTCTCGATTTGTCACCATTGCAATGTCTACACTTCAGGCGTTTGAGGGGGGAGTGCCGCTTGCCTTGTTGGTGGTCTGGACGAGGAAGCCTCTTTCCTGAAAAAATTCCGTGTAGGTGGCATGCCCCTTACTATTCCCTTGCCATGTGCAATCTAAACCCTCCCTAAGGAAACGAGCAAGACTTCTGAGACCTATGGGCTTGTTTACATGTTGAGTGAAATGGTGCTTTTTTGTGAGGTTTGGTGGCCTTGAATGGTTAGTGGTAGCCCTCGATAATGGTGCTCACGTCTTGTAAAAGGTAAACCAGCTTGGATATTGAGAAAA
The DNA here is from genome assembly GCF_014529385.1 of Adiantum capillus-veneris. Taxonomy (NCBI): domain Eukaryota; kingdom Viridiplantae; phylum Streptophyta; class Polypodiopsida; order Polypodiales; family Pteridaceae; genus Adiantum; species Adiantum capillus-veneris. Next base: position 89,320,843 of record NC_140933.1, on the reverse strand, counting down.
AATACCTTTCAGGTGTTTAATACCACTTCAAACTTGAATGCATCTAGAGGTTGAAAGTATAGCATAAATGCCACTACTTCATAGAAAAGCTTCAAAATGATGTGCTTGTGTGTGGCCACACCACTGAAAGCCAGAAATGCCCAATTTTGGTAGTGTAAACAAGCACTATGTGTGTGAGTGAGAGAGAGAGAGCCCCTTCCGTGTGCTCGTGCATAGCCATTGATTTACCTACTACACCCATGTGCTCCATCTGATGGAATCCATCCTAGAAGATTGTATCCATGCTAGAGTTCTCGACAGTGGCAGTGCAGGCAAGAAAGGGAAGGGAGAGAGACCACACATAGGGAAGGCACTTACAATGTAAACAATATATTGTCCCACTCAAAAACATAGGAATATTTACGAGATCCCCACCCAATCAATATGAAGTATGGGGTACCTTTTATAAGTCTCCAACCCCATTTCCATAGATTAGAAGAGAAGTAGTGGACATTTGCCCTTGTTGAACTTCTAGTTTTAGACATAAACCACTAGTGAAGGGTTGGTCTTATCTTGCACTGTAGAAGCTAAGGGAAAACGTAACCCAACAGTAACGATCTACTTCCTAACTATGCACAAACACCATAGGTTTGTGAGTCTCCTCAAGCAAGAGCCAATGACTATTGAACTTCTCTATAGCCTACTTTGTTACTTATCTAAACAGAAGTCAACCCTGAAAGTGGATATTGTAGGACAGGTGACCCTAACACTTTTTACCCCATAGCTTTTAGAGGCACAACCATCAAGTTTCATTTATCCCTAAGACATAACACTTGCTACGCTAACAAAAAGAAAACTCATTAAACCTTTGGAAAGCTACCTGACTGATCGAATCACCAGTCCATAGAATGTTGCCTTTGTGGCTTCATTCTCCACTTTTCATGCCGTACTCACATCATTTTACTTTTTTGGTTTTTAATTACCATCACAATATGAATAACATTCAAGTTTTTATCAGTTTATCTCACATGTTCGTTCCGGTTGCCTTTTAAACAACAATGAAGACATTTTTGAAGTGCATCAAAAGGGGTTATTTTAAAAAAAAATTCTCACATTTTTTACATACAAAAGGGTATCGTAAAATGGAATTGAAAAAAAAATTTATAAATTGAATAGAAAAAGGGTGTATTTTATTTGTAAAAAATTCATAGATAAGGAGTTTTAGAAATAGTCCTTGAACGCACATGATATATAATTTATAAATAGTGACCCCCTCCCCCCCCTTTCGAGAGATCAACCAACTCTCAACGATGGCAGCTCGATGGATGACAAGCCACTCGAACATGGTGACTCTCCTCGGCTGTCTGCTGTTCCACAAGCACTCCCAAAAGTCTATCAGGAACTCAACTTTGTGAGACACTCCTCCTGCTAGTGACTTGCTACAGTAGGGTAGACCTCATGCTGTGTACTAAAAGAAAAGGATCCCTAAGTGATCACCTAAAGCAAAGGTATCCCGCCAAAACCACTCCCCAAGGTCCCACTATACTCGTGTCAAAGGGCGACTCTCCCAAGCCCAAAGCTGCCAATCCTGAGTCTGAACAGGCCTAAACTGTGATGAGGACCTCAAGACGAGTCATCTAGCTTAGAGCTGCTACCTCCAGATACGTGTGCCACCCTGCTGGTATAGTCTCAACAATGTCCTAACACATGCTTTGTACCCCCATCATGCTGCTCAATTGGAAGCGCTGACTCACCTTAGGAAGTGCTGTAAATTGCAACTAGTCTCCCAAGGTGTGGACTGGACCCTTTGCCATGGGACCCCATGAGACATGGAGTCTACTACCAACCATGTGACCTTGTTGTGTACTGACCAACGGGTTCCATGTAAGAGGCTCCTCAAGCACTCCTCAATGCATCTACTTAAGTCTCCCTCTTAGATACTCCCAAGATCGAAGTAAGCTCAACACGAAATGGCCCTCCCATCTCTTGGAATCTGGTGTAACAGAAGGTCTTTCTAAGGTTCCTCACCTGGAATAACACCTGTGACAATGAGCTTCCCAAGGAAGGCTCTACTTTGTTGTGCTGGATCGATGATACCTAGTCCCCCTAAGAGCAAGGTAGGGTGATGACCTTCCATGAGACTTTGGCCCTAGCCGTCTGTGTGTCCCTCCTTGTCCACAAAAAATTCATGGATAAGCCTCTCTAGTTGGTTGATCCAAGAAGTCAAGAAACTATAGCAAGATGTGATGTACCACATGGTGGCGAAGACCCGTCCAAGAGAACCTGGTTGGCCAAAACATACCTCCCAGCAAGAGATAGCCGCGTCAAGCTCCAATGCAACATAGTCCTCTTGATGGCTACGAAGAGGGAAGCAGTCTGCTCCTCTAGTGAAAAGTCCAAATCAACATGGCAACACAAGTAGCAAACAGGCATCCTTGGAGGGCGCCAACAAAAGCCCTCTCCAGGATTCTAGGTAGGTGTGGGACCATCACCAATCCAAAAATCCATTGTCTTTCACCAATTGATGAATTCTCTTGATGCACAACAAAATACCTCCAGGGCTTACTCACACTATGAAAATTGGCCTCAAAACCCTCCAAAAACATGCTAAATCATCAATAAACTGAATGTCCAAAAGCTCCTCTTCCCTAGTGGGTAATTGTAGGCCACACAAACCAACCTCCTATGAGGCCAAAAATCTGCTCATCACCTCATCGTAGAAAAGAAACAGGAAAGGGGCAAGAGGGAAACCCTGTGGTATTGAACATGTAAGCATGAAGCATTCCCCTTGACCTCCTGCTAGAAACACCTATGAGCACGCCTGTAAAATGTAGATACCCCTTTGATCCATGCATCTAAAAAACCCATCTTGCGCAAAGTGCCCCCCAAGAAGTCCCATGAAACTTTGTCACCTGAGGCATCCACCTTTCAAAAATACCTATAGCACATGCGTTCAAGAGGTATTTTTAAAACCCCTCTACACACACACACACACACACACACACACACACACTTTATTAAGAATTTAAAGATCCCTCTTCTTTCATAAACCTGTAAATTTTTTCCAATTTTCCATTTTTAAACCCCTCTTGTACATGTAATTCTGTAACTCTTTGGTATATAAAAACCCCTATGGATGAACTCACATGTTACACTTACATATTTTGAGGTGGACCCCTGAGATTTTTCATAGGCCTTCTCAAAGTCAAGAAAGAACACCACAAGATCCTCTCCTCATAGGCGGGCGAGGGAAGCAGCCTCCCCAGTGAATATTTTTTGTCCACGATACTACGCTCCTTAAGAAAGCCCATCTGAGTCTCATGTATGATGCTCTCAAGTAGTGGCTGAATTCTGAAATTTAGAGACTTGCAAAAATTTTGTATGCTGAGTTGAGAATGGTGATGGCCCTGCCACTTCTAAATCTCATCTGGAGATCATTCCTCCTTGGGGACGAGGTAGATCAAAACCCTCCCTTAGAGCCTCTTGAAGCTCCTCTAGCAAGAGAGGCCTCTTGAGCATCTCTCACATCTCTTGATGAGGCAAGGTGTGGCCACACCTACTCTCTACATGCATCCATGCACTTTGACTGCAGCTCAGCTCAGCTAAGAGAAACTCATAGTAAAAGTTAGTAGCTACTGTCCATATATCCTTAGGCTCTAGAAAGAATCCAATTTTGTCTCCTCAACTAGTGAACACTAATATGCAAGCGTACATGGCAGGGACAAACGATCTTTAAAAAATCTCTAGTAACTGTGTCACCCACCTGGGTCCACTAGGATGCTCATTGGCAGTGGACAAACTCATGATGCCGCTCCTCAATGGTGATCAAGTCCTATCAAGCCTGGTGCATTTGGTCCTCCATCCAAGGAATACCTAGGTGCTGCTCCTGCATCTTTTGTAAGGAGGCAATGCCCCGAGGTAGTTGCTTCTCCTCCTCTCAAGCCATAGCTAGTTGTGTTACCGAATCCTAGAGAATGAACCAACTAATCTCTTTGAGCCCATTTGCCACTCTAACAACAACATCTCCCTGTGTATCCAGATTCTCGGTCCAAAGCATAACAACTTGCTCTCTAAGCTCTGTATCTAGTAAAATACTCTTAGAGATGCATAGCATAACACTGCCACTCCTCTGCCTATCGACCATAGTAAGGATCACTGGTGTGTGATCAGAGAAAGTAGTCCCTACCAAAATGCATATTGAACCACCCAAGTCACAAGAGTGATCACCAACGTAGAAGCAATCTATCCTGGATAGATTCATTCCACCTACTCTATGTTATATTGAGAAAAAGAGATGACGCCCAAGGGATGTGAAAAGCAAGCATGCTGCGATAGATCCAAGATCCTCAAAGTCATACATAGTCGTTCCCAAGCAGCCAACTCGGCCCCATGTACAACCGCATGACTACCTCCAATTGTGTCCAAGGGGTCCTCAAGCATGTTGAAATCCCCCCAATGCACCACTGCTCTACATGTGATATGGACTCCACCAAATGTGACCGAAACTCAGCCCATGCACTCGCATGGTTGGGTGCATAAATGTTCAGAAAACCCATAAGGCATCTGTGTACCTACATAGTGACCCATTGGGCCCTGCCTAGCACATTGATTCCTCTACCCACAATGACGTGCTGCCATGAGTTTGCAATATTCATACATACATCTCCTTGAATGCCATTAGGTCCAAAAGCAGCTAACCAAATGATCTCATAGCAACCACGCAATAATTTTCCACAAATCTTGATACAGCTCTCACATAAGTGATGCTCCTACAACATAAGCATATCAATCACTCCACCCGTAAGACATCTCTAGAGATCCTGTTAGAGTCAACTTCTCTGTTGTAGAAATTAAGTCCACCTAGCCCTCTCACATTCCTTGAGACTATCCTCGTGGAATTAGTGAGAGGAATTCGATGGTGCCATCACAACTAGTCTTACAATCTTGGAGGTAGGCTTGGATGGAGAGTAATCCGAATCTGAGTGACCTCAAGAGAGTCGCATAGTGTGTGTCAGACCCATACCCAAGTAGGGCATGTAGTCCATAGAGCTACATCCTCTACCCATGAGTCCTCATGGACACATACATAGCAGGGTGCACTCTAAGCCTGCTGTATCTAATGTTGTCACAAAGAACTTGGCCAATGGACACAAAGTGTGTATCAAGTATTTCACCCCCAAGTCTCCTGTGTGGTGAGAGAACATGAGAGCATGAACATGGAGCTAGTCCAACAATGTATGCATAGTCCACTCAGTTTGATCCTTTCCACACAATGAGAAAAAAAAACCAAACACTGTGTCTAGGGCCTCTACCCCTTTGGCTGCTAGAAACAAAACATGAATTTTGAAGCAAGCCGCCTCAAGGTTGGGAGAAGGGTCACCAAGAAAACATGTAAAGTCATAGTCAAAGAAGTCCAGAAGGGTGACAGATGTCAATACTGATCAGCCCATGAGGGATTGCCGCAAAAGCAATGCTTGCACTAATACGGGCATCCACAAATAGGGTTTCTCCTCTTTCACCAAGCTCCTTGTGGAAAATGCACTGCCAAGAGACCTCTGAGCTACCGAAGAGTGACCTATGCCTTGGGCGGGCGGGCGACGAGTATGGTTAGTGATAGGCAACGGGGAAAGGGGACTACTAGGGGGGATGGGAGAGGTGGAGGGGGTGGGTGGAGGAGGTGAGGCTGGATGCAGAGAAGTGGGGACGGTAGGCGGATGGGTTACTAGTGGAGAAGTTGAGGTAGAAGCGGTATTCGCTAGCTCATCCTTCTATAGAGGGTCAAAATGTTTTCGTGTGGGAACCCACTACTAGTGGCTAGTACAACCACTAGGGATGCCAAATTGGTGTGTCTGTATCTGGCAATGGTGGCTACAAACCTACTACCATCTCTCCTTTTCCTAAGCACCTATCTCAAAATAGGTACATGCCTATGATCCCTATGTTTCTTCCTACTGAGCCTAGCCAACCTAGGTTGGGTCTATGTCAAGGGTTGGGGCCTCCTCTATGGAAAGTTCTTCATAAGATGCCCCATCTCTTTGAAAATGAAACATTGAATTGGGATCCTAAATACTCCACGTTTTGACGTAGCCAACCACCACTTACCTTAGGTAGTAGAACGATCTTCTGGAGGGTGTGGGTGTATTGATCCAAAACATGTATCATAGGTATGCATGCTGCTTAGGCAGAAGTGGAATCTACCTAACCCTCGCTTGGCCCCAATCCCGGGACGTAAGATGATTCGCCTTGCCGATGGCCGTTCCGCTTACGGTTATTGGCAAGAGCTAGTAACTAACCAAGAGATCATCAACGACAAAGATTGACCTTTTTTAACCAAAAAACCGAGTTTGATCCTGGCTCAGAATGAACGCTGGCGATATGCTTAACACATGCAAGTTGAACGTTGTTTTCTATTTATAGAACAATTGAAGACAAAGTGGCAAACGGGTGCGTAACGCGTGGGAATCTGCCAAACAGTTTGGGCCGAATCCCAAAGAAAAGAAAGCAAAAAAGCAAGCTTCGATAAAGCTAAAAAGCTCTATTTGATGAGCCTGCGTAGTATTAGGTAGCTGGTTGGGTAAAGGCTGACCAAGCCGTAGATGCTTAGCTGATCTTTTCGAACGATCAGCCACACTGGGACTGAGACACGGCCCAGACTCCATAGGGAGGCAACAGTGGGGAATATTGGACAATGGGCGAAAGCCCAATCCAGCAATATCGCGTGAGTGAGTGAAAAACGTCGCATTAGCAAGGAAGGGCAATGCTGCTTGTAAAGCTCTTTCGTCGAGTGACGATTATGACAAGACTCGAAAAAGAAGCCCCGGCTAATTCCGTGCCAGCAGCCGTGGTAAGACGGGAAGGGCTAGTGTTATTCGGAATGACTGGGCGTAAAGGGCACGTAGGCAGTGAATCAGGTTGAAAGTTAAAGGCGCCAGCTCAACTGGCGGAATGCTTTCAAAACCAATTCACTTGAGTGGGATAGAGGGGAGTGGAATTTCGTGTGGTAGGGATAAAATCCGGAGATATACGAAAGAACGCCGAAGTGGCAAAGGCAGCTTTCTGGGTTTCTACTGACGCTAGGGTCTTTTTTTCGAATCGTTAAACATGCTACGACTTCTTTCCTTAAACTCACCAGTATAGTAAGGGCTTTTGGTACAGTATGTTACCGGCTCGAAAGAGCTCATGAAGACGTAGCCCATAGCATAAGGAACATGTACATCGTCTATACATATGGTTTCGATATCAGCACTTATGAATGTAGATTTATTTCTACCTGACTTATTCCCCAAGGTGTTATGTGGGTTGAATTCCCACGGTTGCGCATATGCTCATTTCATAAGGTGAAATCGATTGGTTCGATTCCAGTCGTGGGCTGCTTTTTTATTAATAACCAATGCTTTAAATCTAAAAAATCAATATGTTAATAAAAAACGATGTTTGTTTTTAAAAAAATAGATTTACACAAAAAACAACAATGTGCATCATAAATAAATCGATAAAAAGTAACATCACAAGTTTAGAGAAAATAATAGAAAATGGCAAATTAGTCTATAATTTTGACGTGACATTAGCTATCCAACGAAAACAGAAAAAGAGGACGGACGGTGTAGAGACCCAAAACCGAATTTGCATTATGATGTGCGAGTATACCACTTGCTTTGAAAAAGTGCGTTTAACCCCAGAGAATTTATGCGGTTTGAAAGAATTAGTACCCTTAGCTCCGATGGACTCTAGCATACATGACGCGACCTATTTTGATTTCTATGGGCTGCTTATTCTCTTATTATACGGCGGATCGTCTGATCGTGGCCTTGTTTTAGATCGTAGACTTATTAATGAATGGCATGTTTGTATATGTACGTCTCTAAAGCCGTGGTTGCATGTCTTATCTCATAATTATGTTTGTCATCGTTACGTGTCACAAAAGTCCGTAAGTAAGAGTAGACTTCGTAGTTATATTTTAATGAGTAAACGTCATTACTCAACTATAGACTTAACAGACGATCAACCCGCTAGTGTTAAGAATATTATGATGCCCACCTTTTCCGTGAGTCTCTGTACATACAATGATAGATTTACAGGTAAATCGCTTAGTGAGCCGGGAAATTATATTATCCGCTGCTACCAAAGAATGATTTTCCCTTTCAGCGTGATTCAAGGTAATCAATAAAAAACGGCGTACCGTATTTTTATTAAGAACTCTAATCTCTTTAACTCTAGTATTCTTAACACTAGTGGGCTGATCGTCTGTTAAGTCTATAGTTAAGTAATGACGTTTACTCATTAAAATATAACCATGCGCAGTGTCTCCAACATAGTCCTGGTCTCAGAGCTTGTCCTAGAAAGTAGGAGAAAGTGTCGAGAGAGAGAGAGAGAGAGGAGTGTAATGGGAATGGCCTATGAACATTGAGAACAATGGAATTAAGAGATTATAGTGAGCATTTTTAAGAGACTAGTTTGAGAACATATAGGGTGAACTTAATTAGCGGTAGCAACATAACCATTATACTTAATTAGCTTGGCATGAACAATACTTTTTCATGAGAGAGAGTTAGAGAAGTTGACAACATTTGAGGACCAGATTTATGTGGAGCCGGCGGTCCTTCCTCCAATAGGTTTTTGTATTATAGATTCTCCCATAAAGAGAGACTTGATATAGTTCAATATTTGGTTTCCTTGAGACCTAGGTGATGCAATGAAGATGTAAACTTCATGCATCACAAGCATAGCATAACCTTTGTAAAAGCATTAACCATCCCCAACCTCAATACTACCAGGGCCTCAAACACCTTTGAAGGTGGAGAGAGCTAGCGGGGAATGAGGGTAGGGAAGAAGAAGAAGAATCATTCATAGGAGAAAGAAATAATTCCTCACTTATCATCACTCTTCTTGCTTAGCATAGCATAATAGCATAGTAATGAAGATGAAGAAGATGGAAAGCTTAAGAATTGAAGCATGGCTTTGGTTTGTATTTGCATTCCGTAGCCAAGAGTGTTGTTGTAGGCTCTCAACTTCTCAACAAGCTTGGAGAAGGAGATGGCATGGCTCTTGGTTGGATTTGCATTCCCTAGCCAAGAGTGTTGTTGTAGGCTCTCAACTTCTCAACAAGCTTGGAGAAAGAGATGGAGTTCTTGCACCTCGCACCTCACACAATGAGAGTGTGTGTGTGTGTGTGTGTGTGTGTGTGTGAGAGAGAGAGAGAGAGAGAGAGAGAGAGAGAGAGAGAGAGAGAGTTTAACTTGCAACCAAGCCCCCTCCTTTCTTGGGTTGACCCCCTGTTCTAGCTCATGCATGAAGCTCATTGGCTCTCTGAAGCCTAGCCAATCATAAGGGTCAAGTCAAGCAATAGAGGTAGTCTTTGGACAAGTGTCCTCCTTTCCCCTTTAATAGAGAAATCTTGATAAATGCCTAGTCAATTAATATAATTAGTTAAATTCTCATTGGTCCTTTCTAGGGCTCAACCAATAGGCTTTAGGTACTCTATAGGGGCAACTTAGCTAGGGGCTTGACATGTGTCCCCTTTGCCTCTTGAGCAAGGGCTTCCCTTTGAGAGAAAAGGGAGTCATTCAACCTCATCCCCTACTTGTGTGGCTCACCCCCTCCTTTGTAGGCATGCATGTTGACTTTCAAGGCCCCAAGCAACTTGGCCCCCTATATGGTTAAGCACCTTAGTCATCAAGCATGCGGTTAGCAAGTGCATGGCCTCTCTCTCTCTCTCTCTCTCTCTCTCTCTCTCTCTCTCTCTCTCTCTCTCTCTCTCTCTCTCATGCCCCTAGCCTCAAGGACTCGTTCCCTCCTTGTAGGGATTACATTTTACTTCATGCACATGCCTACCTTCAAGCATGCACCTTAGTTTTCAAACATCTCATGCACTTTTAATTATCAAGCACCTCAAGCATAGGCCTAGCTTTAACCTAAGATCTAAGGACTTTTACACCAACCATTGGAGGTCTTTAATGAAGCTAACCCTAAGGTCTTCCAAGCTCCATTATTCAAGAATTGTTCTTCAATAGACCAACTCCTTGTGAGCCCTTGCTAAGATGGAACCATCTCCTTTCAGCCCTATGGTATGTTTGGCCTAAAAACTCATATATATGTTCTAGCTCTTGTTTCCCTTTTTATTTCACCATATTAAATGATCAATTTAACATGAGAAAATCATTTGGGTAAAGCTAGATATTAGATTTTATGACATTACCTCTCCCTTGAAACCATAGTTGTCCTTGACTATGAGGTAGAGAAGATAAAGTCTTAGTCATTAGTCTATTTTTCATAGTGGGTAGAGGATCCCTTGTTACCCTACGACATCATTCCAAGATGGATGAATAATCCATTTGGTTCTTGGGAGATGTAGTTGTCGCAAGCATGTCTGCTCTTTAGTCCATATCATAATTCCAAAGTAGAGTGACAATTTCTACTTGGTGTTTGAGAGACATCGTCAACACAAACATGATTCTAAGCATGCATACTACTTGAACTTGTGCACAAGAAAAAGAGAATTAGTCTTATAAGACAAAAAAATTGATCATTGAAAATAAACATGTACATTTGCTTACTCTAATGTAGCATTGTAAGTACTGGCAAGGTTCATACTATCCTTAAGCTGTACTCCTTGCATCCATCTAGCATCTTCAAAAGGATAAATTTTAAACTGAATAAGATATTGTGGACCATGTTGTAGCACCTTGTCTTCATGTCGAAGGATAGCTTTGGGTTGTATCACCTCTTCTTGGTCTTTGATTTCTTGGGGGTCTTCAATAATTGGTTATCTTGGTGGCTCTCCTTTGTAAAGCTTAAGTAGGCCCACATGAAAAGCATTGTGTATGAGCCAATAGTTGGGAAAATTGAGTTGATAAGCCACGCCATTGATTGGCTTCAAGATTTGAAAAGGACCATAGTATCTTTTTGCTAGTTTAGCATAATACGTTTGGTGGCCTGTAGGAATTTTGCACTTCGTTTGCCTTAATTGAGCCTTGGGAAACCTGAGCAAGATCCAATCATTTTCTTTGAACGTTAAGAACCTTCTATGCTTATCAACAACAACCTTTTGCCTTTGTTGAGAGATGGATATACTCGATTCTTGTAGGTCACGGCTATACTCATCAACATCGAAGATCTTCCCATGTACTTTAAGTAGAAAGGGACTTTAAGGTCTTCCTTCTATGATCTCAATAGGTACCTTTCCTATAGTATTATGGACAATATTATTGTACAGATACTCTACAAGGGGTAAGTACTTCTTCCATTGTGAGCGTTGATCTACTTCTGTAACATAAGCTTTTAGTAGATCAAGAATCGTAAGATTGGCTATGTCACTTTGGCCATCCGTTTGTGGGTGATAAGACGAAGAGATTCAATCTTGTACCTATATTTACAAAGAGACCTTTCTAGAAATTTCTGGTCATTCTAAGATCTCTATCTGACACAATGGATGTTGGCAATCCATGGTTTTTGAAAATATGGGATATGAAGAGGGTTGCCATTTGGTGTGACTTAATAATCTTTTTGACAGGAATAAAGTGTACTTGCTTGCTAAACCTGTTGACTATTGTCCATATTCCCTTATTCCCATGGATAGACTTAGATAATCCAAAGATAAAATCCATGGATATACTCTCCCATGGTGAATTAGGGATTGACAATGGCTGGAGTAACCTGAGTTGCTTCCCTCTATCATACTTGGTCTTTTGGCATACCACACATTTTGAAACATATTCTTGTATGTCTACTTTCATGGTAGGCCAATAGAAGTACATCTCTACTCCTCAAAGAGTAGGTTGAATGCCTCTATTCCCCACATGAGGCATAGGGTGGAGCATTGGATTCATACATGACTTTCTCACAAAGGGATTAGGTAGCACATAGCCTATTTCCATGGAGAAGATAACCATCCTGCAAGGTGAATGGTTTTTCTTTCTTCCCCAATGCAAGGGCTGACAATATGGATTTAAAGTCAGGGTCAGTAGCATACTCATCTATTGTAAGTTGCTATAGACACCGCATTGACTCTTGATTGTCCAAAATGCATCGGTCACTTGATTGTGCTTACCAGCAATGTGAGCAATACGAAAATAAAATTGCAAAAAAAAAAATTCCCACCTCATTTGTTTGTCTGAACGCTTGATTTGCATCATGAAGTACTTGAGACTTTGGTGGTCCGTTCGCAAAATAAATGGAGTCTTCGATAGATAGTGATTCCATGTGTCTAGGTCATGTAGACCAACTAAAAGCTCTTTTCCATATATGGCCTTCAACTCTCATATGATATGGCATGCCCTTCTTGAAGAAAGATGCTCCAAGGAAATCACCACAAGCATCACATTGGACCTCAAATGGCTTTGAGAGATCCGGAAGCATAAGCAATGGTTGTGAGAGGTAAGCTTCTCTTTGAGCTTGTCAAAAGCTTTTTTCTCTTTAGCAATCCATGAGTACTTAACATTCTTCTTCGTTAAGTCATGTAATGGTCCTACTATTTGAGAGAATTTTGCTATGAATCGTCTATAGTATGCATATATACCAATAAAGCTTCGTAGCTCATGTAGAATCCTTAGATTAGGACTTGCCTTTATCACCTCTAACTTAGATGGATCCATACGGATACCATCTTGAGAGATAATATAACCTAAGTATTGAATCTCTTGAAGGAAAAATTCACTCTTCTTTTGATTGATAAAAAGCTTGTTCTCCCTCAAAGCTTGAAAAATCACCTGGAGATGTTGCTTGTGCTCCTCCAAGGACTTGGAGTAGATGATGATATCATCAAAGAACACTCCAGTGAATTTGCGGTAGGGTCTAAATATTTTCTCCATTAAATGATTGAACGTGGCTGGAGTATTTGTCAAACCAAAAGGCATGACAAGATATTCATAAAGACCAAACGTGATACGGAATGTGGTCTTTAAGATATCTTCATTCACTATCCTTATTTGATGATAGCCACTTTTATAAGTTGTTTAATAAAAATAATGCACGTAGAAACTAAGCCTTTCATTGATTTGTATAAAGCTGGAGAATTTACAAGGGGTATGGTACGACTAGGCTCATTCGCATCTATGTACGTGTTCCTTTCTCTGTACTTGAAATACAACCTTCTTTCAGGGAACTTTACATTAACACCCATATAGTCAAACCATGGTGCCCCTAGGATGAAATCTTTGTGTTTGAGAGGAGAGATGAATAAATCTTCTTTGTCAACATAGCCTTGGACATGAAGCTTCAATTTCCCAGTCAAGGGAGTAACTGCGGCTTCTTGCCCCTTGAAGGCTCCATCGGCTACAACCACATCTCCTATCTCATACGCTTGAATGCCTAACTTGGTGGCCAACTCCATTGATATGAAATTGTGAGTAGAGCCAGGGTCAAACAAGATGAAGGCATCATGCTCCGTTAACTTTCCCCAAGCATAGGAGAGAGGTGATCCTTTGCAATGAGCATACTCTTTTGGAGCTTTGAGCATGAAAGCTCTAGGAGTCTCATTCCGGGAATCTCTTTTGGGAAAAGAAAGATAACCATGTCCTTGTTCCCCACACTTAAAGCATTTGTGGTCCTTATAAAAATCTTTTAGCTCTTTAGGAAAGAGTTTATTTTTACCTTTGTAAACTCCCTTCTCCTTGGACCAATTGTTGTTGTTGTTGGAATTGCCTTGGGAAGAGTTTTGGGCATTGTTTTTCCCCTTTGCATCATTTCGATCTTTGTTTTCCATGGGCTTGGCATTTATTTTAGCCCCTTGTTGGAAATTGATGCGCAAAGCAACCATAGTGTGGCGGATTACTTTGGTGATAGAACTAGGCCATTGGGAGTTGACATACTCGGCCATTTCTTCAGGTAATCTCGTAGAGAATTGTTGCTTTTGCTCAACGAAGTCTATCTTTTGAAAGACAATAGCCTTGAGATGTAAATCCCAAAACTTGTCCACATATTTGTGGATAGACTTATTGGAGAGTAGCTTTAAACTCCGCCATTCAATAAACACTTTGTCCTTTGCATCGCTTGCAAGGAATTGCTTCATGATGGAGACTTGTAGAGAGTTACATGTATTTGGGGCTTCTCCGTTACCGTGAAGGCTAGCCCACCATTGATGAGCACATTTATGGAAGTGTATAGCTACATGATGTAGCTTAGAGGATGTTGTAAATCCCTCCTCCGTAAAGGCCATGTCAAATTGTTGGATGAAGGCCAATACTTTGTCATCGTTAGCACCAAAGGTGCCATCACAACTAAGAAAAGAGATACTCTTTCATACCTCTTTGAATTTCTTAAGCTTTTGGGACCTTCTCCAAGCAGGGTAGGATTTGCGATGTCCTCTATTCTTGTATTCTCTTGGAGAATAGATCTTGCCTTTGTCGGAAGAGGAGGAAGGTGAAGAAGAAGGAGAAGAGGGTGACCTCTTTCCTGTCTTTTTCTTCCTTTGTTTCCTCTCTTCCCTTTTGGAGTGACAAGGAGAAGGACTGTGGGTTGACCGTTTCCTCTTGGGAGGAGTTGGCGATCGTTTAGACCACCATATTCATGAGCCACATCTTCAGAGAAACTTAGTGATTCACTTCTTTCTTGTTATTTGGAATCCTCCTCTCTTATGGTAGAGAGTCCTCTTCTAGGAGTCTCATCAAGAGGCTTCGTAAGCTCTCTCTCCTCTTGGACAGGAAGGGAAATCCCATAAGCACGAAGTTTTTGAGTAGCTTTGGCTTGCAAAGAAGGGTTGCCCATAGCTTGTTTCAACCTAGTCTCTCTCTCGAGCGAAGAGGATTTCCCTTCCTCTTGGAGAGGAAGGGAAATCCCATAAGCACGAAGTTTTTGAGTAACTTCAGCTTGCAAAAGCAGGGTTGCCCATAGCTTGTCTCAACCTAGTTACAAGATAATTGACAAACATGTGGGCATCATCATTAGCACCTTCATGTGCAAAACCAAAGTTGTCAATATCTATTCTACTATCTTGGTTATTGTCAACTATGCTAATTAAACTTATGTATAAATTACTTTGTGCTTTGGTACCCTCAAAAACCTTGGTTGCTACTCTTCTTTACCTTTGAAAATTAGTTCTCAAGTAGCTTCACGCGTGGTTTAGAGACTGTTGATTGCAAAGACTAGTGGAGAGGGTCTAACGTTGCTCGGTTTATTATGGTTCTTGTTGAGCTAGCTAGTAGCTCAATAATGGTTAAGCCAAAGGCAAGCCCTGAGAGACTCCATTATTAAGACTATAGTTCCCAATGATGTACCTCAAACTAAGTCCTTTTTAGCCTAGATAATAGATCCCTATCCCACTTACCCTATTGCAATGAATAGGTCCAACCTTTCATGGACAACTTAAGGACCTCTCTTCTTAAGCAAGAAAAGAGAAACCAATAGCTTTGATACCAATGTAATGGGAATGGCCTATGAACATTGAGAATAGAAGAATTAAGAGATTGATACATCTTGTACCTTGCCTCTACCTGTGCTTCAATTGCTTTACCTAAATCATCCTCAATATGCATTAGTACCTTATGTATGCCCAACTCTTCATACATGTCCATTGAGTGGACCTTAGCAACTTCAATTCCGCTTTGTAACTTGTATTGCTTGATCTCCTCAAGTTTTGACATAGTATCTTCATAAGATACCTCTTCAAAGATCCTTGAAATTACATTATATGGTCCAAGCATACTGCTTCTCCCACTTTGGCAAATCATTAAATTTCCTGTAAGATACTGAACCTTCAGATGTTAACCTTGAAGAGAACGTTTTTCTTTTCAAGAACTTCTCCTCACTTGTACCACCATAGTCCCGCTTTATAGTGACACCCCAAAACCTGGAAAAACCTATGTTCTTTAAACTCTTATGCATCTTTGTTCATGGATGATCACGTAAACTTTCTTTGTTCTTGGCATGGTCAGCACATACAATAAAAAAATTAACCTCTTTCTTATCATCTCGGCTCCAAACCTTGGGATAGGACGAGCCATCGTCTAGCACCTTTGTCTCCATACGTATTGTCATAATAACTAATATATAATTCTCCTAAATGATTTTCTCATGTTAAAATGATCATTTAATATGGGGAAGTACCAGGGGAGAAAAAGCTAGAATATTGGTTAGGATGGTAGACCGGTTATAGTAGGATCCAAAGGGGGGGCCATCTGCAAAAGAGCAATATGCATCAATGGGCTTCAAAGACTCAAAGGTTCAACCCATTAAGACTTCCAAAATGCTAAGGTTCCAAAATTCAAATGTTATGTCTAATGGTCAAGCTTAGGGTAAATTGGATGCTTGTGGGAAGACTCAAAAGTCTTCCCACATCCCTATCTTGAGGGGGCAAGCCCTTTTAGTAGGGGAGGAGAGAGAAACACACACACTCTTGCAAGCTCCCTTTGCACAAAGGGCATAGTGGACACATGTCAGCTCCCTAGCCCAGTTGCCCCCAAGGTGCATTCAAATCCTATTGGATGGCCATAGAGGTGGACCAATGAGAATTAGGCTAGAGAAAATTTATTGGATGGCCATAGAGGTGGACCAATCAGAATTAGGCTAGAGAAAATTTAGTTTAATTTATTTAAAAACACTTGATAAAAGAACCAATATAAATTAAGCTCTCTAGAAGACTATTGGACAGTCTTCCAAGGGTCCAATGAGCATTCAACAGCCCAATGGCTTGCATAATTCCTATTGGCCAGAAGACTAAGGGGTCCAATGAGAGTTTGATTGCATTATTTAAAATACCTAAAGCTCTCACAAAAGGGGAAAGGGGGACACATGTCACAAGGCTACCACTTATGTTTCGTAATTAGCATTGGCTAAGCTTTGTAGGGTCCAATAGGATGCCATCATGTGAAATTAGCAAGAGGGGTCGACCAAGAGAGAGAGGGGGACTGATTTTTGCAAGGCATTATCACTTACACACTCACACAAGCTCATGTGTGAAGTAAAAAAGACTATCCCTCCTTCTCAAGCTTTAATGCAAAGTTCATCATCTACTCCAAGCTTGTGACAAGGGAGGCCTACACCAACAATTCTTGGATTTGTGATGCAAATCCAACCAAGATCCAAGCTCCAATGCATGCTCATCTCCTCTACCATGCTAATTACTAAGCTATGCTGAACTATTATGTGGTTATGTGAGGAGACATACTTCTTTCTTGTAAGAATACTCCTTCTTGCTCTGGATCTACTCTCATACCCCGCTAGCTCTCACCATCTTTGAAGGTGTGTGAGGTCTTGGGTCTGAGACCATGAGGGAATTGATGTTGTGTTTTACAAGTGTGAGCTTGGTGCTTGAAGCTTCCATCTTCATTGCACCAGAAAGTTATTGAAGGAACACAAAGTATTGTATTGTAAAATGTCTCCCTTGATGGGGGAAACCTATAATACAAAGCCTTTTGGAGGGGGAGCCGGCTCCATGTAAATCCGGTCGTCAACTGTTGTCAATAGCTTAATTTCTCTCTCTTTTTGAAGTATTGTTCATGCCTATCTAGCTAGGTGTTATGATTTTGTTGTGCTCTCCATCCAAGTACTCTTGCTATGCTCATTAGGAATCTATTCTAATGAAATGCTCACTATGTCTATGTTATTTTCTGCTACACACAAGTTACTAGACTATTAAATGTTACATTAATATCAGAGCACAAGGTTTATCTTTTCTTGGTCAAGAAGAGAGGTCCTCAAGCTAACTATCAATGGTGGGTATTATTAATTGCAATTGAGTAAGTAGAAAAGGGATTTTTCAAGCTTGTAGTACGTCTACTTCGTACAGATAACGGGGCATCACCGTTGAGAGCTATGGTCTTAGTAGTGGAGTCTTACGGGGCTTGCCTATGGCTTTTCACCACTATTGAGCTATTATAAGCTTGACAGGAGCCGGTACTATTTTGGTGTTGAAAGACCCTCTCCTCTATTCCTTGCAATTTGAGCCATGGGTAAAGGATCTTGAGTGATTTTCTAAATGGGTTAAGAGGAGTAGCAACTAGGGTTGAAGTGCCATAGTACACCTGAAAAGTTTTACACATAAAAGTTGTTAGAATGGCTAACAATAGTAAGAGTGAAATTAATGTTGATAGCTTTGATTTTGCTAATGAATAGGCTACTAATGATGCCCCTATGCTTGCTAATTACCTTGTTTCTAGGCTTCAACAAGCCATGGATAATGCATCCCTCTAAAGTGAAGTGCATCGGCAGCTACGTGCCATGGGATTATTCAAATTCCCTACCAAGAAGGAGAGTACCTAGGAAGCCTCCTTGTGAGACTTCTAAAAGAGGCCTCTCTCCAATAAGGGAAGAAGAAGAGGATTCGTACAAAGGGCTCAAAAATCTACTACTTGAGGACGCATCTCCTTCCCAAAGAAGAACTCAACTTTCAATGGTAGATCCCCCCTCGAAAGAACGAGAAAGAAGTGAGTCTCCTACCACTTTGACAGAGTTGGCTCCACGAAGACAACTGACAAAACCCTCTCCCACACCCCCTAACAGAGAAGACCATCGCACACTTCTCGACACCATAATTCAAAGAGGGATGACAGAAAACAAGAGAAGAAAAAGGTGAGAAAGAGGTCACCCTCTTTTCCATCTTCTTCATCCTCTTCCTCTTATGAAGAAAGTGATGGTGTAGACAAGGAGGAACAAGGGAAGAAAAAGGCAAGAAAGAGGTCACCCTCTTCTCCATCCTCCTCAAATTCTTTCTCCTCTGAAGAAAGTGATGGTGCAGCTTTCGAACCACCAAAAAGAAGAGGCCATAGGAATCCTATGCCATGTGGAAGAGGTCGTCCAAGCCCAAAAAGTTCAAAGAGGGAGCAAAGAAAATCTCTTTCCTTACCTACAATGGCACCTTTGGTGCTACGGACAAAGTCTTGGCCTTCATTCAACAATTCGATGCGGAGTTTGGAGATGAGGGCTTCACAGAGTCCTCTAAGCTACGCCATGTAGCTATGCATTTTCAAAAGTCCACCAGGCAATGGTGGTCTAGCCTACGAGCAAATGGTGAAGCTCCACGAACATGGAAAGCTTTAAGAGCTTCCATCATGAAGCAGTTTTTGGCTATCAATGCCAAAGACAAAGTACTCACGGAATGGAAAAGCTTGAATCTCTCTTCCTACAATCTACTCACAAATATGTAGACAAGTTTTGGGACTTACAATCTCAAAGACAATGTCTTCAAAAAGATGGATTTTGGAGAGCAAAAACAACAATTTTGTGTTGGGTCTAAGTGAAGATATGGTGGAGTATGTCAACTCCCAAAGGCCACACACCATATTTGTGGTCATACACCATACCATGGTGGCTTCATGAATCAATTTCCAACAAGGGGCTAAGATCTTAAGACAACAAGGGGCTAAGAGAAATCTTAAGCCCATGGAGAACAAGGACTGTAATAACGAGCCTAAGGGGAAGGACACTGTCCAAAAGTCTCCTAAAGGCAACACCAACAACAATAAAGCTAAGGAGAAGGGAGTTTATAAAGGCCTAAATAAACTCTCTCCTGAAGATCTAGAGCGTTATCATAAAGATAACCACTATTGCAAGTGCGGGGAGAAAGGGCATGCTTATCTTGCTTGTCCCCACAAAAATACATGAAACGAGCCTCCTAGAGCTACCTTGGTCGAAATCCAAGAAGAGGATGCTCACCACAAAAGGTCTCCTTTATGCCATGCTTGGGGAAAGGTAAGAGAACATGATGCCTTTATTCTCTTTGACCCTGGTTTTACTTACAATTTCATATCCACATAGTTGGCCACCAATCTAGGCATCCAAGCCTATGAGATGGGAGATGTCCTACCCGCCGTTTGTGCTTTCAAGAGGCAAGAAGCCTCAGTCACTCCTTTAATTGAAAAATTGAGGCTCCATGTCCAAAGCTTTGTGGCCCAAGGAGGATTTCTTTATCTCACCTCTAAAGCACAAGGATGTAATCCTAGGGGCACCATGGTTTGATTGCATGGCTGCCAATGTTAAATTCCCTGAAAGGCAAATTTACTTTAGGTTCAGGGAAAAAGATATGTACATAGATGCTAAGGAGTTGGGTAACACCATACCCATTATACATATGCAAGCTTTTAATAAGTCAATAAAAAGCTCTATTGCCGTGTACATGATTTTTGTTAAAGATTCTCAAAATGAACCTAATGCTTTAGCAAAAGAAAATATAAACAATCACAAGGAATTAGAGTTATCCAATTTGCTCAAGGGATTTCAAGATGTTTTTATTGACAACATCCCTTGTGAACTACCTCCTAAATGAGGAGGGCTATCATTTAACGAGCGAGGAATGAGCGGTTGAAAACGAGCGAGGGTAAGAACTCAACTGGAATATCAAATTTTAATAGCTATTATAAGCATAAAATGGGTATATAAAAAAAAAAAGAACCACTCATTGAAAGGCATACACAAAATGACAAACCAATATAGTAGAAAGTTCTCATTTATGCTTTCATAATGTTGACAAAATAGGACTAACCTGAAGGTAGGGCTTAGTGCTATGTACAAGAAAAAAATATCAATAAGAAATGCCATGAATTAAAATCAAAACCTAGGAAAAAGTTCTAGGTATTAGTACCCAAGTGTTAAACTTTCTCTCCTTTGTGCTTTCATTAATTAAAGTCGAATATTCACCCCTTGCTCCCGTTTCCTAGAGCAAAACACAAGATTGGAGTCTACCATGGCTTGTGCATTGTCCCCTTTGCTCGACACATCAGCACTACCTACAGAGCTACCTTCTCAATCTTGCCTGCAAGAGACAAGAACATGAGACTCAAAAGAGGCCTGCTACATACATGCATGGACATAGCTGCCACGCACTAAGTCCCCACTAGAGAACAAGGCTGCCACTACCTACAAAGATATAACAAGCTATGCAAGCTTGCTCTTTTTTACCAAGACAATCCTACGTCTTACCGCAATCAACACACACACACACACACAGAGAGAGAGAGAGAGAGAGAGAGAGAGAGAGAGAGAGAGAGAGAGAGAATGCTACCTCCCTTGCAAGACATTCCAATCCTCCACTCTCATTAGCGAAGCGGTTGCCTCTGTCCCTTCGTAACATTTGGGAGACCTGATACACAAATGCGAGCAACAACACTCTCCTTCACACTCACCACGTGACAACCCAACCCAAAACACACAAAAAGACACATCTCGTGATATACTCTTGACCCAGAAAGACAAAAGGATGAGACCCACATGTAGCAAACAGAGACACTGAGCATTGTCTCATGGAGAGAGAGAGAGAGAGAGAGAGAGAGAGAGAGAGAGAGAGGCCAACAAAATATATCCAGCCTTCCCCTTTTCCACCTCACTGCTCAAATACATCTATCAACATTTGATAAACAAATCTAGCCACATTTGTCCATCTGTCCGTTTCACATCCTCGTCTCAAAACGAAAGCCTTTGTTCATTCCCTTTTTCTTTTCAACCACTAACATCTTTATTACTTGCAAGCCCCCCTTTAGGTTCTAGGATTTTGTGTTTGCATTAAATATACTTTATTTGTGTGGTAACTCACACTGGTCACCCCAATAGATGAGACATCTCGCCATATGCTCCCATCTATGATCTACATTGTGCTTGGCAATTATATAGTGCTATAGACTATGATTGTCCGCTTCATTATGTATGCCGAGTGTTGCTACCAATAGTATTGCATCTCATTTGTATAAAAGACCTTGAAGCCATAGTAACAGGGAATGGCCGTTTTCAGGTCTCTGTTCCCCATTCCCATTCCAAGTTCCCGTTCCGAATCCCTGTTCCGTGTTTCAAACGTGAGTACCCGTAACAGGGAACGGCATTTTGTTCCGCGTTCCCGTTCCGGTTTCTCGTTCCTGGTAACTATGCTTGAAGCTGCCTGCCATCTTTGACTTCTCACTTATCTGTCCATTGTAAAAATTTATTCTTACTATAGACAAATGATGATGTCCTTCTTGTTATCGAATATGGTACACGCATCATACTACCATGGTCTTCCAAACTTCCAAAGATTAACAGCAGATTCGAAATTGTCATTGTTGCTCATTTTCAACTTCTAAATGTCGTACATTATTGATGTGTAAAACTTGTACAATTCCCAAATCTAATTCCTTATGTGCCGCTATCCACATCTGTGAACATAATTTACGATGATGAAGCCCGACCCTATAAAGTTCAAATTTCTTTGGTAAACTACAACACAATGGCCCCGTATTCTTACTTGGCTAGTATAGTTAAAAGGAACAAAGAATGTTGGCACTCTTCCTTCACCTACACGAATGATCTTTCAACCTCCTTGCTGCTCCAATGAAAGACCTCTGTTTTGTTCTGTAGTCAATGCATTCAAAGACATTGCATCAATAGTGAGTAAAAGTTTGTTAGTGGTGGTAGGTAGTTAGTTTAAATCAACCCTCGAGAGAACATGCGTGCTCTGCCTGCAGAGAAATTATATCGGAAATAAGACAACATAATTTTGGCCTTTTCTTCACCAGCCTCGTTTGGGTTGCGTTTGGAAACGCAATCTGAAATGGCCCGGTGAACGCCTGTGTGCCCAATGCCCATCGCTAAGTTCATTATAACCCTCGTATCTACATGCTGCACCAATGATCTGCTACCTCTGTCTGACGCGCCGGGTAGCCCCATACCCCACCTCCTACAAAACACACCTTCACGGGCCCTCTGTCGGTGCAGCCCAGCACGTCACGTGCTGGGTTGCACCGTAGCTCATCCTGCCTGTGCATTTTTTCCCCCTCAGCTGACGCCCATTCCTCCAGCTGTGCCGGCCTTTTGTCCTCCAACTATTCCCCTCATGAAACCCAGAGATCTTTCCTCGTTTTGCCTTGTGCCAATTTGAACTTCCTACCTGCAGCACCTAGTGCTAATCTATCATGTTTGATGTCCTTGTGTCCCCATCGACAGTTTGCCCTTGCAACACCAGCACTCCCCTATCGTCTCTCCAACTGCTCGCAATTAATGGGCATCAAATCGCTCACCACCCATGATACAAATGCCGCTCAACTAATTCAATTGTCCTCTGCAGCCCCGTTCTGCAACAACACAAGGTTGTCCCATTTGCTGTGTGTAGTCGCTACTGAGCGTCGAGAGTGCAGATTTCCGCTGCATGATAGTACCTACCCGCTTTTCGCTTGCAGAGCTAGACATTTCTTCACCAATCCCTTTTAGCTTGCGTTTCGAAACGCATTTTGAAAAGGCTTGGTGAGTGCAATCCTTGTAACGATCTATTCCCAACAACCAAATCGCCGAGCAATATGAAAGTACAGACCCACTCGTGAACTTGCAAGTTGCCAAGCTATCGAGACGGTTCACCAAGGCTTTTCAAAAATTTCAAAACGCATTCCCAATAGGCTTGGTGAATTTACAACCCCACTTGACGGCGTCCACGCCAGCTCCTGAGAGAGAGAGAGAGAGAGAGAGAGAGAGAGGAGAGAGAGAGAGAGAGAGAGAGAGAGAGAGAGAGAGAGAGACTCCACGATAATGAGGTACAGCTGATGAGGTGCAGCCGCAGGTGCCTTGGCCACCATGAGTGAGAGAGAGAGAGAGAGAGAGAGAGAGAGAGTGCTGCAGAACGGGGGAGGGGGGGGGATTTTTTTGGGGCCCCAAAGTCAAAGTCTCTACTATAATAATAATAAAAACTTGCTATTATAGTAAAAATAGCATCTCCTTTTCTTTTAATTTTGAAGCGTTAGATAACGGAATCTTTTTCTTTTGTGGAGAAAAAAATCAAACCCAAGATTTGGGTGCTCTATTTTGTGCCCTTGTCCAGCCTTCTTGCCCTCTACAACTATCCAGTCTTGTACCTTGTAGTTTTCAATAGGGCATTGAAGGTCTCTCACACCCATGATACAAATGTTACTTGACTAATTCAATTGTGCTTTGCAACCCCATTCTCGCCGGCCCCACTCATCCCTTGACCCGCCTTCTTGACCTCTTGTGCCACATTGTCTACATCAGTTTTGGCGACCCAAAGCTGTCATGTTTTCTTTTGAGCACCAGGAGTGGAGGTTGCTGTCGTATGATAGTACCGACCCACTTTTCAACTTGAGGAGCTACGAAGACATTTATTCACCAAGCCCTTTTGAGAATGCGTTTCGAAACGCATTCTAAAAAGACCTAGTGAGTGCAATCTTGTAACGATCCATCCTCAACAGCCACCTGCCAAGCAATGAGAGTACTGACATGCTATTGGACTGGCCAAGCTACCCAAAAAATTTCACGACGCCTTTTCAGAATGCGTTTCAAAACGCATTCTCAAAAGGCTCGGTGAATTTTAGCAACCCATGCAAATGGCCCCCTGAACTACCTCGTTTACACTATAGTTGCTACCTGCTAACTGTTGTTGTTGAACACCAAGAGTGAAGGTTGTTGATTGCCAAGTAGCCTGAGATTATCAACCCATTACCGAGACATTTCCTCACCCAGCCCTTTTAGCTTGCATTTCAAAATGCAAAATGCAAGTTGGGAATGGGTCGTTACAAATATTGGATTCACTAGGCCTTTTCAGAATGCATTTCAAAATTCAAGCCCGTTTGGGTTGCATTTCGAGAATCAAGTTGACACGGGCCTCAGTTATTAGGGTGTATATCCTCTTGTCACACCTTAGTGGCTTTCTAGAGTGTCACCTAATTAGATAAAAAATTATGTCCTCAACCTAGTGCTTGCAAGGAACAACTGAACCGGGTGCCTACAACAACCTCACAAGAGAAAAAGGGACTTGTGCTACCATCTTTGCCATAGTGTTAGTGACGTCGTGTAACAAGAGAATTTGAGATGGATTCTATCCCATGAGACCCTACCAAATTGTCAAGCCCATAGTTGTATAGTCCCTTGCAGACAACAATGAACACCAATGGATAGCGAGAAGATGAAGAAGATAAGAGAGATTTTAATGTCATGGGTACAATCCCAAGAGAGGTGTGGTCCCTCACATATTCTAGGCTAGGAATAGTGGTATTGAGTCAATAGACATATATTCCAAGCTAAAGAATAGTGGTATTTCTAGAGAAAAATAATCTTTTGTGCATGGATGAGTTTTAAACCATTCATTGTAGTGTGCAAGGAAGAAATTTTCAAACTCATGTGACATATGATAACATTGTAAACATAGTGTACCATAAGGAAAAATTTCCCATGAATTTTTACTTGGGATCCATGTCACCTAAATAGAATTTCCACATTAAGAAAATGTGAAGGAAGAGGGAAAATTCAAAAAAAAATTAAAGTATGGTCAATGTATTCAATTCTTGCTTTACTTTTGCTCGCTTTTTTCCTCTCGCTCGCTTTTTATCGCTTGTTCAATAATAGAACCCCTAAATGAGGCAATTATTAGTGCAAAAGAAAGACGGCACATATCGTATGTGTGTCGACTATAGAGCACTAAATAGGATCACTATCAAGAATAGGTTTCCCGTTCCACGGGTAGAAGTCCTATTTGATAAGCTACAAGGGTAACCTACTTTAGTACGATTGACCTAAAAAGTGGCTACCATCAAATAAGGATACTTAATCAAGACATTGTAAAGACCACATTTTGCACTACGTTTTGTCTTTACGAATACATTGTCCTGCCTTTTGGCTTGACCAAGGCACCAACCACATTTAACCGCTTGATGGAGAAGCTATTTAAGCCTCACCGAACCTTTATTGGAGTGTTCTTTGATGATATCATCATCTACTCTAATTCACTAGACAAACACAAGCAACACCTCTAGGTAATATTTCAAGTCTTATGAGAGAATAAACTTCATATTAATCAAAAGAAAAATGAATTTTTCTTACAAGAGATTCACTAATTAGGTTAGATTATCTCTCAAGGAATCTACATGAACTGAGAATCTTTTTAGGTATGTGCATACTATAGACGCTTCATAGAAAAGTTCTCACAAATCGCGGGATCATTACATGACCTAACAAAGAAAAACGTTAGGTATACATGGTCTATCAAGTAGAAAAATGCTTTCAAAAATCTTGAAGAAAAGCTTATCTCTTAACCTATGCTTACATTGCCGGAGGTCCAATGTGACGCTTGTGGTGATTGCCTTGGAGTTGTTTTGCTCCAAGAAGGGCACGCCATAGCCTATGAAAGTCAAAGGCTTGACCCTGTCGAGAAAGCTCTAGGCATAAATGCAAAAGAACTCATCGCAGTTCTACATGCCGTAGACTCATGGAAGCACTATTTATTGGGGACTCCTTTCATTCTGCGGACGGATCACCAAAGCCTTAAGTACTTCATGACGCAGACCAAGATCTCCGACAAACAAATGAGGTGGGAAAATTTCCTTTCCCAATTTCATTTTCATATTGCTCACATTGCTGACAAGCATAATCAATAGCCAACGCACTCTCAAGACGACCGAGAGTGAATGCGGTTTCCATAGGAACTTACAATGATCTATCTTCTATGATAGATGAGTACTCTATTGATCCCCATTTTAGAGATGTGATTTTAGCCCTTGCACTAGGGAAGAAAGAGGAACCATTTACTTTACAAGATGGTTATCTTCTCTATGGAAATAGACTATGTGTTTCTTACTCACTACATAAGAAAGTAATGTATGAATCTCATGCTCCACCTTATGCGGGGCATAGAGGGATTCATTCTACCTTAAAAGGGATAGAAACATATTTCTACTGGCCTGCCATGAAAGCAAACATACAAGAGTATGTTTCTAAATGTGTGGTATGACAAAGTTTGATAGAGCGAAGCAACCTAGAGTGATTCAACCTTTGCCAATCCCTTATTCACCATGGGAGAGTATATCCATGGATTTTATCTTTGGATTTCCTAAGTCTATCCATGGCAATATGAGAATATGGACGATAGTAGACAGGTTCAACAAATAAGCTCATTTTATACCTGTCAAAAAGACTCTCAAAGCCCATCAAATGGCAACCCTCTTCATATCACAAATCTTCAAGTACCATGGATTGCCAATGTCCATAGTGTTGGATAGAGATCATAGGATGACCAGTAATTTTTGGAAGGGTCTCTTTGAGAATTTAGGGACAAGGCTAAATTTCTCTTCGGCCTATCACCCTGAAACAGATGGCCAAAGTGAAATAGCTAACCTAACAATTCCTGATCTAGTAAAAGCCTGTGTAATGGAAGTAGATCAAAGGTCCAAATGGGAGAAGTACTTACCGTTAGTGTGGTATGCCTACAATAATACTGTACATACCTCCACATGAAAAGCACCTTTTGAGGTAATTGAGGGAAGATCCAAAAGTCCCCTGCTACTTAAGGTACATGGAAAGATTTTCGCTGCAAATGAGTATAGCCGAGGCCTACAAGAATCTTTCCAAAAGATTAAGGATGCTATCTCTATCTCACAACAAAGGCAAAAGGCTGCTGTTGATAGACAAAAAAAAACCAAGCCTTTAAGGAAAATGATTGGGTCTTGCTTAAATTTACCAAAGCTCGATTAAGGCACACGACGGGCAAGAATCCTACGGGACACCAAAAATACTATGCTAAGTTAGTAAAAAGGTACTATGGTCCCTCCAGATTCTTAGACCAATAAATGAGATGGACTATCAACTTAAGTTGCCCAGTCATTGGCTCATACACAATGCTTTCCATGTGAGCCTACTAAGGCCTTACAAAGGAGAGCCACCTTAAGAACCAACTATTGAAGACCCACCACAGATCGAGGACCAAGAAGAGGTGCTGCAACGCGAGTCCATTCTTTGACATGAAGACAAGGTATTGAGAGGAGGTAAGATTATCCGACGGTATCTTATTAATTTTAAGAACTATCCTTTTGAAGATGCTAGATGGATGCAAGGCATATAATTAAAGGATAACCTAAACCTTGTCAATGCTTACAATGCTTTCCTAGAGTAAGTAAATGTAAAAATATCTAAAATGAAAAAAGTTTTTGTCTTATAAGACTCTTTTTTTTTTAGTTTTGCACAACAAGTATGCATGCTTAGGATCAAGTTTGCAAAGATGACGTCTTCCAAACACCAAGTAGAGCTTGTCACTCTACTATGGAAGATTGATAGGACTAATGCACAGACATGTTTGCGGCAGCTCAGGCTCTCAAGCACCAAATGGATTAGTCATCCATTTTGGAACGATGTTGTAGGGAAAAACAGGGATCCTTTACCCGCTAGAAAAAGGACTAATGAATAGTCTTTATTTTCTCCACCTCATAGTCGAGGATGACTATGATTTCAAGAGAGAGGTAATGTCATAATAAATAATATCTAATTCTCCTAAATGATTTTCTCATGTTAAATTGATCATTTAATATGGGGAAGTATCAGGGGAAAAAAAGAAATATTGTTTAGGCTGACAGACTGGTCTCACAATAGGGATCAAAAGGAGGGAAAATAGGGATCCAAAGGGGGGGCCATCTACAAAAGAGCAATGTGCATCAATGGGATTCAAAGACCCTAAGCTTCAGCCCATTAAGACTTCCAAAATGCTAAGATTCCAAAATTCAAAGGTTATGTCCAATGGTCAAGCTTAGGGTAATTTGGATGCTTGTGGGAAGACTCAAAAGTCTTCCCACATCCCTATCCTTGAGGGGGCGAGCCCGTTTAGTAGGGGATGGGAGAGAAACACACACACACACACACACACACACACACACACACACACACACACACACACACACACACACACACACACACACACACTCTTGCAAGATCCCTTTACACAAAGGGCATAGTGGACACATGTCAGCTCCCTAGCCCAATTTCCCCCAAGGTACATTCAAATCCTATTGGGTGGCCATAGAGGTGGATATTAAGAATATTGGAAAGTCTCCCAAGGGGTCCAATGAGCATTCATCAGCCCAATGGCTTGCCCAATTCCTATTGGCTAGAAGACTAAGGGGTGAAATGAGAGTTTAATTACATTATTTAAATACCTAAAGCTCTCCAAAAAGGGGAAAGGGGGACACATGTCACAAGGCTATCACTTATGCTTCTTAATTATCATTGGCTAAGCTTTGCACGGTCCAATAGGATGAAAGCATGTGCAATTAGCAAGAGGGATTGACCAAGAGAGAGAGTGACTGATTTTTGCAAGGAATTATCACTTACACACTCACACAAGCTCATGTGTGAAATAAAGAAGACCATCTCTCCTTCTTAAGCTTTAATGGAAAGCTCATCATCCACTCCAAGCTTGTGACAAGGGAGGCCTACACCAACAACTCTTGGATTTGTGATGTAAATCCAACCAAGAGCCAGATCCAATGCATGCTCATCTCCTCTACGATGCTAATTACTAAGCTATACTCAGCTATTATGAGTGATAATTTGAGGAGACATACTTCTTTCTCGTAAGAATACACTTTCTTCCTCTTGATCTACTCTCATACCCCGATAGCTCTCACCATCTTCGAAGGTGTGTGAGGTATTGGGTCTGAGACCGTGAGGGAATTGATGTTGTGTTTTACAAGTGTGAGCTTGGTGCTTGAAGCTTCCATCTTCATTGCATCAGCAAGTGATTGAAGGAACACAAATTAGTGTATTGTAAAATGTCTCCCTTGATGGGGGAAACCTATACTACAAAGCCTTTTGAAGGGGGGACCACCTCCATGTAAACCCGGTCCTCAACTGCTATCAATAGCTTAATTTCTCTCTTTTTTGGAAGTATTGTTCATGCCTATCTAGCTAGATGTTATGCTTTTTTTGCTCTCTCCATCCAAGAACTCTTGCTATGCTCATTAGGAATCTATTCTAATGAAATGCTCACTATGTCTATGTTAATTTTTGCTACACCTAAGTTACTAGACGATTAAATGTTACACGTACAACCGTAATGTAGAGCTGTCCCAAAATCAGAGGATCGGAGGAATGCTCCTGTACAAAAATGTTTTGCTCATCACAGACATCCCCTACAGTTACCTTAACATTTTCACATGCACCATAGAGGTCGCCTGGAAGCATGTTGACAGCTTGAATCCGCCAACCGTGGTCCACATAAATTGTCCATTTTCCCCTTTTGTGCAAGCTTTTTTCCATCAGATTTATCTCTGAGCCATGGTATACAAGTGCTAAGACCGGCTCTTCAATGTCTCCAAGCTTCAAAATAGTGACTCTTGGGTATAATTTCATTGTCCTCCTCCTCATTGAAATGAACATTTCTTACCTCCGGTACTATCGGGTTTGAAACCACCACAGGTCTCAACGCCTCATCTTCAAGATCTTGAAAGTCATCTTCATAATCATCCAAAATTGCTTCAGTGTGTCAAATCATTTGGCTCTTAACTGACTCTGGATCCTATTCACTTGGTATTTGCCTCTTTCTTTTGATAATACCGATAATATCTTCATGGAACTCGCGCTTGGAAATTCCTTGAATATCACCCAATGTGAGCTGCTCTTTACTGTTAAGGATGCGCTCTTTAAAGACCTTCTTTAGATCTGTTGCTTAATTCAATATATTTTGATTTTTAATTTTTTAATTTTTTTAATTTTTTTAATTTTTTAAAATTTTTAATTTTTTAAAATTTTTAATTTTTTATAAAGGCGACGACCGCGCGCGGTTTAGGTGACCCTTTCTTGGCCACACACACTGTCAGCACCTACCTAACCTCTCTGTCAACAGCTCACAGCTCACTACCTTATCTACTTACTAACAGTGCTGCTAACCACGAACTAATCTACTAACTAATCTGTTAACCACTCTGCTAACTGCTAACTGACAGTGAGCTAACTGTCCACCTACTTCCTCTCTCACTACCTTACTGTGCAAAGACTGTGTGCAGGCAAACCTTAACAGAAAACTGTGTACAGACTGTGTGCAAACAGAAATTGCTAACTGTCTACCTACTTACTCATTCACTGCGAACAAGCTAACGACTACTAATTGTGCAAAGACTGTGTGCAAACAGAAAACACAAGATTATGTAGAAATCACAGAACTTGCAGACAATACAGAAATTAACAACTTGCAGACAATACAGAAATTAACAACTTGCAGAAAAATAACTCATTCCTCTTCCTCTTCCTCTTCTTTCCTACTACAAACAACTCATAGAAGAAGCACAAAGTGCCTCTTGGGCTTAGTGCAGGGCGATTCCCCGACAGCGGCGCCAAAAATGTGCGGTCCTTGCCGCACTGTCGAAGTAAGGGACTTGCCTAACACTGTGTGCGAGCCACAGACGGCTCCAAGCACACAACTAGCTTAACTAGTAAGCTCAAAAGAGGGCAATGGTGTGTCACTCACCGCTCTATGCTCCTGTCGTGGAGGATTCCTCGCCGCGAAGAAGAAGGAGACGCCGCTACGTCGTGCTCAACTGCTTCACTGCCGTCGTGCCGCCACAATGCTCGATCACACACACTCTCTCTCTCTCTCTCTCTCAAGTACACACACACACACTAGTACACAAGGAGATGGAGCAAGAGCACTCTTCTTGCATTGCACAAATGAGAGAATGAGTGAATTTTAGGTTTAGTTGGCTTTTATATGAGCTCACCCCATTCACACTTGGGCGCCCATGCTTAGCCAACTAATCCCTTGAATGTCCCAGTTAGAGTGCGCCTCTCATCGGCGATCACTCTTACCCTTTTCCTATTGGACCGACAAGCCCGGTACCTGACTCTACAAGTAAATAATACAACGTCCGTCTCGTAGGTGATAGGGTGTCCGTGAGCCGTGAGGGTTAACAGTATCCTCTCAATACTCCCAGTGGTTGTACTGGCATCAAGGGAGTCATATCTGTAGCTGTTTGTCGACCCATTCTTTGGCATATGTCACAAGTTTTATAAAAACTTATGACATCAGCAATCAGTTTTTGCCACCACAGACCAGCTTGCAGAATCTTCTTATAGGTTACTTCGTTGAAAAAGTGTCCACCAGATTCACCATTATGCACTTCTGAAATTATGACGATGAAACAAGCAAAGGAGAAGATGACTTACTTGTCGTGTCGAAGCCTTTTCCTGGTGTCGCTAGCAAGGCTAGCTGACAGTCAACTGTCTCTTCAGAGGTCAAGGTTTGCGGCTGTAGTGAAGAAACCTCGGAGCTTGGCGATGGCGAATGGTTAATAGGAGGAAAGCGTCGCGCAGGGGATTTATGAGGAAAAATGCTAACTCTCCTGACTGTTATACGTGTTTGCGCCATAAAATCTCCACCACTTGCCGTTCCTAGACTTGTGTGCGTTGCTGCTATCGTGGCAGACATGCATTGGACAAGACTGCGATCGATCCTTGAAATAATTACTATTGGCGTGCCATTTGACCGTTGGGTGCTTAAAAATTGGAAAGTGTGTCTCCACTGATACTGGACCTATTTCCAGTTTGGCTCTACCATACTGGTACTGATTATAAGGTCAGCCTGATCTGGTTCTTCTAGAACTGGTTACACATGAAAAAGTCCAAAAATGTTTGATTCTGGTATCTCTTGATCAGCAAGTTCCAGTTCCTTAGTACCTTGTTCTGGCCCAGTTTCTCCGGTTTCTGAATAATAAAGCTTGATCTTTGCCTCATTATATACTCCTGGCAACAACAATCCAGATAAATCTTTCAGCCTGATTGTGCCATTGGAGAAGACCCAGTCTACCTCAAATGGTCCTGCCCAGGCAATCTTCAGGTTTGGCTTCTTTGGACCCAGTTTAGACTGATATAGAAGCACTAAGTCTCCTTTCTGGAATTCTCGAACTTTAATTCGGAGATCATGCCAGTGCTTCCTTCGTTGTTGAACAATTTCTTGTTCCAACATAGCCCTTTGCCTAAGTTCATCTAATTGCATCAGTTCATCTAGCCTCTTTTTAAGATTATGGTTGAAGTCTAACCCATACTTCACAGCCATTCTCAGGCTGGGGATCACAAACTCCATAGGAACCACAGCTTCAGTACCATACACCATTCTGAATGGTGTCATTCCAGTAGTCACCTTATAAGCTGTCCTATAAGGCCATAGAGCAGTCTGAAGTTTCAAATCCCACTGGTCTGGTTTCTTTTGCACCACCGTAGTGAGAATAGTCTTTATTGTCTTATTTCTACTTTCAGCTTGTCCATTGCATCTGGGATAGTAAAGAGTAGATTTCCGATGCTTGACTGAAAGCATATCCAAGGATTTCCATAGTGTCATTGATAAAATGTGTTCCTTGATCGGTCACAATCTCTACTGGACATCCATATCGGCAGACAATATTCTCAAATAGAAACCTTGCAGTTGACTTGGCTGTGTTGTCAGGAAGAGCCTTAGCTTCAACCCACTTGGTAGCATAACAAGTAGCCATTACTATGTACTTGTTCTTCCTGGGAGTAACCTTCTTAAAAGGTCCCATAAAATCTAGTCCCCATTTTATGAATACTCCCAGTGGTTGTACTGGCATCAAGGGAGTCATATCTGTAGCTGTTGGTCGACCCATTCTTTGGCATATGTCACAAGTTTTATAAAAACTTATGACATCAGCAATCAGTTTTTGCCACCACAGACCAGCTTGCAGAATCTTCTTATAGGTTACTTCGTTGAAAAAGTGTCCACCAGATTCACCATTATGCACTTCTGAAATTACTTGCATTCTTCCTTCCATAGGGACACATCGTCGAAGTATACCATCAACACCTAGTCGATAAAGTAATCCTCCTATGATAGTAAATTTCAGGCTTTTTATGATCAGAGCTTTCTTCTGATTCTGCTTCCAATCCTTTGGAAAGGCACCTTGGGAAAGGAATTGATAAATATCATACCATTCAGGATCCACTGATTCTTCTGCCTCTAACTGAAATAAATCAACATCCACTGGTTCATCTCTCAAGGGTGATTCTGAATATCCTTCCGTACTTCTTGAAAGAAAATCAGCTCCACAATGGTTTCGGCCAGGCTTATGGAAAATTCTGAATTCAAATTCCATAAGGAACATCATCCATCTTATCAGCCTGCCTTGAATAATGACTTTATTAATCAGAAACAGAAGAGCTTGATGGTCCACATAAAAATGGAATAACTTTTCCAGCAGGTAATGCCTGAACTTTGTAGCATTGAAAACCATTCCAAGGGCTTCTCTCTCAGTAGTCGTATAGCCTTGTTTAGCCTGACTGAATCTGCGACTAGCAAAATAAGCCGGATAGTCTGTTCTTCCATCTGGCTGAGCTAATATTGCCTCCATTGCCAATCCCGAAGCATCTACATGTACGTGGAAAATAATATCCCAATTTGGCTGCCTAAGGACTGGTTTACTGGTAATGGCTTTTTTTAGATTCTAGAAACTCTCCTCGCATTCAGCAGTCTAGTTGAACTTACTGTTCTTCTTTGTAAGCTGATATAGTGGTACTTCTTGAGAAGCAACCAATGTCAATTTTCAAAAGTCTCAGTTATTTGCTGACCCAAACAAAAACTCAATGGAGCAACCCAGGAAAGCAAAGGTATATCATCCCATGTACATTAAAGTAGGAGAAAGGAAAGAAAACATTGATCCTAAGTAGTGTAGTAAAATTTAGTGATCCCATGTGGATTGAAGACGGAAGATCAACAAAGAAAGAAAAACACATGGGATAGATAGTTTCACAGAATAGTTTACAACAGGCTGTCCAACAACTATATAATCTACAAGAGTGGATTCATAAAGCTCGACAAACGGTAACATGTAAATTGCAACGGTTTGAAGGTCGAGATATTTCTAAATTTTGCAATAACTACGAGCAGGAATTGGAAGATAAAGGAATCAGAATGCAGTGGAAGGATTTCATCTAATTGCAGTGTTGGAACTTAGTGGCCAAATTAAAGAGATTGAGGCAGCTCAAGGACCAAATTGGCAGGAATTCAAGAAGGCACTACATGAGGAATGTTTTCTTGAAGATTTGCAAAGGGTAACCAGAAAAAGCTTTGGGAAGTGGATGCATAAGAAGAATAAAAATTTATCTACACGAGAGTTGCTGCGAGAGTTTGAGAAGAAATTTCACCAATTATCCTCAGCAGAGCAGCATTTGATGAAGGATCAAAAGTTGAATTTTTTATTCAGCCTGTTGATCCATGGCTTCAGAAGAGTTTGGTGCAGCTTTTGGAGGATTCAACAGGTGAATTGGGATTAACCTCTGCCTAGAGGATAGTCACTGAAAGTAGTGAATATGATTGTGAAACGGTAGATGAGAGTTAATAAGCTGATTGTGGCAGATGTGATGGATGTTGTTGAAGAGGATTCTAAGGATAATTCATCCTCAGTAGTACCCAAAGTGGAGGAGCCAATTCTTGACAAACTGGTGAAAGGTATTCAAGAGTTAAATTTAAATCTTAAAGCTGTAAAACTTGAAGGGTTAGCTACAAAAGGGTCTACTTTCGAGTCTAAGCAGCAACCACCATGCAAGGGTTGGAAAAATCAACGCATGTGGTGCAATAGTTGAGACCATAGATATGTTAAGGAGTGTGATGACTTTGATGAAGCCTATAAAATAAATGTGGTTTTCTAGAAAGGCGAGAAGGTTCACCTCAAGGAAACAGGTAAGATGCTCTGCTTGAACTTTGGCAGGGGTGGAATGAAAAGGCTAGTGGAAGAAATGCAACATAACGTTTCTCTTGTGGAAGAATCCACATATGGATTGCAAGTTTACGGGAAATGAGATGACGAAGGAGCAAGTGCAAAGAGCCAACTATGGACTTATTCTTTGAAGACAGCAGAAGCAAGTAAGGTAACTTATGTGAAACTATGACAAGTATGGAATTCTATTTGAGAAACCACAAGGTGGACTGATCGAGTGGATTCTGTCTCAGTACATGCATTTATTGCTAAGTCTGAAGCTAATGAGGCTATGATGATGGAAGAGAAGCAAAAAAGGGATGAAGAAGTTGTAGGGACATCCAAACGGGCAACGAGATCCAACAGCCAAGAAAGAGGAAGGGCTGGGAAGACCATTCACGAGACAGTTGAAAATGGTCCAGGATTGGGGCTACGATCACATATACCTAAGAAATATGGAAACCACTACACGTGTGAACCTGAGAGACCATAGCTACAAAGATGTGAACCGAACACCGGTAGAGGAGTTTGGTTCAGCTACTTTGGCGGGATCCGAATTTCCAGCTTGGTTAGGTAAGCCCAAGGAGTTATGGATGTGTGGAGCCTCGAAATGTGGAAGTCTGAGGCGAGAAGAATATGTTTTAGAAAGGGCTATCGAAGACGAAACTTATATAGGAGAACCCTTTCCAGAGGACACGCTTGAACCATTAGAATGGACACACATTCTAGCAACCCTAGGTGTTTGTGCAATTCCGGATGGTCCCACAACGAAATTTTGCGACAAGGACGAGTACGACGTGGTTCCGTACTTCATGCTGAGAACTACACTCGAAAAAGAAACTGAAAAGAACGATACATTGGAAAAGGAAGATGAAGAAGAGGTGTTTCACGACATTCCCGATCATCGAGAGTGGGGAAATGAAGCAGACAACGAGTCAACGGACAATTCAAGCGAAAACGAAGAAACTATAATGGATGTCCGATTTTATGATTTTCCGAACCAAACTAAACAATGCCAGAAA
The DNA here is from genome assembly GCF_014529385.1 of Adiantum capillus-veneris. Lineage (NCBI taxonomy): Eukaryota > Viridiplantae > Streptophyta > Polypodiopsida > Polypodiales > Pteridaceae > Adiantum > Adiantum capillus-veneris. Next base: position 89,284,488 of record NC_140933.1, on the reverse strand, counting down.
TGCTATAGAGCAAAGAGAAAAACAAAGGGGGTTGGAACCAATCCGATGCCTAGAATAAGAGGAAAAAATCAATTCCTAATGCTAGTAAAGGCGGAAGATTGTGTTAAGGACAAGATTTCTGGAAGAATGAGAGGCAATGAGCAAAAGAGCTTACGAAAAGACAAAAGAAGCTCAAGAAATCAAGTTCAAAAGAATGAAACGAAAACTGAAACAGAAAAATCAGAAAAGAACAAGCGCAACAGAGAACACACGGAGTCCAAGTTAGAACATAGAAACAAGTACAGAGAGCTCAAGAAAACTCTGAAAGAAGTTTGGACGACAGAAATTGAGAGTGGAGAGGACGAAAACGCCAAAATCAAGGAAAACATGGATGTTCCCTCTCACTACAGGAAATTCACAATAGAGGATAGGAAGGTGGTATTAACCCAACCTATTCGAGAGAGAGGGAAGAACGAATCTTATGACGGACCGGAGGATGCAAAAAAAGTTGATTTAGCAGCTCCAGGTGAGACACCTAGACCGGTGTACATAGCCACAGATTTGTCTCCAGGCGAGGAAGAGAGACTTTTGAGTCTTCTCAGAGAGTACAAGGATGTGTTTGCATGGTCTTATAAGGACTTAAAGGGAGTTGACCCATCAATATGCCAACACACAATCCCACTAAAACAAGACGCAAAGCCTAGCAAACAGAGACCATACACATATAATGATACGTTTGCTAAGCGAATCAAAGAAGAGATAGATAAGCTAATGGAAGCTGAATTCATATACGAGATTGAACACACCGATTGGGTATCTTCGATTGTGGTGGTACCCAAGAAGAACGGAAAACTCCGAGTGTGTGTCAACTTAAAGAAAGTGAATGCTGCAACAATCAGGGACAATTATCCCCTGCCGATAACTGATCATGTTCTAGAGCGTGTATCAGGGAAAACAGCATACTCCTTTCTTGATGGTTTTTCAGGATATAACCAGCTAGCCATAGCACCGGAAGATCAACATAAAACAGCTTTTGCAACGGAGTGGGGAATTTATGCTTATCGGGTTATGCCTTTTGGTCTAACCAATGCTCCCGCAACCTTCCAGAGGCTGATGACGCATGCTTTCAAAGAATACTTAAGGTTGTTTCTAGAAATATACATGGATGACTTATGTGTACATTCTCTTCTGAGAGATGAGCATCTAGAACACCTAAGAAAAGTATTTGAGAAATGTAGGACATATCGCATTTGTCTCAATCCTGAGAAATGTGTGTTTATGGTCCGACAGGGCAGAATTCTGGGACATATTGTTTCACAAAACGGAATATCCACGGATCTAGAGAAGATAAAAGTTATAGTGGATATGCCTAGACCAACCAATGCGAAACAAGTACAGAGCTTTATGGGACATTGCGGATATTATAGACGATTCATTTACATGTATACTATAATAGGCCAACCACTTTACAGGCTAATAGTGAACTTTCAATGGACAGAGGAGTGTGAGGAATCATTCAAGAAATTGAAAGAGACACTCATTACTGCTCCAGTCTTCAAATCACCAGATTGGGAGAAGATATTCCATGTGCATATAGATGCTTCGGCATATGCAATAGGATGCATTATGGCTCAGCCAGAAGAAGGAAACATGGATTTTCCTATCTGTTACGCCAGTCGACAGCTCAACAATGCAGAGAAGAATTACACCACAACAGAGCGAGAGGGATTAGGAATGATATATGCTATGAAGAAATATCGGCATTATCTTCTAGCCAACAAGTTTGTGTTTTTTACGGATCACCAAGCCTTGCTCTACCTAGTGAATAAACCATGCAATACCGGGAGAATAGTGAGATGGTTCATTATCTTACTGGAATTCGACTTCACAGTAGTAGTAAAGAAAGGAAAAACACATCTCAGAGCTGATCATCTTTCGCGATTGACGAATGGAGAAGACCCTATAGGAGTAGATGACGACATGCCAGACGCGTACTTGTTCAACATAGAAATGATACCGAAGTGGTCTCAAAATGTTGTTAGCCTATTAACCTATGGAGGAGAGTTTGATAGAAGAGAATATAACCAAAAACATATTGCTATTCAGCAATCCAAGAATCTTCAATTGGTTGCAGGAAGGTTGTATCAATTGGGAAATGATCATGTTTTACGACTATGCATCAATCCTGAGGAATATAATATATATCTGCGCGAAGCACATGTTCAAGAATGTGCATTTCATTGTTCAAGAAGGAACACATATAGGAATTTGTTACAATTGGGAGTCTACTGGCCAGGAATGAAAGAAAGCGTACATGAATATGTCACTGTATGTATTGTATATTCATCAAAACCGCCAGCAGAGTATTCGACATTATATCAGATAATGATCGCTCCGGAATGGAATCAGTATATTGTTGAATATCTCACAAATAGAACTTTCCCAGAAGGAACGTCAAAAGCTCGTAAGAAATCTGTAGAGATAGAAGCTAGAGATTACGCTTTAATAGGAGATCAACTCTATAAGAGAGGTAAAGACAACCAGCTTAGGATTTGCGCATCAGAGTTTGAGTATGTGATAATCCTGGAGCAAGCTCATGGAGGAGTAGGTGGAGGCCATTTCTTAGGTGATAAGACAGCAAAACTTGTCTTAGCCGCAGGAATATGGTGGCCAACATTACATATGGACGCTGAGGAATACGTTAAACGGTGTGATGACTGTCAGCGGACCAAAGTACCACTTAAAAGAGATGATATGCCGCTTAGACCAATGATGGGGGCAAGAGCTTTTGCAAAATGGGGGATTGATTATGTCGGACCCATTTCACCTCCTACATATAAGACTCATGCACAATACATCGTTGTGGCTACAGACTATCTAACAAAGTGGGTCGAAGCAAAGGCAACTCAAAAAGCAGATGCCAGGACCACGGCACAATTTCTATATGAATACGTCTTTGTACGATATGGATTGCCAATAGAAATTGTGAGTGATCGACGCACACATTTTATAAATGAAGTGATAGAGATCCTTCTAGATGAATTCATGGTAATCCATAGGAAATCAGCCCCGTATCATCCACAAGCAAACGGACAAGCTGAAGCAACAAACAAAACCATATGCACGGTCCTCACGAAGATTGTATCTGAGTCGAGAACTGACTGGGACCAGAAGTTGCATTCAACATTATGGGCATATAGGGTAGCATATAAAACATCAATAGGAACGACCCCATATAACATGGTTTTTGGGCTAAATGATATCTTACCAATAGAATTCTTGATTTCAACCTTAAGGGTGGCTAAGGATCTAGAGTGGACAGGGCACAAGCTTTCTGATAGAATAGATGACCTGGAAAAGCTAGACAAGCTTCGCCTAAAAGCAGTAGCTTCTATCTACGCTCAAAAAAGGCGACAAAAGGAATTTTTTGATAAGCATGTGCGGACTAAAGAGTTTAAGGTTGGGGACTATGTCCTAGTTCACACTCTAAAACAGCATGCTAAGAAGCTTAAAAAGCGAGGGATGGGACCTCTGGTGATTAAAGATCTATCACCAAGTGGAGCCGTCAAGCTTGCTACATTAGACGGAGAAGAAATGCCCAATTGGATTAGTGGATGCAGAGTGAAAAAGTATCTTTTGCTGCTAACCCAAGACATGCTTCTCAAAATACATCAAGAAAAGCTGCGTGTCCAGAAAAAGAAAAAGATTGTGGAGGAAGCGTAAGCCGAGGCGAAGGAAAGAATGGAGAAAATAAGACTACTGCGTCAGAAACAGCGCAATGAAGGAGCAATACGAATAAACGCAGTCAGTATAACAGAAATGGATAATGACAAAGAAGAACCCATCATTGAATGCAAAGTAGGAACCAACCAAATCAAAGCCAGAGCACTATTGGATTCAGGAGCTCAAACTAACCTACTTTCACTCAGTTTGTATAGACAATTGACAAATGCCACTAAATTACAAACTGCCAAGCAAGAGTTAAAGAGTTACTCTGAGAATTCAATCAAAACTGTCGGATGCACAGTTTTACATATACAGATTAACCAGTATGTGTATCCTCATATGTTTTACGTGGTTGAAGACCAAGCTACACAACATCCATTATTGCTAGGACAACCATGGCAGAAGCAATACAATGTAATGATTGACTGGAGTTCTAAATCAGTGCTTATTAAATACGAAGGTGAAAGTCAATCAGTTAAGTTCACCAAAGGAGAAGAGCCAACTCCAAAGGACGAATCCAAAGACAAAGGTAAACAACAACCAGAGAAAAAGAAGAAGCAATGGCAACCAAAAGTTTCTATACAACCGGATTACTCTTCGACGAGGAATTCTCAACAGTGGATAAGGAAGACAAGCAATAATATAACAGCTCAACCTTTGGAAAAAACGGAGTCAAAATTGGTATGGAGACCAAAAAAGGTTGTGCCAGAGAACACAAAGGTGGAAAACAGAGTCTTCAATACCAGACAACAGAGTGATTCCAGACAATCAAGGACAGTGAAACAGATCTGGATTCCAAAGAAGTTCATGACGGCACAAAGCTATAGCAAGCAAATTTGGATCCCAAATATTTGTAAACAGGAACTCCCTTCAGTACAATCAACGGAAACTCCTAGGTATTTCAAGTCGAAGAAATCAACACAAAGAACAAAGCAGGTTTGGGTCGCAAAGAGTTTGTGGCAAGCACAAGTGAAGCGGAAGCAGATTTGGATTGTAAAAAAGAACAACAAAGTAAAGAAGAATCCATCTACTGATTCTACTACCGAAGTGCCAAAACCAACCCAAAACCCGACCACCAATCCTTCAATCAAACAAAGAGCAGCTTTATTGGAAAGACTGTTGTATCATCGCTCTACAATTGCATTGGGAACTTATGACCAAAACAACTACAATGCTTCGCCCACAGACACTTCATAGTTGTCCGGGAGGACTCAGACTAGGAGGGGGGGAGGTATACAGGTATACAGGAGTTACAAAGCAGCTATAAGCGCCAAAAACAAAGAAAAACAAAAATTATATTACAAGGGCAGTGTCTTACATGATTTTGCAATTTTTATGTTTGATTGCGGATATTGATAATATTTATGCCCTTATATACCTTGTTTTGCAACAAGAAGAGATCAAATGATGAATTTGGGTCTCTAGACGTGTAAATATCACAAAATAAGAGTGTTTTTGGAGCTAAAAAGTGAAAAAAAGTGGTAATCCAAGTCCAGAAATCACAAATAATTGTATATTCATATACACAGAGTTACCAGCTATTTATTGTGTATGTTTGGAATTTTTTGGCTTCAATTTGCTTTTTTCCTTTATTTTTATGATTTTCTTGATAAAAGTAAAAGAAAAATAAAAAAAGCAAGTGAAACGAGATCAAAAAAAAGAAAAGAATAGATGGTGATGATCCTAATGACAAGGGCAACCTATGGTAAAAATTGAGTACAATTCGGGAAAAGTTGCGGAAAGCCCGAAATGACAGAATTTTGGCAAAGTGGACAGATTTCTCAGAAACAGGTCAAACGGAGTCCAAATTGAGAAATTTCAAATCCTAAAGTGCATTTCACGACGAGATAGGAGCACATGACAAATTTGGTAACAAGTGATCCGGGAAGTCCGAAGTTAAGCATTTTTCACTTCACTTTCAAGCTCATTCACACTATTACCTTCTTGGAGAGAGCAGAGAGCCACAGGAGCACAGATCTTCTACGACCTTCTACGACTTCCACGAGAGCTCAGAGGACACCAGACATGAGAGGTAGACTCGTTGCCATAAGCTTTTGATGCTTATCATTAACTTTTGTCGCGAAAACTGACAAAAACCAAGAAACAAGAGCAGACGGGGAATGGGGTAGAATGCTAGGTAGTGGCACAACCGCCTAACCAAACCTTGCAAGAACTTATAGGTGGGTTACCCTAGTATAGAAGATGGGTTTCTAACACTCAAAGCTCGAGAAAGAACGACTGGAAAAACCCTAGGTCAACAGAGCCTACAAGAGGCAAACAGGAAAAAGTTATCGAAACAACACGAAACTTCACAGGAAGTTCAACCACATCAAGGACAATGCAACCATAGAACATCTCCAAGTTTGAATCACAAAAAGTAGGTCGGAACAACCGATTTGGCTGCGGACACACAAAGCGTCATTTTGGCATAACGGCTGAAATTGACGACCGAATGAAATGAAACTTCACAAGCAGCTTCAAGTAACTATCGATGACTTATGTTTGCAAGCAAAACCCAAAAGAAAGTTGATTCACTTACCGATGGTGAAAAAGACGCTTTCGGGCAACCAAAGGGAGAAAGATGGAGAACGGGGAGCCAAAGTCAAGTTCAACCAAATAGATGGCTTCACAACATATCCAATGAGCTGGAAATGCAACTCTCGAGAAGAAAAGTTGAAGAAATTCAACTCCAAGACAAAAAGACGACTTCGGAGACTGAAATGCCTATAAGGGGGCTTTTTAGCTAAACTGATGACTTTTTAAGTTGAAAACTAGTTAGCAGGGCTTAGGGCACTAGCACAAAGCATTCTTTGCACAAAAAGACCAACATTTCAAGAAAAGACATCATACACGTATGATGTCTCACAGCATGAATTTCACATCCATTTCAACATTTGAGTGCATAGCCTCATTCCACATGTTAATCACATCCTATGAACCAAGTATCATGAGAATTGGAGTTAGAAAACCCAAGGAAAACCAAAAAGATGCAAAGTAGGCCATAAAATTGATTTTTGGTCCTAATTTTGTCAAAATAACTCCAAACTCATTGAAACTTTGTAGGATTGTTGTTAAACACATCTACAAGCTATCTGGAACCAAAAAGCACCATTTTGACACAAAAGACATCATACGCGTATGATGTCTATTTGCACTTACAGAGCCAAAACTGCTCATTTGTCATCATACATCCATTATATATATCTAATACATGCTACATATGAAATTTGGAACCATTTGGTCAAGAGGATCACCCCATTAGCCCAATTGAGGGAAAATCCTTCACCTAAAGCCTATTTTTCGCCCAAATCCAACATACTCAAGTCCAAACCAAGATTTGAGTAGGAACAGTCCTTCACTAGTACATGGGGAGTCCACAAAACCAATCCCATGCAAAATTGATGAAAAAGACATCATACGCGTATGATGTCTCCAGAGCCATTTTTAGCCCAAAATCTATCCAAACTTCATAAATCCAATGAATAAGCCTATCTAAAGCCAAATCCAAGCTTATAGAGAAATTTGGTCCAAAAATACACTAAAAGACATCATACGCGTATGACGTCTCACTATGTCATTTTGGCACCTCAGGGCTTCAACCACCAAACAGAAGTGATCTACATGCCATTTGAAAGTGAACCACTAAGTTTTATCCAATTTGGATCATAAAATCCAATTCCCTTTCAAAATTTTGCCAAGAGCCGAAACTGGACTAAATTGGCCAAAACTTGACCAAATGGGATCCAAACTCAAATCCAAGCATATGATAATCATGTATACACTATCAACTACAAGCACAACCAATATGAAGTCATTTTGACACGAAAGACATCATACGCGTATGATGTCTCCAGCATGATTTTGAGCCCATTTTGCATATTTTTTCACCTACCTTGCATCCTTAGGCCCTGAATAGCTCATGTTTCAATTTTCAAGTCATTTGGATAGTTAAAAGCTTCATTTCGGCTTTCAGTACTAAAAAGATGCTAACTTCTGAAATTGGAGTTACAGGATCTATGGATTCCACCAAGTCATCGGCAACGAAGAGAAAAAGACCGACAATCAAAGATGCTATTGCAGAAGCGGAACCATTTGACATTCCAGCAGAAACCCTCAAGCCAACCAAAACTTGGGTGGAGGAAGCAGTATTGGAGAAAGAGGGAAGAAAGATCTACCAGGGGACTTTCAGAGATCCTCAAGGGCAAGCGGTGGATGTACCGATGATCCCACAGGAATTGGTAGATTATAGCAGGTCAGAAGACATCAGCAGGTACCTCGAAAGGGCAAACTTGCACAGTTTCTTCACCTCGAGACCATCAGGTGTGGATACAAGAAGAGTGTACGAGTTGGTAACATCCATTCAGAAGGATGGAAAAGCCACATTGACAGCCATGGATGGAGAGAAGGTAGAAGTACAGATCACTCCACAGCTAATTGCAGACGCATTGAAGCTGCACAACAAAGGGAGCTCGGTCAGGGAAAGAAGGGAGGCCATAGAGGTCTATGGGCCCAAGAAACAGAATGCGACCTATGGAGATATGAAGGACCCAAGAGCGGCAACCCTTTGTCGAATGTACAACCAATTTCTTCATGTTTGCAGTAAAAGACCGCAAAAGTATACGACACCACCCCATGCCATTGCAACCACCATCACATGGGCATTAAAGAGCAATATGCCAAAAGAGGTGAATTACGCTCAACACATCCACGAGCAAGTAATTGCCATGCACAACAAGAAGCCAAAATACATAGGAGGAGCGGAAATTCTGACAAGAATAGCTTATGAAGCTATTGGAGCTAGAGATCAGTGGCCAAAGGCTCCCTCCCAGAATAAGTGTCTTAGAGAAGCCGACGAGGAGGAAGAACAGCCCGAAGTATCCAAGAGGGCATCCACAAGAGCACGCCGGAAACTAGAAGTAGTTTCAGAACCTGAAGAGGATGTGGACGAGCCACTTAAGAAGAAAGTAAAGAAGAAGGTTTCTCCCAAGCAAACCAAAAGTCAGAAAGCGGCAACAATGGAAAGATTAGTGGAGCAGTTTAGAGCGGAAAGAGCTCTGAAGGGTGACTTTGAAGAAAAGTGGGTGCCAGACCCCACTAAAGTCGGAACTAGCTCGGCCAGGCCACACATTGATCAATACGATCAATATATTAAAGCTTATGAGGAGTCAGAGGCTATTTTGGAGCAGCAACCTGTCGAGCCATACACTGAAGAGGAGGTACAGCAATTAAAAGCTGAGCTGAAAAAGGACGACAAGGGGAAAAGGAAAGTAGATGGGTCTACTAAGCCTCAAGAGAAAGATGGGCAAGCCGACAAAGGGAAAGCCAAGGAAGCTGAGGACAAACATCCCTCTATGACTGATGTACCAAGCCCGAAGAAGACGGAAAAAATTGTGGAAGAGACCACAGTAGAGGTGGACACAGATGTTTTGGAAAAGCCGGAAGCCGAGACCAAAGAAAAGAAGATAGATCCAGTTCAGCAAAAGAGAAATGATTATGAGGATCTGGTAGAGATAGGATACACCGAAGAAGATGCCCTTGAGGCAGTTTATGGGATCACCCTACAAAAACAAGATAAACGGAGAGGGACGGAGAAAAAGACAAAGAGTAAAAAAGAAAGTGAAGAGAAACTGGACGAACCAAAAATACTAGAAGAGCCAAAGCCAGTGGAGGTGGTGGCGGAAAGAGCTTTAGAGTTGACAGATGATGATGAAAAAGACATGCACATGGTGCATGAACTGCTCAGCAAGATAAAAGAAAGGTCCAAGGCAAAGGAAGTAGAGATTGAGACAGCCAAACAAAGGGAAGCGGAGTTGCAGAGAAATTTAGAGAATGCTATGACTGAATCTGAAAGTCATAAAGCATCACTCTATGATGCGAAAAACGAGAGAGACGACTTGATACTCCAACTAGCCGAGGCTTCAAGAGAAGTAACAAGTGCACAGGAAGCAAGGGAGCGGATAGAGGATGAGTTGGAGGCGGCTAAGGATGAGCTCATTGAGCTAAGGGAAAGAGTCGACCTCCAAGAAAGAACAATCACTAGACTCAGGTCTACCCCTAGAGCTAGCAGAGCAGGAACCGAACAAGAGGGAGCTATCGTACCAGTTTTGGAAGACCAGGTCAGAAGCTTACAAAGAGAGCTAAGATTAGAGCAAGTGCAAATGTTGCACATTGCAGAGGGATCATTGGCCGCAGAGGAGAGGCTCACATTAGAAAATCAAACACTACGGACAGAGAATGAGGCTCTCCGCAAACAGCTCCAAGATCTACAAGAGAAACAAAGAAGAGAGACAGAGACACCACACGAAGAATCAGGTGGAGCAGCCATAGAGCTATTAGAAACTGGAGAGGCAACCACAATTGAAGATCCAGCCCCAGCTCAAGAGGTGGCCTCGACTTCAAGAATCTCTGAAGAAGAAGAACAAAGGCTCCATGACCAAATAGAAAAGTCAGCAGAGGAGAATGCCAAGGTGGAAATGGAATGGGAGAGGAGACTCCTAATCTCCATTAGACTTCAGGGACTAGACACAAAAGTGCTCCATGAACAGTGGATGCAACCCAGCCTGCCTTTCCCTTTGATGAAATTTGAAGTGCTAAAGACGAAAAAGAGACTAGAAGTAGAGCAGTATGTCGCTCTTTACGAAGGCGACATCACAAAGGAGGAACAATCAAAGAAGATAGTAGATTCACAACCTAGATGGAGGAAAGGTTGGCTGAACAAATACCCAGCCTACCTCATCTACTTGGTGGAGGCACCAAAGGAGATCCAGGAGGATGCAACCTTCTACCCGGTGCCAAGAGTCAGAAACTGGAAAGAGCATGGCAGGATTGCAGAAAAGAAGCCAAATTGGCTTAATTATCCCAGGATGCCAAGACCAAAGACAGGAGAGAGAATAGGTAAAGCCTACATGGTGAAAACCCTAACGGGCACCATCAAGCTCTTTACTGGCTCTCCTGACCTTTCATGTCAGATGCTCAAGAAAATCTGCAGGACTCTCTTAGCTTGCATTGAAGTGTTCGCGCCAGATAAAGCCACGACCTCGAGTCTACTATCGACGGCCGACACGGTGTCTGATATGATGTACGATCTTTCATTGTAGCCTTCTCCAAAAGTGTTACACCTCCTATACCAAAGGATTATGTTTTTGCCTAGCTTCCACATGCAAACATTCGAAGAAGCTTTCTACACCGGCTTTTTCACCCACGAAAGCAAAATATTCGGCCCAACCTTGACCATCGGCAACCTACGATACGAATCACATTTGCAGATGCTCAAGACGACAGGACTTTATTGACCAAGCATGAAAGTCATGTCAGGGACGACATGAACGTGGGGGGGGGGGGGGGGGAGTGTTGAGCCAGCAGAGGATCACACCCACATTTTTGCTCACACTCATCATTTTGTAACCATTGATTGTAATAAATGTCTTTCCGACATTAATTTTGATTTGAGCCATTCATTAAGTAACGGGACTCAATTGAGTTTCCAGCTTGTAATCCCGAAGTAATTTCACTTGCTGATGTAATTAGTTAGAGATGTTCTCACCTCCAAGGCTGAGGTATATAAGCCAAAGTTTTTGTAACCTAAGGGGGAGATTATTAATCAAAGTGAGTTTTTGAGCGCCGTGACTGTGTCTGAGTGAGAGAGAGAGAGAGAGAGAGAGAGAGAGAGAGAGAGTCTTATCTACTTGCTACGCGAGCTACGGAGCCGCCATTGGAGAAGCGACACCGCCATTGTGTTAGCAACGGCGAGAGCTACGCACAGATACCAAGAGTGCGCGCTATCGGCTTCTATGTGTGGTAAGTTCCTACGAGCTTCCGTGTGAGTTTTCTTCCAACTCGTGTGTCGGAATTGAGCGTGCAGCATATCTATAGAACCACAACGAGTAGAGCTACACATTAGTACCATCGGGGTCAAGTTTCGATCACCTGTATATTTCGGCCAGTCTTCATACGCGTTTACCGCACGGAGTGGTTATAGGTTGAGTTTGCAGTTCAAGTCTTTAGGGTGTTGTTCTTACCTAGTGTATAGACTTCCCCTTGAGTTTGAGATCGATTCAATGATTCTAGATCTTGTTTCGTATAGCATTCGTTCGTAGTACGGATTTCACTCACTTGCGTATTTTAGAACTTAGATTTGATTTCCTTAGTAGTGATAGTCATTAGAAGGTCGAGTAGGTGATTTGACACCGACCTAGTTGTTTCCATGCGCCTGCGGGTCAAGCTCCATCCTCATCTGACAAATTCTGTTGTTGGTTGAGTTCTCGCTATTTAGCTTCCGCTAGTGGCGTAACCGTCTTAACACATGCCCTTCTCAACTAGCTCATGCACTTGCCGTATAATCTCTTATTGTTGAGCTTGAGAGAATCTATAAGGAGGTTTATTAGGCGGTGAACTTCCTGGAAGTAGTTTAATTGCATGGTTTTTATTGCCTCGTTTAGGAGGTAGTTCACAAGGGATGTCGTTAATAAAAATATCTTGAAATACCTTGAGCAAATTGGATAACTCTAATTCCTTGTGATTGTTTATATTTTCTTTCGCTAAAGCATTAGGTTCATTTTGAGAACCTTTAACAAAAATCATGTACACGAAAAAAGAGCTCTTTATTGACTGATTGAAAGCTTGCATATGTACAATGGGTATGGTATTACCCAACTCCTTAGCATCTATATACATACGGTTTTCCGTGAACCTAAAGTAGATTTGCCTTTCAGGGAATTTAACATTGGCAGCCATGTAATCAAACCATGGTGCCCCTAGGATTACATCCTTGTGCTTGAGAGGTGAGATAAAGAAATCCTCCTTGTCCACATAGCTTTGGACATGGAGCCTCAATTTTCCAATTAAGGGAGTGACTGAGGCTTCTTGCCTCTTAAAAGCACCATCAACGGGTAGGACATCTCCCATCTCATAGGCTTGGATGCCTAGCTTGGTGGCCAACTCTGTGGATATGAAATTGTGAGTAGAACCAGGGTCAAAGAGAATAAAATCATAATGTTCTCTTACCTTTCCCCAAGCATGGCATAGAGGAGATCTTTTGTGGTTAGCATCCTCTTCTTGGATTTCAACCAAGGTAGCTCTAGGAGGCTCATTTCGTGTATTCTTGTGAGCACAAGCAAGATAAGCATGCCCTTGCTCCCCGCACTTGAAACAGTGGTTATCTTTATGATAATGCTCTAGATCTTCAGGAGAGAGTTTATTTTTGCCCTTATAAACTCCCTTCTCCTTAGCTTTATTGTTGTTGGTGTTGCCTTTAGGAGGCTTTTGGATAGTGTCCTTCCCCTTAGGCTCGTTATTATGGTTCTTGTTCTCCATGGGCTTAAGATTTCTCTTAGCCCCTTTTTGGAAATTGATTTGTGAAGCCACCATGGTATGGTGTATGACCACAGATATGGTGTGTGGCCTTTGGGAGTTGACATACTCCACCATACCTTCACTTAGACCCGCACAAATTGTTGTTTTTTCTCTCCAAAATCCAGCTCTTTGAAGACAGTGGCTTTGAGATTGTAAGTCCCAAAACTTGTCTACATATTTGTGAATAGATTTGTAGGAAGAGAGCTTCATGCTTCACCATGCGGTGAGTACTTTGTCTTTGGCATTGGTAGCCAAAAACTGCTTCATGATGGAAGCTCTTAAAGCTTTCCTTGTTCGTGCACCTTCACCATTTGCTCGTAGGCTAGAGCACCATTGCCTGGTGAACTTTTGAAAATGCATAGCTACGTGGCGTAGCTTAGAGGACTCCGTGAAGCCCTCATCTCCAAACTCCGCATCGAATTGTTGAATGAAGGCCAAGACTTTGTCTGTAGCACCAAAGGTGCCATCACAGGTAAGGAAAGAAATGTTATTTCCTCCCGCTTTGAACTTTTTGAGCTTGGATGACCTCTTCCACATGGCATAGGATTTCCTATGGCCTCTTCTTTTTGGTGGTTTGAAAGCTGCACCATTACTTTCTTCAGAGGAGGAAGAATTTGAGGAGAATGGAGAAGAGGGTGACCTCTTTCTCGCCTTTTTCTTCTCTTGTTTTTTGTCATCCGTCTTTGAGTTATGGTGTGAAGAAGTGTGCAATGGTCTTCTTTGTTAGGGAGTGTTGGAGAGTGTTTTGTCCACCGTCTTCGTGGAGCCATCCCTGTCAAAGTGGTAAGAGACTCACTTATTTCTCGTCCTTTTGGTGGGGGCTCCACCATTGAAACTTGAGTTCTCCTTTGGGAAGGAGATGTGTCCTCAAGTAGTAGATTTTTGAGCCCTTCGTAAGGATCCTCTTCCTCTTCCCTTATTGGAGAGAAGCCTCTTTTGAAAGTCTCACAAGGAGGCTTCCTAGGTACTCTCTCTTCTTGGTGGGGAGTTTGGAGAATCCCATGAGCACGTAGCTATCGATGCACTTCACTTTGGAGGGATGGATTACCCATGGCTTTTTGAAGCTTAGAAACAAGGTAATTAACAAGCATAGGGGCATCATTAGTAGCCTGCTCATTAGAAAAATCAAAGCTATCAACATTAATTTTACCCTCTTTACTATTGTCAGCCATTCTAACAACTTATAAATGTAAAATATTTTAGGTGTACTTTGGCACTTCAAGTCCTAGTTGCTACTCCTCTTAACCCCTTTAGAAAATCATTCAAGCTCCTGTACCCGTGACTCAAATATCACTAATTGCAAGGAATAGAGGAGAGGGTTTTTCAACACCAAAATAGTACCAGCTCCTGTCAAGCTTCTAATAGCTCAATAGTAATTAAGTTGTAGGCATGCCTCGTAGGACTCCACTACTAAGACCATAGCTCTTGAGGGTGATGCCCCATTATCTGCACGAAGTAGACGCACTACAAGGTTGAAAAATCCATATTCTACTTACTAAATTGCAATTAATAATACCCACCATTTATAGTTATCTTAAGGACCTCTCTTCTTGATCAAGAAAAGAGAAACCTTGTGCTCTGATCTTAATGTAACATTTAATGGTCTAGTAACTTGTGTGTAGCAGAAAATAACATAGACATAGTGAGCATTTCATTAGAATAGACTCCTAATGAGCATAGCAAGAGTGCTTGGATGGAGAGAACAACCAAATCATAACACCTAGTTAGATAGGCATGAACAATACTTCAAAAAGAGAGAGAAATTAAGCTTTGACAACAGTTGAGGACCGGATTTACATGGAGCCGGCCCCCCCTCCAAAAGGCTTTGTATTATAGGTTTCCCTCATCAAGGGAGACATTTTACAATACAATAATTTGTGTTTCTTCAATAACCTGCTGGTGCAATGAAGATGGAAGCTTCAAGAACCAATCTCGCACTTGTAAAACACAACATCGATTCCCTCATGGTCTCAGATCCAAGACCTCACACACCTTCGAAGATTGTGAGAGCTAGCGGGGTCTGAGAGTAGATCCAGAGGAAGAAGGAGTATTCTTACGAGAAAGAAGTATGTCTCCTCACATAACCACTCATAATAGCTCAGCATATCTTAGTAATTAGCATGGTAGAGGAGATGAGCATGCATTGGAGCTTGGCTCTTGGTTGGATTTTCGTCACAAAGCCAAGAGTTGTTGGTGTAGGCCTCCCTTGTCACAAGCTTGGAGTAGATGATGAGCTTTCCATTAAAGCTTGAGAAGGAGAGATAGTCTTATTTACTTCACACATGAGCTTGTGTGAGTGTGTAAGTGATAATGCCTTGCAAAAATCAGCCCCCTCTCTCTCTCTCTCTCTCTTGGTTGACCCCTCTTGCTAATTGCACATGTTGGCATTCTATTGGACCCTGCAAAGCTTAGCCAATGATAATTAAGAAACATAAGTGATAGCCTTGTGACATGTGTCCCCCTTTCCCCTTTTGTGAGAGCTTTAGGTATTTAAATAATGCAGTCAAACTCTCATTGGACCCCTTAGTCTTCTGGCCAATAGGAATTAGGCAAGCCATTGGGCTACTAAATGCTCATTGGACCCCTTGGAAGACTGTCCAATAGTCTTCTAGAGAGCTTAATTATATTGGTTCTTTTATCAAGTGTTTTTAAATGAATTAAACTAAACTTTCTCTAGCCTAATTCTCATTGGTCCACCTCTATGGCCATCCAATAGGATTTGAGTGCACCTTGGGGGCAACTGGGCAAGGGAGCTGACATGTGTCCACTATGCCCTTTGTGCAAAGGGAGCTTGCAAGTGTGTGTGTGTGTGTGTGTGTGTGTGTGTGTGTGTGTGTGTGTGTGTGTGTGTGTGTGTGTGTGTGTGTGTGTGTGTGTGTGTGTGTGTGTGTGTGTGTGTGTTTCTCTCTCCTCCCCTACTAAAAGGGCTTGCCCCCTCAAGGATAGGGATGTGGGAAGACTTTTGAGTCATCCCACAAGCATCCAATTTACCCTAAGCTTGACCATTGGACATAACCTTTGAATTTTGGAACCTTAGCATTTTGGAAGTCTTAATGGGCTGAACCTTAGAGTCTTTGAATCACATTGATGCACATTGCTCTTTTGCAAATGGCCCCACCTTTGGATCCCTACTGTGATCGGTCTGCCATCCTAACCGATATTCTAGCATTTTCTCCCCTTGTACTTCCCCATATTAAATGATCAGTTTAACATGAGAAAACCATTTAGGAGAATTAGATATTAGTTATTATGACAGTATGTATGGAGACAAAGGTGCTAGATGATGGCTCGTCCTGCCAAGGTTTGGAGCCGAGATGATAAGAAAGAGGTTCAATTTATGATTGTATGTGTTGACCATGCCAAGAACAAAGAAAGTTTACGTGATCATCCATGAACAGAGATGCATAAGGAGTTTAAAGAACACAGGTTTTCTTAGGATTTTCTTGGGGTGCCACTATAAAGCGGGACTATGGTGGTACAATTGAGGAGAAGTTTTTGAAAAGAAAAACTTTCTCTTTAGGGTTAACATTGAAGGTTCAGTATCTTACAGGAAATTTAATGATTTGCCAAAGTGGGAGAAGAAGTATGTTTCATCTATCTAAAGTGAATTGCAAGGATGTGATGTGCTTGGACCAGATAATGTAATTTCAAGGATCTTTGAAGAGGTATCTTATGAAGATACTATGTCAAAGCTTGAGGAGATCAGGCAATACAGGTTACAAAGCAGAACTGCAGTTGCTAAGGTCCACTCAATGGACATGTATGAAGAGTTGGGCATACATAAGGTACTGATGCATATTGAGGATGATTTGGGTAAAGCACTTGAAGCACAGGTAGAGGTGAGGTACAAGATGTGTCAATCTCTTAATTCTGCTATTCTCAATGTTCATAGGCCATTCCCATTACAATGGTATCAAAGCTATTGGTTTCTCTTATCTTTCTTAAGAAGAGAGGTCCTTAAGTTGTCCATGAAAGGTTGGACTTGCTCATTGCAATAGGGTAAGTGGGAGACAGGGATCTATTATCTAGGCTAAAAAGGACTTAGTTTGAGGTACATCATTGGGAACTATAGTCTTAATAATGGAGTCTCTCGGGGCTTGCCTTTGGCTTAACCATTATTGAGCTACTAGCAAGCTGAACAAGAACCAGAATAAACCGAGCAATGTTAGATCCTCTCCACTAGTCTTTGCAATCAACAGTCTCTACTTGAGAACTAATTTTCAAAGGTAAAGAAGAGTAGAAACTAAGGTTTTTGAGGGTTCCAAAGCACAAAGTAATTTATACATAAGTTTAATTAGCATAGTTGACAATAACCAAGATAGTAGAATGGATATTGACAGGTTTGATTTTGCACATGAAGGTGCTAATGATGATGCCCCCATGTTTGTCAATTATCTTGTTACTAAATTGAAACAAGCTATGGGAAACCTTGCTTTTGCAAGCTGAAGTTACTCAAAAACTTCGTGCTTATGGGATTTCTCTTCCTCTCCAAGAGGAAGGGAAATCGTCTTGGAGAGAGAGACTAGGTTGAAACCAGCTATGGGCCACCTTGCTTTGCAAGCCGAAATTACTCAAAAACTTCGTGCTTATGGGATTTCCCTTCCTCTTGATGAGACTCCTAGAAGAAGACTCTCTCCCATAAGAGAGGAGGAATCCAAATAACGAGGAAAAAGTGAATCACTAAGTTCCTATGAAGATGTGGTTCAAAAAGATGGTGGTCTAAACAATTGCCAACTCCTCCCAAGAGGAAACGGTCAACCCATAGTCCTTCTCCTTGTCACTCCAAAAGGGAAGAGAGGAAACAAAGGAAGAAAAAGGCAAGAAAGAGGTCACCCTCTTCTCCTTCTTCTTCACCTTCCTCATCTTCCGACAAAAGCAACAGCTATTCTCCAAGAGAATACAAGAGGAGAGGACATCGCAAATCCTACCTTGCTTGGGGAAGGTCCCAAAAGCTTAAGAAATTCAAAGAGAGATCAAAGAGTATCTCTTTTCTTACCTATGATGGCACCTTTGGTGCTACTGACAAAGTATTGGCCTTCATCCAACAATTTGACACGGCCTTTCGAGACGAGGGCTTTACAAAATCCTCCAAGCTACATCATGTAGCTATGCACTTCCATAAATCTTCTCCTCAATGGTGGGCTAGCCTTTGTGGTAACGGAGAAGCCCCAAAGACAAGGAAACTTCTATGAGTCTCCATCATGAAGCAATTCCTTGCAAGCGATGCAAAGGACAAACTGCTTTTTGAATGGCAAAGTTTGAAGCTACTCTCCAACGAGTCTATCCACAAATATGTGGACAAGTTTTGGGATTTTTTGGAAATAGGGTGGCAGAGAAACGCACACAGCTTGGAGAAGACGAAGGAAGCTCAAGGCACACAATGGAGAGTGTGTTACTTAGTGTGCAATGGAAAGATAGATAGCCCTAGAGTGATGGGCGTATATACAATGCTCGGCCCGGGAAAAAACCTCCTAAAGAGGGAAAAAATGCCCCAACAGTCGTAGTGTGTTCACACACATCACTACCACATGTATATGGTAACAAATCCTCCCTGGAGTGATGCGGTGAACGAGAGCTGGCACATGAGTAAAGGGAAGTGCCATGGCCTAAGGACAAGATAAGTCCACAAAGGGGAGTAAGACCAAAGCTTTGCGAAAAGCTTCAAGCTTCTCACGAGACAATGCCTTTGTGAAAATATTTGCAAGGTTTTCATGTGTTGGCACATAAGCCAAGTTGATCTCTCCTTCTGAGAGCCTCTCCCTGACATAGTGGTAATGCACCTCAATGTGATTTGTGCGAGCATGAAAAATTGGGTTCCTCGCAAATGCCAATGCACTCTGACTGTCAATGTAGATAGTGTTGGCAGTGTCATGTCCAACACCCAAATCAGCCATAACGCATCTGAGCCATACACACTCAACTGTAGCTGTGAAGACTGCCATGTACTCAGCCTCACAACTTGAAGTGGCCACAGTAGGTTTCTTCTTGCTCAACCATAATATACATGAACTGCCAAGCATGAAACAAAAACCACTTGTGGACACTCGCGTGTCAAAACAACCAGCCCAACCAATCTGAGTCCGAAAAAGCATATAAGTCTGGCGGCAATGATCCCCCCTTGGGATAAAACAAGCCAAGATGTAAAGTGCCACTAAGGTAGCAAAAAATACTCTTGATAGCCTGCCAATGCTCAGACCCTGGGCTATGCATAAATCTGTTGACGTGTGAGACTGCAAACTAAATATCTGGCCTCATGTTGCATACATAAATGAGACAGCCAACAGCAGTTTGATAAAGAGTGACATCAACAGGATCGCCAGCATCATGTAGACTCAACTTCAAACCTGTTTCCATGGGAGTGACAATAGATTTGCAGTCCTCAAGTCCAAACTTACATAGCAATGTCTCTATGTAACTTTTCTGACACAAGGCAATACCACCATCACATTGCTTAAACTGTATACTCAAGTAATGATGCAACAGCCCCAAATCTTTCAACTTGGAAGTAGCATTCAAATCAGCCTTAAATTCAGCAATATGTCTCTCATTTGGTCCAGTGATCAGCAAATCATCGACATAAAGAACCACAATGAGAAGTACTTCACCCTCACGCTTTACATACAATGTGCTTTCTGTTGGACTGTTATGAAAACCTTGTTTGACCAAATGAGTGTCAGGTTTATCATACCAACCACGAGGAGATTGCTTCAACCCATACAAAGCCTTCTTACATCTGCACACTTTGACCTCTTGTCCTTTTATGACAAAATCACGAGGTTGCGTTACATTAACTTCCTCAAATATGTCACCATTCAAGAAAGCAGTAACAATGTCTGATTGATGTAAATCCCAACCAAAATGAGCTGCCAATGCACATAGAAAATGCACAGTAGTCATACGACAAGTGGGAGAAAATGTCTCTTCATAATCTATGACTTTTTGCAACAAGTCAAGCCTTATGGCGATCGATCTCACCATCCGGCTTGCGTTTCAACTTGTAAACCCACTTCGTACCAATGGCCTTTTTGCCAGAAGGAAAATCACATAAAGTCCATGTGCCATTTTCTATAAGTGCATCATATTTTGATTGCATGGCAGCCATCCAATTTTTTGAATTCTGTGCTTCATCAAAAGATAGAGGTTCCTCCGCATCATGTAAGCTAGACATAGCCAAAGCATAACAATCTGATGCATAAGATGCATGGCAAGAGCCTGAACGAGTACGACTACACAAAGGTGCATCCAATTTACTGTCACGCAAAGTGTGCACCAGCCATTTTGGCATACCTCTAGCCTGCTCATTTTCAGCCCTTTCCTCATCAAGTACATCATGTACATCTGCATCAGGCTGATCTGTAACATTTTCAGAAACCCCCATAGGTTGTACATTTGCCTCATTGGAACTTACATTCATATTTCCACCACCGAAAAGAGGCAACAAAGTGTCATAAATGTCCTGTGAGATTACATTACTGTCTCTAGTACATGACAACAAGGGCTGTACAGAATCTTCCACAAACAATACATCCCGTGAAACCAGAATACGTCTTGTTTGCGGATGACACAACCTGTAACCTTTGCTTTCAGCACTATAACCAACAAAAATACATTTGACAGCCTTATCATCCAATTTTTTGCGTTGTGTTTGTGGCACCAAAGCATATGCCAAACAGCCAAAAACACGCATGTACTCAATAGAAGGCTTTCTATCATGCCATGCTTCATATGGAGTAATAGACTGCAAAGATTTCGTAGGACACTTGTTTAGTACATAAGTGGCACACATGATGGCCTCAAGCCAAAAAGAATGCGGCAAAGCTTGACTTTTGACCATACATCGTGCCATTTCCGTAAGTGACCTATTTTTCCTCTTAGCAACACCATTTTGTTGAGGTGTATAAGGCACTGTACATTGGTGTTTTATCCCACAACTAGCCAGAAATGCATTGAATTCATGAGACATATCCTCCCCTGATCAGAACAGAGGGCCCATAGCACATTTCAAGACATTTTCAGCCATAGCCAGAAATTATTTGAAGCACATAAAAACTTCGGACTTCGCTTTAAGCAGAAATACCCATGCATGCCTGAAGTAATCATCAATGAAAGTCACGAAGTAAAGGTAATTTCCCAAGGATGGAGTTTGCATGGGCCCACAAACATCACTATGCACAAGCTGCAACCTGCATGTGGCCCGAACTGAACCATCCTTTGGAAACTTAGAACGCTGCATCTTACCCAAAATACAGCCTTCACAAACATGTTTGACAAGTGCTTCAAGAGACGACAAAGAAGCAACCATATTCGATTTTTGCGAACGCAACAAACTAGCAAAATTCAGATGACCAAAACGTGCATGCCAAAGTTTTGCATCTGAAATAGCCCTTGAATCTGCAACAGCATTTGCAAAATTTTGTCTACACTTGTCATACAAAGTGAACTTATACAGCCCACGACGCAAAAGGCCAAATGCAACAATTTCATCACCCCACCAAAACTGAGATCATGAACTGTACATCTATCATCCACAAATTTGACTACAAGTCCAAGTCTAGCAAGTGCGAATACGGGCAAGAGATTCTTCTTGATCCCAGGTACATAAAGTGCATCAACAAGTGTGAAAGAACTGCCATTAGTAGCAATAAGCACAATCTTTCCAGCTTCGTGAACCAGATAAGAGGCATTGTTGGCACAAGTGACAGAATTCCCATGAGGGACAGACTCAAGAGAGGTGAACAATTCACGATGTGAGGTAATGTGCTTTGTAGCATCAGTGTCAAAATACCACACATGTGAATATGCAGCAGCAGCTGACAAGCGTGCATCATGGACAGCAGGATTGAAAGTGCACTCTATGCTAAAAGCCCATTCTACATCGACATAAGCATCACAGTCTCCTTTCACAAAAGACTCAACAATGGTTGCATTTGTAGTGGAACCAGCATTTGCAATGGAACCAGCCCCTTTCTTCTTAACCTCTTTGGCCTTCAACTTAGGACACTGCTTGATCAAGTGATCATGGCTTTACAATAATGGCATCGCATCTTCTTTTTGCCCTTATCACCAGAATTGCCAGACAAAGTGCTGCCAGCAGAAGCATTAGGAACAGAAGTTTTGCCACTCGTAGCAGAACCATAAGAAGTGGCTGCATTCCTGGTACCACCCTTTGTTTGAGAAGCAATAAACAACTGCACGCTGTCTAGTCCTGTTTTTTTTGGAAAGTGACTCTTGCAACAGCAATGTGCATAATGCATCAAACTTGACAATTTCTGGATTTCCTTGGGTTATAAGTCTCCAAGTACTAGCAAAAGTTCGGTAAGAATCTAGTAAGGCATCAAGATTAGTATGCATAAGGGAACTGTCTGAAATGACTTCACCTGCAGAAATAAGTTGCTCATTGATATCCTTGACATTAGCAAGGAAAGTATCCACATCATCTTCCTCATGCATAATCTTCGACTCCAGCTCTTTACGTAGCAAAGCAATTTTAGTCTCATTGCGGCTTGCATAAAGACCAGCCAAATATCCCAAGCCTGTTTTGCAGATTTTACATAATGGATGTGAGGAACAATGGTGCGCTTCACAAACAACACAATAAATCCATGAGCCTGCGCATCCTTTACATCCCAATGAGCTTGTTCTACCGTAGGCAAAACAACTCTAATAGTAGCAATCCTTGCAGCAAGACCTGCAACATCCTCAACATCACCTACATCCTCAGAACCAGGACGTACACCAATGCCGTGCACAATATTCTAGACGCCCTTTGATACAAGAACGTGTTGCATCATATAAGCCCACATAGGTTAATTGTCCCCATCCAACATGTCCTCAACAGCAAACATCTTGAAGACATCTGTGTTGTTGTCAGCCATGGTAATGTTGCATCTGATGTGAAAATTGCCCGAAAATAGGAGAAACGGAGCAGGAACAATATGTGCTATATAGCACAAACCGTACACAATGTAAGGCACCTGTTATGAAGAAAACGGCACTGACAGAAACTCTGCACAAAATGACAAAATAGCATGTGCATTACTACCTGTAGTGGGAACGGTGGTCGAAATGAGCCCGAATCAAAAGTCTGAGCAGACTAATCTCTTCAAGCTTTCCCAAAATATTTGTCGACCTGCAAACGCTCGCCAAAGCTCACTGAAATCGAAGAATGTGAGAAGGCGTGTGTTGGAGCAGTTGTGCGACTAGGCCAAGGAGGACGTAACCTGCTCTGATACCAATTGTTGGAATTAGGGTTGCATAGAAATGCACACAGCTTGGAGAAGACGAAGGAAGCTCAAGGCAAACAATAGAGAGTGTGTTACTTAGTATGCAATGGAAAGATAGATAGCCCTAGAGTGATGGGCGTATATACAATGCTCGGGGGGAAAAACCTCCTAAAGAGGAAAAAAATGTCCCGTCGGTCCTAGTGTGTTCACACACATCATTACCACATATATATGGTAATAGGATTTACATCTCAAAGCTATTGTCTTTCAAAAGATAGACTTTGTTGAGCAAAAGCAACAATTCTCTGCGAGATTACCTGAAGAAATGGCCGAGTTTGTCAATTCCCAATGGCCTAGTTCTATCATCAAAGTAATCCACCACACTATGGTTGCTTTGCGCATCAATTTCTAACAAGGGGCTAAAAGGAATGCCAAGCCCATGAAAAACAAAATGATGCAAAGGGAAAAAACAATGCCCAAAACTCTTCCCAAGGCAATTCCAACGACAACAACAATTGGTCCAAGGAGAAGGGAGTTTACAAAGGTAAAAATTAACTCTCTCCTAAAGAGCTAAAAGATTTTTGTAAGGACCACAAATGTTGTAAGTGTGGGGAACAAGGACATGGTTATCGTTCTTTCCCCAAAAGAAATGCCCAAAATGAGACTCCTAGAGCTTCCATGATTGAAGCTCCTAAAGAGGATGCTTATTTGCAAAGGATCACCTATTTCCTATGCTTGGGGAAAGTTAAGGGAGCATGATGTCTTCATCTTGTTTGACCCTAGATCTACTCACAATTTCATATCAATGGAGTTGGCCACCAAGCTAAGCATTCAAGCGCATGAGATGGGAGATGTGGTTGTAGCCGATGGAGCCTTCAAGGGGCAAGAAGCCGCAGTTACTCCCTTGACTGGGAAATTGAGGCTTCATGTCTAAGTCTATGTTGACAAAGAAGATTTCTTCATCTCTCCTCTCAAACACGAAGATTCATCCTAGGGCACCATGGTTTGATTGTATGGCTGTTAATGTAAAGTTTCCTGAAAGAAGGTTGTCTTTCAAGTACAGGGAAAGGAACATGTACATAGATGCTAATGAGCCTAGTCGTACAATACCCCTTGTAAATTCTCCTGTTTTATACAAATCAATGAAAGACTTAGTTTCTGCGTACATGATTTTTGTCAAACAATCTATAAAAGATCTTAATGTTTTATCAAATGAAGATGGTAGGAATCAATAAGAGTTGGACTTTTTTAATTTTCTAAATGGATTCCAAGATGTTTTTATCAATGATATCTCTATGGACTTACCTCCAAAAACAAGGGGATGATGACCATCGAATTGAGCTCCTACAAGGAAGCTCACAGTCTAACAAGCCTCCTAATCGAGTTTCCCAAGCTCAACAAGAGGAGATCATGAGGCAAGTACAAGAATTGGTAGACAAAGGGATGGTGAGGCCTAGCTCCTCTCCCTTTTGTTCTCTAATCCTTTTAGTTCAAAAGAAACATGGTACATATTGCATGTATGTGGACCATCGAATTGAGCTCCTACCAGGAAGCTCACAGTCTAACAACCCTCCTTATCAAGTTTCCCGAGCTCAACAAGAGGAGATCATGAGGCAAGTAAAAGAATTGGTAGACAAAGGGATGGTGAGGCCTAGCTCCTCTCCCTTTTGTTCTCCAATCCTTTTAGTTCAAAAGAAACATGGTACATATTGCATGTATGTGGACTATCAAGCACTAAACCATATCACTATCAAAAACAAATTTCTCGTACCACACATAGAAGATCTGGTTGATAAGCTACAAGGT
The DNA here is from genome assembly GCF_014529385.1 of Adiantum capillus-veneris. Taxonomy (NCBI): domain Eukaryota; kingdom Viridiplantae; phylum Streptophyta; class Polypodiopsida; order Polypodiales; family Pteridaceae; genus Adiantum; species Adiantum capillus-veneris. The sequence goes on along the minus strand of NC_140933.1, from coordinate 89,259,403 downwards.
TTTCCCTTAATCAGTAGGATTGACCTAAAAAGTGGCTATCATCAAATAAGGATAGTGAATGAATATATCCTAAAGACCGCTTTTCCCTACAACGTTTGGTCTTTATGAAGGTCTTGTCATGACTTTTGGTTTGACAAATACTCCAGCCGTTCAATCGTTTAATGGAGAAAATATTTAGACCCTACCGCAAATTCACTGGAGTGTTCTTTGATGATATTATCATCTACTCCAAGTCCTTCGAGGAGCACAAGAAACATCTCCAGGTGATTTTTCAAGCTTTGAGAGAGAACAAGTTTTTTATCAATCAAAGGAAGAGTGAATTTTTCCTTCAAGAGATTCAATACTTAGGTTATATTATCTCTCAGGATGGTATCCGTATGGATCCATCTAAGTTAGAGGTGATAAAGGCAAGGCCTAATCCAAGGATTCTACATGAGCTACGAAGCTTGATTGGTATGTATGCATACTATAGATGATTCATAGCAAAATTCTCTCAAATAGCAGAACCATTACATGACTTAACAAAGAAGAATGTTAAGTATTCATGGACTGCTAAAGAGAAAAATGCTTTTGACAAGCTCAAAGAGCCCAACCATTGCTTATGCTTCCGGATCTCTCAAAGCCATTTGAGGTCTAATGTGATGCTTGTGGTGATTGCCTTGGAGCAATCTTGCTTCAAGAAGGTCATGCCATAGCATGAGAGTTGAAGGCTCATTATGGATGAACGAGTCTTCGCCATATACGGAAAAGAGCTTTTAGTTGTTCTACATTCCCTAGAGACCACCAAAGTCTCAAGTACTTCATGAATGCAAATCAAGCGTTCCGACAAAAAAATGAGGTGAGAAAATTTTCTTTTAAAATTTTATTTTCATATTGCTCACATTGCTGGTAAGCACAATCAAGTGGCCGATGCACTTTGGACGATCAAGAGTCAATGCGGTGTCTATAGCAACTTACAGTAGATGAGTATGCTACTGACCCTGACTTTAAAGACATAATGTCAGTCCTTACATTGGGGAAGAAAGAAAAACCATTCACCTTGCAAGATGTTTATCTTCTCCATGGAAAGAGGCTATGTGTTACCCACTCCCTTTGTGAGAAAGTCATGTATGTATCCCATGCTCCTTCCTATGCCTCTACGCGAAGTATAGAGGCATTCAACCCACTCTTCGAGGAGAAGAGAGATGTACTTCTATTGGCCTACCATGAAAGTAGACATACAAGAATATGTTTCAAAATATGTGGTATGCCAAAAGACCAAGTATGATAGAGGGAAGCAACCCGAGCTAGCCTTTGTCAATCCCTAATTCACCATGGGAGAGTATATTCATGGATTTTATCTTTGGATTATCTAAGTCTATCCATGGGAATACGGGAATATGGACAATAGTCAACAAGTTTAGCAAGCAAGCACACTTTATTCCTGTCAAAAAGACTATTAAGGCACACCAAATGGCAACCCTCTTCAAATCCCATATTTTCAAAAACCATGGATTGCCAACAACCATTGTGTCAGATAGAGATCTTAGAATGACAAGAAATTTCAAAGGTCTCTTTGAAAATCTCGATACAAGATTGAATTTCTCTTCGGCTTATCACCCACAAACGGATGGCCAAAGTGAGATAGCCAATCTTACGATTCTTGATCTACTAAAGACTTATGTTACAGAAGTAGATCAATGCTCACAATGGAAGAAGTACTTACCCCTTGTAGAGTATATGTACAATAATATTGTCCGTACTAGTACAGGAAAGGCGCCTTTTGAGATCATAGAGGGAGGACCTAAAAGTCCCTTTCTACTTAAAGTACATGGGAAGATCTTCAATGTTGATGAGTATAGCTGTGACCTACAAGAATCTTTCCAAAAGATTAAGGAGGCTATATCCATCTCTCAACAAAGGCAAAAGGTTGCTGCCAATAAGCACAGAAGGTCCTTAACGTTCAAAGAAAATGATTGGGTCTTGCTCAGGTTTCCCAAGGCTCAATTGAGGCAAACGACGGGCAAAAGTCCTACTAGCCACCAAAAGTATTATGCTAAACTAGCAAAAAGATACTATGGTCCTCTTCAAATCTTGAAGCCAATCAATGACATGGATTACAACCTAATTTTCCCAACTATTGTCTCATATACAAGGCTTTTCATGTGGGCCTACTTAAGATTTACAAAGGAGAGCCACCAAGAGAACCAATTATTGAAGGACCCCCAGAATTCAAACACCAATTGAGGTGCTCCAACCCAAAGCTATCCTTCAACATGAAGACAAGGTGCTACGGCATGGTAAGATTATCTAACATTATCTTATTAAGTTTAACATTAATCCTTTTGAAGATGCTAAATGGATGCAAGGAGTACAGCTTAAGGATAGTATGAACCTTGTCAGTACTTACAGTGCTACATTAAAGTAAGCAAATGTACATGTTTATTTTCAATGATCAATTTTTTTGTCTTATAAGAGTAATTCTCTTTTTCTTGTGCACAAATTCAAGTAGTATGCTACAATGCTACATTAGAGTAAGCAAATGTACATGTTTATTTTCAATGACCAATTTTTTTGTCTTATAAGACTAAATCTCTTTTTCTTGTGCACAAATTCAAGTAGTATGCATGCTTAGAATCATATTTGTGTTGACGACGTCTCTCAAACACCAAGTAGAAATTGTCACTCTACTTTGAAATTATGATATGGACTAAAGAGCATACATGCTTGCGATAGCTACGTCTCCCAAGCACCAAATGGATTATTCATCCATCTTGGAATGATGTTGTAGGGTAACAAGGGATCCTCTACCCGCTATGAAAAATAGACTAATGACTAAGACTTTATCTTCTCTACCTCATAGTCAAGGACAATTATGGTTTCAAGGGAGAGGTAATGTCATAAAATCTAATATCTAGCTTTACCCAAATTACTTTCTCATGTTAAATTGATCATTTAATATGGGGAAATAAAAGGGAAACAAGAGCTAGAACATATATATGAGGTTTTTGGCCAAGCTCAACATAGGGCCGAAAGGAGATGGTTCCATCTTAGTAGCAAGGCCTCACAAGGAGTTGGTGTACTGAAGAACAATGCTTGCATAATGGAGCTTGGAAGACCTTAGGATTAGCTTCATTAAAGACCTCCAATGGTTGGCGTAAAAGTCCTTAGACCTTAGTTTAAAGCTAGGCCTATGCTTGAGGTGCTTGATAATTAAAAGTGCATGAGATACTTGAAAACTAAGGTGCATGCTTGAAGGTAGGCGTGTGCTTGCAGTCAAATCCAATCCCTACAAGGAGGGGGCGAGTCCTTGAGGCTAGGGGCAAGAGAGAGAGAGAGAGAGAGAGAGAGAGAGAGAGAGAGAGAGAGAGGCCATGCACTTGCTAACCACATTCTTGATGAGTAAGGTGCTTAACCATATAGGGGGCCAAGTTGCTTGGGGCCTTGAAAGTCAACATGCATGCCTACAAAGGAGGAGGCGAGCCACACAATTAGGGGATGAGGTTGAATGACTCCCTTTTCTCCCAAAGGGAACCCCTTGCTCAAGAGGAAAATGGGACACATGTCAAGCCCCTAGCTAAGTTGCCCCCATAGTGTACCTAAAGCCTATTGGTTGATCCCTAGAAAGGACCAATGAGAATTCAACTAATTAAATTAATTGACTATGCATTTATCAAGCTCTCTCTCTTAAAGGGGAAAGGAGGACACTTGTCCAAAGACTACCTCTAATGCTTGACTTGACCCTTATGATTGGCTAGGCTTGAGAGAGCCAATGAGCTTCATGCATGAGCTAGAACAGGGGGTCAACCCAAGCAAGGAGGGGGCTTGGTTGCAAGTTGCTCTCTCTCTCTCTCTCTCTCTCTCTCTCTCTCTCTCTCTCTCTCTCTCTCACACACACACACACACACACACTCTCATTGTGTGAGTTGCCAGGTGCAAGAACTCCATCTCCTTCTCCAAGCTTGCTGAGAAGTTGAGAGCCTACACCAACACTCTTGGCTAGGGAATGCAAATCCAACCAAGAGCCATGCTTCAATTCTTAAGCTTTCCATCTTCTTCATCTTCATTACTATGCTATTATGCTATGCTAAGCGAGAAGAGTGATGATAAGTGAAAAACTATTTCTTTCTCCTATGAATGATTCTTCTTCCTCTTCCCTACCCTCATTCCCCAGTAGCTCTCCCCACCTTCGAAGATGTTTGAGGCCCTGGTAGTATTGAGGTTGGGGATGGTTAATGCTTTTACAAAGGTTATGTTATGCTTGTGATGCGTGAAGTTTTCCATATTCATTGCATCACCTAGGTCTCAAGGAAACCAAATATTGTATTGTATCAAGTCTCTCTTTATGGGAGAATCTATAATACAAAAACCTATTGGAGGGGGGACCGCCTGCTCCACATAAATCTAGTCCTCAAATGTTGTCAAGTTCTCTAACTCTCTCTCATGCAAAAGTATTGTTCATGCCAAGTTAATTAAGTATAATGGTTATGTTGCTACCGCTAGTTACGTTCACTCTCTATGTTGTCAAAGTAGTCTCTTAAAAATGCTCACTATAATCTCTTAATTCCGTTGTTCTCAATGTTCCTACGCCATTCCCATTACACTCCTCTCTCTCTCTCTCTCTCTCTAAACTTTCTCCTACTTTCTAGGATAGGTTCTAAGACCCGGACTATGTTGGAGACACTGTGCATGGTAGCTTCCGTTTCTGCCTAAGCAGCATGCATGCCTATGATGCATGTTTTGGATCAAGACACCCACACCCTCTAGAAGATCGTTCTACTACCTCAAGTGAGTGGTGGTTGGCTACGTCAAAATGTGGAGTATTTAGGATCCCAAGTCAATGTTTCATTTTCAAATAGATGGGGCATCTTATGAAGACCTTTCCACAGAGGAGGCCCCAACCCTTGACATATATCTAGCCTAGGTTGGCTAGGCTCAGTAAGAAGAAACATAGGGAGCATAGGCATGTACCTATTTTGAGATAGGTGCCTAGGAAAAGGAGAGATGGTAGTAGGTTTGTAGCCACCATTGCCAGAGATAGACACACCAATTTGGCATCCCTGGTGGTGGTACTAGCCACTAGTAGTGGGTTCCCACATGGAACCATTTTGACCCTCTATAGAAGGATGAGCTAGCGGGTACCACTTCTACCTCAACTTCTCCACCAGTAATCCCTCCGCCTACCGTCCCCACTTCTCTGCATCCAACCTCACCTCCTCCACCTCTCCCATCCCCCCCAATAGTCCCCTTTCCTCGTTGCCTATCACTTCCCATACTCGTCGCTCGCCCAAGGCATAGGTCACTCTTTGGTAGCTCAGAGGTCTCTTGGTAGTGCATTTTCCACAAGGCACTTGGTGAAAGAGGAGAAACCCTATCTATGGATGCCCCTATTAAGCGCAAGCATTGTCTTTTGCGGCAATCCCTCTTGGCTGATCAGTATTGACATATGTCACCCTGCTGAGACTTCTTTGACTATGACTTTACATGTTTTCTTGGTGACCCTTCTCCCAACCTTGAGGCGGCTTGCTTCAAAATTCATGTTTTGTTTCTAGCAGCCAAAGGGGTAGAGGCCCTAGACACAATGTTTGGTTTTTTTTTCCCATTGTGTGGCAAGGATCAAACTGAGTAGACTATGCATACATTGTTGGACTAGCTCCATGTTCAGGCTCTCATGTTCTCTCACCACAGGAGACTTGGGTGTGAAATACCTTATACACACTTTGTGGCCATTGGCCAAGTTCTTTGTGACACCATTAGATACATCAAGCTTAGAGTGCACCCAGCTATGTATGTGTTCAATATGGACTACATGCCCTGATTGGGTATGGGTCTGACACACACTCTACACACGACTCTCTTGAGGTCACTCAGATTCGGATTATTCTCCATCCAAGCCTACCTCAAAGATTGTAAGACTAGTTGGGATGGCACCATCGAATTCCTCTCACTAATTTCATGAGGATAGTCTCATGGAATGTGCGAGAGCTAGGTGGATTTAATTTCTACAATAGAGAATTTGACTCTAACAGGATCTCTAGAGATGTCTTACGGGTGGAGTGATTGATATGCTTATGTTGTAGGAGCATCACTTATGTGAGAGCCTTATCAAGCATTGTGGAAAATTATTACGTGGTTGCTATGAGACCATTTGGTTAGCTTCTTTTGGGCTTAATGGAATCCAAGGAGATGTATGTATGAATATTGCAAACTCATGGAATCACGTCATTGTGGGTAGAGGAATCAATGTGCTAGGCACAGCCCAGTGGGTCACTATGTAGGTACACAGATGCCTTATGGGTTTTTTGAACATTTATGCACCCAACCATGCGAGTGCACGGGCTGAGTTTCGGTCACATTAGGTGGAGTCCATATCACATGTAGAGGGGTGGTGCATTGGGGGCATTTCAACATGCTTGAGGACCCCTTGGACACAATTGGGGGTAGTCATGCGGTTGTACATGGGGCCGAGTTGGCTGCTTGGGAACGACTATGTATGACTTCGAGGATCTCGGATCTATCACAACATGCTTGCTTTTCACGGCCCTTGGGCGGCCTCTCTTTTTCCCAATCTAACGTAGGTAGCCAAAATGAATCTATCCAAGATAGATTGCTTCTATGTTGGTGATCACTCTTGTGACTTGGGTGGTTCAATATTCATTTTGGTAGGGAGTACTTTCTCTGATCACACACCAGTGATCCTTACTTTGGTCGATAGGCAGAGGAGTGGTAGTGTTATGCTATGCATCTCTAAGAGTATTTTACTAGATACAGAGCTTAGAGAACAAGTTGTTATGCTTTGGACCAAGAATCTAGATACACAGGGAGATGTTGTTGTTAGAGTGGCCAATGGGCTCAAGGAGCTTAGTTGGATCTTTCTCTAGGATTCGATAACACAACTAGCTACGGCTTGAGAGGAAGAGAAGAAACTACCTCGGGGCATTGCCTCCTTACAAAGGATGCAGGAGCGGCACCTAGGTATTCCTTGGATGGAGGACCAAATGCACCAAGCGTGATAGGACTTGATCACCATTGAGGAGCGGCATCATGAGTTTGTCCATTGCCAATGAGCGTCCTAGTGGACCCAAGTGGGTCACCCAGTTACTAGAGAGTTTTTTAAGATCGTTTGTCCCTGCCATGTACTCTTGCATATTAGTGTTCACTAGTTAAGGAGACAAAATGGGATGGTTTCTATAGAGCCTAAGGATATATGGATAGTAGCTACTAACTTTTACTATGAGTTTCTCTTAGCTGAGCTGAGCTGCAGTCAAAGTGCATGGATGCATGTAGAGAGTAGGTGTGGGCACACCTTGCCTCATCAAGAGATGAGACAGATGCTCAAGAGGCCTCCCTTGCTAGAGGAGCTTCAAGAGGCTCTAAGGGAGGGTTTGATCTACCTCGTCCCCAAGGAGGAATGATCTCCATATGAGATTCAGAAGTGGCGGGGCCATCACCATTCTCAACTCAGCATACAAAATTTTTGCAAGGCTCTAAATTTCAGAATTTGGCCACTACCTGAGAGCATCATACATGAGACGCAGATGGGCTTTCTTAAGGAGCGTAGTATCGTGGACAAAAAATATTCACCTTTTGGGAGGCGGCTTCCCTCGCCCACCTATGAGGAGAGGATCTTGTGGTGTTCTTTCTTGACTTTGAGAAGGCCTATAAAAAATCTCGGGGGTCCACCTCAAAATATGTAAGTGTAGCATGTGAGTTCATCCAGAGGGGTTTATTCATATACCAAAGAGTTACAGAATTACATGTACAAGAGGGGTTTAAAAATAAAAATTTGGAAAAAATTTACAGCTTTATGAAGGAAGAGGGATCTTTTAATTATTGATAAAGTGTGTGTGTGTGTGTGTGTGTGTGTGTGTGTGTGTGTGTGTGTGTGTGTGTGTGTGTGTGTGTGTAGAGGGGTTTTAAAAATACCTCTTGAACGCACGTGCTATAGGTATTTTTGAAAGGCGGATGACTCAGGTGACAGTTTCATGGGACTTCTTGGAGGGCACTTTGCGCAAGATAGGTTTTTTGAATGCATGGATCAAAGGGGTGTCTACATTTTACAGGCGTGCTCATAGGTGTTTCTAGTAGGAGGTCAAGGGGAATGCTTCATGCTTACATGTTCAGTACCACAGGGCTGCCCTCTTGCCTCCTTCCTGTTTCTTTTCTATGATGAGGTGATGAGCAGATTTTTGGCCTCATAGGAGGTTGGTTTGTGTGGCCTACAATTACCCATTAGGGAAGAGGAGCTTTTAGACGTTGAGTTTATTGATGATTTAGCATGTTTTTGGAGGGTTTTGAGGCCAATTTTCATAGTGTGAGTAGGCCCTGGAGGTATTTTGTTGTGCATCAAGAGAATTCATCAATTGATGAAAGACAATGGATTTTTGGATTAGTGATGCTCCCACGCCTGCCTAGAAGCCTGGAGAGGGCTTTTGTTGGCGCCCTCCAAGGATGCCTATTTGCTACTTGTGCTGCCATGTTGATTTGTACTTTTCACTAGAGGAGCAGACTGCTTCCCTCTTCGTAGCCATCAAGAGGAATATGTTGCATTGGAGCTTGACATGGCTATCTCTTGCTGGGAGGTATGTTTTGGCCAACCAGGTTCTCTTGGAAAGGTCTTCGCCACCATGTGGTACATCACATCTTGCTATAGTTTCTTGACTTCTTGCATCAACCAACTAGAGAGGATTATCCATGAATTTTTTTGTGGACAAGGAGGGACACACAGTCGGCTAGGGCCCAAGTCTCATGGAAGGTCATCACCCTACCTAGCTCTTAGGGGGGCTGGATATCATCGATCCAGCACAACGAAGTAGAGCCTTCCTTGGGAAGCTCATTGTCACAGGTTTCTTCCATGTGAGGAACCTTGGAAAGACCTTTTGTTACACCAGATTCCAAGAGATGGGAGGGCCATTTCGTGTTGAGCTTACTTTGATCTTGGGAGTATCTAAGAGGGAGACTTGGGTAGATGCATTGAGGAGTGCTTGAGGAGCCTCTTACATGGAACCCGTTGGTCAGTACACAGCAAGGTCACATGGTTGGTAGTAGACTCCATGTCTCATGGGGTCCCATGGCAAAGGGTCCAGTCCACACCTTGGGAGACTAGTTGTAGTTTACAACACTTCCTGAGGAGAGTCAGAGCTTCCAATTGAGCAGCATGATGGGGGTACAAAGCATGTGTTAGGACCTTGTTGAGGCTATACCAGCAGAGTGGCACACGTACCTGGAGGTAGCAGTTCCAAGCTAGATGATGATCTTTACTCGTCTTGAGGTCCTCATCACAGTATAGGCCTGTTCAGACTCAAGATTGTCAGCTTTGGGCTTGGGAGAGTCGCCCTTTGACACGAGTGTAGTGGGACCCTAGGGAGTGGTTTTGGCGGGACGCCTTTGCTCTAGGTGATCACCTAGGGATCCTTTTCTTTTAGTACAGAGCATGATAGGGGTACCAAATATTGGCTTCTCAAAGAGAGGTCTACCCTACTGTAGCAAGTCACTAGCAGGAGGCGTGTCTCACAAAGCTGAGTTCCTGATAGACTTTTGGGAGTGCTTGTGGGACAGCAGACAGGCGAGGAGAGTCACCATGTTTGAGTGGCTTGTCATCCATCGAGCTACCATCGTTGAGAGTTGGTTGGTCTCTCGGGAGGGGGGGGGGGGGGGGGGGGGGGGGGTCACTATTTATAAATTATATATATCACGTGCATTCAAGGACTATTTCTAAAACTCTTATTTATGAATTTTTGACAAATAAAATACACCCTTTTCTTATTCAATTTGTAATTTTTTTTTCCAATTCCATTTTACGATACCCTTCTGTATGTGAAAATGTGAGAAAAAAATAAATTTAATAACCCCTTCTGCTGCACTTTCAAAAATGTCTTCATTGTTGTTTAAAAGGCACCCGGAACGAACATGTGAGATAAACTAATAAAAACTTGAATGTTATTCATATTGTGATGGTATTAAAAACCAAAAAAGTAAAATGATGTGAGTACGGCATGACAAGTGGGAGAATGAAGCCACAACGACAACATTCTATGGATTGGTGGATTCGATCAATCAGGTAGCTTTCCAAAGGTTTAATTATTTTTCTTTTTGTTAGCCTAGCAAGTGTTATGTCTTAGGGATAAATGAAACTTGATGGTTGTGCCTCTAAAAGCTATGGGGTAAAAAGTGTTAGGGTCACCTGTCCTACAGTATGCACTTTCAGGATTGACTTCTGTTTAGATAAGTAACAAAGTAGGCTATAGAGAAGTTCAATAGTCATTGACTCTTGCTTGAGGAGACTCACAAACCTATGGTGTTTGTGTATAGTTAGGAAGTAGATCGTTACTATTGGGTTACGTTTTCCCTTCGCTTCTACAGTGCAAGATGAGGCCAACCCTTCACTAGTGGTTTATGTTTAAAACTAGAAGTATAGCAAGGGCAAATGTCCACTACTTCTCTTCTAATCTATGGAAATGGGGTTGGAGACTTATAAAAGGTTGGGTGGGGATCTCATAAATATTCCTATGTTTATTGAGTGGGACAATATATTGTTTACATTGTAAGTGCATGGATACAATCTTCTAGGATGGACTCCATCAGATGGAGCACATGGGTGTAGTAGGTAGATCAATGGCTATGCGCGAGCACCCAGAAAGGGCTCTCTCTCTCTCTCTCTCTCTCTCTCTCTCTCTCTCTCTCACACACACACACACACACACACACACACACACACACACACACACACATAGGGCTTGTTTACACTCTACCAAAATTGGGTATTTCTGGCTTCCAATGGTGTGGCCACACACAAGCATATCATTTTGAAGCTTTGTTGTGAAGTAGTGGCATTTACACTATATTTTCAACCTCTAGATGCATTCAAGTTTGAAGTGGTATTAAACACCTGCAAGGTATTTTTTCTCAATATCCAAGCTGGTTTACCTTTTACAAGACGTGAGCACCATTATCGAGGGCTACCACTAACCATTCAAGGCCACCAAACCTCACAAAAAAGCACCATTTCACTCAACATGTAAACAAGCCCATAGGTCTCAGGAGTCTTGCTCGTTTCCTTAGGGAGGGTTTAGGTTGCACATGGCAAGGGAATAGGAAGGGGCATTTTTTCAAGAAAGAGGCTTCCTCATCCAGACCACCAACAAGGCAAGCGGCACGCCCCTCTCGAAAATCTACAAGGTCCACTCACTTTTCAAACACCTAAAGTGTACACATCGCAATGGTGTTAAATCGAGAAAAATAGCAAATGGCAACCGTCAAGTCATTAAGTTGTGTGCATTAGAGGGCTCCCCCATAGGCCCTCTAAAGGCGTCTTTGGAGGGCCCTCGTGAGAAATTGTTGCAACCCCATAAGAACTCCAGCCTTTTCGACAGGCTGCTACGAGGGCTCCCCCATAAGCTCTCTATATTGGAGGGCCCTCAAAACTTTTAATAGTTGCATTTTAAGAATAACACATCCCCATAGGAAGCAAGTCAAGTTTTGAAGGGTCCAATTTGGGAAAAGGACAATGAGAAAACCTAGTGTAGGAGGTCAAAAGGTAGAGTCACCTACAATAGCAAGTCATTTCTTGACAACAAGGGCACTTTTGTATCTAGGGGGTGGTTGAAAGACCCCCCCAGCCTAAAGGCGTTTTGTAAATGTCCTACATTTTTGGAAAAAATAAAGGGTGTAAGGGTCTACCTCTCAGGATTTAAAGAGCCCCTCAAAAGCAGCTTTAGAGGGCCTATGGGGGAGCCCTCTACGCCATCACCGGAAGAGCTCCCTACCTTTTCGCTGGGGGGCACTTGAAGCACGCCCTACAACTGAGAATCTCCTTTTTACAGGCAGCAGTGGGTAACCTCCTCCGCATCACACACTAAATCTGCAGAGTGGACCGATAACTGCAGGTAGAATCTCTAGCTTGCAGCAGTGTATGAGGCTATGGGGGAGCCCTCTTATACTCCTTTTAGTGAGAAGATTGAAAAAACAGTGTACAAACCACATCATTCAGAAGTTCCTCCTTTGAGGTCCCTCTTGCCTGTAAAAGGTGTCAACACCCTCAAAGAGATATACAATGCAAAAACAAATACAGTCAAATGTTAGAAATTACAAAGGAGCATAGTGAGAAGCTAAATTTTCAGCAGCAACTCAAGCTTGAATACAGAAAAAAAACAAAGGTTGAATATGTACATTCAGTACTTTACAGATGTTCAATCTGAGCTAAAGCATCCCTCAGAGCTAGCTCAGTACCATCCGGGCCCCTAATCAGAACTTTACGCCAATTATCCCCATAGCCTTCCATCCTTAGCTTCTTCCTTATCTTCTCCACCAAAATCACATCATTGAGCCAGAAGTAGGGGCGCTTGCCCCCTTCTCCTGGTGCCTTTGCTGGATCTATGAATTCTTTCACTGGGCCTTGCAAGCTTGTTAGCACATCAGACGCCATCTCCCCTTCCCCATAGCATAGCAAGGAGAGCAATGCATGACCTGCATAGATCTTTGTTGTCATCCATATTCCCTTCTGGCTCACATACTTGAACAACTTGGAGCATATTTCTCGCAGATTTGCCTCTGCCTCAGGAATGCCATGTTGTTGATTGCCTGCAATCATACCCTGGAGTTGTTGGCACAATCCTTGTGCTTCCTGGGGGCTGCGCCCTCCAAAGATATGTTGAAGAACTTGGGTGTTTCGACAGCAAGCCTCAAAGGCTCGCAGCTGAAAGAGTAGAGTTGGTCGGATCGGCTCCAAAAGCAAATACACCAGCGTATCGACGATATTCTTGCCTGATGCGGGGTCGTTGATCAGAAAGGGATAGGTCTTTGACTCGGCCAGGTTTGCCCATGTCTGGCCCAGGAATTCAATGCTATTCAATGCTGACTCTGCATCTTTTCCTGCCCCATACACCCTTTTTTGCAATGCCCAAAAGAGGGCAACTTGCGACTCAATCCGCGGCTCCTCCGCCCAGAAACCTGGCAAATTTGCAGCCACGAGCTGCTTCCACACATCTGTTGATGAAAGATACTCGCAGGTCATAGCTATCCCTTGTTGGTTGTGATACAGATAGCAAAATAGATCTTTGTTCTGTGCCTTCATCAATGGCGGTCTTATGTTACGCTTGTAGTCGCTTGAAAGCTTTGCGTAAGCAAACTCGAGAATGTCGAGCTGATCTGCTTCGACAATGCCATCATTCATGGCCATTCTATAGACTTCATCATGGAAGCGCATGAGGGAGTTTTGCTTGATGAGAGAGTTGTCTGCGGGCACGCCATCACACCTTGCGTGCAGAAATGGGTGGAGAACCGCAGATGACAAACCGAGGAAGGAGTTAAGTATGACAAGCAAGTAGAAGGCATAGAGTGCATACACAAGATTTCTGTTTTCGTCAGAACCAACGCCAGAGAGGGGAGGGTCTTCATGGAGGCCAAAGCGGACCATGGCGGCAATGAAGCTTGCAAAGGCCAAGATGCCACTGATGGCTTGACCATACATGTCCATGCGGTTGGCTTTGGAGTACTGCATATCCTTGAACTCGAAATATTCAGGACGATGGCTCTCGCGGAAGAAGGTTTTGGACAAGATCTTGCTGAAGACCTGGACGATGAAGAGACGGGCGCCTTCAAGGAGGAGGAGGCAGCTGATGAGGAAGAAGTCGAGGATGTGGAGGCTGGAGGAGAAGCCGCCGAGAAGGACAACGGTGGCCCAGGTGAGAGCGCAGTAGCCAAAGAAGCGAGAGAGGAGGTGGAGAACAGCGCCGCGGAGAGCGCCATTTTTGGCCTTTGCCACCTTCAGCTCGAAGGCCTTTCTGTCGAACTTGCCAGGGCCGGGGCCTCTCTCGGGTTGCTTCTGAAGGTCGCCATTGCTCTTCTGTGCGGTAGCAGAAGACGAGGACGGCATTTGAATCCTTTTTTCGGGTTGTTCAAATGAGGTGCTTCGTGGCAGTAATAATCGATCCTGCGTGTCACTATTGACTCTTCCGAACTGCAGCAATTTTAGCAAACAAATGAGGACACGCACAATTTTACACTAGGCTAAGGTACCACTCCCTCACACCCCTCACACATGAATTACTCTGGCACTTCAAAACATCACTGTGGAATCTTCAATAGTGTGTCGTCTTTCCCTAAATCCATGGGTAAAAGTAACCTCTCGTTCGTTCGTTCAACTACAATGTGACGCTATTAACAGAAAGTATTGTTCTAGCACTAATGTTGCTAATCAACTTCGTTATTCATGTGTGTTTGAAAGGGTACACACATGACAGAGGTTTTTCTCCTCGAAGGTAGGAAGCTACCACAGAAGGCGTTTCCCGCACAAGTGCAAGCTCTCGCCGAAGAGATCGCCCTCTCTCTACTCCTTTTTAACCAGGATTATAGGTGCCACTGCATCTAACTACGTCCAAAGCCCTACTGTTGTGGATTTGACGCAGCGGGTGAAATCTCCCCTCCACGTCAAACTTTTCTACCGTTGCGGTGCTTTCTTTGTTCCATGTGTGCACCCTTTGAGAGCAGCCATGGTAATCTTGTCTCTCACCTTGTGTATCTTACTACGATTGCTCATGTACGAGGGCTTTTACACCTTGTGGGTGTTGAGCCGCCGTCCATGAGCAAATGTGGCTGCTTAAATTGCACTTTTTGGTTTGCCTAGCCAAGGCCTATGTGTACATGAGCAACCATGGTTGCTTAGGGTCCATTCAGGTTGCTATGCAGGAAAAGTTCGCCTTTTCCACCCGAAAATGAGTGTGGGCTGAAGTTGGGCAGTGTGCAAGTCACACAACCTGCAAGCCTTGGTCTGCATGCGCTCGCTTTTCATTTTTGTTGTTAGAGCTGCAGACTCTCCCATTGGTTGCCTTCCACCCCATGGGCGGCATGGCTAGGCCGAAACGTCTCTTCTTCTAGTTTTCCGCCAGTCAACTGCCAGATAAGCACGAAAAGTAGAGAAGCCATGGGCTGTGTGAACCAAGTTCTCCATTGGTGCTACTACCCATTGGTCCACCTCGAAAAATACTTGAGGTTGGTGGGCAATCTGAACCCTCTCTTAAATTGCACTATTTTGCTTGCTTGCCCAAGGCCTATGCAATGCGTCTCAAAGGCATCCCTTCCTTGGGATTCACTTCTTTACTTCGTTAGCGTAGAAGCAAATTTCAAATCCCTGGCCTCTCGTTAACACACGTGGTTGCTCTATTTTAAACAAAAACCACTGCGATGAAAGCTACAAGCAGTTCACAGGTTCCCACAAGCAATTCGCAAGCAGTTCACAAACAATTGGAATGCAATGATTGCGGTATGTGCGCAAACGAGAGCAGGTCAGAAAGCTCTAGGCTGTTTTCAGCCGATGCGACGCCAGGGCCTCTTTCCAGTTGCACAAGAATTCACAACTATGCTGTTAGTCAGAGGCTCTTGATAAAAGGTGTCCTGCTTGGCACTGTCTTCGTCGATATGTATGCAAAGAGAGGTCTTCTCTCTAGATGCAATCACCTACGCATGCATCTTGAAGGTATGTGGCTCTACGCAAGATGCTGATATGGGCACAAAAATTCACAATTATATTGCTAGTCAGATTCTGTTGAAAAGAGATGTCATGCTTGGCACTGTCTTGGTTGATATCACCTATGCATGAACCTTGGCATGTGGCTCTACGCAAGATGCTGATATGGGCACAAAAATTCACAATTAAATTGTTAGTGAGAGGTTGTTGAAAAACGATGTCGTGCTTGGCACTATCTTGGTCAATATGTATACCAAATGTGGAGCGCTTGAGAAAGCACAAAAAGTGCTTGATGAGCTTCCTGTCCAGCACTGATTGTGGGATGTGCGCAAGAAGAGCAACGGGCCAAAGGCTGTCATGCTTGGCAGTGTCTTGCTCGAGATGTATGCCAAATGTGATGTGCTTGAGAAAGCACAAAAAGTGCTTGAGCAACTTCTTGTCCTGAATGTTGTCTCTTGGAATGCACTAATTGTGGGATGTACGCAAGAAGAGCAGTGCTGAAAATCTCTAGGCTGCTCTTTTCAAGAGAAGCAAGCATTGAAATGCATTGGTTGCAGGTCCAGAAAGCTCTAGAATGTTTTCCACTTCCTACGCATAGTGTAGACTCTTGGAATCCACTGATTGTAGTATTTTCCACAAGAGAAAACTCTAGTCTGTTTACACCAATTGCAATCGCGCATGCATCTTGAAGGCATGTAGCTCTATGCAAGATGCTCTTATGGACACAAAATATGAGACTGATATTGTTAGTCACGGGCTGTTGATCACCTATGCAAACACCTATGCGTGCATCTTGAAGGCAGGTAGCTCTACGTAACATGCTCTTATGGACACAAAAATTGAGACTGATATCCTTAGTCACGTGGTGCTTGGCAATGCCTTGGGCGATATGTATGCCAGATGTGGTGCGCTTGAGAAAGCACAAAAAGTCCTTGAGGAGCTTCTTGCCAGGAATGTCGCCTCTTTGAATGCAATGATTGTGGGATGTGTGCAACAAGAGCAGGGCCAGAAAGCTCTAGGATATTTTCAGTGGATGCAAAGCATTGGAATGCACTTGTCCCATAATACACACAACATGACGCAGATGCAAACGGAAGGAGTTTCTACAAATGCATTCACCTATGCTTGCACCTTGAAGGCTAGTGACCTTATGCAAGCTGTTGACGTGGGTGAGATAATTAACGAGAAGATACCTTGTCTGACGTTGTTGGTAAGGGATGTCATGCTTGGTAGTGATTGGTTGATATGTATGCCCAATGTTGTACTAAGCTCCAGTTTGTTTTCACCAGATGCAATCACCTACGTATTCATCTTGAAGGCATGTGGCTCTACGCAAGATGCTGATATGGGCAAAAAAATCACAATTATATTGTTCGTTAGAGTCTGTTAAAAAAAGATGTCGTCTTTGGCATTGTCATGGTCGATATGAATGCTAAATGTTGCCTCTTGAAATGCACTGATTGCGGGACGTGCGCAACAAGAGCAGGGCCAGAAAGCTCGAGATTGTTTTTAGCGGATGCAAAGCAAGTGTATCTCCATAAATTCAATCACCTATACTTTCATCTTGAAGGCCATGCTGACATTTTGGGCTTGTGGCTCTCGCAAGTGCTGTAGGAGCTTCTTGTACGGAGTATGGACTCTTGGAATACGTTGATTGCAAGATTTTTCCCCGGTGTCATGGCCAGAAAACTCTTGTCTGTTTTCAACAGATGTCGCCTCTTAGAATGCATTAATTGCGGAAGGTGCACAACAAGAGCAACGCTAGAGGGTGTTTAAAAAATATGTCATTGTCTTGGTCAATATGTATGTGAAGCGAGGGCTCAAGGGCCTCTCTGCAAATGGAATCACCTAAGCATGCATCTTGAAAGATGTGGCTCTATGCAAGATGCTAATATGGGCACAAGAATTCACAACTATATTGGTAGTCAAAGGCTCTTGAAAAGAGATGTCGTGCTTGGCACTGTCTTGGTCCATATGTATGCGAAGCGAGGCCCTCTCTCCAGATGCAATCACCTACGCAGATGCTGATATTGGCACAAAAATCCACAATTATATTGTTAGTCAGAGGCTCTTGAAAGAGATGTTGTGCTTGGCACAGCCTTGGTTGATATGTATGCAAAGCGAGGGCCTCTCTCTTGCTACAATCACCTACACGTGCATCTTGAAGGCATGTGGCTCTACGCAAGATGCTGATACGGGCACAAAATTCACAATTATATTGTTAGTCAGAGGCTATTGAAAAAAGATGTCGTGCTTGGCACTGTCTTCGTCAATATGTATGCCAAATGTGGTGCGCTTGAGAAAGCAGAAAAAGTGCTTGATGAGCTTGTTGTCTGCCACACTGATTGCAGGACGTACGCAAGAAGAGTAGCTCCAAAGGTTGTTGAGAAAAGATGTCATGCTTGGGATTGTGTTGGTCAAGATGTATGCCAAATGTGGTGCACTTGAGAAAGCACAAAAAATGCTTGAGGAGCTTCCTATTCAGAATGTTGTCTCTTGGAATGCACTGATTGCAGGATGTGTGCAAGAGCAGCAGCTCCAAAAATCTCTAGGCTATTCTCAAGGGATGCAAAGTATGGGAATGCACTGGTTGCAGGATATGCACAATAGGAGCAGGGCCAGAAGGTCGAGAATGTTTAAAGGTTCCTACGCAAAGAGTGTACTCTTGGATTCCATTAATTGCAAGATTTGCCATAGGAGAAAACTCTAGTCTGTTTCCACCAGATGCAATCACGTTCGCGTGCATTTTGAAGGCATGTGACTCTAAGCAAGATGCTGATATGGGCACAAAAATTCAGGCTGATATTGTTAGTCAGGGACTGATATTTTGTTCGATCTCAATTCAATGCGAACGCAACTAACGCTGCACTCTAGTTACCTCCTAGTTACTTCATTAGCGTAGGAGGCATTTGCTTATCCTTGGCCTCTCGTTAACCCACGTGGCTCCTCTTTTTGAAAAAAAAAAAAAACAGCGATGAAAAGCTCTAAAAAAACCTACGCTGTCAAAAGCTACCAAGTGAAGAAAATAAAAAAGGCATTCTAAGTTGCTCTCAGCAGCAATCGATCTTCTCCACAAGCAGTTCACAGGTTTCCAGAAGCAGCCACAAGCAGTTCGCAGGTTGTCAGAAGCAGCTCCGAGCTTTGTCTACAGGTTTGTCTCTGGCGTTCTTGTTTTTTTTTCTCTCTCGCTGTGCCTTTTAAAAAAAAAACGCATGCACTGCTCGGTCTCTCTCTCTCTCTCTCTCTCTCTCTCTCTCTCTCTCTCTCTCCCCCCCCCCCCCAAACAAGACATGAGCTAGAAGAACTGGTCACTGAGCTTCACAATAGTGTAGACGCATATTCAAAGGTATTTGCTTATCCCTGGCCTCTCGTTAACCCATGTGGCTCCTCTTTTTTTTTTTTTAACCCAGAGATGAAAAACTCTAAAAAAACTACGCTGTCAAAAGCTACCAAGTGAATAAAATAAAAAAAGCATTCTACATTGCTCTCAATAGCAATTCGATCTTCTCCACAAGCAGTTCGCAAGTTCCCAGAAGCAGCCACAAGCAGTTCGCAAGTTGCAGCCACAAGCAGTTCACAGGTTGCCAGAAGTAGCTCCGAGCTTTGTCTACAGGTTGTCTTTGGTGATCTTGTTTTTTTTTTTCTCTCGCTGTGCCTTTTTATAAAAAAACGCATATACTGCTTGGTCCCTCTCTCTCTCTCTCTCTCTCTCTCTCTCTCTCTCTCTCTCTCTCTCTCTCTCTCTCTCTCTCTCTCTCCCCCCCCCCCAAAAAAAACTGGACATGAGCTAGAAGAACAGGTCACTGAGCTTCACAATAGTATAGACGCATATTCAAAGAGCACAATGTTGAGAAGTTCTTGATAGGCTTCTTATCCATGATGTTGAATTTTGCTATGCAGTGATTGCCGGAATGCATGGCAGTGGCAAGAAAGCACTCTAGTGTAGGCCTCTCTGTTCCATTGAAAAGAATCACGCGTTTTGTATCCACAGTAAATCCACTACAGAGAAGAAGCAATATTCACTACACAAGTCAAGCATAGACAGGAAGAGCATGCATTGTTGCAATGCTTTGGTCTATATGTATGCCAAATGATGTGGTGCCATTGCGAAAGGATGAAAAGTTTTTGTAGGTATCCTGTCCAAAATGTCGTCACTTAGGTCAGATTGATTTCAGGATATGCCCAATATAGTTGTGGCAAGGAAGCTCTGGGCTTTTCCACCAACTCCAAAGGCAAGGCCTCCCTCTAGATGCAATCCCTTTTCCTTGCGGGCCTTCTTCACATGGGCAAGAGATTTCATGATGAGATTTGTAGTCAAGGGCTATTGAAGAAAGATGGCCTAATGGCGGTGCTTTGGTCGATATGAATGCAATCAAATGCAAGAAATACCCAACATGGCTAGGAAAAATGAAGCTATGGTTTGTTCACCTTCAAGATGTGGCAAAACCTTCACATGGGTGAGACTATTCAGAATGAGATTGCCAGTCACGGTTTGCTAAATGAAGATATCGTGTGTAACAATGCATTGGTTGATATGTATTGCAAATGCAAGTGCCTTACGAAAGAACGAATGGTCTCGATGCACGTTCTATTCAGGATCTCAGCATTGATTGCAGGATATGCCCCACCATGGATGTGGCAAGGAGGCTCTAGGTTTTTTTCATCAGTACCGAAAGGAGGGCGGCCTCTCTCGAAATAAAATCATTTATGTTTCCACCTCCAGGCATGTGGGCATACACAAGATATTCATATGTGTAAGATAATTCACTATCAGATTTCTACTTAGGGGCCATCGTTACAAAAAAATGTGCTTGACGATGCTTGGTTTGATATGTATGCCAAATGTGGTACGTCACAAAACATTCTAATGGGCATCCTCTCTAGAAGGTCGTCATTTTGAATGCGTTGATTGTAGGATATGCCCAACATGGCTTTGGCATTAAGGAAGCTATTTCACCTTGATATGAAGGGAAGACCTTTCTCAATGTGGCCTTTGGCAAAAACTTCAAGTGGACGCAAGATGCTGATATGGGTACCAAAATTCACAATTGAGGTTACTGAAAAAAGATGTTGTGCTTGGCACTGTCTTGGTCGATATGTATGCCAAATGTGGTGCGCTTGAGAAAGCACAAGCAGAATGTCTCCTCTTGGAATGCATTGATTTCAGGATGTGCGCAACAAGAGCAAGGCCAGAGAGCTCTACGCTGTTTTTGACGGGTGAGATGTTGTACTTGGCACTTCTTGGCCGATATGAATGGTGCGCTTGAGAAAGCACGAAAAATGCTTGAGATCCTTCCTGTCCAGAATGTCACCTCTTGGAATGCATTGATTGCACGATGTGCGCAACAAGAGCGGGGAAGCTCTAGGCTATTTTCAGCGGACGAGATGTCGTGCTCGGCAAAAGTGCTTGAGGTGCTTCTTGTCCGGAATAAGCACAAAAAGTGCTTGAGGAGCTTTCTGTCTGGAATGTTGCCTCTTGGAATGCATTGATTGCGGGATGTGTGCAACAACATCAGGGCCAGAAAGCTCAGGCTGTTTTCAGCGGGTGCCAAGCAAGTGTATTTCTCCAAATTCAGTCACCTACACTTTCGTCTTGAAGGCTATGCTTACATCTTGAAGCCATGTGGCTCTATGCAAGTGCTCGAGGAGCTTCCTATCCACAATGTGGACTCTTGGAATGCATTGATCGCAAGAATTTCCCCCCTGTTTGGCACTGTGTTGGTCGACATGTATGCCAAATGTGGTACGCTTGAGAAAGCACAAGTGCTTCCTGTCTAGAATGTCGCCTCTTGGAATGCATTGATTGCGGGATGTGCAACAAGAGCAGGGCCAGAAAGCTCTAGGCTATTTTCAGCGGGTGAGATGTCGTGCTTGGCACTGTCTTGGTCGATATGTATGCCACATATGATGCGCTTGAGAAAGCACAAAAAGTTCTTGAGGTGCTTCCTATTCGGAATGACGCCTCTTGGAATGCATTGATTGCAGGATGAGCGCAACAATAGCAGGGCTAGAAAGCTCTCACCTATTTTCAATGGGTGAGATGTCATGCTTAGCACTATCTTGGTTGACATGTATGCCAAATGTGGTGCGTTTGAGAAAGCACAAAAAGTGCTTGATGTGCTTCTTGTCCAGAATGTTGCCTCTTGGAATGCACTGATTGCGGGATATGCGCAACAAGAGCAGGGCCAAAAAGATCTAGGCTATTTTCAGCAAATGAAAATTTAGTCACCTAAACTCTTGTCTTGAGGTCTACGCTTACATCTTTTAGGCACGTGGCTCTATACAAGTGCTTGAGGAGCTTTCTGTCCAGAGTGTGGACTCTTGGAATGCACCGATTGCAAGATTTTCCCCACGTGACACAAGGCAGGGTAGTGTGCTTTCGATAGATGCGAAGCGAGGGCCTCTCTCTATATGCAATCACCTACGCATGCATCTTGTGACTATATGTGAGATGATGATATGGGCACAAAAATTCACAATTATATTGTTGGTCAGAGGCTGTTGAAAAATAAACAAGCAGAGCATGATGAGGAGTTTGAAGGAACGGGTTTTTCTTTTTAGACCGGACTCATTGCCAGATATACCCAACCTCGCTCTGGCAAGAAAGCTTTGGGCTGTGTTTACCAGATGTGAAGGAAAGGCCTCTCTCTAATTGTCGGGCTTGGGCCAAAATAATGGTATCCCAGGTGGAATCAGCAGGTTTATTTAAATTTTAAAAAATTGATTAGATTGGGCAAGATTCACAAAGGACACATGCATGCGAATCACTTGCCAAATCATTTTGTGATATGAACTTCTGAAGTGCTTCTTTAGCTAAGTGGTTATGTTCATCTCTATAGCTTTGAAGCCGACTCTGAAGCTCATTAAGGAGCCATGGGTGATCCAAGCTTTTATCAAGGTCAAGGAGTGGAAACGACTCTCCACCACTTCCATCGGTTGGCCAGGAAAGCATGCATCATTTCAATCGCAACACAAGATGCTTGTATGGGCACAAAAATTGAGCCTAATATTGTTATTACGGGCTATTGATGAAAAATTATGTTGTGTTTGGCAATGCCTTAGTCAATATGTATGCCAGATGTAGTGCACGTTCCACAAGAAGGTCTATCGGGAATGTTGCCTCTTGGAATGCACTGATTGCAGGATGTGCGCAACAAGAGCAGGGCTAGAAAATCTAGGCTGTTTTCAGTGGATGCAAAGCATCAAAATGCACTAGTAGCAAGATACACACAATAGGAGCAGGGCCAGAAAGCTCTATGCTGTTTTTAGCTTCCTCTTCGGAGTGTGGACTTGTGGAATGCACCCATTGCAAGATGTGCCATAGGAGAAATCTCTAGTCTGTGCACATCTTGAAGGCATGTGGCTCTATGCAAGATGCTCATGTAGCAATAAAAATTCAGCTGATATTGTTAGTCAGGGGCTGTCGGTGAAAAAGGGTTTCATGCTTGGCAATGCCTTGGTCGATAGTAATCCAAAGGTGGTGCACTTGATAAAGCACAAAAAGTGCTTGAGGAGCTTCCTGTCCGGAATGTCGCCTCTTGGAATGCACTGGTTGTGGGATCTGCACAACAAGATCAAGGCTAGAAAGCTCTAGGTTGTTTTCAACAGATGCAAAGCATCGAAATGTACGGGTTGCGGGATACACACATCAGGAGCAGGGCCAGAAAGCTCTAGGTTGTTTTCAGCTTCCTATACGGAGTGTGGACTCTTGGAATGCAATGTCTGTATGATTTGCCCCACGGCAGAAAGCTCTAGTCTATGTTAGCAGATGCAATCACCTATGCATGCATCTTGACGGCATATGCTCTACACAAGATGCTGATATGGGCACAAAAATTCAGGCCAATAATGTTAGTCAGGGGCTGTTGTTAAAAAAAGATGTCGTGCTTGGCAATGCCTTTGTTGATATGTATGCCAAATGTGGTGTACTTGAGAAAGCACAAAAAATGCTTGAGGAGCTCCCGTCTAGAATGTCGCCTCTTGGAATGCACTGATTGCGGGATACGCACGGCAAGAGCAGGGATAAAAAGCTCTAGGTTGTTTTTAGCGGATGCAAAGCAAGTATATCTCTCCAAATTTAGTCACCTATACTTTTATCTTGATGGTTTCTCGCTAGGTGAAAGCTCTTGGAGTACTCTTATAAAAGTTTGATACCCAACTTGATCTTATTAAGAAAGCTGTGAACTCTTTCTTTGATGTAACACAAGGACAACTCATCAACATTGTTTATTGAGTCATCTCTTGGAGAGTATTGATTGATCATTGCAGTACATGCAAGTGTTCAGAGGAAGGATTTGTACCAAGTCAGGAGGATAAAGAGTGAGCTCCTCAACAATGGGTTACTTAAAAAAGACATAGATTTAAGAAGCACATTAGTGAGTATGTATGCCAAATATGGTACCCTCAAGAAAGCACAAGTTCGTTCTCGATGGGCTTCTTGAATTTCACGGCTTATATGCCCAACACAGTTGTGGAAAAGACGCACACCGAATGCAAAGGGAAGGCCTGTTTCCATATGAAAAATGACATGCTTGGTGACACTTTGGTTTATTCTCTCTAGACTTTTATCACTTGGAATGTATTGACCACAGGATATGTCCAACATGGCTATGGCAAGGAAGCTCTAAGTGGTTTTAACCAAATGTAAAGGGAAGTGTTTTCTCCTAATTCAATCAGCTATGCTTGCACCATGAAGGCCTATGGCCTAATGCAAGACACTCACATGTGGGAGAGAATTTATGACAAGACAAAGACGTGCAGAATCTTTGTGAGACAAATGGTGGGATCCACTACTCTTTAAGGACTCGCGTTTGTCCGAAAATTGTAGTTTAAGGTAGGGTGCATTGGTGCCACTGAAACAGAGGGCGCACTGCTTGAAGGATTTCCTATCCTCCGCCTGTTCGATTGGAACGCATTGATGGAGAAGGATGTCATTCTTGTTGAATCTTTGCTCGATATGTATGCCAAATGCGGTTCCCTCACAAAAGCGCAAAAATTTCATGATGGGCATCTCCGTGATACCGTCTCCCGGAGCGCATTGATTTCAAGATATTTCCAACGTGGCTATGGAAAGGAAGCTCTAGGTTGTTTTTACTAATTGTGAAAGGAAGGCCTTTCTCTAAATGCAACCTTGATGTCATCATCCGATCATCTTTGAAAGCTTGTGGTCTTACACAAGACCTTCACACATATGAGAATCCACAATGAGATTGCAAGATATCCCAATGTGAGCATACAAAAAGCATATGCGCAAGCTCATTCACAAAGCTTCAGCCAATATCATCGTATTGGTTAGAACAATCGACAAATGAATGTCGAAACAGAAGGTACGTAAAATACTCTATTCTTTACTCATTACTAAGAAAGCTGTGAAATAAACGCACTGAAAATTGCATGTTATCGTGGGAATGGCACGTTCCCTCGTATTATAAAAATTGGAGAGGATTGTGCAAACTTTCCCATGCAAAGAGACTTGCATGTTTTCTTTTTTTCCCAAACATAAAAAGCGGACAACATCTAAACGTGAACATATTTTAAACGATTCATATCATCTATTTATAAAAATTATAACATTTGCATGGTTCTTTTGTGAGGTACATTGACCAAAATTAGGGCTTCCGTATTGTATTAAGAAAGGTATCAATCAAAAAACAAGGAAACATGTTTTGATGAAAGATAACAAGCTCTTTCTTTCTTCCATTTTCTTCTTCAAAGACATATTCTCTTGTTGAATCTTCATCGTACACAACAACACTTACACAAATGACAACAATGCATACAATAAGGCGAGATTGAATCAAAAAATTAATACAATCTAAAAACTAAGGACAAATTTAGACATATCAAAGTTGGAACATGTAGATCGTGGCATTGTGAACACAAAACCATGTCAACTTGAGGTAACAAGATTTGTGGAAAACAAAGCACAAACTCACTCTCTCTCTCTCTCTCTCTCTCTCTCTCTCTCTCACACACACACAATCTTCTCTTCTAGGTTCTTGCTTTCTCTTACTCTTGGACTCACTTCAATCCATTACAAATACGTATAACGAAGCACTCTAGTTCCGTTCCTTATTTCCCCTAAAAGAGCTCTCTCTCTCTCTCTCTCTCTCTCTCTCTCTCTCTCTCTAACGTTTCTACACCCAAGTATGTCAGATTGCTAATCCAACCCCTCGAAAACAGCAAGTCTTGAGTTCAAGACAGATCTTTGAGAGAATCGAGAATCGAGACTAGTAATTAAAGAAAAGAGAGGACGCAGAGGAAGGGCACCAGATTGAACCAATTGCTAATTGGTGCCGAGTTGCGCCCACGCTCCATCGTCGCTTCAGCCTTCCCAATGCGCCGATCCGAGTCTCCACAGATCAGGGCTACAGCAGGTAGGAATTCGGGAAGAGAGGGAGTCTGTGTCTGCGTGCGTGCGCGCGAGTCGCTCACTCCGTAAACCCAAGAGGAGAGAGGAGGCCGTTGTGCGTGTGCGTGGGTGTGTGTGTGAGAGATGAGAGAGAGAGAGAGAGAGAGAGAGAGACTTGCTCACAGGGAGAAGCCCTGCAGGAAGGGGAGAGAGAGAGAGAGAGGGGGGGGGGGGGGGGGGGGGGGGGGTACCGGTAGCTATGGCTCTGTTCTATATATCAGCTGGATAATGGGGCTGCTTCATGGCAAGCGCGCTCCGACAGACTCAGGACCTTCCTCGGAACTTCCATGGTCAATATGACACGACTAAAAGGGTATTTACACACCAACATGTACCTGCCCATCCCCTTTTGAGATGGGCGTGCAGCTCTTACACACCAAGAAGTGTGGTCTTTTTTAAAATGTTAAATTTAGTCAAGGTTGGCACGAAACCTGCGTGCTGGTGTATTCGTCTTTTGTGCAGCTCAACCCCACCCAAGTTTGGACACGGAGCTTGGCTACCCAACGCGATGCCCACGGCGCATCTTCCGGAATCAATAATTTTGTGTCTATTGACTTCGAGCGCATCCTACCCATGCTTGGGCACCCATTGTGTAAATATGGCATGACTAAGTTGCATTGCGTCTTAGGGTGCATTTGCACATTGGCCATAGCAGCGTTTTAATGCTTGCCTGAGCATCATTTGTCGCCAAGTGAAAACGCTCAACCCTTAAGAGCTAAGTCGTGCCAGCATTCTGAAGTTTGCTATGTTTTTGCATCCCAAAACTCACATGCGCAAACGATTCACGGGAAAGTCATTTCTGAAGTCTAACATGTTTTTGCGTCCCAAAAATGCTACTTCGAAAACGGTATGTTCGCAAGCCATTCGCGTATGTGAGCTTGCAAATAGCTTGTTAGGTTTACGTATGTAGTCGTTTACAAGCTCACATGTGCAAACAGCTCGCGGACAAACCATTTTTGAAGCGCGTTGCGTTTTTGCATCTCCACGGGTTTAGATATGTAGTCATTTTTTAAGGCCACTGCATTTTTGCATTCTGGGGATTAGGCATGTAATGGAAATGGCCTATGAACTTTGATAATAGCGGAATTAAGAGAATTAAAGAGAGCATTTTTGTGAAACTACTTTGAGAACATAGAGGGTGAACTTAATTAATGGTAGCAACATAATCATAGTACTTAATTAACTTGGCATGCACAATACTTTTGCAAGAGAGAGAATTTAGAGAACTTGACAACAATTGAGGACCGGATTTATGTGGAGCCGGCGGTCCCCCCTCCAATAGGCATTTGTAGTATAGATTCTTTCATCAAGAGAGACTTGGTACAATACAATCTTTGTGTTCCATGTGACCTAGGTAATGCAATGAAGATGGAAAGCTTCATGCATCACAGGCATACCATAGACTTTGTAAAAAGCATAAACTATCCCCACCCTCAGTCCCAAGGCCTCAAACACCTTCAAAGGTGGAGAGAGCGAGAGGGGAATGAGGGTAGGGAAGAGGAAGAAGAAACATTTATAGGAGAAAGAAATAGTTCCTTACTTATCATCTCTCTTCTTGCTAGCATAAATAATAGCATAGTAATGAAGATGGAGAAGATAGCAAACTTAAGCATCGAAGCATGGCTCTTGGTTGGATTTGCATTCCATAGCGAAAAGTGATGGTGTAGGCTCTCAACCTCTACTACCTTGGAGAAGGAGATGGAGCTCTTGCACTTTGCACTTCACACCATGAGAGTATGTGTGTGTGATGTGTGTGTGTGTGTGTGTGTTGTGTGTGTGTGGGAGAGTATACCTCCCAACAAACCCCCCTTCTTGCTTTGGTTGACCCCCTCTTCTAGCACTCTCTGGCATTTGATTGGACCTCCTCAAGCTTGGCCAATCACAGACCCACTGCATAACAAGCAACAAGGATAGCCTTGGGACAAGTGTCCTCCTTTCCCTTTTGAGAGAGAGGACTTGATAAATGCAAAAGCAAGTAATTAAATCAACTAAATTATCATTGGACCCCTTAGGAGACTAACCAATAGGCTTTAGGCACACTATGAGGGCAACATGAATAGGAGGTTGACAAGTGTCCCTGCTGCTTCCTTTGTACCAAGGATGCCTTGTGTGAGGGTGCATGTGTTCTCTCTCTAGCCCCTACAATGAGGGCTCGTCCCCCCTTGTGTAGGGATATGCATTGACTTTTGGAGTACCTTACCCCCTCAAGAACCTTAGCCATGGAGCACCTTAGCACCTTATTCATTAAGCACCTCAAGCATCTTAGTCAGCAAGCACGACAAGACCTCAAGCACCTTAGTCAACAAGCACGACAAGCACCTCAAGCTTGGGTCGAGTTCCCACCTCAAGCACAACCCTAGCTTACCTAAGTTCAAAGGACTTTTAACACTAACCTTTGGAGGTCTTTAATGAAGCTAACCCTAAGGTCTTTAAGCTCCATTAGCTAGCCTTGCTCTTTGGCAGATCATCTCTCATTTGGACCCCTTTACCATTGGCCCCGTGTTGAGATAGACTCGTAAGCATATGTTTATATTCTAACTCTTCCCGTCTATTCTCCCACATTAAATGATCAGTTTAATATGAGAAAATCATTTGGGTTGGTTAGATATTTAACAATCCAGGAGTACTTAACATTCTTCTTTGTTGAGAGAATTTGCTATGAAGCGGCTATAGTATGCACACATACCAATAAAGCTTCTTAGCTCATGTAGATTCCTTGGATTAGGCCATGTTTTTATTACCTTTAACTTTGATGGATCCATACGGATACCATCTTGACAGATAATATGGCCTAAGTATTGAATCTCTTGAAGGAAAAATTCGCTTTTCTTCTTATTAAGAAAAAGCTTCTTCTCCCTCAATGCTTGAAGAATCACCTAGAGATGTTTCTTGTGTTCCTCCAAGGACTTGGAGTAGATGATGCTATCATCAAAGAACACTCCAGTGAATTTTCGGTAGGGTCTAAAAATTTTCTCCATTGAATGATTGAACGTGACTGGTGCATTAGTCAAACCAAAAGGCATGGCTAGATATTCATAAAGACCAAACGTTGTACAAAACGAGATCTTTAAGATATCTACATCCACTATCCTTATTTGATGATAGCCACTTTTAAGGTTAATCCTACTCCCGGGGGATCTACTCTATATACAAAATGAACGCCACTTATTTGATGATAGCCACTTTTAAGGTCAATCCTACTCTTATTTGATGATAGCCACTTTTAAGGTCAATCCTACTCCCGGGGGATCTACTCTATATACAAAATGAACGCCACCTGCGAGCGGGCAACTTTGACGAACCCCTATATACGACCCATATTAAGGAATATGACCCCCCTTTCTACGTTTATACGAAAATCAATGAAGAGAACTATTATACCCTTATCTTACATATAAAATTCAGGTCTCACATGATCTAACTGAGTAAAACTAGTCAAAGAGTGTGTAGCACACTGACTCGCAACGTACTAAGGAACCACTTTGATTGATAACTAGATGTACCCTCAATGTGTCTTGGTTTAAATTTCAAACTAGAAGCCCAATCAGCCTGCATTGTGGCTACTTGTCCAATTATGACCCATCCAAAGTTGGTGTAAATCAACCCTTGACGTGCTCCAAATCAGCCCTGATCTATGATCGGCTTGATGCAAAATTTGATGTGTGGCTTGATAATTTTTTTTCCCAAAATTCATACAAGCTCTAGTACACACCGATGACCAATCGTTATAAGTAATCAACCCGGGTCAGACGTCCCCCCCCCCCGCGTCGATAAATATAACACCCCCCTCCCTTATTTTTAAGCGTGGGAGATAAATTATTGGGGACCTGCCCCTAACTTATACGCTTATGTATTTATAAAAAATCCCCCTTCCCTGCACTTACGTGGTGCGATAATTTTTTCATAATGAATCCCCCGTGATCCTACTGAAGTGAGCCTTGTCGCTTATCAAATAGATCTTCTATCCGAGGCACAGGAAATCTGTTTTTGATAGTGATACAGTTTAGTGCTCGATAGTGTACACACATGTGGTATGTACCATCTTTCTTTTGCACTAAAAGGACTAGAGAACAAATGGAGAGGAGCTAGGCCTCACCATCCCTTTGTATACCAATTCTTGTACTTGCCTCATGATCTCCTCTTGTTGAGATTGGGAAACCCGATAAGGAGCCTTGTTAGGCGGTGAGCTTCCTGGTAGGAGCACAATTCGATGGCTATCATCCCCTTGTTTTGGAGGTAAGTCCATAGGGATATCATCCATGAACACATCTTGGAAACCTTTTAGAAAATTAGACAAGTCTAACTCTTCTTGATTCCTACCATTTACATTTGATGAAACATTAAGACCTTTTAAGGACTCTTTGACAAAAATCATGTACGCAGAAACTGAGCTTTTTATTGATTTATCAAAAGCAGGAGGATTTACAAGTGATGTAACATTTAATGGCCTAGTAACTTGTGTGTAGCGGAAAATAGCATGAACATAGTGAACAGTTCATTAGAATAGATTCCTAATGAGCATAACAAGAGTGCTTGGGTGGAGAGAGAGCAACAAAAAGCATAACACCTAGTTAGATAGCAAGAACAATACTTCAAAAGAGAAAGAAATTAAGCTACTGACAACATTTGAGAACCGGATTTACATGGAGCCGGTCACCCCTCCAAAAGACTTTATATTATAGGTTTCTCCCATCAAGAGAGACATTTTACAATACAATTTTTTGTGTTCCTTCAATACTAGCTAGTGCAATGAAGATGGAATCTTCAAGAACTAAGCAAAACACTTATAAAACACAACATCAATTCCCTCACGGTCTCAGACCCAAGACCTCACACACCTTCGAAGATAGTGAGAGCTAGTGGGGTATGAGAGTAGATTGAGAGGAAGAAGGAGTACTCCTTCGAGAAAGATGTACATCTCCTCACATAATCACTCATATTAGCATAGCATAGCTTAGTAATTAGCATGGTAGAGGAGATGAGCATGCATTGAAGCTTGGCTCTTGGTTGGATTGCATCACAAAGCCAAGAGTTGTTGGTGTAGGCCTCCCTTCTCACAAGCTTGGAGTAGATGATAAGCTTTCCATTAAAGCTTGAGAAGGAGAGAGAGAGAGAGAGAGAGTCTTCTTTCTTCACACATGAGCTTGTGTGAGTGTGTAAGTGATAATGCCTTTTCAAATCAGCCCCCTCTCTCATCTAGGTCGACCCCTCTTGCTAATTCCTCTTGTTGGTTTCCCATCGGACCTTTCCAAGCTTAGCCAATAGGAATTAAGAGACATAAGGGATAGCCTTGTGACATGTGTCCCCCTTTCCCCTTTTGTGAGATCTTTAGGTAATTAAATAATGCAACTAAACTCTCATTGGACCCCTTTGTCTTCTTGCCAATAGGAAGCACGCAAGCCATTGGGCTGCTGAATGCTCATTGGACCCCTTGGGAGACTTTCCAATAGTCTTCTAGAGAGCTTAATTCTTATTGGTTATTTTATCAAGTGTTTTTAAATGAATTAAACTAAAAGTACTCTAGCCTAATTCTCACTGGTCCACCTCTATGGCCATCCAATAGGATATGAGTGCACCTTGGGGGCAACTGGGCTAGGGAGCTGACATGTGTCCCTTATTCCCTTTGTGTAAAGGGGTTTGCATGAGTGTGTGTGTGTGTGTGTGTGTGTGTGTGCGTGTGTATGTGTGTGTGTTTCTCTCTCATCCCCTACTAAAAGGGCTCGCCCCCATCAATCTAGGACCACTTGAAGACTTTTTGTACATTCACAAAGCATCCAATTCCACTAAGCTTGACCATTTGGACTTACCTTTGAATTTTGGAACCTTAGCATTTTGGAAGTCTTAATGGGCTGAACCCTAAGGTCTTTGGAGCCCATTTTTGCACATTTCTCTTTTGCACATGGCCCCCCTTTGGATCCCTTTTTTCCCTCTTTTCGAACCCTACTGTGGCCGGTCTACCATCTTAACCAATATTCTAGTTTTTTCTCCCCTGGCACTTCCCCATATTAAATGATCAGTTTAACATGAGAAAATCATTTAGGAGAATTAGATATTAGTTACTATGACATTACATCTCTCTTGAAATCATAGTCATCCTCGACTATGGGGTAGAGAAGATAAAGCCCATTCATTAGTCCTTTTTCTAGCGGGTAGAGGATCCCTATCTTACCCTACGACATCATTCCAAAATGGATGACTAATCCATTTGGCGCTTGAGAGCATAAGGATGTCGCAAGCATGTCTGCACATGAGTCATATCAATCTTCCATAGTAGAATGACAAGCTCTACTTGGTGTTTGGGAGACGTCGTCTCCGCAAACTTGATTCTAAGCATGCATGCTCTTCACATTTGTGCACAATAAAGAAAATGAGAGTCTTATTAGACAAAAAACTTTGTTCATTTTAAACATTTGTACATTTGCTTACTCTAGGGAAGCATTGTAAGCATTGACAAGGTTTAGATTATCCTTTATAATTGTATGCCTTGCATCTATCTAGCATCTTCAAAAGGATAATTTTTTAACTCAATAAGATATCGTCAGATAGTCTTACCGCCTCTTACTACCTTGTCTTCATGTCAGAGAATGGACTCGAGCCGCGGCACCTCTTCTTGGTCCTGGATCTCCGGTGGGTCTTCAATAGTTGGTTCTTGAGGTGGCTCTCCTTTGTAAGGCTTTAGTAGGCTCACATGAAAAGCATTGTGTATGAGCCAATGGTTGGGCAACTTGAGTTGATAGGCCATCTCATTGATTGGCCTAAGAGTCTGGAAGGGACTATAGTACCTTTTTGCTAACTTAGCATAGTACTTTTGGTGTCCCATAGGATTCTTTCCCGTCGTGTGCCTTAATCGAGCCTTGGGAAATTTATGTAAGACCCAATCATTTTCTTTAAAGGCTTGGGCTCTTCTGTGCTTATGAGCAGCAGCCTTTTGCCTTTGCTGTGAGATAGAGATAGCATCCTTAATCTTTTGGAAAGATTCTTGTAGGTCTTGGCTATACTCATCTGCAACGAAGATCTTCCCGTGTACCTTAAGTAGCAGGGGATTTTTTGATCTTCCCTCAATCACCTCAAAAGGTGCTTTTCCCGTGGAAGTATGAACAATGTTATTGTAGGCATACTCCACTAAGGGTAAGTACTTCTCCCATTGGGATCTTTGATCTACTTCCGTTACATAGGCTTTTAGTAGATCAAGAATTGTTAGGTTAGCTATTTAACTTTGGCCATCCGTTTGTGGATGATAGGCCGAAGAGAAGTTTAGCCTTGTCCCTAAATTCTCAAAAAGACTCTTCCAAAAATTATTATTGGTCATTCTAGGATCTCTATCCGACACTATGGACATTGGCAAGCCATGGTACTTGAAGATTTGTGAAATGAAGAGCCCAATCTGAGTTTGAAAAAGCATGTAAGTCTGGTGACAATGATCCCCCCTTGGGATAAAACAAGCCAAGATAAAAAGTGTCACTCAAGTAGCGGAAAATCCTGTTGACAACCTCCCAATGCTTAGACCCTATGCTATGCATAAATTTGCTGACCTATGAGATTACAAAATGAATATCTGGCCTCATGTTGCATACATAAATGAGGCATCCAATAGCAATTTGGTAAAGAGTGACATCTGTAGGATCACCAGCATCATGAAGACTCAATTTCAAACTTGTTTCATGGGAGTGTCAATAGGTTTGCAATCCTCAAGTCCAAACTTACATAGCAATGTCTCTACGTAACTTTTTTGACACAAGGCAATACCACCATCAAAATGCTTAAATTGTATACCCAAGAAATGGTGCAACAACCACAAACCTTTCATCTTGAAAGTAGCATTCAAATCAGCCTTAAATTTAGTAATGTGTCTCTTATTTGGTCCAATGATCACCAAATCATCTACATAAAGAACCAAAATGAGAAGTACATCACCCTCACGCTTTACCTACAATGTGCTTTTAGTTGGACTTTCATAAAAGACTCGTTTGATCAAATGAGTTTCATCATTCTCATACCAAGCACGAGGAGATTGCTTTAACCCATACAAAGCTTTGCTGAATTTGCACACCTTATCCTCTTGACAAAACCACGAGGCACCATTACATACACTTTCTCAAATATGTCACCATTCAAGAAAGCAGTAACAATGTCTGACTGATGTACATCCCAACCAAAATGAGCTGCCAATGCACATAGAAAATTCATAGTAGTCATACGACAATTGGGAGAAAAAGTCTCTTCATAATCTATGCCTTTTGTCTATGCATAACCCTTTGCAACAAGTCAAGCCTTATAGCAATCAATCTCACCATCCGGCTTGCGTTTCAACTTGTAAACCCACTTTGTACACCAATGTCCTTTTTGCAAGGAGGCCAATCACATAAAGTCCATGTTTCATTTTCTATAAATGCATCATATTCTTATTGCATGGTAGCCATTGAGTTTTTTGAATTCTGTGCTTCATCAAAAGATAGAGGTTCCTCAACATCATACAATCTAGACACAGCCAAAGCATAACAATTCCATGCATAAAATGCATGGCAAGAACCTGAATGGGTACAACAAGACAAAGGTGCATCCAATTTACTACCATGCAAAGTATGCACCAACACTTTAGGCATACCTCTAGCCCACTCATTCTCATCCCTTTCCTCGTCAAGTACATCATGTACATTTGCATCAGTAATAGGCTGATTGTAATAGTTTCAAAACCCCCCATAGGCTGTACATTTGCCTCATTGGAATTTACATTCATACTTCCATCACTAAAAAGAGGCAACAAAGTGTCATAAATGTCCTCTGAGCTTACTTTACTGTCTCTAGTGCATCATAGCAAGGGCTAGACAAAATCTTCCACAGACACAACATCCCGTGAAACTAGAATACGCTTTGTTTGTGGATGATACAAACTATAACCTTTGCTTTCAGCACTATAACAAAAAAAAAAAACATTTGACAGCCTTATCATCCAATTTTTTGCGTTGTGTTTGTGGCAACAAAGCATATGCCAAACAGCCAAAAACACACATGTGCTTAATAGAAGGCTTTCTATCATGCCATGATTCATATGGAGTAATAGACTATAAAGCTTTTGTAGGACACCTGTTTAGTACATAAGTGGCACACATGATGGCCTCAAGCCAAAAAGAATGCGGCAAAGCTTGACTTTTGACCATACATCGTGCCATTTTTTTAAGTGACCTGTTTTTCCTCTCAACAACACCATTTTGTTGAGGTGTATAAGGCACTGTACATTGGTGTTTTATCCCATGACTAGCCAAAAATGCATTAAATTCATGAAACATATATTCCCCCCCTTGATCGGAACGGAGGGTGCCCATAGTACATTTCGAGACATTTTCAACCATAGCCAAAAACTGTTTGAAGCACATATATACTTCGAACTTCGCTTCAAGAGGAAATACCTATGCATGCTTGGAGTAATCATCAATGAAAGTCACGAAGTAAAGGTAATTGCCCAAGGACGAAGTTTGAATGGGCCCACAAACATCACTATGCACAAGTTGCAACCTGCATGTGGCCCTAACTGAACCATCCTTTGGAAACTTTGAACACTGCATCTTACCCAAAATACAGCCTTCACAAACATGTTTTACAACTGCTTCAAGAGGCAGCAAAGAAGCAACCATATGAGAATTTTGCAAACGTAGCAAACTGGTAAAATTTAGATGACGTAAACATACATGCCAAAGTTTTGCATCTAAAATAGCCTTTGAGTCCACAACTAAATTTGCAAAATTTTGCCCACACTTTTTATACAAAGTGAGCTTATACAGTCCACAGTATAAAATGCCAGATGCATAAATTTCCTCACCGAAACTGAGATCATGTATTGTAAATCTGTCATCCACAAAATTTACTACAAGACTAAGTCTAGCAAGTGCAGATACAAACAAAAGATTCTTCTTGATCCTAGGTACATAAAGTGCATTAACAAGTGTGAAAGAATTTCCATTTGCAACTTTCCAACTCCTTGAAGTGGATAAGAGGCATTGTTGGCACAAGTAACCGAATTCCCATGAGGGACAAACACAAGAGAGGTGAACAAATTAGGGTGTGAGATAATGTGCTTTGTAGCACCATGTCAAATTACCACACATGTAAATCTACAACAACTGACATGCATGCATCATGGACATCAGGATTATAGGTACACTTTGCACTAAGAGACCATTCTGCATCAACATCAGCATCACACTCTCCTTTCACATAAGACTCAACAAAAGCTGAATTTGTAGTGGATCCAGCATTTGCAGTGGAACCACCCTCTTTCTTCTTAGCCTTTGGCCTTCAACTTAGGACACTACTTAATCAAGTGATCATTAGCTTTACAATAATGGAAATCCATCTTATTTTTGCTCTTATCACAAAAATTTCTAGAAGAATTGTTGCCAATAGAAGCATTAGGTATAGGTGATTTTCCACTCACAGAAGAACCATAAGAAGTGGTTGTATTGCTATTACCACCCTTTCTTTGAGCATCAATAAAAGCAATGTTCAAATGCACGCTTTGTAGTCCTGTTTTTTTTGGAAAGTGACTCTTGCAACAACAATGTGCACAATGCATCAAACTTGACAACTTCAAGACTTGGGTCATAAGTCTCCAAGTACTAGCAAAAGTTTGGTAAGAGTCTGGCAAGGCATCAAGAATAGTATGCACAAGGGAACTGTCTGAAATGATTTCACTTGCAAAAATAAGTTTCTCATTGATATCCTTGACACGAGCAAGGAAAGTGTCCATGTCATCTTCCTCATGCAAATCCTCGATTGCAGATCTTTACGCAATAATGCAATTTTAGCCTCATTGCGACTTGCATAAAGACCAGATAGAATATCCCAAGCCTGTTTTGCATATTTTTTTGAATGAATATGAGGAGTAATAGTGTGCTTCATAGACAACACAATCAATGCATGAGCCTGTGCATCATTTACATCCCAACGAGCTTGTTCTACCGTAGGCAAAACAACTCTAAGAGAAGCAATCCTTGCAGCAAGACTTGTAACATCCTCAACATCGTCCGTATCCTCAGAACCAAGACGTACATCAATTCCTTGCACAATTTTCCAGACACCCTTTGTGTAATGTCTGTTGCCCACAGAGGAGAAATAAGCATTACGGGAATGAATACCCTCACACTGCCTTACATTATATGAACATCAAAACACATGAAGGCAGAATAGAAGACAAGTCACAAAACAAAACACCGTCTTCTTCATTGATATGCAACCGACCACAGAGTACAAGAGGAAAAAATATTGATAACATGAATATTAGAGATATCCCCAAAGATTGGTATGCCCCCCCATATACAACCATTGCTCTAGCGCAGATCGGGGTGCAAAACCCCGTCCTGTCCCATGATATCCCTAAAGAACTGTCCCAAAGCCGCATGACTCCTAGTATGCAATGTCCAGACATCCGCAAGACCGCGGGACCGCAATGTGTAGCTTATGCCGTAACACTTGGCACGCACGGTGGATTGCGCGAACCCACACTTTAGCCCCTCCGTGTTGAAGGTTCCGATTTCTGTTCCTCCACCTGTTCTGGTGAGGAGGAAACATCGATGTAGCCAAATCCCTGAAAATCTTGGCGATGAGCTCTATACACCTCCGCCAGCAGCTCTAGATCTATCTCAGGTTGCTCCGGCCAAGGATCCCTTAGAATGAATTGCGTTGGCAAAGAAATAGACTAAGGTGCCTGTGGCAAAGGAGCAAGAGGTGTATGCAGAGGATAATGCGGAGATAAATATCTGTTGAGTGCAAGCCAAAAGGAGGACATGGCGGAAGACTGAGTGAAAGCAAATGAGACAATGTCTCCACCCAAAAACAGACTCGGCACCGCTCCTTATGAAGGTGATGAATCACTCGCTGCAAACTAGAGACATGAGCCTGGGCCTCATCACAATCTTCTATAGCTTTCGCCCTATCAGCAATATCAAAACCTTCTTGGATAACATTCTTACCTCTGTCATTATTCATCGGCTCAGGCTGCCTCACCACAACCTATTGAGTTGGTTGCTACGTTATCACCTCAACAGACAGCCTTGATCTCCAACTCTGCATTTGAGTCTCCAAAAAACTGTGGAGATCTTGCTGCATCTCCACTGCTAAGGCATCAAGATCATTCATGTTAATCATCACATCACCAGGATGAGATGCTAAATAAGTGGCCAGGCTATTCTGCGTTCACAAATGCAGAAATTCCTCTTGAATAGAAGCAACAAACGCAGAGATAGCCTCCCTTAGTATCTGGATTTCCTCAATTTGCTGCCGAGCTGTAATATTCAATGCTGCATTTTGACTTGTTAAATCGGTGATGCTAACCTGCAACGCCGTTATCTGCATTTCAAGCTCAGTGACGCGTGCCTCAGTTGCTGGAGCTGGCGAGGCCAAACGTAATGACTCCACAATACACTGCAGAAATGTTCCGCACGCCTGGAGCTGATCAGAGAGGTTTGCGGCAGTCATCTCCCAAGGCAAAACTGCTCGAAGAGTCCCCTCCGTCTGAGGTTCTTTTGGTGGGGGCTCTACCATTAAAACTTGGGTTCTCCTTTGAGAGGGAGATGCATCATCCAAGTAGTAAATTTTTGAGCCCTTCGTACGGATCCTCCTCTTCTTCTCTTATCGGAGAGAGTCCTCTTTTGGAAGTCTCACAAGGAGGCTTCCTAGGTACTCTCTCTTCTTGGTGGGGAGTTTGGACAATACCATGGGTGTGCAATTACTGTAGCACTTCACCTTGGAGGGATGGATTGCCCAGGGCTTGTTGAAGCTTAGAAACAAGATAATTTACAAGCATAGGGTCATCATAAGTTGCCCGTTCAATAGCAAAATCAAAGCTATCAACATTCATTTCAATCTCTTTTCCCTTGTCAGCCATACTCGCAAATTTTAGGTGTAAATTTTGACTTGTACTTTGGCACTTCAAGCCCTAGTTGCTACTCCTCTTTACCTTCAAAGATAAGCACTCAGGCATCTATACCCGTGGCTCAAATATTATTAACTACAATGAATAGAAGAGAGGGTTCAACAGATCCAAGACAGCACCGGTTCCTGTCACCAAGGTTCTAATAGTTCAATAATGGTTAAGCCATAGGCAAAAAGCCATAGGCAAGCCCCGTAGGACTCCATGTCAAGACCATAGTTCTCGACGGTATCCCCGTTAGCTGCATAAAGAAATTCTGTGTGGGATTACTTGAAGAGATGGCCTAGTACGTCAACTCCCAATGGCTTGGTTCTATCATCAAAGTAATCCACCACACCATGGTTGCTTTGCGCATCAATTTCCAACAAGGGGCTAGACAAAATATCAAGCCCATGGAAAGCAAAGACAAAAATGATGCAAAGGGGAAAAACAATGCCCAAAATTCTTTCGAAGGAAATTCCAACAACAACAACAACAATCGGTGCAAGGGGAAGGGAGTTTACAAAGGTAAAAACAAACTCTCTCCTGAAGAGCTTGAAGCTTTTTGCAAGGACCATAAATGTTTAAGTGTGGGGAGCAAGGACATGACTATAGTTCTTGCCCCAAGAGGAATGTTTTTGCAAGGACCATAAATGTTTTAAGTGTGGGGAGCAAGGACATGACTATAGTTCTTGCCCCAAGAGGAATGCTTGCAATGAGACTCCTAGAGCTTCCACCATTGAAGCTCCAAAACAGGATGCTCATTGCAAAGGATCACCTCTCTCCTATGCTTGGGGAAAGGTAAGGGAGCATGATGCCTTCATCTTGTTTGACCCTGGCTCTACTCACAACTTTATATCAACAGAGTTGGCCACCAAGCTGGGCATTGAAGCTTTCAAGATGGGAGATAGTGTAATGGTCGACAGTGCTTTCAAGGGACAACAAGCCTCCTTTACTCCCTTTATTGGGAAGTTGAGGCTTCATTTCCAAAGCTATGTCAACAAAGAAGACTTTTTTATCTCTCCTCTCCAACATGAGGATGCTAACTGCATGAATGCCAACATGAAGTTCCCTGAAAGGAGAATCTACTTCACCCACACGGGAAAGAGCATGTATATAGATGCTAGTGAGTCTGGTCATACTATACCACTTGTAAATCCTCCTGCTTTTGATAAATCAATGGAGAGCTCAGTTTCTACGCACATGATTTTTGTCAAAGAGTCCGTAAAAGCTCCTAATGTTTCATCAAATGTAAATGATAGGAATCAAGAAAAGTTACACTTGTATAGTTTCTAAAAGTATTCCAAGATGTATTCATCGATGATATCCCTATGGACTTACCTCCAAAACGAGGGGATGATGACCATCACATTGAGCTCCTACCAGGAAGCTCATTGCCTAACAAGCCTCCTTATTGAGTTTCTCAAGCTCAACAAGAGGAGATCATGAAGCAAGTACAAGAATTGGTTGACAAAGGGATAGTGAGGCCTAGCTCCTCTCCCTTTTGTTCTCCAATCGTTTTAGTGCAAAAGAAAGATGGTACATACCATATGTGTGTGGACAATTGAGCACTAAACCATATCACTATCAAAAACAAATTTCCCGTGCCTCGGGTAGAAGGTCTATTTGATAAGCTACAAGGATCTACATACTTCAGTAGGATTGACCTTAAAAGTGGCTATCATCAAAGAAGGATAGTGGATGAAGATATCCTAAAGACTATGTTTCGTACAATGTTTGGTCTTTATGAATACCTAGTCATGCCTTTTGGCTTCACTAATGCACCAGCCACATTCAATTGTCTAATGGAGAAAATCTTTCGACCCTACCGCAAATTCATTGGAGTTTCTTTGATGATATCATCATCTACTCCAAGTCCTTGGAGGAACACAAGCAACATCTCCAAGTGATTTTTTAAGCATTGATGGGGAGCAAGCTTTTTTTCAACCAAAATAAAAAGTTGATAGAGGGAAAGAACCTGGATTACTCCAATCATTGCCTATCCCAAATTCACCATGGGAGAGTATATCCATGGATTTCATCTTTGGGATTATCCAAGTCTATCCATGGGAATACGAGAATATGGACAGTAGTCGACACGTTTAGCAAGCAAGCACACTTTATTCTTGTCAAGAGACTATTAAGGCACAGCAAATGGCAACTCTCTTCATATTA
Source organism: Adiantum capillus-veneris (assembly GCF_014529385.1). Lineage (NCBI taxonomy): Eukaryota > Viridiplantae > Streptophyta > Polypodiopsida > Polypodiales > Pteridaceae > Adiantum > Adiantum capillus-veneris. Next base: position 89,218,471 of record NC_140933.1, on the reverse strand, counting down.
TAAATTTTCAAATACCATGGATTTCCAACATCCATCATGTCAAATAGAGATCCTAGAATGACCAGTAATTTTTGGAAAGGTCTCTTTGAAACTAGATTAAATTTCTCTTTGGCCTATCACCCACAAACGGATGGCCAAAGTGAGATAGCCAACGTTTCAATATTCGATCTACTAAAGACTTATGTTACCGAAGTAGATCAACAATCACAATGGGAAAAGTACTTACCTCTTGTAGAGTATGTGTACAAAAATATTATCCATAATTCTATGGGAAAATCACCTTTTGAAATCACAGTGAGGGAAGACCTAAAAGTCCCTTGCTACTTAAAGTACATGGGAAGATCTTTGATGGCGATGAGTATAGCCGTGACCTACAAGAATATTTCCAAAAGATTAAGGAGGCTATATCCATCTTTCAACAAAGGCAAAAAGTTTCTACTGACAAGCACAGAAGGGCCTTAACGTTTAAATAAAATGATTGGGTCTTACTTAAGATTCCCAAGGCTCGATTGAGGCAAAAAATGGGCAAAAATCCTACGGGCCATCAAAAGTATTATGCTAAATTAGCAAAAAGATACCATGGTCCTTTTCAAATCTTGAAGCCAATCAATGAGATGGATTATCAACTCAATTTTCCCAATCATTGGCTCATACACAATGCTTTTCATGTGAGCCTACTTAAGCCCTACAAAGGAGAGCCACTAAGTGAACCATTTATTGAAGACCCTCCCAAAATTGAAGACCAAAAGAGGTGCTACAACCCGAAGCTATCCTTCGGCATGAAAACAAGGCACTACGACATGGTAAGATTATCCAGTATCTTATTAAGTTCAAAAATTATCCTTTTGAAGATGCTAGATGGATGCAAGGAATATATCTTAAGGATATTATAAACCTTGTCAATTCTTACAATGCTACATTAGAGTAAGCAAATGTACAAATTTCTTTCAAATGACCAATGTTTTTGTCTTATAAGACTAGTTCTCTTTTTATTGTGCACAGATTTAAATAGTATGCATTCTTAGAATCATGTTTGTGATGACGACGTCTCTCAAACACCAAGTAAAACTTGTCACTCTACTTGGGAGAATGAAATGGACTAAAGAGCAGACATGCTTGCAGTAGCTATGTCTCCCAAGCACTGGATTAATCATCCATCTTGAAAAGATGGCGTAGGGTAAAAAGGGATCCTCTACCCGCTAAGAAAACTGACTAATGACTAAGGCTTTATCTCTTCTACCTCATAGTTGAGGATGACTAGAATTTCAAAAGAGAGGTAAAGTCGTAAAAATCTAATATCTAACCAACCCAAATGAGTTTCTCATATTAAATTGATCATTTAGTTTGGGAGAATAGACGGGAACAAGAGTTAGAATATAGACATGTGCTTTCGGGTCTATCTCAACACGAGGCCAATGGTGATGGTATGTCAAAGAGCAAGGCTAGCCGATGGAGATTAAAAGACCTTAGGATTAGCTTCATTAAAGACATCCAAAGGTTAGTGTTAAAAGTCCTTTGACCTTAGGTAAGCTAGGGCCCAAGATTGAGGTGCTTGTTGTGCTTGATGACTAAGGTGCTTGAGGTGCTTGTCGTGCTTGATGACGGGGATGACCATTTTGCGAGCATAATCCCACGAGCAAGATGAGTGAGGAATAAAAAGTAACGTAATTAAAAAAAACCTCAAAAACACAAACATTATGCTTGATGTATTTCACTAAGAAACACTCGATAAAAATCAAACATAGCTTTGCATCTTATCACAAAGAATCTTGTTAAGCACAGGTAGATCAAGCGCTACATGTTGAGAACTCTCTTTATAATATGCTTGAGGTGCTTGTCATGCTTGCTCATTAAGATGATTGTGCTTGCTGACTAGGGAGCTTGAGGTGCATGTGGGAACACTATCCAAGCTTGAGGTGCTTTGTCATGCTTTTCGACTAAGGTGTACAAAAAGTCAAATCCCATCCCTACAAAAGAGGGGGCGAACCCTAAATCTAGGGGATGAGAGAGAACACACACACCCTCACACAAGGCAATCTTGGTACAGAGAAAGAAAATAGGACACTTGTCAAACTCCTCCTCATGTTGCCCTCATGGTGTGCCTAAAGCCTATTGGTTAACCTCCCAAGGGGACCAATCATAAATTAGTTAATTTAATTAATTGATTTTGTATTCATCAAGTACTCTCTCTCAATGGGGAAAGGGGGACACTTATCCCAAGACTAACCTTGTTGCTTGTTATGCATCTTGCATGTGATTGGCTAGGCTTTCAGGGGTCCAATGAGCTTCAAGCATGAGCTACAAGGGGGGCTCGACCAAAGCAAGAAGGGGGGCTGTTTGGGGGGTATACTCTCCCACACACACTCACACATACTCTTATTGTGTGAAGTGCAAAGTGCAAGAGCTTCATCTCCTTCTCCAAGCTAGTAGAGAAGTTGAGAGCCTACACCAACACTCTTGGCTATGGAATGCAAATCCAACCAAGAGCCATGCTTCAATGCTTAAGCTTGGGCCATCTTCTCCATCTTCATTACTATGCTATTATGTATGCTAGCAAGAAGAGTATATCCCCCAATCTTCAACACATGGAACTCTCGTCGTTGGCGAATCTCTCAAATATAAACAAAGCCTTTCATCCTCATCACATCCATTATGAAGCTTATCCTTCATTAAAAATTAGAGAATATTGTATGAAATTTTCAAATTTTAAAAGAAAAGAGAAAGAGGGATAGAGAGAGAGATACCCTCATATTGAGAAGGTTTGGTGCTAGGCGGCTACGACACCTCCATAACTGAGGACTTTTGGTGTATTCCCCTGCCTCTTCCTCTTCCACTATATAAGGTGAGGGATTTTTTCTCCTCCCTCACTTAGACTTGGTGTAGGAGAAGAATACGTGAGTGATGTCGGAATGATGCTTGGCTCTGTAATAGTCTACATCTGTTGCTACTTTGATGATTATTAGGATGGATTCCACTTCAAAGGTTTTATTTATTCACCATCAATAGTGTGTGTTGTGCATTCTACCACATTGGTTTTTTACATAATTGGCTTCTGTTCTAAACTAGTTTTTTACTAATGTTAATTGATGTAATACTTGTTATAATCTAGTGTTGCAGGGATATTTTGAAACTTAAAATCCTACATTATTGCTCTTACTAAAACTTTGAATTTGTGATGCCTATAATGAGAAGACTTGGGCATAAAAAATGATGAGAAAGGTTCCTAATACTCGTCTTTTGTATAAAATAGCTGAACACTAGCCCTGTTCTGTGTATTTTTTGGAAAATTTGTTAATCTAAGCTTGGAAGCACCTTGGGCTTATCATGTATGGAATAGAAGATGGGGGATTCTAGCACTTGCTTCTGACCAACATATGGTTATTGATCTAGTCTTGTTGCTTTACTACCTAAAATTTGGCATAAACAGAGATTCTTACTAGCTTATGGTTACTGATGTGGTTTTATGGTGTTGTGGTATGGGGAAACCTCCTTGCATATACAGATTGGCCTTCAGCCAATCGTTAATTACTGGAACAGTGTTTGAGTTCTGGCTTAAATTAAGTTCTTAGGTAAACCATATTATATTACCTTTTAGGTATGATACTGAGATGGGGGTATCCTTTTAATGTGAACATATTCAAGTAGGCTGATTGGTTACTGGTTGAGGATGATACACTTGGAAATCATATGGCTTTTAAACTCTTTTATTATAGCTTCCCTTAACACTAGGGTTGTGTGAACATGAGCCACTTTTGTGGCTATAAGCAACTTTTTCATAAATTCTTGTTCTCATGGACCACAAAAAACCTCATCAAACCCTTTCAGGGATTTGTTCTCAAGGCATGTAGGGAGTTGAAAAAAAATAGAAATGTATATTTCCATGTAAAATTATTATTTTTGAGGAGACATCTTTTAGGTACAATCTAACCAAAAACACTCAAAAATTTTGATACCCCATATAGACTCCTTAAAAACCTTCAAAGCAGATTGAAATTTTTTGGAAAAATACATGGATATGTATACAATGAGAATTTATGCATACACTATTTTTAGAAAAAAGATTGCCTACTTGTTTTGGGCCTCAAATATGTGTATGCTGTTAAATTGAAAGCCGATTTTGTGACTTCTTACTATTTTTAGAAAATCAATTTTTTTAATTTTACACTTTTTTGGGATAAATGGTGTACTAGAATGTTCCTCTATGTCATAGGATCTCAATGATATCCTACAATCATGGTTTCTTGAAAAATAGAGAGTCTTAGGGCCAATTTTGTAGAATGAGGTGCTAAGCCACAATTATGGCTCAAGCCACTTAAGTGGCTCAAACACAAACCTAGTGTTAACACTTAGGGGTTGTGGTTTTTTTTTTTAATTTTTGTATTTCTTTTATATAGGAGCTTTGCTCACCTGGTCTTTGTTGTCTAGCAGAATAAAATAATGATTAACTATGATTCATATGGCTTGGGCACAAAACATGATAGATGTTTTCTCTCTGACTATTATTGATCCTCTCGCTAATGTAGCAATTTTTTCGATAGTTGGACTACTGGCCTGCTCACTAAGCTTGAGAGTCTACTAATCTAAACTTTGATATCTCTATTAATGGATTACTTGGTCACAAAATAGGATTGAATCTTGAGATATTTTTTTACTCTTAGTTATTGAGTGTATTTACTTGTATGATCTATTATATGGCTGTGATTACTGGGATAGTTCTGAGTTGAACTTGGGTTTTCACTATTAACAATCCTTGGAAATTCTGGCTGACTTCACTCTCATGTTAACATGGCAAGATCTTGTACTTCTAGTATCCTGACTTTGTTGAATTCTTGTTGGCTGATGACTTAACTGGAAGATCTAGTCTATGGTTGGACCTTTGATCATGGTCTCTAAGTTGTTGCTAGTATGGTATTTTTTGCTGGAATAAATTCTATCTAATGAACTGGCTTTGTTTAGTCTTGTTTGCTGGTTGGTGAGGAAGTTAAATTTATTTATTTTTTAAAAGAGAGAAAAAATACCACCTAAAACTTGTATCTGCCGGTATTACTTGGTATTTTCAGTAAAAAGTTTCTGGCAAGATCTACTATGTAATAATGCTTGATCTTGGCTAAATCCTAGGAGATGTGAGAACTTGTATAGGACTAGATTTCTTTGCTTTGTATGGTCGGGGAGATCTAGCTTTGATTGGTAACCTTATAGAAGTATACATATTCTTGGATTTGAGTTAAACCATGGTTCTTACTGCCATAGGTTGGTTTTCTAACTCTGATCCAATAAATCTTCTTAGAAATTCTTAGCCTCCTTTTTGGTTGCTAAACTGAATATATCTTCAGCTTAAATGATTGAAATTTTGGGATTTTTCTACTACAACTTTTTGACATATGGTGGAAAAATGGATTTTTTTGATAAATCGATACAGGGCTAGCACACCCGTAGTAATGTTATTTGTGAGCTTTCTTTAAAAGCTTCAATAGTAACCGCTGTTGTGATGAAATATTTGGGTAATCTGAGATTTTTGGCCATTGTGTTCTACTATGGGTAGTTGGTTTGTTTGAAGGGCTTGACTTTGGTGCATATATTTGGCTGTACTTACAAAACAAAGCGTTGCATACAAGTTTTGGTCCATACATTTTTTATAGCTACAAAACAAAGAAGAGCATAGTTCAACTTTTAACTTATGGACGAGTTAATACTTTTTTCAGTAAATGGTTATTATAAAAAATAAGTTTTACATATGAAGCAATCTGGCAAGAATACTTATGATGTAGAAAAAACTCAAGATTTTAACTACTTAGCATAGTAATAATTTTTAAGTTTGGCATGGATAACAAATGATAGGTTCTTTGAACCTGCCATACATAGCCAAGTCTAGCATATCTGTTGTCAAAATAGCTAATATCTAATTCTCCTAAATGATTTTCTCATGTTAAACTAATCATTTAATACAGGGAAGTGCCAAAAGAGAAAACGCTAGAATATTGGTTAAGATGGCAGATCGGCCACAGTAAGGATCCAAAGGAGGCAAAATAGGGATCCAAAGGGGGGGCCATCTGCAACAATGGGCTTAAAAGACCATAAGGTTCAGCCCATTAAGACTTCCAAAATGCTAAGGTTCCAAAATTCAAAGATTGTGTCCAAAGGTCAAACTCTAGGGAAATTGGATGCTTTGTGTGTGTCCCAGAAACTCTTCTCAAGTCCTACATAGGAGGGGGCGGGCCCAAGAAGTAGGGGATGAGAGAGAAACTCACACACACACACACACAAGATACCTTTACACAAGGGAATGAGGGACACATGTCTGCTCCCTAGCCCACCCTAGCCCAAATGCCCACAAGGTGTACTCGAATCCTATTGGATGGCCTTGGAGGTGGACCAATGAGAATTAGGCTAGAGTAAATCTAGTTTAATTAAAAAACACCTAATAAAAGAACCAATAAGAATTAAGCTCTATAGAAGACTATTGGACAGTCTCCCAAGGGGTCCAATGAGCATTCAGCAGCCCAATGGCTTACTTGATTCCTATTGGCCAAGAGACAAAGGGGTCGAATGAGAGTTTAGTTGCATTAATTAATTACCTAAATCTCTCACGAAAGGGGAAAGGGGGACACATTCAGAAGGCTATCACTTATGCTATTCAAATTCCATTGGCTAGGCCTGGGGAGGTCCAATAGGGTTGCAGCATGAGCAAATAGCAAGAGGGGTTGACCAAGAGAGAGGGGGGGCTGATTTTCTCAAGGCATTATTGCATACACACTCACACAAACTCATGTGTGAAGCAAGAAGACTCTCTCTCTCTCCTTCTCAAGCTTTAATGGAAAGCTTATCACCTACTCCAAGCTTGTGAGAAGGGAGGCCTACACCAACAACTCTTGGCTTTGTGATGAAAATCCAACCAAGAGCCAAGATTCAATGCATGCTCATCTCCTCTACCATGCTAATTACTAAGCTACGCTATGCTAATATGAGTGATTATGTGAGGAGATGTACATCTTTCTCGTAAGACTACTCCTTCTTCCTCTCAATCTACTCTCATACCCCGCTAGCTCTCACCATCTTCGAAGGTGTGTGAGGTCTTGGGTCTGAGACCGTGCGGGAATTGATGTTGTGTTTGATAAGTGTTTTGCTTAGTGCTTGAAGTTTCCATCTTCATTGCACTAGCTAGTATTGAAGGAACACAAAGAATTGTATTGTGAATGGATTCGTAGGGAGAGAGCTTCAAGCTTTGCCATTCGGTGAGTACTTTGTCTTTGGCACCAGTGGCCAAAAATTGCTTCATAATGGAAGCTCTTAAAGCTTTCCATGTTTATGGAGCTTCATCGTTGGCCCGTAGGCTAGACCACCATTGCCTGGCAGACTTTTGAAAGTGCATAGCTACATGGTGTAGCTTAGAGGACTCCGTGAAGCCCTCATCTCCAAATGCCGCATCGAACTGTTGGATAAAGGCCAAGACTTTGTCCGTAGCACCAAAGGTGCCATCGTAGGTAAGGAAAGAGATGCTCTTCCCTCCCTCTTTGAACTTCTTGAGCTTGGACGACCTCTTCCATGCGGCAGAGAATTTCCTATGGCCTCTTCTTTTTGATGGTTCAAAAGTTACACCAGGCTCACTTCTTTCTTGTTCCTTCAGTGGAGGCTCTTGAATTCTTCTTTGGGAAGGAGATGCATCATCAAGAAGCAAATTTTTGAACCCTTCGTATGGATCCTCTTCTTCTTCCGAATCAGAGAGAGGCCTCTTTTGGAAGTCTCGCAAGGAGGCTTCCTAGGTGCTCTCTATGTTGACGAAGTCTCTCAAACACCAAGTAGAAATTGTCACTCTACTTTAAAACTATGATATGGACTAAAGAGAACACATGCTTGCGGAAGCTACGTCTCCCACGCACCAAATGGATTAGTCATCCATCTTGGAATGATGTTGTAGGGTAAAAAGGGATCCTCTACCCGCTAAGAAACATCAACTAATGACTAAGGATTTATCTCTTCTACCTCATAGTCGAGGGACGACTATGAGGATTCATCTCTTCTACCTCATAGTCGAGGACGACTATGATTTCAAGAGAGAGATAATGTCATAAAATCTAATATCTAACCAACCCAAATTATTTTTTCATGTTTAACTGATCATTTAATGTGGGAGAATAAACGGGAACAAGGGTTAGAATATAGACATGTGCTTATGGATCTATCTCAACACGGGGCCAAAGTTGGACGACTATGATTTCAAGAGAGAGATAATGTCATAAAATCTAATATCTAACCAACCCAAATGATTTTTTCATATTAAACTGACCATTAAATGTGGGAGAATAAACTGGAACAAGGGTTAGAATATAGACATGTGCTTATGGATCTATCTCAACACGGGTCCAAATGAGAGATGGTATGTCAAAGAGAAATGCTAGCTAATGGAGCTTGAAAGACCTTAGGGTTAGTTTCATTAAAGACATCCAATGGTTAGTGTAAAAGTCCTTAGACCTTGGCCTAGACCTTGGGCAAGCTAGGGTTGTGCTTGAGGTGGGAACCCGACCCAAGATTGAGGTTCTTGTCGTGCTTGCTGACTAAGGTGCTTGAGGTGCTTGTTGACTAAGGTGCTTGAGGTGCTTGTCGTGCTTGCTGGCTAAGGTGCTTCAGGTGCTTCAGGTGCTTAATTCCTAAGGTTCTAAGGTGCTCCATGACTAAGTTACTTGAGGGGCTTAAGGTTTTCCAAAAGTCAACAAGGATCCCTACACATGGGGGGTGAGACATACTTGTAGGAGCATGAGAGAGATCACACACACCCTCACACAAGGCAAACCTAGCCTAAAGAGGCAACAAGGACACATGTCAAGATCCTCTCCATGTTGCGCTCATAAGGTGCCTAAAGCCTATTGGTTGGCCTCTCAAGGGGTTCAATGATAATTTAGCTAATTAAATTAATTGTTTATGCATTTATCAAGTCCTCTCTCTCAAAGGGGAAAGGAGGACACTTGTTCTAATGCTAGCATGGTTTCTTGATAAGCACTCTGCATGTGATTGGCTAGACTTGAGGGGTCCGATCAAATTGAAGCTTGAGCTACAATGAGGGGTCGGCCAAGGAAGCTAGGGGTGTGCTTGGGGGTATAGTCTCTCTCTCTCTCTCTCTCTCTCTCTCTCTCTCTCTCTCTCTCTCTCTCTCTCTCTCTCTCTCTCTCTCTCTCTCTCTCTCACACACACACACACACACACACACACACACACACACACACACACACACACACACACACAAGATTATTCTCACTTGGAAAAGTGCAAGAACTCCATCTCCTTCTCCAAGCTTGTTGAGAAGTTGAGCCTTGGCTATGGAATGCAAATCCAACCAAGAGCCATGCTTCAATGCTTAAGGTTTCCATATTCTTCATCATCATTATTATGCTATTATGCTATGTTATGCAAGAAGCGTGATGATAAGTGCGGAACTATCTCTTTCTTGTGTGTTACTCCTTCCTCTTCCCTACCCTCATTCCCCCCTAGCTCTCTCCACTTCAAAGGTGTTTGAGGCCTTGGGATTGAGGCCAGGGATGGTTAATACTTATACAAATTTTATGTTATGCTTGTGATGCATGAAGCTTTCCATCAGGTTGTGTCCTCCCGGGCTTAGTCGCCAGCAGCTCCAACACACACCTACTTACTTTCTCTGATTTTTGTGAGCTTCGGTGAGCGTTCACAGGTCAACCTTTGGGCTCAGATTTTTGATAAGGGCTCATTTCTGTCTCCGTTTCCACTACAAGCAGTACTGCATAAGCACTTTTGTCATTTTGTGTAGAATTTCTCTCAATGCCATTTTTTGCATAACGGGTCTCATAAAATCTTCTACGGTTTGTGTTATATAGCACATGTTGCACTTTGTTCCTCCTCTTTTTGGACAATTTTCACATCAGGTGCGCAGCATTCGCCATGGCTAACAACAACACAGATGTGTTCAAGGTGTTTGTTGTTGACGATAGGCTGGATGGGGACAATTACCCTATGTGGGCTTACATGATGCAGCATGTCCTTGTGTCAAGAGTGTTTGAAACATTGTGTAGGGCATTGATGTACGTAATGGTTTTGAGGATACAGGCGATGCTGAGAATGTTGCAGGTCTTGTTGCAAGGATTGCCAAAATTAGAGTTGTTTTGCCTACTACTAAGCAAGCTCGTTGGGATAAAATATGCATAGGGTCATGCATTGATTGCGTTGTCTATGAAGTGCACTATTACTCCCCACATTCGTTCAAAAAAATCTACAAAACAGGCTTGGGATATTTTGCTTGCTCTTTATGCAAGTCACAATGAGGCAAAAAATGCATTGCTGCATAAAGAGCTGGATTCAAAGATTATGGATGAGAAAGATGACGTGGACACTTTCCTTTCTAGTGTCAAGGATATCAATAGCAACTTATTTCTGCAGGTGAAGTCATTTCAGATAGTTCCCTTGTGCATATTGTTCTTGATGCCTTGCCAGATTCTTACCAGACTTTTGCTAGTACTTGGAGACTTATGGCCCAAGGAAATCCATAAGTTGTCAAGTTTGATGATTTATACACATTGGTGTTGCAAGAGTCACTTTCCCAAAAAAAAAGACCAGACATCGTGCAGTTTAATGGGCCTTTATTGCTACTCCAAGAAAAGGTGGTAACAGCAATGCAATCACTTCTCATGGTTCTTCTATGAGTGGAAAATCACATGTTCCTAATGCTTCTGCTGGCAAAAATTCATGTGGAAATTCTGGTGATAAGGGCAAAAAGAAGATGTGTTGCCATTATTGCAAATCTAATGATCACTTGATCAAGTAGTGTCCTAAGTTGAAGGCCAAAGAGGCTAAGAAGAGAGAGGTTGGTTCCACTACTATTGCTGGTTCCACTACAAATGCAGCTATTGTTGAGTCTTCTATGAAAGGAGACTGTGACGATGATGTTGATGTAGAATGGGCTTTTAGTGTAGAGTGCACTTATAATCCTGTTTTCCATGATGCATGCATGTCAGTTGTTGTTGCTGCAGGTTCACATGTGTGGTATTTTGACAATGGTGCTACAAAGCACATTACCTCACATCATGATTTGTTTACCTCTTTTGAGTCTGTCCCTCATGGGAGTTTAGTCACTTGTGCAACAATGCTTCTTATCCAATTCAGAGAGTTGGAAAGATTGTGCGTACTGCTGCAAATGGAAGTTCTTTCACACTTGTTGATGCACTTCATGTACCTGGGATCAAGAAGAATCTTTTGTATGTATTTGCACTTGCTAGACTTGGTCTTGTAGTCAAATTCTGTGGATGACAGATGTACAGTACATGATCTCAGTTTTGATGATGAAATTGTTGCATCTGGCATTTTATGTCATGGACTCTCTAAGCTCACTCTGTATGAAAAGTGTGGGCAGAATTTTGCAAATGCAGTTGTAGATTTTAAAGCTATTTCAAATGCAAAACTTTGGCATGTACGTTTTGGACATCTGAATTTTTTCAGTTTAATGTGTTTGCAGAAATCTAATATGGTTGCTTCTTTGCCGCCTCTTGAAGCACCTGTCAACCATGTTTGTGAAGGCTGTATTTTGGGTAAGATGCAGGGTTTGAAGTTTCCAAAGGATGGTTCAGTCAGGGCCACATGCAGGTTACAGCTTGTGCATAGTGATGTTTGTGGGCCCATGAAAACTCCGTCATTGAGCAATTACCTATACTTCGGTGACTTTCATTGATGATTACTCCACGCATGCATGGAAATATCCGCTTAAAGCTAAGTTCAAAGTGTTTTTATGCTTTAAGAAATTTTTGGCAGGCTGAAAATGTCTCGAAATGTAATATGGGCACCCTCCGTTCCAATCGAGGGGGGGAGTATATGTCTAGTCGTGGGATAAAGCACCAATGTACAATGCCTTACACGCCTCAGCAAAATGGTGTTTTTGAGAGGAAAAATAGGTCACTTATGGAAATGGCATGATGTATGGTCAGCTGTCAAGCTTTGTTGCATTTGTTTTGGCTTGAGGCCATCATGTGTGCCACTTAGGTACTAAATAGGTGCCATCATGTGTGCCACTTAGGTACTAAATAGGTGTCCTACGAAATCTTTGCAATCTATGACTCAATTTGAAGCATGGCATGATTAAAAGCCTTCTATTGCGCACATACATGTTTTTGGTTGTTTGGCATATGCTTTGGTGCCACAAACGCAGTGCAAAAAAATGGTTAATAAGGCTATCAAATGTACTTTTGTTGGTTATAGTGTTGAAAGAAAAGGTTACAAGTTGTATCATCCCAAAAAAGGTGTATCATAGTCTCACGCGATGTTGTGTTTGTGGAAGATTATGTTCAGTCCTTGCTGTCATGTACTAGAGATAGTAAAGTCAGCTCACGAGACATTTATGACACTTTGTTGCCTCTTTGTAGTGGTGGAAGCTCAAATGTAGATTCCAATGAGGCAAATGTATAGCCTATTGGGCTTTCTGAAAATGTTATAGATCATCCTATTACTAATGCATTTGTACATGATGTACTTGATCAGGAAAGGGTTGAGAATGAGCAAGCTAGAGGTATGCCTAAATGGTTGGTGCATACTTTGCATGACAATAAATTGGATGCACCTTTGTCTAGTCATGCAATCAAAATATGATGCACTTATAGAAAATGACACATGGACTTTATGTGATTTGCCTCCTGGGAAAAAGGCCATTGGTATGAAGTGGGTTTACAAGTTGAAACGTAAGCTGATGGTGAGATTGATCGCTATAAGGCTCGACTTGTTGCAAAAGGTTATGTAGAGCAAAAAGGCATAGATTATGAAGAGACTTTTTCTCTTACTTGTTGTATGACTACTGTGCATTTTCTATGTGCATTGGCATCTCATTTTGGTTGGGATGTACATCAGTCAGACATTGTTACTATTTTCTTAGATGGTGACATATTTGAGGAAGTTTATGTAACGTAGCCTCATGGTTTTGTCATGTAAGAAAGCTTTGTATGGATTGAAGCAATCTCCTCATGCTTGGTATGAAAAAGCTGACACTAATTTGGTCAAACGAGGCTTTTGTAACAGTCCAAGAGAAAGCACATTGTATGTAAACTGTGAGGGTGACATACTTCTCATTGTTGTTCTCTATGGGGATGATTTGTTGATCACTGGACCTAATGAGAGATATATTACTGAATTTAAGGCTGATTTGAATGCTACTTTCAAGATGAAAGATTTGGGGTTGTTGCATCATTACTTGGGTATACAGTTTAAGCAGTGTGATGTGGTATTGCCTTGTGTCAGAAAAGTTACATAGAGACATTGCTATGTAAGTTTGGACTTGAGGATTGCAAACCTATTGCCACTTCCATGGAAACACGTTTGAAGTTGAGTCTTCATGATGCTGGTGATCCTGCCAATGTCACGCTTTACCAAACTATTGTTGGTTGCCTCATTTATGTATGCAATACGAGGCCAAATACTCAGTTTGTAGTCTCACAGGTCAGCAGATTCATGCATAGCCCACGGTCTAAGCAGTGGTAGGCTATCTCAAGAGGATTTTTTGCTACTTGAGTGGCACTTTACATCTTGGATTGTTTTATCCCAAGGGGGGATCATTGCTGCCAAACTTACATGCTTTTTTGACTCATATTGGGCTGGTTGTTTTGAAAGGTAAGTGTCCACAAATGGTTTTTATTTCATACTTAGCAGTTTATGTATCTCATGGTTGAGAAGAAGCAACCTACTGTGGCCATTTCTAGTTATGAGTCTGAGTACAGGGCAGACTCCACGCCTACATTTGAGTGTGTATGGCTCAAACGCCTTATCGTTATTTTGGGTGTTGGACAAAACACTACCAACACTATCTACACTAACAGTCAAAGTGCATTGGCAGTTGTGAGGAGGAACCCAGTTTTTTGTGCTTGCACAAAGCACATTGAGGTGCATTACCACTATGTCAGGGAGAGTCTCTTAGCAGGAGAGATTAGCTTGGCTTATGTGCCAACACAGGACAACCTTGCAGATATTTTCAGAAAGGCATTGTTTCGTGAGAAGTTCAAAGCTTTCCGCAATGCTTTGGGCTTACTCTACTTTGTGGAGTGATCATGTCCTCAAGGCATGGCACTTCCCTATACTCTATGCATCAAGAAATATGATGTAGCTAAGTAGATAATTGAGTAGCTTACTTAATGGAGAGAGATAAATTTTCACACATGAGAGAGAGAGAAAGCGAGAGAGAGAGAGAGAGAGCACATGATATACATGGTTCACCCAATGTGGGCTACATCCATGGGAAAGCAACCAATTAATGGCTTTAGTACTTCAAACAAGAAGTAGGTTACAAAGGGATTATACCCTTAATAGATCTCCCGCCTTGCTTGACTCTCACCACCTCACACCCATCTTGTTGCATAAACTTCACACTCCAAAATGTGTGTAGAAATGGCCTCCTTTTATAGGCCAAAAGGGCCGTCCTCTCTCATGAGAGGCAGCCGTGTGTAGTCGCCCTTGTACAGACAAGTCCAAATGGACTCTCCAATCCACCCATGTGTGGGCGCCCTTGAGAGGACAAGCCTGCCTTTGAAATCGTCCACTGGCCATTGACTTCCAACCATCGGCCACCGGCCATTGACTACTAGAAACCGGCCAACCGGCCAAACGATTGGCCGTTTTTGGACCACTTTTTTGGCCGTTGGCCGGCCCTAATATTTTGGCAAAAAGGAATATTCCAACGAGTTATGAAAATTTTGGTTTCCGATGAGTAATTTTTCTTCACGCACGATGGATTCTCCTCATAATGGGTGCCTTACAAATGTGCGTTTTTAATACAAAAAATTACAAGTGGTATATCAAGCTCCATACTCCCACTTGGAGATTGGTCTCCAAACCAAACCTGTGAGACTGATTTCCCTTGTGGCTTGTTATCCTTGAATGCCAATTGAAGATGATCAAAAGCTCAACTTCTCCTTGTTGAGACCACCTTTGTAAACATGTCTACAGGATTTTCAATTGTATGCACCTTTCCTAGCTTTAGTTGTCCCTCTTCCAAAAGAGTGCGTATGAAGTGATATCTCACATCAATGTGCTTTGTCCTTGAATGAAACACTGAGTTCTTTGCAAGATGGATAGTGATTTGGCTATTACTGTACAAGACACAATTGCTGTATTTGAATCCAAGCTCTTCTAAAAATCTGTGAAGCCACAGAATTTCTTTCTTTACCTCTATCATTGCTACATACTCTGCTTCCGTGGTAGAAAGTGAGACCACTTCTACAGCTTTGAAGCCCAGCTTACTATTGTGCCTCCAACCATGAAGACATAGCCAGTAGTGCTCCTTCGAGCATCTTTGTCACCTGCCATATCTGCATGAGCATACCCTTGAAGAAAAATATCAGTTCCTCCAAAATACAAAGCATTTGTGTTGGGGTATAAAGCCCAATGTGGTCGCCCAGGTAAGTGGGCGGGCCGCCAGGTATGTACACATATTCTTTTGTAAAAACCTAATAAGAACTCACTATGCTCTACACATTACAGTAGAGCGAGTTCACCATATCGTCGTGCTCTTCTTCTTGCACTCTCTCTCGCGTTGCACTTTCGCTCGTACTCCTTCAACTGGTATCAGAGCTCAGATCGAGGCTCGGGGCAGCATTTGCAGGTATCCAGAGTCACCTGCTCAGATTGGAGTGATATTCGACAGGCGAAGACACGGCCCCAAAGCTCTACGCAGGCCATTTTCGACTACGTGGTCGTGGCGGGTGCAGATCCGACTCTGCAAATTTGGGGTTTCGGCCTACGACTGCAAGTGCTGAGGATATCTCCACTTCCAGAGTGCTGATTTGTGGCTGTCTACACAACGAAGGACGGCTCACAGTTCTTGGAGGCGTGTCACATACGACACGGGCACACCTACACACAGACTGTAGGCGACATCCACTAGTTCATCAGGTAGCTTGTGTTTGCTGCTTGATATTCCAGATTTCATCCTGACATTGCGGGTACTTCCACATGGGATGTATTGTCAGAGATGATGTATGTCTGTTAAGGGTTTGTTGGCTGTGAGTCACGCAGCAAACAACCTCTGCAACGGTTACAGCATACAGTGGGAAATTTGTGGATGTATGACTTTGTGGGAAGTCTATGTACTGTTAGATTTACTGCAGCCTTTGTTGAGGGTCAAGCGAGGTTTTATTGAGCTGGGGGATTCTCGAATGTTGAGATCCTTTCGGTGATACAGGTCTTGGAGCGATCCCCCGAGCACCCTTAGATAGGCAGCTAGGATGTATTGACTGTGAGTTAGACAATTGGGATTGCATCTTTGCTTTACTGCCGTTGAGGCATTGTCGCAGTCTATGCTTACAGGACAGTGACAGTACAGTGAGAGACAGTAAAGGTGCAGGACAGGTTTACCCACAGCTTACAGTGTTAGAGAGACAGTGGTTTTTTTGAGCTGTTTTTGGTCTATTTATTGAGTACACCAGAGCCATTTTACAAAGGATAATCTGCCAAAATTTCTGCAGAATCTGAAGCTTTCTTGGTTCATTTGACAGGTTGATATTGGTTTAGAGGTCAGTTTACAGGGGAAACTCTGCCGAATTTTTCCCAGGAAAGTAAACAACTGTGAAGCGTAGCTATGGCTGGATCACAGGACACTGCTCTTTACAATATCAAGAAGCTGGATGGAACCAATTTCCCATTGTGGAAGAAGCAGATTTGGCACGTGTTGGTACAAAAGAAGCAGATAAAAACTATAAAACTCAAGGGGATAAAACCAGAAGATATGGACGAAGATGAATGGAGCGAAATAGATGAATTGGCACTTTCTACCATTATGCTGACTTTGGCAGAAAGCGTTTACTTCAATGTAGCAGACGAGATGTCGGCTTATGAACCATGGACAAAGCTGAGTGATCTTTATGAGAAGTAGAGTGCAGCTTCACAGGTATACTGGCTTAAGAAGCTTGTTGACTTGAAGATGAAAGAAGGGACACCTATGTCCAATCATCTGAATGAATTCAACACAATCTATATTTAGTTGTCAGCTCAAGGTGTCAAGTTTGATGAACCTGTTAGAGCTATGTTCCTGTTGATCACATTGCCAGAAAGTTGGGACACTTTTCGCACAGCTTTGAGTAATTCTGCACCTCTAGATGGTTTGACCATAGCAGGTGTAGAAGGCGGTCTATTTACTAAAGAAACCAATAGAAAGACAATGGACAAAGGCAAAGGAACAGCCTTAGTTGTCAGGGGAAGGACCAAAGAAAATTACAAAGGTGGAAAGAGGAATTAGTCTCTTAGCAAGTCCCGTAGTGCTAAAGGCAAGAGTGACATAGAATGCTACCATTGTGGCAAGAAGGGTCACATGAAAAGAGACTGCAGAGAATGGAAAGCAGAAAAAGGCAAAGAGAAAGCTGAAGACTGTGGTGAGAAGAACAAGTCCTCAGTGAAGATTCAAGAAATAATTGTGACAAACATTGTTGCAGAGGATGACAGTCTAGTGTCAGGAGACATCTAATTCTTGAAGAATACAATGGACTCAGCTCTTCTTACAGCATCTGATGGAAATGCACTGAGTGACTGGATTATAGACTCAGGGGCATCACTTCATGTCTCTCCAAACAAGGAGTGGTTTACCTCTTATGTGACCACTAAAGATCATGTTCGGCTAGGCAATGGGCAGACATGTGAGATCTTAGGTGTTGGAGATGTTCAATTGAAGTTTCAAAATGGCTCTTCTTTCACGCTGAAGCATGTGAGACATGTTCCCGCAATTACAAAGAGCTTGATCAACACAAGTTTACTTGATGATGCTGGCTACGTCACCACTTTTGGACAGAACATGTGGAAGATATCCAAGGGTTCTATGATAGTAGCACATGGAGTAAAGTCTGGAGGACTTTACATTATTTATGTATCAAATGTCTCTAAAAATGTAATCAATGTAACCGAGCAGCCAAACGTTTCTTTGTGGCATAGCCGGTTAGGACATATATCCAAGAAGGGAATGGAAATCTTGTCTCATTCTGGTTATTTGCCTGGCTTTTCATTTAATGATTTTGAATTCTGTGAACATTGTCTGTATGGTAAGCAAACACAGCAGCCACATAAGCATAGAAGCAGTAGAAGAGATACACATTTGGCACTTGTTCATAGTGATCTGTGTGGACCTATGCCTAACCTATCTCTAGGGGGAGCTTCTTACTTTATGACATTTATAGATGATTACTCAAGGAAAGTATGGGTTTACTTTCTCAAGCACAAGGATGAAGCGTTTAGTGTTTTCAAAACGTTTGTGACACTTGTGGAGAATCAGAGTGGCAAGAAGCTTAAATGCTTACGCAGTGACAATGGTGGAGAGTATGTTTCAAAGTCCCTTCAGGAATTTTGTGAGTCAAAAGGTATAAAACGTGAACTTACTGCTCTTTAAAATCCTCCTCAAAATGGTGTTGCTGAGAGGATGAATAGGACCATACAAGAGAAGGTCAGAAGTATGTTGTCTAATGCACAATTGCCAAATGGGTTTTGGGCTAAAGGTGTGTCAAGAGCTGTTCATCTTATAAATAGATCTGCTAGCAAGGTTTTGCAAAAGGATTCAGTGCCAGAGATGGTATGGTCAGGCAAAATTCCCTCATACAAGCATCTCAGAGTCTTTGGCTGTGAGGCATATACTCATGTTCCAAAGGAATTTAGGAACAAACTTGAGCCAAACAGTAGAAAGTGCATATTTCTAGGCTATGGTAATTTTGGTGAGATGGGGTACACACTTTGGGATCCCGAATCCAGAAAGGTTATCCGCAGCAATGATGTTCACTTTAATGATGCCAAATATCATTCTAAACCGGAGAGGGTTGAGGAGATTAGAAGAGCCATCTTCCAAGAAGATGAACCTGCACATGCAAGACAAAATGTCAAGGCTCAACAGGAGCAACGACAGGATAGAGTGGAACCACAGGTTGTGGCTGAGCCTGAGCCACCTATTTTGCGTAAATCGGGATGGATCTCACGACCTCCTGATCGGTTTGTTCCATCTATGAACTATGTCATGTTAACTGATTGCAATGAGCCTTCATGTTACAAGGAAGCAGTGCAAATGAAGGACTCTGGGAATTGGCAATTGGCCATGCAGTCAGAGATGACAGCTCTGCATAAAAACCAAACATGGAAGCTAATTAAATTACCACAGGGCAAAAAGGCTCTACCTTGTAAATGGGTTTACAGGTATAAGATCACCACTAATGATAGTCATCCAACGTACAAAGCAAGGCTTGTTGCCAAGGGCTTTAAGCAAGAACAATGCATTGACTTTGATGAAGTCTTCTCTCCAGTGGTCAAGATGACTACATTGAGATGCTTTCTTGGATTGGTTGCCATATTAGATTTGGTGTTGCACCAAATGAATGTCAAGACAGCGTTCTTGCATGGTGATTTAGATGTGGAAATTTACATGCAGCAGCCAAAAGGGTTTGTTGAGAAAGGCAAGGAAGATTTGGTATGCCAGTTGTTAAAGAGTCTTTATGGCTTAAATGAATCACCGAGGGTATGGTACCATAAGTTCCACAAGTTTATGCTTTCTCAAGGCTACAACGTAGTGAGTTTGATCACTGTCTATATACAAAGAAGGCTAAGGATGGCAGTTGGCTGATCCTTATTTTGTATGTGGATGACATGTTGATTGTTGGCAAACACTTGAAAGAAATTTCAGCTTTGAAGTCAAAGATGGCAAAATTGTTTGACATGAAAGACATGGGTGAGGCAAGTCATATACTTGGTATGCGCATTGAGAGAGACAGATCAAAGAAGTTGATTTGGTTATCTCAAACAGCGTATATTGACAAGGTTTTGCAACGTTTCAATATGGAGAAGGGAAAGGCATTGAGCGTTCCATTGCCAATGACAGGAGCAAAGCGAACCCCGAACCCCGACGGCCTCTAAAACACTGGGGACCGAATGGCGTGCCTCAAGCCTGTCATGGTAAAGCAAACAGGGGCACCACCTAGCTTCAGCGGCTAGGACACAAACAACACACCACCATAACAAAGTTTTCATCCAAGAGAGATGGATGCTTGGGAGTAATGATGAAGAGGAGAGGGAATGAGATCAAGTGAGAGAGAGAGAGAGAGTGAGGGAGGGGGTATAGCGGCTTAGTACTTAGACACCACAAAAGGATGGCGAATCTGCACACCCTTCACACATACACAAGCTCACTCCAAACACAAGACTAGGTGGCGATTCCGCACACCTCACATGGGCAAAACATTGCAAGAAAACATACTCACAAAACCTCAAGCTTTATTTAGAGAATAAGGCGATGGAATGGGGAGCATAGGGTAGGGGAATGAGAAGGGAGAGAGTGGTAGAGCACATGGCGGATAGGTGGGAGTTGATGGCGAAGACTCGCTCGAGGGTTATGGCCATCATCTTCATTTAGTTGCCCTTCATCTTCCATAGCCAAGGGTGTAGAGGTCATGCTCAAGACAAGCATGGTGATTGCGGTGATGGTGATGGTGTGGGTGTGTGTGTGTGTGTGTGCACTAGGCACACACAGTGCATAGTGTGTTCTTTGGTGATGTTGTGTGTGTGTTTAGTGTGATGGTGAACCCTCTTTATATAGGGTAGGAGGGGGGAGAAATTTTAGAATTTAGAAATGAAGAAATCATTATCTACACAGGCCATGTGACTGTGGGCCCCACTTGTCTGGCTGTGTGTATATGTGCCAGAACAGCAGTCTCATCAGAGAGAGACTAAGAGAGAGAGATGGGTGAATGGAAAAAAGAGAGGTGACATGGAGAATAAAGTAACTACAAGAGGGGAGAGAGGGGAGTGTGTTCAGAGGTGAATCTGTGTGCAGATGTGTGTGAACACAAGAAAATCAGGTAACCACTGGGTGGGGATGGGTCTGTGGGCATCTTTTTCAGTGAAACTGAGTGTGTGTGAGTGTGGGGGAGGCCATCTGGCTACAAGACAAGAGAGATTTCGAATTTTAGAGAGAGAGGGGGGTATTTGGATCATGGGAGAGTGTAGGAGAGAGAAAAGGGGGGGTGGGGTATACTGTTTTGGAAGATAGGAGAGGTGGCATGTGAGTTAGGGTGCATTATTGGTAAGGACAGGGGGCGGGGTAGCTTCAAGGGAGAGAGAAAGGACAAGGGGAAGAGAGAGGGGGTTGACCTTTTGAGTGGAGGAGAGGAAAA
Source organism: Adiantum capillus-veneris (assembly GCF_014529385.1). NCBI lineage: Eukaryota > Viridiplantae > Streptophyta > Polypodiopsida > Polypodiales > Pteridaceae > Adiantum > Adiantum capillus-veneris. The sequence goes on along the minus strand of NC_140933.1, from coordinate 89,197,349 downwards.
GGGACACCCGGCGGGGCAACAGTGAAGAAAAAGGAGGCAAGGTGGGGATGGGCTACCCCGTAGGCATGAGGTGGCCTATTTTACCTTTCTTATATATTTACATAATCATACTTTATTTTTTTCTTACTTTTTCCAATGCCTTTTATCACTCCCTCCATAAGAGGGGGTTTTCATGGGGTGGGGACGAGAGAAGAGGGGTATGGGAGCTTGGCTTGTGAAAAGCCCCCATCATTAGCCCTCCCCTTTTGGCTAGAGGCATTCATGTCTCTAGCTCATCTGTTTGATCATTATCGTCGGAGGTGGCGGCTGATGGTGTGTCCTCATCTGGAATGTCAATTGGTGGAGCCTGGTCAAATCGAAGAAAATAAGGTTTAAGTCGCCAACCATTTACCCTGGTTTTATGAAGTTTTCCATCATCCTCCATAAGCTGGTAGCTTCCATTGGCATATCTTTTCCTAATGATGAAAGGGCCTTCCCATCGGAGTAGGAGTTTCTTATCCTTGCGCGTGTCGAAGCGATTGTTGTAGCGGAGCACCAACATTCCTTTCTTCAATTCTTTTTTCCGGAGATGCTCGTTAAAGCTAAGCCGTCTATGCTCTGCTTGTGCTGCATAATAATTTATTGCTTCTTCTCTGTCCAGCTGCAGTCTTTCCAAGTTGATGATGTGATCTCTCAAATGCATGTTGGGATGTTGAAGTTGGCTTGCCATTACTCTGAGACTTTGTAGTTGCACTTCAATGGGCAAGATTGCTTCCTTACCAAATACTAGATGATACGGTGTGAATCCCAAGGATGTACGAAATGAAGTTCTGTAGGCCCATAAAGGTGGTAGTAGATACTTATCCCAGTCTCCGGGTTGATTGTTTACCTGCTTGGTAATAATTTTAGAAACCATTCCATTTACCTTTTCAACTAGGCCATTACATTGAGGGTAATATGGTGAAGAGTGCCTCCTTGTAATGCCCAGTTTCTGCATTAATTCTCCTACCAAGTCTGCTCTGAAACCTGGCCCTCTATCAGAGATGATCTCTAAAGGTGTGCCAAACCTACAGCATATGTGCTCATAGATAAATTTAGCTACCTCTACCGCTGTGATTCTAGTGGTGGCTGTAGCCTCTGCCCATCTAGTCATGTAGTCGACCCCCATGATAATGTAGAATTTTCCTGAGTTGGCCCTAGGTAATGGCCCAATGGCATCGATACCCCATTTTTCAAATGGGCCATATGAGAGAATAGGTGTCTGTGGTTCAGGCATAAGTGACCTAGTGCCGGCCTTTTGACACAACTTACACGTTTTGCACCAATGGTGTACATCACGGTTGAGGCTAGGCCATATGAAGCCTGCCTGCAAGATTTTCCTACTTGTTATGTCTAGGGCAAAGTGACCACCACAAACCCCGTCGTGACAGCTAGCAATTACTCCCGTGATTTCGTGAGAGAGAGGGACCTTCCTGAGTATTTGGTCCTTACCCTTACAGTACAAACCATCATTGATGAGTCAATACCTTGTGGCCTTCCGCGTCAGCCATTGCTTCTGTCCCTTTGTTAAATCTGATGGGCATTCCCCTGTTTCCAAAAAATGCATGATGTCAGGCAAGGCATCACTGCCTTGAAATAGAGGGAGCTTTAGTTTAATTGCTCCAACCACCACTTCCTGTAGTCTTTCACTTGCTAGGGCATCTGCTTCTTGGTTTTGAGCCCTTGGGATATGGTGTATTTGAACTTCTTCAAACTTACCCAACAAGGTTTTTACACCACTTAAGTGAGTCCTTAAACTAGGATTCTTGCATGTCCATGCTCCATTTACTTGCCTTACCAGAAGTAGAGCATCCCCAAATACATTAAGGCGTTGTACACCTTGTGAGACGCACCATTGTAGACCCTTGGTTAGTGCTGCATACTTAGCTTCATTGTTAGAATGTGAATCTAACAATTGGCCCAACGAAAATACCTTTGTCCCTTTGTCATCAAAGACCACTATGCCTGCAGCTGCTTTGTCGAACGCTCGCTTGTAGGCTCCATCAAAGTAGAGAGAGTATGCTCCTTCTACCATCGGTGGTACTGGAGGTAATCGGACTTCTCCTTCCTTAGATTGCTTCTCCTTCCCTTCAAAGACTTGGTAGGTCATGAGTCCCCCCAAACTTGCCCTTGTCGTGCTTTCTACCTGTATCGTGTAGTCAAACTCTTGCAGACGAACTAGCCATTTAGTAATTCTAGCAGACACATCCATGTGTTGTACAACATAGGGAAATATTTCATCCGTGGTTAGAATCACAAATTGCTTAGGTAGCAAATATGACCTAAACTTTGTAGTTTCAAATCTAAGAGCTAGGACTAAGTGTTCCACATGGGTGAAACCTTTCTCTCCTGCTGTCATCATTCGACTAGAGAAGTAGATTGGCCTCATGAAAGATGTCGTCGTATCCTTTTGGAGTAGCACAGCCCCCAATGAGTCATCACCAACACTTGAGGTGACATAGAATTTTTCATCCCACTTAGGTGGTGAGATAGTTGGCAGAGTGGCTAAGACCTCCTTTACCTTGTTGTAGTGATGTTCGCTTTCCTCGTCCCAAGTGAAAGTTGATCTTTGAGTGAGTTGTTGCAGTGGTAGAACAAGTTGTGATAGTAGATGTATGAATCTGCTTAAATACCTCACCTTATGTAGAAAAGAGACCAGTTGACGTGCGGTCGTTGGTGAAGGTAGGGCTATGAGTGCGGACACCTTACTTGGGTCGGCGTTGATACCTCTTGCTGAAATTTCATGGCCTGGTAGAATGACTTTACTCTCCCCAATGTGACATTTATCCACATATATTGCCCACCTAGGCTCTGCAAGCTGGCCACACCTTCAGTTACCTTTTCTAAATGTGAAATACGGGAGCTATATATACAAAAATCATCAATGAACACTCTTATGGATGTTCCAAAGAACGGTTGAAAAACATATGTGACATATCTTTGGAATGTGGCAGGTGCATTTGTGAGACCAAATGGCATAACCCTGTATGCAAAACAACCCCATGGCGTGATAAAAGTGGTTTTTAGCTGATCTTCCAAGGCTATGCGTATTTGAAAGTATCCTGAATAACCATCACAGACGGTATAGCATTCAAAACCCGCTACTTCATTCAGAATTTCATCCAAGAAAGGGAGAGGAAAGTGGTCTCTCTTTGTAGCTGCATTAAGTGGTTTGTAGTCAACATAGACCCTCCACTTACCATTCTTTTTAGGCATCACCACTACGAGTGACACCCATTCTGAGTTTTCTACAGGATAGATGAATCCTGCCTCCAGCAGTTTCCTTACCTCGGCCAAGAGTGCCTTTTCTTGTATGACCCTCAGTCGTCGTAGCTTTTGCACAACTGGTTTTACCCCTTCCTTCAACTTAATATGATGTTCCACCACTGTAATGCCTGTGATTCTTTCATAGTTGTCAATGAACAGGTTAGGAAATCCCATCAACATTTGCAAAAAACTATCTTTCTCCTCAAGTGTTAATTCCGTAGACAACATACCCTTCAACCTACTTCCTCCTAGGCCAGGTAATTTGCTCTCCTCTTCATTGGGTTGCCCTTTTGGTGATGGATCACCAGTTGTGCTTACCCTTTGTGGATCCTTCATAATGATACCCATCACATCAATGGAACTGTCACTTTTGTCGGTGGATGTGGTCTCCTCCTCAGAACTGGAAGATTCGCTAGTGGTTTCATCTGCCGATGTTTCTAGATTCATTTGCTTCTGCTTGCCAATCCTCATGTCGTAGTAGATTGTCTCCCCTTTCTTACCGGTCATGCGTAGAAGGCCAGTACCCCAGTCCTGTTTTGCCTTCATGGCCATCAACCATGGCCTTCCCAAAATTAGTGGATAGCCCTCCCCACTTTACTTTTGCATTGTTTGCCATCTTTGCCTTGCATGGAGAAGGCCTGTCAACCTCAAGCCCTAATCGAAGCATCATAGATTCGCTCATTACACAGATTTGTGCACCTCCATCAATGTAGGTGTTTCCAACCCTCTTCCCTTTTATGTTTACGTCGACAATTGGAAGGATGTCATCCATGTTGCATCCCGAAATTGCTCCAGCTACCTTTGTTTTGGAGCGTCTTGTACTTACCATTTTAGACCATTGTCGCCTTACTTTAGGTACAAGATGTAGCAGCTGTGGCCATGTAATCTTCGGTCCTTGCTCTGCCACATCCAATGTTAGATCATAGGGCTTAGAACTTTTCCCTAGCTGGAAGTCAGTGATGCCCAATTTCTGTCGTGGCCTGGATGGCCTCTTGCTAGTTTCTCCTCTCATGCTTCTCTCATCATCTGATTGTGTAGCTTTCTCCCTCCTAGCTCTTTTCACAGTCATGGCTTCAAGTGGTTCTAAAAAGGTTACCTTCTCCTTACCCTTGTCCCTCTCCTTTGCTCTGGGTGGATCCACTACTACGGCTTTTCCTTTCTCTTCTAGCCTTATGATGTTTACAGGGCGATCAGGTGGTGGGGCTGGTGGAAGAGGTGGGATGGATGCTTGTAGTGGTGTCTGGGGTGGACGTAGAATTTGTGTTGGTGGGGGTGGTGCTCGGGGTGGGGGTGTTCTTTCTCTAGGGGGTGACAATTGGTTCCTCCTACCTCCTCTATTATAGTTTTGTCGTGGTTTGGGACAGTAGTACATACCGTGACCGTCTTCTCTACAGTTGTAGCAATGATACTCCCTGTTTTGTCGCCGTGCTCTTCCAGGGTCTTGATCTCTTTCTTGACTCCTCCCTTGCTGTATTAAGTGGACAGAAAAATTCTGCAGTTGGTCAGTAATATGGGCCAACATATCTTGTTGGTCATCTCTTACCCCAAGAGCCGGTGGTGGTGGTGGAATGGTGGTTGTCGTAGTTGCTGGTCAACGTGATGTTGTTGTTTCTGTTGACTCGGTTTCTTTGGCTTTCATTCGCAGCTTCTTGTCCTTAAGGCGAGCAATCTCAACGGCTAACTCGTACGTAGCCGGGAATCTACCTTTCACCTTCTCCTTGAGAACCGGCCATAAGCCATGTGTGAACCGATCTTTTTTTAGAAAATCGGGTGCAGCTTCTCCCCTTGCCAGTGACTCAACCCACCGTTCCCACAAATCCACGAATTTGGACTCATAGGTGGCATATTCTAAAAGACCCTCCTGCTTCAAGTCTCTCAACTTGTCCCACAACTTTTCTGAAGTGGTACCTCCCCCAAAGTGCCTCTTAAAAGCGGTTTTTAAGGGTTCCCAGTCATCCTTGGTTGCTTGTGGAAGTGCATTGTACCATGATCTAGCTTCTAGCTTCATGAGATGCTTAAAGATTCTAACCCGGGATTCATCCGTATCTTTGTTGCTCACTGCACATGCTATTTCAAAGTCATCTAGGAAGTCTGTTACCAAATCCTCCTCCTTCTTTCCTTTAAATGTTGGAAATGCTACACTTGCCATGATTACTGAGAGAGAGCTAGAAAGACACACTGCTTAACTTGAAAAAGTTTTTTTCTTCTTTACAAGGAGGCGTGTATACCCTCTTATACTAGGACATAGATTAAAATTTCAAACGGTACATTGCCTTGTACCAAAGGTAGGACAAATGGTTGATCTGATGCCAGAACCTCAAAAAATCGCTCCCCACCCAGCATGGTGTCAATGACGTGCTGGTAGTGAGCCTTCAAATCCAGTATTACCTTGATTGAGCGTACACGTGTTGGTATGTGTGATCTGTCTTGAGGTAGGTTGTACTGATTCATGTGAAGCTTAGAGGTGCTTAGTCACTGTCCAAGCTTGTGGGAGAGGGTGGTGTTCTTTCCTGAAACAAACTCAGTAGATCCCTAGTTTCTCTAGTGAGAGTGTGAGCCAATGATTCCGTTATGTGTGCTGCAGCATCAGGTGCGACTTGAAAACTGACTGTGATAATTACCTCGGTGACTTGAGTTACCCGATTCTCAAAGTAGAATAGTGTTGATTCTCTATTGTGTAGAGCTCCTTCCATTTTGTTGTTGTGCATTGGTTGTAGGTTGCGGACATGGTTTCGACCTTCTCCTTATTCTTCTTGGCACTTGGCCTATGTATATCCACTGGGTTTGGCGTGTTGGTTGACTCTCCCACTGCAAATCGATTACCGTTACGCCTGGCACTCGAGCTTCGATGGAGATGCGGAGTTCGTCTAGTTGTGCTTGGAGCTCTTCTTCTTCTGTCGTCCAATTAGCAAATCCTGCTAGCCATTCATCCATTCACAATAGTTTAGGGGTTTCAGTCTTGTAAACTGAAGGGTTTCATGAAAAGATCCTCAGTGGGGGCACCAAATGACGAGGCGCGCCATTCTGTCCCCGGTGTTTTAGAGGCCGTCGGGGTTCGGGGTTCGCTTTGCTCCCGTCACCACCATATGTGAAACTTAGCAAACAAGATTGTCCTGTGTCTGAGGAAAAACAGGCTGAAATGGATAAGATTCCATATGCGTCTACAATGGGTAGTTTGATGTATGCAATGATTGCTACTCGCCCAGACATTGCATTTGCAGTGGGAGTAGTAAGTCGATACATGTCAAACCCAGGCAAGAAACATTGGGAGACAGTGAAAGGAATATTGAGATACCTGAAAGCTACAAAGAGTATGCGTATATGCTATGGGAGTTAGGAGCTAAGTGTAAAGGGTTTTACAGACTCAGATTATGCAGGTGACTTAGACAACCAAAGGTCTACGTCAGGGTATGTCTTTGCATTGGCTGGTGGAGCAGTATCATGGCGTTCTAGATTACAAGATTATGTTACTCAGTCTACTACAGAGGCTGAATATGTTGCAGCATCAGAGGCATGCAAAGAATCAATTTGGCTTAATCGACTACTAACAAATTTGTGAATCAAAGAAGGGATGCCTGTGTTATATTGTGATAGTCAAAGTGCTATACAATTGGCTCACAATCCAGTTTATCACTCAAAGACAAAGCATGTGGATATCAAGTATCATTTCATCAGGGAAATTCTCAAGGATAAGCAACTTCAGCTTGTCAAAGTTCACACCACAGAAAATATTGCTGATCTACTTACAATTTAAGGACTTCCCTCAGAGAGCTTTGCGCATTTTCGCAAGCAGTTAGGTGTAGGGTAGTACATCACTTCTCTACATCTCTTGTATATTAGCTTGTATAGTAGCTTCTCTCACACTTAAAGTACCACATTGGACTTTAAGTGGGAGGTTGTTGGGGTATAAAGCCCAATGTGGTCGCCCAGGTAAGTGGGCGGGCCGCCAGGTATGTACACATATTCTTTTGTAAAAACTTAATAAGAACTCACTATTTCTACACATTACAGTAGAGTGAGTTCACCTTCAATTTTCTCGTACTCCTTCTGCTCGTACTCCTTCAATTTGTGGTTGTCCCTTTCAGATACCTAAGTATCCACTTCACGGCTTGCCAATGCTCTTGTCACGGAACCTACTTACAACTCCTACTGCATGTGCAATGTCTGGCCTTGTCCAGACTATAGCATACATAAGGCAACCTACCATTGCAGCATATGGAACTTTAAACATCTAGGCTATGTCCTCTCGTATCTTTGGACACATATCCTTCGTTAGTTTACAATGACCAGCCAAAGGTGTAGAAATCGTTTTTGCATTTTGGATTTCAAACCTTTCTAGTACCTTCTTGATGTAGACTCTAGAGATAATTTTATTATCTTCTTTGTCCTGTCCCTTGATATCTTCATACCAAGTATTCTCTTTGCAGCACCTAAATCTTTCATTGGAAAATATCTAGATAAATCCAGTTTTAGGTCTTTGATGTCCTACATGTAAGCATTTGCAATCAGCATGTCATCAGCATACAACATTAGGATGATAAACTTCCCACTTGCCAAATTCTTTGTGTAGACGCAGTGATCTGAGTTGCATCTTGTGAATCCATGATCCAAAATCCATCGATTAAACTTCAAGTACCACTATCTTGATGCTTGCTTTAAACCATACAAGCTCTTCTTTAATCTACAAACCATTTTCTCCTTACCATTTACTTCATACCCCTTTGGTTGAAGCATGTTAATTTCCTCCTCAAAGTCACCATGAGGGAATGTCGTATTTACATCCATTTGCTCAAGATTTACATCATGAACAGCCACAAGGCTTAAGAAAAGCGGAATTGAGCTCATTTTTACAACAGGAGAAAATATTTTATTGAAGCCAATGCCTTTCTTTTGAGAAAACCCTTTTACCACAAGCCTAGACTTGTACCTTTTCTTCCCACCTTCTTCTTCCTTCATTGTACACCCATTTGTTCTAAAGTGCCCGCTTACCTTTAGGAAACTCAATCAACTCCCATGTTTGGTTGCAATGGAATGGGTCCATCTCCACTTGCATGTTCTTTATCCATTCTTCTTTAGATTGGTGTTGCATAGCTTCCTCCTATTATTCCGCCTCTCCAGAATCTGAGATCAAGAGATGGTTGAAGGAAGGAATAAACCTTTCTGGAGGTCTACTTGCTCTTGTAGATCTTTGGGGAATAGGTTGAGTCTCCTCATTTGGTTGACGTTGTTGTACGTTGTCACCGTTTGCACTCCTTGAGTCTTATACTGTCCTCAAGCTCCATATACTCATTACCTGTTTCTTTTGTTTGTTTTCTTTCCAAGTAATCTTTGTAGATATTTTGTTCGTTAAAAATTACATCCATACTCCTAAAGATTTTACCATCTTTAGGATTCCATAGACGATACCCAAAGTCACCTTCTCCATAGCCGATGAAAAAACACTTTTTGGACTTTGAATCTAGCTTTGACCTTAGGCTTCTATCTATGTGCATGAAAGCCTCGCACCCAAACACTTTGAGAAATGAATAGTTCACCAGTTTACCTGTCCACGCCTCCTCTAGAACTCCCCCATTCAATGTCGTTTAGGGTGACCAAGTGATTAAGTACATAGACGTACTTACTGCTTCCACCCAAAGCTCAAGCAGTAGGCCTGCATGTAGTCGCATGCTTTGTGCTCGCTCCATGATTGTCTTGTTCATCCTTTCCAAAATCCCATTTTGTTGAGGTGTCCTTGGGGTTCTCTTTTGCATCCAAATGCCATTGCTATCACAAAAGCTTTCAAAATCTTGGCTGCAATATTCACCTCCATTGTGGGATCTGAGGCATTTAACCTTGGTACTTGTTTCATTCTCCATAAAGGCTTTCCATCTTTGAAATATGGAAAACACATTGGATATATTCTTCATGACATAAACCCATGTTTTGCTAGTCACATCGTCTACAAATGTCACATAGTACGATGAGCCACCAAGTGATGGTGTACTTGCAAGACCCCAAACATCAGAATGAACCATTTCAAGTTTTTTATTTTTTCTTTCATTTCCCGATTTTTGAAATTTTACCCTCTTTTGTTTACCATAAACAAAATCTTCACAAAACTATAATTCCACTTCTTTCAAACCTGGTAGAAGCTTCTTTGTTTAAAGGATTTGCAATCCTTTGGCACTCGTATGCCCAAGCCGGTAGTGCCACACCGCACTGTTGACTTCTGTAGCTATTGATCAAGCTGAAGATTGCAAGCTGACATTACACAAGTAAAGTATACCAAACTTTTCTCCTTTGGAAACCACCAAAGATCCCTTTGAGATCTTCCACCGTTTGTTTTCGGATGCAATGTTGTGACCTTCATCGTCCAACATCTTTAAGCTTCCATTCATTTCCATTAGCAATTTTGACAAAAATTGTACCTTTGCTGACAATTTCACAAGCTTCATCATCTCCCAAGTATATCCAAAATTACTTTTGGTGTAATCTTGGAAATGTTGCTTGTGTGGTGTCACATGGAATGAAGCCCCGGACTACTATCCAAGAATTAGACACATTGTCTAATGAGATAATTAGAGCATCTTGCTCTACTTTACCTGCCACATTGGCCTCTGATGTTAGCTTGTTGTCTTGAGACTCGGACTATGTGCCAGCTCTCGGACTATGTTGTCTTGAGACTCGGACTATGTACCATATACATGTGGTAGTGATGTGTGTGAACACACTTAGGATCGTTGGGGCATTTTTTCCCTCACTAGGAGGTTTTTTCCCCCGTGCATTGTATATATGCCCATCACTCTAGGGCTATCTATTTTTCCATTGCACACTTACACTCTCTGTTGTGTGCCTTGAGCTTCCTTCGTCTTCTCCAAGCTATGTGTGTTTTCCTGCAACCCTAATTCCACGAGCTGGATATATTGCATTTTGGTCATCAGCTTTGGCATTTGTTTCTCAATTTTGTTTTTTTGTTTTTTTTTTCCTTCTCTGATATCTCTCTTGTCTCGGCGTTTTCTGGTTAGGAAACTCGTAATAAATTGGCTCATCCTCTGTTTTTGCAATCTTGTGTTCAGAATCACCTGAGAGTTTGTATTTTGCATTGTTTCCTAATTCCTCGCTCCTTGAATCATGGTATTCATCTTCATCATCGTGTGAAAGGTCCCATACAAAAACCTCGTCCACTATTCGTTTACAATCTCTTATCATTTATGTTTTAGTAGTTTTAGAAAGGTTTTCAGCTCCTTAGACATTCGAAACCATTAGGAAGGGTCTTATATCATAGCCATCTTTGTCGCAAATGTGGTGTTAGTCACGTCATTTTTGCAGACATCGAGAGTCTCTAGTATTTTCTCCCACCCAAGAGGTCTAAACAACTCCTTTGGAAATGGTTCCTTCATGTAGTAGTCATCTTCTACTACATGCTCTAGAATGCAATCCTCTTTTTAAGACTCCCGCATTTTTTATGCTTTGGACATCCAAATGTGAGCATCCTTCACTAACCAAGAAAGTAATTGTGTTTCTTCATCTGAACTTACAACAAAGTGTTCTATTGAAGTTTGGTTTACGTCCTTATAAATATGTGTTAAAGTTGGTGATGCGGAAGCGTGTAGACCAAGGTGAGAAAGCACGGAGAGAGAGAGAGAGAGAGAGAGAGAGAGAGAGAGAGAGAGAGAGAGAGAGAGAGAGACATTGAACCAATCAACCAAGGCAATGAGATAATAGATGATAAAACAATGGGGGCCGAGGGTTTCTTATATAGAAACCTTAGTAAATTGTCCTACCCAAACTTTGACAAAAAAGTGAAATAAATTCCTAAAAACCAAAATAAATACTGCATTCACATTTCGCAGTTCACTTGAGATGCCTAAACTTTAACACCCTCTCTTTAGCTCATAGTGGACATCAATAGTGAAACCAAGTCAATGAAGAAGCTACCATGGACACAGCAATTGCGAACTATTAGATACACCTTGGTATTGCTCTCCTCAACTTTGTACCTGAAAGAAATGCCATCTTAGCATCGGTTGCCTCTGTAAAAAATCTAAATTGTAGACAAGTCTACGTCCAATAATCCCCATTCGTTAACTGTGAACATATCAAGTCCAAAATATAACACTCCGACAATGAACTCTGGAACACATCCTGTCCATGATCCGACCAACCACAATGAATTCGCACGGCCATCCACAGTGTCTTTGATACGCCTAATTGGTTCCCTACTAGATGCATGTTCCTTGAACTCTAACCTACTAGTCCAAACACCAATAACTTGAACTCCTACACAAGGGTCCAAATCAATCACAGGGAGCACTATATGCCCCTCTTTTTGCCACTCACAAGCCTCTCTCTAGCTGAAGCTAGTGGTGACACCAATCTGTATGTGACTAGAAGGCGAGAATCCATGCCAGTGTGGTTGTCATCACACTAGCAGCCTCTTTGTTGTCCTTCCCTGAGTGACTGTCACTGTTGTCCTCCTCTCGTTTGCTTTTACCTTTGTCCTTTGCAAAATCTTTGTCTTTGCCTTTGGATCTGCAATCCTTGGCCAAATGAACTTGCTTTTCGTACTTATAACAACGGTACTTTGTCCTTTTTCTGTAATTTGAAGCAGCATGTGCCTCGCCATGTGTGTCCACCGTCTCAGAAATCCGAATTTTGCCTTAACCAACACGGTTTCCTCCTCAATGAGAAAAGAGTTGAGATCATCAAATTCTAGCTTTTCCTTCGTGACTTGTAGCCGTAGGGTTCTAGCCACCATTTCATACTCTGTGGGCAACTTCGTAAGGACCAACATAGCTAGTGGGTACTGGTAAGTACACTCTTCATAGTTGTCAGTTGATCATGCACAAATTTAATCTTCATCAGAAATGATTCATGGAACTTCCTTGGGGAAAATGGATTTCAAATAACTGTCCAAGAAGGGTGACTGGTCGCATCATTGAATATCTATCAAACATTCCGACAAGCTTGAACCACATTTGGATGGCATCTTCAAGGTTTAAATGGCTAGAGATAAGTCCTTCGTAAGAGATTCCGCAATGGTCGACATCGCCTTCGAATTGGACGCATCTCAATCGACACACGATTGGAGGTGCTCTTCATCTCGAAGGCGGGTGTACCTGTTGTTGGAATCCCTCGTGGGACGAGGCTCCATGCCGTCGACAATATCCCATAACCCTTTTTGAGTGAACCAAATCCACATAATCAAATTCCAATGATCATAGTTTCTGTTGTTCAATTTGTCATTCGTGCTCGAGCAAGGGGAGCCATTATGAAGTTGCAAACTCTTGGTGTGTGTATCGTCTTGCACTCTAAGATCTAGCCGCACAAATCCCAAGCCGCCCAAGTTCTTCCCTCCTTTGCCACTCCCACGCTGCTCTAGCAGATCCCTCTTTGCCGCACCAAAACTGTCGCACAAAAACTCCTCCTTCGATGCCCTTCTCCTGGGTCTCCCCGCCGTGGGTTGTTTCCTTCAAAAATGGTAGGCCTGCAAAAACTCTACTAGCTCATTTCCTTCAAAAACACCAAGGTAGAGTTTTCAAAATTCTAGGCAACAGGGTGGGTTTTTACGCTGAGAAGAGGGCAGCGCAACAGGTGGAACTCTTGCAAATGGTGCGTTTTTTGAAACGGTAGCACTGCTGGCCAGATTCGCTTTGAGAAGAAGGTAGGTCATTGCAGAATCCTTTGTGTTGGGAAAGAAGGAGAAAACACTAGGTTGTTGGAAAACGTTGGCAACTAGTAGGGCAGAATTCAACACTCAACAGAGGGCAAGCTACAGTAGTTTGCAAAAATGCCAGGTTTTGCCAAAAACGCTAGCAGTAGAGCAGGACAAAAATCTAAAAACGTAGGGTAGCCCTTCTTCGTCTTCTCCTCAGGGACGCCTCGCTCCGCCAAGGTCTATGATGTCTCTTGCTCTGATACCATGTCAAAGTCGGCAATGCAAAAGCGTGTAGACCAAGGTGAGAGAGAGAGAGAGAGAGAGAGAGAGAGAGAGAGAGAGAGAGAGAGAGAGAGATACACTGAACCAATTAACCAAGGCAATGAGATAACAGATGATCATACAATGGGGGCTGAGGGTTTCTTATAAAGAAACCTCGGTAAATTGCCCTACCCAGACTTTGACAAATAAGTGAAATAAATCCCTAAAAGACAAAATAAGTACTCAGTTCACACTCGGCAGTTCACTTGAGATGCCTGAACTTTAACACTATGGTCCTTGGTGTTCACCTTGGTTATGACCCCCTTCTTTCGTAAATAGAGATCGTCATAGTCTCAATCTTGAATCATTTTGAGTTGACACATAAAAGGTAGCCCCAAAATAACTTCAAAATTGTTGTCTTTTCCAAAATCTACCACCGCAAAGGCATTTTCATATTCTTTTCAGCATGAGGATACTATCACTTGTTCCAACATTTCTAAGGGTCTCTCCACATTACCTGTCAGCTAATTGCAATTTCATACATTTTTTTTTTAGAGTTGCCAAATAGCAGGACCATTGGATGACTTAACAAGGAATAACGTTAAGTACTCATGGACTGCTAAATAACAAAATTCTTTTGACAAGCTCAAAGAGAAGCTTACCTCCCAGCTAGTCCTCATCCTTCCGGATCTCTCAAAGCCATTTGAGGTCCAATGTGATGCTTGTGGTCATTGCCTTGGAGCAGTTTTGCTTCAAGAAGGGCATGCCATAGCATATGAGAGCCGAAGGCTCAATGCCGATGAACAGGTCTTGGGCATATACGAAAAAGAGCTTTTAGCTATTCTACATGCCCTAGACACATGGAAGCACTATCTCTTGGGGGCTCCATTCATCCTACGAATGGATCACAAAGCCTCAAGAACTTCATGACGCAAACCAAGCTCTCCGACAAACAAATGAGGTGGGAAATGTTTCTTTCGCAATTTAAATTTCATATTGCTCCCATTGCTAGCAAGCACATCAAGTGGTCGATGCACTTTCACAACGGCCAAGGGTAAATGTGGTGCCTACAGCAACTCACAATGATCTATCTTTTATGATAGATGAGAATGCTACTGACCAAGAATTTAAGTAGGTAATTACAGCCTTTGCATTAGGGAAGAAAAAAAGAACCATTCACCTTGAAGGATGGTTATCTTCCGAACAGTAATAGGCTATGAGTTACTCACCAATAAAATAAGAAAGTCATGTATGAATCCCATGCTTCTCCTTATGCGGGGTAAAGAGGGATTCCATAATCTACTCTTCGAGGAGCAAAAATGTATTTATGTTGGTCTACCATGAAAAGTAAACATACAAGAGTATGTTTCAAAATACATGGTATGCTAAAAATTGAAATTTGATTGAGGGAAGCAACTTGGATTGTTTCAATTGACAAGCTTAGCAAGAAAACACACTCTATGCCTGTCAAAAATACTATTAAGGCATATCATACGGCAACCCTCTTTAGTGCAAAGGAGAGCCACCAAAAGAATCAATATGGATGACCCTCCAGAGAGATCAAAGATCAAGAAGAGGTGTTGCAGCCCGAATCGATTCTTCGATACACAAAGACAAGGTACTAAGAAATGGTAACGTTATCCAGTGATATATTTTTAAGTTTAAGAAATATCCTTTTAAAGATGCTAGATGGATGCAAGGAACCTAGTTTAAGGATAATATGAACCTTGTCAATGCTTACAATGCTACACTAGAGTAAGCAAATGAAAATGCATTTTAAATGAACACTCTTTTTGTCTTATAAGACTCATTCTCTTTCTTTTATTGTGCACAAAAGTTAAGAAGTATGCATTCTTAGGATCATGTTTGTGGTGACGACGTCTTTCAAACACCAAGTAGAGCTTTTCACTCTACTTTGGAAGTATGATATGGACTAAAGAGCAGACATCCTTGCAGAAGCTAAGTCTCCCAAGCACCAAAAGGATTAGTCATCCATTCTGGAATGATCTCGTAGGGTAAAAAGGGATCCTCTACCTGTTAAGAAACATAGACTAATGGCTAGGTTTTATCTTCTCTACCTCATAGTCGAGGATGACTATGATTTCAAGAGAGAGGTAATGTCATAAAATATAATATCTAACTTTACCAAATGATTTTCTCATATTAAACTGATCATTTAATATGGGAAGATAAAAGGGGAACAAGAGTTAGGATATAGATATGTGCTTCTAGACCTATCTCAACAAGGGACCAAAAGGGGAGATGGTTGCATCTCAATAGGGGTCCAAAAGGAGACTGTCTACCAAAGAACAATGTGCTATAAGTGCTTCTAGATTTACCTCAGCAAGGGACCAAGAGGAGAGATGGTTACATCTCAATAGGGGTCCAAAAGGAGGTACCGTCTATCAAAGAGCAACGTACATCTAATGGAGCTTAAAAGACCTTAAGGTTAGCTTCATTAAGGACCTCCAAAAGTTAGTGTTAAAAAGTTCTTTGACGTTAGGCAAGCTAGGGCTGACCTTGAGGTCATGGGAATCCTATCCAAGCATGAGGTGCTTGTTTACTTACTAACTAAAGTGCTTAAAATGTTTGTGGGAACCTTGCCCAAAGATTGAGGTGATTTTTATGCTTAAAATAACTAAGGTTCTTGAAGTGTTTAATTCAATGATAAACTCTTAAGAGGCATGAACGGTTTCATGCTTGATTGACTAAGTGCTTGAAGTATTCAATTCAAACCAAATGACTTAAGAAGCATAATAGACACATGTTCAAATGATCCTCTACATGTGGCCCTCATGATGTGCTTGAATCCTATTGGATAGGTTTTAAAGGGGTCCAATGAGAATTTAGATGCATTAAGTTCCTTCTCTCAAAGAGGAAAAAGAGGACACATGTCCGAATGAAAAATTAAATAATACGAGAGAGAGAGAGAGAGAGAGAGAGAGAGAGAGAGAGAGAGAGAGAGGTGTGGACCAAACATGAGAGGGAGGTTTACTCTCACACACATACACACACACATTCTCTCATTGTGTGGAGTGCAAAGTGCAAGAGATCCATGTCCTTCTTTAAGTTTGTTGAGAAGTGGAGAGTCTACACCAACACTCCAAGAGCCATGATTCAATGCTTAAGCTTTCCATCTTCTTCATCTTCATTACTACTCTATTATGCTATGCTAAGCAAGAAGAATGATGATAAGTGAGGAACTATTTCTTTCTCCTATGAATGATTCTTCTTCCACTTCCCTACCCTCATTCCCCGCTAGCTCTCTCCATCGAAGGTGTTTGAGGCCTTGGGACCGAGGCTTGGGATAGTTAATGCTTTTTGCAAAGTCTATGTTATGCTCGTGATGTATGAAGATTTCCATCTTCATAGCATCACCAAGTTCACAAGGAACACAAAGATTGTATTATACCAAGTCTCTCTTGATGGGAGAATCTCTAATATAAACGCCTTTTGGAGGGGGGACCGGCTCCAAGTAAATACGGTCCTCAACTATTGTCATGTTCTCTAATATTCGCTCTCTTGCATTGTTCATGCCAAAGTTAATTAGGTACTATGTTCATGTTGCTACCATCAATTAAGTTCACCCTCTATGTTCTCAAAATAATCTCACAAAAATTCTCTCTAATTCCGTTATTCCCAAAGTTCATAGGCTATTTCCATTACATGCAACGTGTAAAACACACGCTCAATCATAAAAGAAATTTAAGAAAATCTTGATAAACTTAATCATAATCTGATATCCACGAAAACAATCAAAAAATAAATCGATATCTTTGTCAACCAAAAAATATAAAGAAACGATCGAAAATCCTCACAATTACTTGTAATGCTTCCCAATTCTACTAGGTAGCTGTGGACATGTAGAACCATGCATGATCACATGACTTAATGGTGGTTACCTCCCAAGAGCAAACATATGGTTGCCACTCAACAAGAAGAAGGAGAAGGCACCTTAACAATGTGGCAAAATTATATGAGCTTGGTTGATCTACAAACATAATCAATAGTAGAGAAGGCGTAGAGCTAGTGGCTGTATCATTTAATGGACTTACGGAGTAGGGAAAGTCCCTCTAGTGGCCTTTTCCCCGCAATGCAATGACCCTCCTGACAGGGGAAAGACAGGGGAAAGGCCACTCATGGGCCTTTTCCTCCCATCCAACATAGGGGGGAGGGGGCTCAGCAGGTGTCCTATGACACACAAGAAGTTTTGGACAAATTCTCACAATAATTCCCACATTGTGACTTACCTCAACATCATGAGCTTATGTGAGGGAGGCACTGCATACCTAGCTAGGCACGATTGGGGGCAGGGGACCGCAGGCCCGGTGGGGGGGGCGGGGGTCCCCTGCCCCCAATCGTACCTAGCTAGGTATGCGGTGCCTCTCGAACAGAAGCTCATGATTTTATTCATTGTATGAAAAACACTGGAAAAGACTCTGTTTTCCTACATGAGAAAATTTCTAAATCTTCTTGTGACATGCGGTATAGATTTCTTCACACCTCTTACAACAACATCCAAAAGTAGGCCGACGAATGGTTGCTCTCTGTAGTGAAGCCCTCAACTTACACTCAGGAAGAAGCAAGATTTGTGCAATCTCTCTACCACTTGCTAACCGGCTCAATGCATGTGGACGTGTCTAAGAGATTCTGCCTTGTGATCGCCAAATTCTGGCCTGGAACTCCAATAAAAATCCTTTTCAACCTTGCTTGTCAAACATTTGAAACCCAAAGCAACCACATCCCAATCCTACCTTCCCAAACCTATTTTGCTGGCAAAATAGCATGGGAGGAGCATATCCTTAGGTAGCCTATCAAACTGAGACGGGATCTCACACCAATCGAAGCCTTCCTTGTCAGACCTTTTAGCAGTCATATTCCAAGCTTTGTTTCTTAGACCTATTTTCCTAGTGAAATAGCCTACGAAGAGCCTATCCTTGCTTGTCAAACCCAAGGCACCCTATCAAACAAAAGGCAACAGGCTGTATCTCATATTTATCAAACCCAAACCTGTTTCACTAGCAAAATAGTTAGGTACACCTCCTTGTACATACCAACAACTGCTCCTACAAGACCTACTCCTACACACATCAACATGTCAATCAAGTACCTCCTACGCTTGTGCATTCATGCATACCAACCTTTTGTTGTAGGAATGCTCTTTTTATTTGTAGGAATTAGTTAGTGTTCACATTGGTAAAAGAAATTTACAAAGAGCGTATTGTGTACATTGCTACAAGGTAACAATGTAACAATGAGTTCATACATCTATCATGTGCCATGTTGACCTAGCACATTGGCATAGGATTTAATGATATCAATGTAGGGCTTAAAGGTATAAAGTAAATAAAATGATGACCAATATCTAGATTTGTTTTAAATATAAAGCTTGGTTGATGATTTAGAATTCATTTATCTTGGGACCAGCAACAAAAATCATCTTTAGACATTTTAAAAGAGTTATTTGTATTGATAAATTAAACTTTATTATGTCAGCCTTCAGTTCAGCTTAAAAGACACATGTTTTATCTATTTTCTCTCCATTGTCTATTGTGCAAGATGGAAGGGGATGTTGTCATGGCTTTAAAAGGCACCCAAATAGATGTGGAATGCATCAATGGAGCTAATATACTCTCAATGGCATATCTCGTTTCCTATTTTAAATTGGATGTAGCTACCCTCAAAGCTCATCTATTGATAAATGAGAAGGATAGTGTCCAAGTTCTAGTGGAGGTTCCATTTCACTCTGGTGATCAAATTGGAAGAGAGTATCATTTGAATATTCAATTTGGAAAAACATTCACTGTCTTTTGTGAGACAACATTTGAAGAGATTTACAAACACGAGTGCCTCCAACCAATATAGTCAACTTGATTAAAGGTTTGCCTTCTCACAATGTTCAATGCACATCTTTCAACTTTGGTTTGCTCTTTGCAGCAAGTTGTGCAACTACCTAAGAGGTATGATGGAATAAATATATTATTTGAGTTTCCACCAATTCATGATGGGCCTAAGAGCAAAGGCATGGAGACAAAATACACAAGGCATTTGTGGAGTGAGGATGTCACATCACACATCTCAAGCTTTTAAGGGATAGTACGAATAAGAAAATGTGAAGAGAAAATGCTTTGTCAAAATTATATATGTCCCTTTCTAGAATGAACAAGTACTAGAAAAGAGTGTCATTATAAAGGTGAGATACATAAGCTACCTAAAGTTGATAGTCCATCGTGTGTCTACCACAAGATATGCTAAGTCATTGTATGACATGTGTCATTCATTTAGAAAACCACATGTATAGGATTGGTGAGGGATTTGTTAGGAAATATGATGTAGCTGAGTAGATAACTTAATAGAGAGAGATAATTTTCACACACAAGAGATTATAGAGTAGAGAGAGAGAGAGAGAGTACACACAATATACGTGGTTTACCCATGTGTGCTACATCCACGGGAAAGCAATCACTTAATGGCTTTAGTACTTCAAACAAAAAGTAGGTTACAAAGGGATTATACCTTTAATAGAGCTCCCACCTTGCTTCACTCTCACCACCTCATACCCACCTTGTTGCATCAACTTCACACTATGTAATGTGTGTAGAAATGTCCTCCTTTTATAGGCCAAAGGGCTGCCTTCTCTCATGAGAGGCAACCATGTGTAGCCGCCCTTGTGTAGATAAGTCCAAATCGAACCCTGCAATCCGTCCATGTGTGGCCGTCCTTGAGAAGACAAATCCGCTTTTAAATTTGGCCATCAACCATTGAATTCGGCCATCGGCATTAACTTCTGACCACCAACCAACCGACCAACCGACTGATCGATTTCCGACCACTTTTCGACCGCCGTCCCGACCATAATATTTCGACGAAAAGGAATATTTTGACGAATGGCCATATGAGTGATTTTGATTTTCGGTGAGTGATTTTTCTTCACGTACGATGGCTTCTCCTCATGATGAGAGCCTTACAAATGTACGTTTTTATCACAAAAAATTACAAAAATTAAATCGAGCTCCATACTTAATAAGATCATCAAAGCAAGACTTAGAACATATGAAACAAAGGGTTCAGAATATACTACATTAGGGTATAGATTCTAAGCCTAAAAGTATACAAAATAGCTTTCAAAAGATCTTGTATTAGAGTGAGTCATGTACGAGGGGATTATGTTCAAATGATAGACAATGAGCTCAATATCTTATTCAAGAGACTAGAACCAATTTTGAACATCAAAAGGTGTATAATACTCGAGATAATACTTTCACACACATCCAATTATGGCAATAGCCTTTTAGTTATACAATTTGGGTTAAAAAAGGTTTGTTTGTCTCTTTGATCTTAACAAGATGTTCCAGTGGAGGACATAAGAGAAAGCATGGTTTTGGAGAACATGAGCTAGAGGGTGTATTAACAAAGTAAAGTGAAATTTATTCATGGTGTTGTTTTCCCCAGGTCAGTTGGCATCTGCATCCTACTCCAAATGTCATGTTTTTTAAAGCAACCTAGTTTTGGTGTGGAACTGCTAAATAAAATGTATTGTTGGGTTTGTTTTGACCTTGTCAAAAGGATAAGATATTGGTATTCATGTTTATCATTTTTACATGCAAGAAATTCAAACAATAGCTATTGAAAGGGTGGGTAACGCAAAACCCATCGAGGCAAGGATTCTTGAAACTTGGATTTCATGGTGGCACGCTAGGATTTTTCATTGGGCGGAGTACATGTTAAAGGTACATATTTTCCTCTTGTTGGTAATCTTGCCTTCTAGTATGCATGCATGTGTGTGTGTGTGTGTGTGTGTGTGTGTGTGTGTGTGTGTGTGTTCAATTAAATGTGCATGAGTGTGTGTTGTTTTGCGGCCAAAAGACTCTCTTCAATGAACCCCCCTAGAAATTTCCCCAATGGGACACTCCCTCAATAAAGGGCAAAGCCTTTGGAATGGTTTCAAGCACCCCTTCCCACCCATTTGTGCCACCCAATATAAAACTCTTGAAGTCCCCTTGGCTTTTCAACTAGCATAAGCCCAATAAGCATAGGAACTTGACAACTAGGAGACTCAATTGTCGATTTTTTGCCATCGTTTGGCCGGGCTTGACCCCATATATCAATTTTACCTTGTAAGCATTTTTTTAACTCCACTGGGATCTGCTTTTGTGTGCGCCCTTATGCCTCCCCTCTTACGTGGATACCAAGCTCTCCAAAAACTTCATTTAACTTAAGATTTTGGGTTTGCCTTCTCCAAAGCATGCTTCCATGGCCTTGAACACCCCCAAACATTGCCCTCTAGCAAGGCCAAGTTCCCACCTCTTCCTTGGTGCCCCTATCAAGCCCATGTTCATAGATACAAAGCAGCAGAAAAAAATTTGAAAGAAATTTTCACAACTTTTTCAAAATAAAGAAAAATTTAGAGGGTGAAAACCCTAATCTCCTTTTGGTTGCAATTTGTTGTACTCGTCTTTTTGGTTAAAAAACCATTGTGTATGCATTATTTGAGCTAATAGGCTCCACAATCTTGCACTTCAAAGTTGTGAAAGGGTCAAGACACTACAAAAGTTTCTCAGTAAGACTACCCTACACACAAAGTATCCACCAAGAACATAGACAAGTTCAATGGTGTTGGGTTTCACACCTACCAAACAAAAATAAAGGGGGTGCTCATGAAAAAAAATCTTTGGAGAATTGTAAAATCACCATTTGATTTGAGGAAAACCTTAAACACAAATGTTGAATGCTTCAACAACAAGCCAATGATGAGCAAGTACTTGAAATCATCATCATGGCCCTCAAAGATGACTTCATCCACCATATTGATAGTGCTACATTTGTTCTTCATGCTTGGCAACCCTAGTGCATCAATTTGGTGTTCGTGGTAAGAACTCAAAGATGAGCCTCAAAATTTAGCTTTATGATCTCAATATGGAAGACCAAGATGATGTTGCTAGCCTTTCTAACAAACTTAAGAGTATCCCAACCCAATTGTTCATGAGAAGGTACAAGTCCTAGATGAGGATAAAATAGCCATCCTCCTTAAAGCCCTTCCAACAAGTAGTTTTCATAACATTTTAATTCTACTCAAGGAGAAAGATCCCTTGAAGATGTAATCAATTCACTGCTAGAGGAAGAGAAGAGTCTTGCACTTAGACAAGGTCTCAAAATAGCATAATGGCTGTAAAAGGTGAATTTTTCTCACGTTGTGGCAAAAGAAAACACAAATCACAAGATTGCTTCCGCATTAAGGTGTGCCCTTATTGCAACAAGTAGGGACATACTATTACCATACATATAGGGTAGTGATGCATATGAACACACTCAGGAATGCCATGGTATTTTTCCCCTCATGAGGAGGTTTTTTTACTAGTGCATTGTTTATACGCCCATCATTCTAGGGCTAAATTATCTTTCATTTGTGCACTAAGCCGTATTAATGTGTGCCTTGAGGTTCTTCATCTTCTCCAATCTCCTTGTGTTTCCCTACAACCCTATTTCCAATAATTGGTATTAAAGCAGGTTGCATCCTCTAGGGCATAGTCGTGAGCATCGCCAACACCCCCTGCCTGCTTACTTTCTTCGATTTGGGTGAGATTTATTGAGTGTCAAGAGGTCAAAAAATACTTTTGGAGAACTCGTAGAGCCTGTTTTGCTTAGAATTTTTATTCAGGCTCATTTTGGCCTCCATTTTTACTACAGGTAGTACTACACAACCATTTTTTTTCTTTTGTGAAGAATTTTTGTCAATGCAATTTTCTGGAGATTAGGTCCCTTACAATCTTCTTTGGGTTATTGTTGACCCTGGGTCAACAATACGACATAACTCAACAAAGCCTTATTTTTTGAGAGTTATGAAATGCTGCGGATTATGGTTATAAACATCATTTGTAATGAGTAGGTAGTCTAGTTACAGAAGCCGAAGTGCCATTCCAGATTATACATACAAAGCCATTTGACCCATTAAACTCTTTTTTAGGTTTAACCTATGGTAGCCTTAGTATATAAGGTACCTAGGTCATTTTGTAAGGGAACTTTTATCATAAGCAAGTTTTAAGCTGTCGTTGATTGTGTGTAAGAGAGAAAGAGAGAGAGAGTGGGCTTCATCCTGGCGCTACTCCCCACTCAATCATCACATTGGAGATTTGATTGCACCATTGTGATAGGCTCAGAGAGAGCTATGCATCAATGCCAAGCATTCCACGCGGAACAAAGCACGCATGCTCATGCATCTATGAGCTATTTACGATCGTAAGTATATCAAACGATGTCTGTTTTCTGCATGCAAGTAGTCATTAGAATCGTGGCAACATAAGCTACGCATAAGTACTCATAGATTTCAATTTTGGCCACTTCTAAAATTCTTCTATGTCTTCATACACGTTTTTTTTAGATGGGTCTAGAGTGAGGATTTTGAGTGTACATGCTTTAGGACAGGTGTATCCTAGTGAGGGGATGGTGTTCCTTAAGTTTTATATGATTCTAGAATGGTTTAGTCAGTTTCCTTCTGTTTGTGTGTATGTAGGTTGGGTGGAGTAGTAGAGAACAATGAGATTCCTAATTGTGGTTTAGTTGGCCTTCTAGAGTGTTGTATGTGTGGGATGGTCTTAGCCTGACAAGCTAAAGAGATTGCCTCTATGTGCCTATCGTGTCATATGTGTCCTCGATTGACATTATATTGATCTAGGCCCATGTGTGGTTGCCCTTGAGAAGGCAAGTCCGCTTTTGAATTCGGCCACCGGCCACAGGCCATTGACTTCCGACCACCGGCCACCAGCCAACCGACCGATCGTTTTTCGACCACTTTTCGGTCGTCGTCCGGCCATAATATTTCGATGAAAAGGAATATTTCGATGGGCGTGAAAATTTTGGTTTCTGACAAGTGATTTTTATTTCCAGTGAGTGATTTTTCTTCACACACGATGGCTTCTCCTCATAATGGGGGCCTTACAAATGTGTATTTTTACCACAAAAAAATACAAGGGGTAAATCAGGCTCCATACTTAACATAGGTGCCATTGTTGATCCTATGGTTTGTTGATGCAGAGAGAGATGGCATTGCAAATGTTATGGAAGTTGATGCTAGCATAGATGCTGCTATTGATGGTAATGTAAGTGATGTTGGCACAGATGCCATTATTGATGCAGTTGATCCCATTGTTGATGCAATTGAGGTTGTGGGTATAGATGGCACTACTAAGGATACAAGAGGTATGGATGAGGAGGTCCTCATATATACCAGAGCTAGAACAGGTGAGACAGTGGATACAAGTGATGTCACCGCCCATGCCAAGATCAATTATCCAAGTAATGTTCCTTGCCTTGTAGACAAAATTGATCCTTTAGGTACCCAAGACAATCTCAAAGACGATGCATTTCTAGGTGCATCTATGACTGCATGGGCTCTAAATATGTTTGAGAGGAAAGAGAGGACAAAATCACTTCTATTGTTAATGCCACTATAGGTAATGCCATTACCTATTGTGTCTCATGAGGATAATGAGAGAAGGAAAAGTTTATGCATTATATTGGATGTGAATGGACTACTCATAAAGAGGTACAAAGTATCCTACTGCAGAGGGAGAGTAAGAAAATGTGTGCCTGAAGTGGCAAGATTGAATTATCAAGTAATCACCACTAAAAGGGTTCTAGGAAAGATGCAATATGAATATGTTGTCAATCCCAATACATTGGCCCTCTTTACATGCATTGTGCAAAAGAGCACAATCAGTGCTTTGGAGTAGCATGACCATAAATCATCTAGAGGGTGCTTTGAGAACTTGCTTTCCCAGGATGAACATGTAACTTTTCCTAGATATCATCGGTCAAGAAAGGTGTCAAAAAGTGCAATTTAGGCTACATGAAGTTTTTGGGTCCCTTCAACTAGTGATAATAGAAAGGAGGTATTTTTGAAGTGTTTGGGAGACTTTTGGAGGCTCTATACTGAGTTCAATAGTGACACTACACTGTTGGTTGGATGACACAGTCTATAAGTGTCTGCTCAACCCGTCGAAAACTTGGCACTGTCCTCCTTTGTTTGATCTAGTAAATGTTATTCAATCCTCAAATTACCTAGCGCCACATTGTTCCCTTGGTTACTCTAGTGGGCAAGTTCACCCAACCCTAGTGCTTATGCAAAGAGATCGTGTTATTGTGATGCGTGTATGCAGCAGTTCTTGAGGTCTTGTGTAATAAGATCATTGTCTCAAATTGGTCTCACATGAAGCTACAGCAAGGGCATTGAGGTGGTATGAAGGGATTCTCACATTGGATCCTCTATATGAAGGGTGTGGAGGCTCCTTGGTAGAGTTTGCTTTTTACATTCTCAAGAGTTTTACATTCTTAAATTCTTCACTACTACTAAAGTTCAAGCAACCAAAAGGTTCAAAGATGCATGGGGCACACACAATGTGCAAAAAAGGAGTCTTACTATGTGTCAAGATGGTATTATGATAGTATTGATGACTGACACTACAAGTTGTTGCATGAAAAATCAGGGGAACTCCATTGCCCACAATCCAGTAATAGACAAAGATGGAGATATATACAATTTGATGACTACATTTTTTATCCAAGCTTAGAAAACACACAATAAACATCGCAACTAATTTTATCCAAGGGGCACTTTAGAGATGTCTCAAAGGTGTACTCCTACTGATGTTCAGCACAAAGCCAACCCTGCAGCCATGTTGGTTACTGTTAGGTATTCTACATTCTCCTCATCTAAGAGGCTTCCAATCTTTGGGACAATCAAGGAGTTGGCCCTCTCATTTTTTAATATTGTGTAAGCAATGCCATCGATCATGATTGTGTTTCTAGAAGTGTATTCTCGATTCCATGCCCAAAAGTCAACCAAGGGCTTGAACATGACACGCTCTCTAGTTCTAGGAATCTGATGTTGTGGGTAAACTAGACACCTCTCTTGACCAATAACTTCCTTGAACCCCTCACGTAGCCTCGGGAAGAGATGGGCAAGCAAGGATTTTGCCTCTTTTTCACTAGAGCAACTCCATAAGAAAACATCAAAATGTTGGAATGCCCAATCTAAGAATGCTTCTACCCCCTTGCAAATATATACTTTGTAAACTCCCCACAAGTGTCGAGTTCTCGCCATGCAATTTTTAACCGGGTGGGGAGGGGGGGATTCTCTATAGCGAACATTGTGCAACAAAACCCCGTTAAGATCCAGGATGATCACCCTCGCCAATGGTAGTGGTCCCCGACATGGCTCATCCAAGCTCCGCCGACAAAGGACAAGCTCTTTGATGACCTCAGTTGACTGTTTTGTGTCCTCGTCTACACTAATTGGATGCATTAGAACCACTTGAAGATGCATCCATGCCTCCTATGACATTAGTGCACACCTTGAAACAATACCTTAAAAGAATAGATGCAATGAATAATGCATGGATGGGATAGATGATGAGACGCAATAGACATCCTGCCAAAAGTAAATTGATGTTGGAGCCAAAGATTAGAATAAAAGTGTATTGATAGTCGCAAAACTATTGTTGTTGGTATGAATACCTTGTGGCTTGGGATTTGGATAGCAAGAAGAAGATAATGAAAGTACATTGGTTTATGGGTAATATTGATGTGAGGGCTTCAAGACATACTTTTTTTAGCCTCCTTCTTCCTCCTCACCTCCTTCTTCCTATGTAGCATTTGACTCAATGTAAAGTCATACTCGTCCTTTTCATCAACAGTTCCAAGCCAGGTATCGTCGACCTTCTCTTCTCAACATTAACGTCAATTTTTCGCTTCCAAGAGTTGTTCCTAGGAAACTCACCTCCAACAAATGAACTTTGTTCTCGGTATAAAACAATCAAGTTGCACATCTATTGACATAAAGGAAAAATGAACTCATAACAAGGTATACAAAAAGATGAATAGACCTTTGCCAATTTCAAATTTTCTTTTTTGGATAGGTATCTGTGGCGAGGAAGTATGCGTAGTTGGTGCACTCTTCATATTACTTTCAGTCATCACAAAAGCATAAGCTACACATGTATTTGCAAAAGTGTTCAAGATAAGGAGCCATCCATTCACTTAAGTATCCTAATGAGGATGTAGTATGCAATGAGAAGCATTACCCTTGGGAGTGTGATTGACATCTAGTTCTCCCACCTTCGGTTCTTGTTCCCTCCCTTTTTCACCTGCCTTAGGTTCTGGTTCCCTCCCTTCTTCACTTATGTCAATAGCAGCATTTCCACACGATGTCCCTAGACAAGAAATAGCTTTACCATAGAAACCAAGAGCATCTTCTGAAGCAGTGGGCACCTTCTCTGCTGAGGAAGTATCAACAAAAGGGTCTTGAAAACCAAAAATTGCATTCATTCCCCTTAGTAGCAACATTTTTAGGCTAGGCACTATCCATAGTAGGTTCTTTGTCTACAACTTCTTTAGCCCTCACAATTTCCATAGGTTCAGAGGATTGCCCTATCAACCATAGACAATGGTCCAATGAAACCCATGCCACTTTAATCCTGTGTAGAGTAGTAACTACTTCACTTTTCCCTAACATTGCAAGGACTAGGATTAGGTTGGACATCAACTTTTCTTGTCGGCACCCTTGACCTGGAGAGAAACAATCTGGAACAAAATTTTCAGCCCTAGATGTAGCATTAGAAAACGGTTTTCCTAGAAAAATAAAATAAACTACATTAGAGAATTGGTAGCAAATTTTGCATAAATTAGGTATGCTATTGCTTCCCCCAATCAGTGGAGGGACTACGATCAACATGTCCAAAATTGAATGCATTGATAGGCACCCTCTCTCCGGATTGGAACGTAGAATTTTAATCCATGCCATGAAGGCTAGGTGAGTTGTTGACACTTTGTGAGCATTGATCTGCAAAATACACAGATTTTGTAGGTAGCCAAGGAAATTATTCACCAATCATGGACATAACACAGATATGGCAGTGGTAGAAGTTCACGTACATTGTTGGTGGTGGTTTGGGTGGGGGGGGGGGGGGGGGGGGGGGGGGGGCAGAGGGAATAGGTGTTGTACGTGACTCAACTTGCAAGCCTAGCATTGCCTTCATCTTGGGATGGCACATGCTGCTCACAATCAAGTGCCACACACTTTTGATAGGAATGGACCATGTGTGCAAAACAAAGAAAGTGGTAACAGTGACCACAAGGAAGTGATCCAAAACCACAGGCATAACAAGGTGTAGAAATTATTATGGTCTTGCAAGAATGACTTGTGCAAGGTGACCTTGATTTGAAAAGAGGAGATGGCTATTCTAATAGCATTGTTTTTAATAAATCAAAAAATCATATTTGTGAATAGCAGACTTTGCTCATCCTCTATTAGACTTAGTTCAACCTACACACACAAGCGAAAAACATAGGTTTCAATCCATTAGTGAAGACTATTTGATTCGCATATGGCTATCTAGCAATGTTTATCGTCCTATAATGTACTAGTTCTCCCAATGTCAAGTAGCTATTTCCATTTTGCTCAAGTTTATGACATCAAAATGGAAGTAGTATATTGTATCACTATATAGCATAGACCAAAACTATATGAGTGTACTCAGCACTATATACAAGTTCAAAGAGGTATTTGAGCTATATACTATCATTTAATTATAGAAGACTATATTCCTTTATAGTTTATAGAACAATCTAGTACTACTTAATTACTATAAATAGCACTTTGTGATTACACCATCACATTAGAACTATGTATTTCTAGAGAAAATATGAGCACATGGAAATATAGTAGCACTATATAGCACACTTTGTCTCACTATATGCTTTAAGAAACTACTATATAAGTGTGCAAAGTGGTATAAACAGCTATATAGTGGCACATAACTATATAGATATATATCCTTATATACTTTATTGAGCAACTTAGCACTACAAGACTAGTATAAATATCACTATATAATTATATCTTATGGTATGAACCCATAAAATCTATATAAGCACACAAAAAGATAGTGGTGTCTTGTCATGTAGTACTATATAACTATGTATATGCAATACAATTTAGTTTATTATTACCATAAAACTAATAAGTGCTACATATCTTTCTTGAAGAAAACATAATTATATATGTATTACACACATTGTTTCTACATAGGTATGCATACATGTACATAGCTATGTATTGTGAATTATAGCTTTGCATTTTACTGCATAGATATGTGGACCTATGCATATAGCTATGTATTGTGCATTATAGGTACACACTTTACTACATACATAAGCACTCATTTATGGGTAGCTATATTTTGATGCACAACACAATATCCACTACATCATAATAGGCGATCTACAACTTTTCATATGAGGACTAAACATTGATGAGGACCTTGAAGGACATTGCACTTGTCTTGACGTGCATGGGACTATGTTTGGTTGCAACCTTTGGTCTCTTGGAGG
The DNA here is from genome assembly GCF_014529385.1 of Adiantum capillus-veneris. Classification (NCBI taxonomy): domain Eukaryota; kingdom Viridiplantae; phylum Streptophyta; class Polypodiopsida; order Polypodiales; family Pteridaceae; genus Adiantum; species Adiantum capillus-veneris. The sequence continues at coordinate 89,167,780 of NC_140933.1, read as the reverse complement.
GGCTTGGTTTCACCAAGCTTGTGGGGGTAGCGCGTCTCTTTTTTGGTGACATTGTGCAATGTTAAATAGAAAATGAAGCATTTGATCTCTCTCTCTCTGAAATGCAGCTCAAAAATGTTGGGAAATGTGGGCTTTGTCCTATGTTGGTGTGTATCTCCTCTATCCTACTAGGATGCATAGGTGGCACAAAACCATGTGGTAGCATGTGGAAAAGGTAGTCAAGGGTGCGGGTACCCATGGGTTCATTACTAGAGGGTGTGGACTCACCTAGAGTTAGTTAATGGACTCCTAAGTGGCTTGAAAGGTCACCCACGAGTAGTTGGATGGGCTAATTTGGAGCCTTTGTATGATGTCATCAGTGATGCCATATGAGATACCTTATCCAAATCAATGTAATGAACCTTTTGTACTCACTTCCAAGTTGAATCAATCAATCTACTTTTGCACCTACATTCTACTCTATCTCTATTGTGTAATTAACTTTTTCATTGGCATGTTAACACCATGAATTCTAGTCTTAACGATCCACCCTAACTCTACAAGTGGTATCAAAGCCTAAGGTTTATATCTTGGGCTATTAGTCTCTCTACTTGATTCATCATTATAGCCTTTGATTGTTTGCATTAGCATATTATAACATTAAAAAATGATCCCCCTAATCATCACCTGGGATATGAGCATGTTCCACTACTCATGGTGATTAGGCAAGAGATAAAGCTGATTTCTTGGGCATTGCTTTGATGGAATTTTCATTTGCATTTGCATTAGCTAAATTACATTGTTTTGCATTTATCCTTGACAACACATCCTTTTGCATTGATCAACATCAAGAAAATCTCCTTAGTTCAGCTCTTCATAGACTCCTCAACAACTGCATTTGGGTGAGATTAGGCCCCCTAACCACCATCCTAATTATAGTTGTGTATGTGTATGTGCGTTCACTCTGCTGAGGACAAATCTTATTGTAGCTTTTAGAATTCCTCCACGTGCAACTTGGCATAGTGGTTTGACCACTAAACTTAGCGTGGAGGTCGTGGGTTCTATCTTGGGCTCGTGGGCAGACTCCAGTTGCTAACGATCAGCTACAATTATTTTTTTCGGGTTTGACTGGACGCTTTGGACGGTCATGACTGTTGTATCAATTCGAGGTCAGTTGCTTGTGAACTGCCACCTGATTGTGCCATCGCCCCTTGTTCCAACCGGTCGATCGGCTCCGACCTAAGAGGTTCCTTTGTCCCACGGGGTAGCACACCACCAAGGCGCTCCCTTAGTCCTCATCCTATTAGGGGGAGATTCCCGCAGTGCCAAGCTTTTGAGCACACAAAGGAAGACTCAGAGAGCAGAAGCAGCAAATCCTTGTAAGGAGTACTTCCCACAAGCAAAAAGATAGTTTTCGATTCAAGGAGCTTCAAAAGAGCATACAAGCTTCAAACACTTACCTTGCAAAGGGTAGCACCTCTATGATGTGCAACTTTTTTCAAAGAGTCGAGAGCATATTTTTGGAGAGCTTCATCAACGCTTCTCTCCAACTGGTATTTCCAATTGAAAAGGGTGACTTCACCCAAAAGGTGAAGGGGTACTTCACATAGGAGCACTCAAAAAAAATATCCTTTCTCCCTCTTTCTCATAAATGAATTAAATTTTAAAATTTCATGCATCGAGCACAACATCGTCTCCATATCTATTGACTTTGTGCATCTATGGAGGAGTTCAAACAGTGGCCTTGGCATAAAATCCAACTGCTAATACAAGGTGCAATGGAAGAGAAAGGGATTAGGAAATTTAATGGGGAGGGCTTTCACACTTGGCAAACTAAGTTGAAAGGCTACTTGATGAAAAAGCAATTGTGGGGAGTAGTCAAGCCAACAATAATTGATCCGTCATCTATTGATGGAGCACACATACATAAACGGACTATGAGCACACAAAATTAGGCCAAGGACAAGCCTGCATTAGGAATCATAATCATTGCACTACATGACAATTATGTATACTTTACTGGTGATTATGAAACCTCATCATTTGTATGGGAAGCACTAGAAAAAAACTTTGGAGCTAGGAAAACCAAGAGCAAAGTGAGATTAAATAAGGATCTGCACAAATTAAAAATGGAACCTAATGAAGATATTGCAAGCTTGATCAATCACCTTAAAAGCATGACCACAAACTAGCTTATGTAAATAGTGCAGTACTAGAGGAGGACAAAATTATAGTTCTTCTAGCAGCCTTACCACCTAGCTTTGACTTGATAGTGACCATCATTGAGGAGAAGGATCTAACACCAGATTTACAAGATGTAATCAACTCTATAATGTCCGAGGAGAATAAGCAAGGGAGGAATGTTACTTCAAGGGGAGGAGATTTTACAGTTAGTTCTAGTAATAAAACTTGTTTCAAGTGTGGCAAAAGAAGGGCACATAGCAAAGTATTGTCTAGTGTCGAAGACTTGCAGCATTTGCGGGAAGAAGGGTCTTCCTTCCAAATGTTTCAAAAAAATCCAAGGCCCAAAGTCTATTTGGCAGAAGAAGACAAATGCTAAAGATGAAGAAGAAGGCGGCAGTAGCCTTCTAGTCTATGACGACATTCTCTAGCTTTTGTTTTTTTCCTTTCCCCTTCAGTTGTATTTTGTTTGGAGATAGCTTGGATTAGATTGATCTCAGTATTATACATTTGTTTAAGGAGAGGTGTTCAGTGCCTCTTGGATTAGGGATAGTTTGTCTCCTAGATTGGGGATGGTCTCCTGGATTGGAGATGCTCTTTTGCTCCTGGATTGGAGTGTACTAGAGATGTCAGTTTCTTCAATTTCTTCATAGTCCCAACCCCAAGTGGAGGGTTGTTGGGAATTGTGGGCTTTGTCCTATGTTGGTGTGTATCTCCTCTATCCTACTAGGATGCATAGGTGGCACGGAACCATGTGGTAGCATGTGGAAAAGGTGCTCAAGGGTGTGGGCACCCATGGGGGTCATCACTAGAGGGTGTGGACTCACCTAGAGTTAATTAATGGACTCCAAAAGTGGCTTGAAAGGTCACCCACATGTTTGCAAGTTGAATGGGCTGATTTTGAGCCTTTGTATGATGTCATCAACCAATCTAGTTTCCACCTAGATTCTACTCTATCTCTATTGTGTGATTAACTATGTCATCGGCATGTTGCCAACCATGAATGCTAGTCTTAACAATCCACCCTAAGTCTACAAGGAAAAGTGCTGCTTTGCAGCCTTTGTGCTTAAGCCTCCATGCTATATCATTATGGGTAGGCTTTATTACCTACTATTGGTGATTCCTATTCCCCCTTTACACAAGTAGCCATAGAAGCGCTCTCTCTCTCTCTCTCTCTCTCTCTCTCTCTCTCTCTCTCTCTCTCTCTCACATACACACACACACACACACACACACACACACACGCACGCACGCGCACACGCACACACACACACACACAAACATGCATTGTGGAGGTGATGAAAACTTCTCTCTCTCTCTCTCTCTCTCTCTCTCTCTCTCTCTCTCTCTCTCTCTCTCACTATGAACTAAGGAAGAAACTAGCAAATACAAGGCTTTTTGTTATGGAGAAGCTCAACAATCAACAACAATGAGGGCAACACACAAACATTCCATGCACAAAGTTGTACTAGTCAACATTGATGTGTAACTATATTGAGTGTTGTGTATGCATGCAAAACATAGTATATAAAAAATCTACCTACACCCCTTCTCAAGATTATCTGCTGACAAAGACAGTCTTGCCATGCGGATTATTCTTTGCATATGTACTAAGCCTCCACTTGAACACTCAAACAACATAAATTGATAGCTCAGAACACTCATGTGACCTGGGTGCCCAAAACGATCAAGAAAATTTTTTTGATTAGATTCTTGGATGCTCGTTAATTTCCTGTAAGCTTTTCATGTATTGTGTCTCATGAAGCAAATACTTAAAGAGCTTGAGATCTGGTGTGAAGAGGATGAGAATATGTTGCGCAATGTTGAAGCACAGTAACTCCTTGACGCAAAGACTAAAGGAATTACATTAAATGCAATGGAGCAGCTACGATTTGGGTAGAACATCGATTTGAACAAACAAACAAAAGCTAGTGAAGAAAATTATGCAGCTATCTTGGAAAAATTCATGGCTTTGCCAAATCACACACACAATGGAACCAATCCACCCATCACAATCCAAAAGGTAGTGTGGCACTACAGTGAACACAAGGTGACAAGATGCGGAGAAGCAGCCTTGCCATATGAGCCAGTTTTACAGACAAGAAGTATCACTGACTTTGATTCATTCTTCCTCGTCATCATGACTTATATGCTAACCTAATTGATGTCCATGATCTGCAGATCAAAACACTCATCAAGAACTGGAGACAAACATCATCCTCCATCCCAGAAAAAGCAACGAGCATGAAGAATACGTAGTCTACAACATACGATGCAAGCAAAATGATAAGAGATATATCGGAGTTACATACAGCATACGCAAACGTATTCTCCAAAACATAAACAAAATCCCCCCAAAAAATACAAGCAAACGTCCACGTTTATACCACTTTAACAATTTGTAACAATCAACATCGAGCTAGAAATTTAGAGCAGTTCTATATCAAACAACATAAAACAACAACTACAGTAGGTTATAACGTTTGTCTTTGGACATCATCCAACGTTGAAAGAATACTATCTTTTGAAACACCAAGGAAAATATATAGTTGTGACTTTCTATCATCTTTATTTTAATATCCCTTCTTATCTCCTCATTCCATATGTTTGACCATTAGCTACAACATGGTTTATTTAACTCCGTTCAAATAACTTCTGACATAATAACTTCTTGAGTCCTTTGATTTAAATAGTTTTTCTTCCTTCTTTCAGAATGGGTAGGCCAATTCCAACTGATCTAATTAAGCAACATGCAGAATTTCAAATTGCAATGTATAAATTCCAATATTGGCTTCACTCAAAATTGCAAGAGCGCGTGCTTAGACACTACATGCATAAATGGAGCTAGTTCATTCCATGACCAATTTAATCGTCAACCCCATGGCATTCCCATTACATTACCATTATCACGACTCGTCACCACATAGACACATTGGCCACTTGCTCCATAAAACACAGATGTATGTTGTTTATACAGATAGCAAATGCACTCAAACTACTTGAGACTATAGAACTAAATTACTCTAATGTGATCCCCATCCACCTTAAACTGGCACAACAATTTGTTTCATGCCTTTTTCATAACACCCTGATGAGCACACGTGCAAGATTACTAACCCTTTGTCTCTAATCTAAACAGATTAGAGAACGTGTTTAGATTTGTCCTGATTTTCAAACTATATTAATTATTTAACTCATTCCGTTCATCTGTATAGTTCCATTCTCAATTCTTTGTTCTTCTTTCATATTCTTAAATTGCATCGTGTCGGTGCAACTAACGAAGCACTCTAGTTTTTTTATTTTTTAAAAAACTTAAAGCCTCGCTTATCATTCATCCCTTTGCTTTCTCTGTTGCAAGGCCTTGCTTATAGCTACTCAAAAATAGGCTTAGCTGGATAAAAATAGTCCTAAGTATGATTAATAAACACAAGATGCAGAATTAGGCAGCACCCTTTCAATTTGCTCAGTGGGTGCAAATAGCTACTGATGTGAGGCATAAAAATAAGGAGTGAAATTATGAATGAAGGGCTCAGCTTCAAGTTTTTATAAGGGTCTTAAGAAATTTATATGTCAAGATAGCAACAATTTATGCTAATGGTTATGTGTGGTTGATGGGTGCAACAAATGTTGGGGAAAAGTCTTTTTAAGAACCTTTCACAATTCTTGGTTAGTCTTTCAAAAGGAAATTTTGAACAATTGAGCTAATTTTTTATATTTATACACTATTTTCCTCAAAATGTAGGCGGGGTTTTCCCTTTTTTTCTTGCTCTCAACGTGCATTTTTTAATTTCGAAATGGCACGATTGTAAGTTGAGGCACACTTCTCCCAAACAGAAGGCCTCTGCAAAGAGAAATCGAGTAGTCTGGTTTTAGCCTGCATGAAGCCTTAATCAAATGTTAAAAACTCATGGGAGCAATTGTGAGCCGCAAACGTAGCTTGTTGGATCAATGCCACATGCAACATCTTTTGTCGACCATTGTAATTAACTCTTACACACTTTTGATAATTACAAGAAATGCTGTTTTACATATCCAAGTGATAAAATTATAGTATATGAAATTTATTCCAATGCTATATCCTCAACATCACCATCCTTCTCCAAAGAGAAAGGCACAATTTAGCTTTGCTTCACCTTGTTCTCTCTCTCTCTCTCTCTCTCTCTCTCTCTCTCTCCACACAGGGGGGCTGAGCCACACTACCTTCGTCAATCCCCCCCCCCCAACAAACAAGGTTTATAATCTCTGGGCTGCACACGCAGTTTTGGCCATTGTCTCTTAATCTCTCGCCTGCCAACGAGCAAAGGCACTGCAGGTATTGGGGAATGTTGCATGCGGATCTGGGGAGACAAAGGGGCCATGGAGAATGGGTGGGGGACTATAGTACTACGTTGAGAGGGGCGTAGAACTCAGAGGAGAGGGGGCTGAAGTGAGGCGCAGACAGAAGAGGGAGGCCAGGGTGAGGGGGAGCAATACAAGAGGGATAGTATAGCCAATAGAAGAGAGCAAAGTGCTCTGTGAGAAACCGACAACTGCATCTAACTTTGGGTAATATCACCAATAAGACTATTTTAACCTGGGAGTATATAAAGTCCAGCCAACACATCAACTATCAGAAATCGCAACAAATCATTTTACCAAAACATCGGAGAGTCATCGGAGAGTCACAAGGGCCTTGTACAAAAGGTAGGCAAAGCTAAGAGGAGAGCAGAGTACATCTCAACATTCAACATAGCCTAACAAGGTCTCTGATCATTTGCAAAGACTAATATTCCATACAAAAGAGGATTCATTAGATCGCAATCAGCAAGTGCTCATAAACCATAGAAATGACTCAATTGAAAAAGAACATTCCACTGCAATCCCTATGTGCTCAACTATCAAACCACAACATCAAAGATAGGACTTTTCTTGGAGCATCCATCATTTGGAGAATTGGGGTAGGGCAACCCACTAGGTTACGGATGCAAAAAACACTTTTGAGAGAGACAAGATCAATGCCAGAGGCATTTGTCCATCAACAACATGCTCAAAGAAGCAATTTCGGCACTGGCTCAATGTTTGCTCACCTGACAAACTCCACCTTGCTTTTGTAATCAGAGATAGAAGCAAAAGCTACACCAGCGATAATTGACAAAAATGTGCCTACATTATCATCATCAAAGGCCTCCAAAAGCTAAGCTAACATCATCAAAATTGTTCTAGCACATGTCAAAGATCATCACATACATATATCCAAGTCAATTGAAAAGAGACAGGCAAAGGAAAGAGCATGTTATAAAACATGGCAGTCTTCCCACTCAGGACTCACGCTCAATGGATCAAAGTTACGCCACGAATAACATGCTCACAACTCCCAAGAGCTTTTATCAACAGAGTTGGTTGGCACCTTGATGTTGACTCATACCCAAGACATAATATAAACATCAGACTCATCATCTACACATAGCTTCTAAGTTTCCTTGTAAGAAATTGCCACATGCAAACAACAAATAAGTTCACTAAGCTACTGACATAAGGAAGCGATGGCTTCAGCTGAAGAAGAGAGCTCATATCAGCTCGATTTAATGTCGCATAACAGGTATGCAGTATCAGACCAATCAACTTCAATGTTCGAACCTACCTATTGAAAGCTACAATTATCATGATAGGTTTGTGTAAATCCCAACAAGCCACCAACACAATATATTCATTACAAGAATCAAACTCAAATGTGTCCCACCATAACTAATGTTCCTCAAAGCTTCGCCTTCGAGAAGGCCGGTCCTCTTCTGCAATTGGAATTAACCAGCTTTCCATCACGATCTCCCGATCCAAATGATTATGAAGCTTGACAAAACATATCAAACAACCAAGTGGGTTTATACACATGTAATGATCGTTCATTCAAACACACTTCTAGAGAAGACAGTCTCATAGCTAGCTTTGACTAGTGCTCTGCTTGTCTAGCACCTAGAATATGACTGATTAAGTGAACGAGATAACTAGTCAATCTCCGAATTTGATTTGTCAATGAGCTTGGATCTAGTCCCGATTTGCTTGTACCCGCCACCTGAATTGAACAAAGATTCCACCTCCATACATCCTTCACGCAGCAAACGGAGCTAAGACCGCACACGCACGCCACATATACCCCAAGAAAGCAAAAACTAGGATTATAGCCAGAATCACAATCCAAGGAGAACAAGAAGAGTAATCCCCACCCTCCCCCCAAAAAGGTAACAGCACCCACCCTAAACAGCCACAAGACAGAACAGGAAGACTTAATTTATCCAAAGGCTTGATACAAAGCTTTTCATAACTGTACATCTGAGTGATGAACTCCAACAATGTCCAGCAAACAAAAAGGGCTAAAATTCTGCGACCCCTGACTGAACAGCCCTCAAGATAACAAAAACAAAAGCTACCAATGGCTGGCCAATCATTCAGACACCTGACTCCAGATTACACGCAGAAACACAAGGTCCACGTCGTCTTGATAGCCTCCATTCACCTACATGCTACATCAGGACGCTTTGATTTACTCCAATAATAGATACACTAAATTTCACCTTTCTTAAAGCATTGGGTGCTCATGCCCATTACACACACTTACAAAAGCTCTGATTACTTTGGCTCCACCAAATCAGCCACTTTCATTCTACTCCGTGAGGACAGCGTCCTTCATTGAAACAAAGAAATTCGTTATAACCAAGTGCTCTATGTTAGACAAAACCTCAGTAAAACCTCTTTATTTCCACAAAAACTAGGCATTATTTGTTGTATAATAATCCATAATGTCAATAACAAGAGTTCCTCCACTAGATACAAATGGCAAACGATATAATTACAAACGTGGTGTCATAAGGAGTTGCAAAGGCAAAATTACTTGTGTATCTCCTTGGAATGATTTTGTACCACAAGCAGGAGCACAAGAACTTCTCCCACCGGTACATGAAAATATGTCTCCGCAATATAATCTCCAGCACACTGACCATGTCGCCTTTTAAACACAAATTTCCGAGACCTGTGGATTTATCTGTTTATAAACCCTGTGGCTCTGGAAAAGAAGTCTGGCGAGGACTCCATAAATGCATGAAAAAGCCCAGCACTTCCCTTCTACTGGTCCTTCAAATATCCAGTTGCCTTTGTAGCGTGCGCACATTGGAAAGAATATCTTCTTATTTTGGTCCTGCCCATCAAATCAATATTCATCCAGACCATGGCTAATTCAGCCATCATGTTATTTCAAGTCAATACCAAATCAATCTACTCTGCAAAAATATTATGAACCCCTAATGCAGGGTTTCCAAAGCAGTCAGCAATCTACAAGGGAGGCCAGAAGCAAGACCAGAAACAGTACTTTGCACACATGCATAAAATGCTTAATGCATGATGACCAGCTGTCTCGATCCGTGTGGTCCTTAAAATGGGAGATACAACGCTGAAGAAGGAATGTCGCCTTTGTTGGCAACACCACTCAGGGGTTGACACTTCGTCATTGTCGAGCCCAGAATTTGCATCATCGTTAGAAATGGAGCAAGTAGCCGTATCACCTCCATTAGTCTCATCATCAGTGCAAACACTCTGCTCTCTTGCACAGGTTTTCTCTTGTGCATCAGATATAAGCCTTTCCTCTGCCTCAGTCACAACACTATTATTTATGTTTACATATGTGTTGTTAATGGCCTGAACAGCCCTATACCAAGAATCTTCACAAAAATCATTCAAGATATCTGCATCCGTTTCTTTGACCGTACTTAAGCTATTTGTCACCTCAGCTGCAGGAGGAAAACAGTCCCTCTCATCAGTTTCCAAAATTGCTGGAGAGTGCGGCTTTTCTTGCAACTCCCCCGATACAGATTTTCTTGAATCATCGTGCAGCTTCAAGCAATTCAGTGCCTGCTCAGCTACAGTCAAAACCCCATCTTCATTGCTTACATTAAGACAATTGCTACTGAGAGAAGTAGATCTGCTGTCTGGTGTCCCCAAATTCTCGCTGCTATCCTGATTATGATCACGCATTCTATGAGGAGGAGACATTGCTAGGTTGACAAGGTTCTCCTGAAAATGATTGCCCCCTGATATACTATTTCTAACATAAAACAGAATATACGCCTTCTGAGCTAGGACTGAGCTTTCACTAACTTGAGAAACCTGAAAAGTTCAAAATCGTCCATTGTCACGATTATCATCTGGAAACATCTGTTGATGTTATTATCTATCATTATTTGTTGCAATGCACATCCCACTGTAATAGCACATCTAAAAGGGTATGCATATTTCAAAGCTTTATAAATATGTGGATAGGAAAAGAAAATGTATGCATTAAAAAAAGCATAACGTAAAGATTCATTGTCCTCATAGACAAGAGTATCGATTCAAACGAGGCCAGTTCAATAACCTATCCACCAATCCCTAAAACTGTAATGGAGGTTCAAATTTACCAAAGAACCCACTTTTTTTAGGTGATTGTCTTAGGTCCATATATGACACCCAACTTCCAAGGAGTTTCTAACAATGAATAACAATTTGACTATAGGCAATATTTGTAACAACCAAACAGCTCAATAAAAAAGAACAAAGATTCATGCACATACCTCACTGTCATCCATGGCATGCCATGTGTCTGTGGCTGTACGCACAAAACAATAATAGTGTCCGGAATGGGTTGTATAACCAGAGTGCACTAAGACCGCATACAAAGAGTAACGGAGATCTTCATCCTACAAAAACCAAAAAGGGGATTCATGAGAGAGTATAAAGACGAGAAAACAAGGCTTCACATCTTTTTCTCCTAGCTTAAGTTGCATTAAACTCTTACAAAATGGCCAAAAATAGTATGAAAAACTGGTTAAAATGAGTAGTACCTCAGTCCCTGTCACGAATGGCTTCAAGTCAAGCTCTCTCTCAAAGTGGACCTTTTTATCTATTTTCCCACCATAACTTCCTGAACTACCAAATCTTTTAAGCTGTACTGTCAGAATAGGCGGTGCTTGGTCAATTGTGAACTGCTTGAGAGCTCGAACCTTTGTGTTACATTTGCTGCAATGATACTTGTTATCACCATCCAGAACTTCAATAGCAGTAAAATGTGCCAGAGCTTTATGCAAGGAATCTGCTCTTGCAACCTCTAAACTCAAGTCCAAAAATGGGTCATACTTGTTTGAACAATAAGAGCACTGAGTGCACTTCACCTGCATAGACCCCACCAAACAAAAGATTGTCTATGGCACATTCACAAACTGGAACAAACGACAGAATCATATGGATAAAAATGAACGCAAAAACTTCCAAACAAATGCAATATGATACTGCTTAACTACCTGACTTCTTAGGCGGCCTCCAAACACACTCTTGATAAAGCTTCCACCACTAACGAGCTCTACTGAGCAACATCTCTGCAATGCCTCAATCAAATACCTCATATACTCATGAGCATCTTCTTGACGCCATAGTTGAAAAGAGCGAGAAATGCCTGATGCCATTAGAGTTTAAGGACTACAAGAAATCATCAAAGTAACAGTTGACATGACTAGACATACGAGTTGCAACAAACAGAATTCCACACAATAAGCACGGATACTGCGTAAGTTTTTTACAAGGTAGCTGGGGGACACGACTCTTCCATATGATGACAAGGCTTCTCTCACATGTCTCTCCAAAGCACACATTGCACAAAATCCTGCGATATTACCTGAAGATTGACAATGATCCCTTAGAGAATTAGCAACACCACCAAACAGTTCGCATATCGAAGCCAAAAAAGGCAACAGAAAGATTAAGCTTAAAACACCAAAGAGATTTTGAGATCTCTTAAACTGAATTACAAAAAAAGCCTACAGATATAGCCCACAAAATGCAAGAATACTTACAAGACATGTTATGCAGACCAGCCTGCAAGTGTGCTGCTAAAGGGGGCGTGTAAGTGAGGCATTGCAGCACAGAATTAAGGAAGCATGTGTTTCCCAAGTTAGCTAATCCGGCACCCTAACAATACGAGATCGCTTGTCAGAATCACCATGAGCAAACAACCATGTCAGCTATTCTACAAATCAAGATGTGCAGGAAAAGCCTAGTCCATGGCACTACATAGGCAACGTTGCAATAACCATACTCACAATTCTTTCCACTGGAGTGTACTGTAAAGGAAAAGGGGGAGACTCATCAATAAAGCCATACACATCCTCAGCATCAAGCTGTGAGGGCGAACAATCAATGCTACTAAATGGCAGAACGGCAGGAGTCAACGAGGCCACCCCCTTGCACGTGCTGTGGTGGAATAGCATTTGGTGAGGGAAGATCGAAGCCATTGATGCTGCTGCTGCATGAATGGACGAAACCCCAGCCTGAGCAGGCTCTTGGGGAGCTGCCATGGCCATTGCGGAAGGAAGCTCGTGGTACAATCGAGAAGAAGATGAGGTGGAGACAGATCCAGCGAGCTAGTCCTTTCCTGCAAAGAGCAGCTACGAAAAGAATAAACTTGACCGGCGCGATGGCGATCGCATCCCTACGAGCAGTTTCTGCAAGTTGAGAAAACCTGCGCTAATCCTTGTATGTGAGCGGGGCCGCGGATGTGCATGCAGGTACCCTTGTCGATGCAGGCAAAGAAGCAGGAAGAGGAGGTGATCCAAATCCTGACCTCAAAGCCTGCATGCAGACGCGAGACCTTGAATGAGGAGAGAAGGTGTGAGTGGGGGCAGCAGTTGGGGAGAAGACTTGCCCTTCGGCCCTCCTCTCTCTCTCTCTCTCTCTCTCTCTGCCTCTCGCTGCGTGCACATGACCAACCCTTTCCCCACATGTCACAAATTACTCGACACGAGGAAGGTGCATCCCTCACGAAGAGGAGCCCAACCAATCAACAAAATTTTAATCTCGCTCTCCACGATCCATCATCAGTGATCACTATCCCAGGTATGTTAGGTTGGTGCTTTTCTCCAAATGCACTCACACGTCCAGATTGCGCGAGTAAGTAAGAGCGCTCCCCGCATAGCCCCATACAGTGCACTAATGGTTCAGACAACCTACCAATCGATCTATCCCACATTGTCACTTTCAACAACACAACTGACACACGTAAAAGATAATTAAAATTTCTTTAACAATCCGATCACAGATTTTTTGGCCCATATTAACTTCTTGACAATTCTACATGCCTCCAAAATGTAAAGCTGCCCACGTTTGGGCATGCAGACGTGGAAGCGAGCTAGCCAAAAAGCATTCGTTGAGCGTAATGGGCAGAGGACAAAAGCATGGGCAACCAAGTCCCCTTACCCAAGCTCAGACAGGGGTAGAGCTACAAACAATGGACCTCAAAGGACGTCCTCGACCAATATGCTACATAGGCCTGCTGGCAAACGAGCAAAAAGTTACAATATATAATGACATGTTGATCACTGATGTGTAAAGCATGCATGCCCATCTACTAACATAATATGGCGGAAGGGGGAGCCCTTTACACGTGTCGCAATATGCGACATGAAGGCTAAAATCCAAAACAAAAACAAATCCCTTTGCACGCGATAAAGAGGGAGAGAGGGGGAGAGAGCTTCGACGACCGACCGTATGAGTAAAGCATGCATGCCCATCCCCTAAAGGGATAGGCACGCAAGAGCTTGGTGTGTATCTAACCTAAACATGAATTATTGTATCTAAACAAATACTCTATGTGAAAATAGCCCACCTATATCTAATCCTTGCATATGCTCCAATCAATGCATTCCAAGAGACCACATCATGTACTGGATCGAAAAGCTTTTGTGCTTTGAAAAGTAGGCCCTAGATCACATTTGGAATACATGCTTTTTTAAGATCTTGTGAGTTGTGACACTTAATCTCGCCATGTAGATCTCAACTTTTTGCATAATAGGACTAACCTTCAAGATACAAACAAACATGTCAAACAACCTCAAGCTTCTTTGCTCTACCATTTTAGACATACATTCAAATAACTGTAGACCAAGTGAAAACCCTTTAGATCGCAAGTTTGTCACAATGACTTGACAACATCATGGAATTTATACATTTCAAGTGACAACATTATGGACACAATGTTGTTCAACCACTTTACTGTGAGACTCCCACTCCCTCCAATGGTGGTGTCATCTACACTAGTCTCACACTCCCTCCAATGGTGGTGTCATCTACACTGACATATAGACACATGAGCACATGCAAGGCATCATTTAAGTCACAAAGAAGAAGAAAAATAGAGTTTATTGCCCAAGATGTCCCAAACCTCCTCTTGAAGAGAGGTCCATAGTGCAACAAACTCTATGGTGGGTATATTTCTTTTTGGGTGAATGCCCTCTTGAATTAACCACATGAACAATGGTGTGTACATCCTAGCTTGAAATCCGTATGTATACGGCCCATCTAAGCTGGAAACACTTTGAATTTTTCTACTATATGGCTTAGAAATCAATCCTTCCATATGTTATCTACCTTGTTTGTGGGTAATGATTTTTGGACTTGCATATGGCAATATAATGGATTTTGTTAATATTGTGATTAATATTGCTCATCATCTACCTTGATTGTTCCCGCGTATTTCCCTTTGGAGCTTCTTATGGCATCTTAGTGCTTTGGTTCCCCTTTCCTTATCAAGTGGGTCACGGCCGGCCTACCACCCAATTTGTGGACAAAAATCATAGACAACTTTGCAATAATATCGTTTTTTCTATGTTTGTCATCTAGATAGAGCGAGAGGGAGGAGAAATAATATCAACTATCTGGCAATCATTTATATGAGATATAAGAGATTACTACGTTTTTCCTCCTCTCTCTATAATGCCTCTTTTTATTTTGAACTACCTATGGTAGACTCACTAGTTCCGTAATCGGACAAGTGTTCTAAGTATCTTTTATCATTTCTAATCTACTCAGATTCTTGTGGGAGTCTTGTGGAGAAAAAAAGGTGATATGACAGGTGGACGGGAGAGAGAGCGAGACAAAGAGAGAGAAGGGGATGAAGATGCCAAGCGTGAGGACGAACGCGGTATGACAAGCCAGATTTTTTTTAGATGGAGTAACGTGTGTGCGACGTTGCGACGTAGCAGTCAGATGAGTGGTGATTGCGTCTCAAAGAATTTGGGGATATGGTTGTGATGCAGTCGTGGAGATAGCTTAACCTGAGGGCGACGGTGATGTGTGTGTGTGTGAGAGAGAGAGAGAGAGAGAGAGAGATCGTCTGTGTGACAGCAAAGAGAGAGAACAAGAGAGATACAAAGTGCAAGCTCTTAGCAAAGCTAGCAATGGGGAGGAACCCATCTGGGATGCGATGCTCTCTCTGTTGTGGGTTTTCTGAAAGTAAGAGGAGCCAGGGCCCAAAGCACGCAGGGTATTATAATGGCTCGGGTGTTGTTGGAGGATGGTCAGGGTGTATGCGAGAAAGAATGGCGTTGAGTGCAACAGAGAATGGCTTCGACTAAGGGACACGCAGAGAAGGCAGGGGTAACATGAAGGAGGACGAGGAAGAGGATCCAAGGGGGAGCACGATAGTATTGATTCTGTCTTTCTACGCTATACCTTAGCTTACAAGATCGCGGGGTTGGATGGGGACGGGAATACAAACAGACAAAATGGAGCATGTGCATGGCCTCCAATTGAGGGCGTGATCTTAGCTAATTAATTAATGATGTGACTAAAGTGTTCTTTCTTCTCTCAAAATTTTTGATTTAATTTGTGAACTATGAAAATAAGAAAAGTAACCTTAAGAGGGCAGTTTTCATGCTTACTAATGGTAGGAATCTTAAAGATGTTGAGAAGGGAGGAAAATTTCAAAAGGTTGTATCAATGAATTTTGATGATCCAAACTAATTCTATAGGTTAACACCAAGAATGTGCTTGTTTTTTGGACATCTGACTTTACATAAATCTCATAAATCAAGTTGCTTTTCAAAAAAAATTCATGCATAATCTATCAAAAATATAAATTTGCCACCAAAAGACCATATAAATGTAATTATAGATGCTGTTTTTGTGTTTTACTTAAGGAACTAGCTATGCTTTATTGAAATTGGTAAAAAGTTTCAGAATTTTGTTCATTTTTGTAGTTTATATCTCTTAGGTGAAAAAGAAAAAAATTTAATGAGTGTAGTTTTGAAATACAATAACATATCCTCTTAATA
The DNA here is from genome assembly GCF_014529385.1 of Adiantum capillus-veneris. Classification (NCBI taxonomy): domain Eukaryota; kingdom Viridiplantae; phylum Streptophyta; class Polypodiopsida; order Polypodiales; family Pteridaceae; genus Adiantum; species Adiantum capillus-veneris. The sequence continues at coordinate 89,151,515 of NC_140933.1, read as the reverse complement.
CCTTGCGTAAACAACTATCATCCCATGCTTAATATAATATAATATAATACAATATCAAAATAATTTTTATTAAGTAAAACATAGACAAATATGTGGGATTAGTATAGACAAGCTACCTATAATTTGTTTTCTTAAACTTTTATATTTTTCTTAAGCTTATTGTTCCTATCCTTTATATTCATTAAATGAAGTTTTGTGCAAGCACTCTTTACTTGCTAGGCCCAATTATCAATCATGATAAGTTCAAAAGCATAACATCAGCACTAAGTAACCATATTTAAGAGGGGAAGGCAATATGGAATCAAAGGCTATGGATACGTAATGCATGCACGGGTGAGGTGGTTGGCCTATGTGATCCTAAACTCGGATAGCGAGGTCACAGGTTCAAATCTCCTCATCGTGCCTTGTTTTTCTCGTTGATCAGGTTTAATACGCCTCGCTTTTTTGACGGTACGTCTTGTTTTTTTTGTTGGCCAGGTTTAGTACGCCTTGAGATCCCGCCCTCGACCCCGTCGATCCCATTGTCCCTCCCCGCATAAAATATAGGTGTCACTTAGTGCCAAGGAAAGCATAAGAACGCAGTTTTTAAAAACTCTATGATTATTTTATAAAAGGCCCTCGAAAAGGAATTTTGGACATTAGTTTAAATTGGCATGGCATTTTATTCAAAACTTTGAAAAAAGGACACTTCAAAAGTGTTCTCGTTTGATTTCAAACTATTGTTAAAGTACCTTTAAAATGACAAGAGAGAAGGATTATCTCAACATCAACACATATCATATCTTAGCGACTTCCCTCTAGGGTAAGGGAGCCAGTTTAGAGACGAAATTTTTTGGCCCCTAGGTTAGATACATATCCACCCTCAATTTAGAGGCAAGAAATTTGGCATATTCTAAGAATCTTGCTTATGTGTCATGTTGTGATTTGCTGAAAAGTGTACCATTACTGGGTCTTGAGTGTCTCTAATGCTTCAAAATGCCTCAAAAGTTGAATTGTTTCAAATGGAGCATTCAAATAAAATCTAAAAAATATTGATTTTGGTATCATTAGATTCACTTTTTCATGAGGAGTTTCGTGCAATGCATAAATATTGAAAATGATGAGATTTGAAAGATCCCCCCCAAAAACATCACGTTTCCACAAAACGCCTGTAAACTGGCTCCCTTACCCTATCAATTAATTGGTCGTTTGTCTAGTTGCATGTGGCTGTGTGTGTGTGTGTGTGTGTGTGTTTGTTTGTTTGTTTCTCCCATCCCCACTTCATCTTGTGAGCGCCATAGTGCTCTATTTCTCTCTGTCTATAGCCCCTCAAATTCTTTGTGCCATATCCCGTTTCTCTCCCCCTATCACCCCTCCATTTCTCTATGCCATATCTCCACCATCTTATGAGCACCATATTCCATCGAAGATGCCACCCCTCGTCAGTGCCAAAGACTCTACCCACCTTGTGAGTGTGAGTGTTTGGGAAGGCATTCACCATGGCTAGAGCCCCATACGATCTTAGGACTATTGTGAACCGTAGGGCAATGGGAATCTTATAGCTATTTAGATGTACTTTTTTTAATTGATAGAACTAGTAGGCGAGTCAGTAAGTAGTGAGTATTCTCTACATCTCCTTAAAAAAGAATGCTATTTATTAAATGGTAAAGAATCCCTCTAGTTTGCAATCTCTTTCCGAGTTGAACCTTGTGTATCTTTTTAGACATCCTATTCTTTTATACCTTTTGTAGCTTACATAAAATTTCCAAGGACATTTTACCATATTATTAAATCATTTCTCATGCCACAAAATACCTCAACCATCTTGCTACGTTTGTTTGATGTACCTAGACCTAACTACCTTGCTCTATCGTCGTAAGCTTCATATTCTAAGAGTAAATGTTGTAGAGAGAGAGAGAGAGAGAGAGAGAGAGAGAGAGAGAGAGAGAAAGTGTGTGAGGTTTTGAACAATCTTCCTCTCTATCACACCCTTGTACTCTCTCCCCCCCCCCCCCCCCGCCGCCGCCTCTCTCTCTCTCTCTCTCTCTCTCTCTCTCTCTCTCTCTCTCGTGTTTGTATAAGATTATTTATCTGTATGCACATCCAAATGTAGATGATGCATGCTAAATAATTTAGCCATATTGCTAATGTCCACACTATAGTATCTTTAAAGGTCTCACTCCATATTGTGTGTCCTTAACTTCCAAGACTTGGGTAGAATTTTGAATTCTCTAGATTGTTTATTCAATGCTATAAAGTCTCTCTCTCTCTCTCTCTCTCTCTCTCTCTCTCTCTCTCTCTGGGTAAATGTGAATGTGTATTCCATGTAATCTCATATATTTCATTTCTCTCTTCCTCTACCTTACCCACTTCATACCTATGTATCTGTCCTCATAATACTCTCTCTCTCTCTCTCTCTCTCTCTCTCTCTCTCTCTCATACTTATCATAGTGGTATAGACGGGCTGATAGGCAAGTTTATCTATCCCACTTCACCACCAAAGGGAGATGCAAACACATGCACACATCCAAATCCTCCATCTATAAACTTTCTTGTGAATTTTTATCAAGAGGTAATTAGCTTGTAGATTTGTACAAATCTATTGTGAAAACCTTCAAATTTCCTTAAAGCTCCCACGTAAAGGGTCTCCAAGTTTTCATTAAAATGTTCTCTCTCTCTCTCTCTCTCTCTCTCTCTCTCTCTCATTGACATGGCATTTTATTCAAAACCTTGAAAAAGGGACACTTTAAAAGTGTTCTATTTTGGTACCAAACTAGTGTTAAAGTACCTTTAAAATGACTAGAGAGAAGGTTTATCTCAAAGATTCAACATCAACACATATGCTATCCTAGCGAGTATGTAACTGCAACTATTTTTAAAATCTTAATTTTAGGAAATCTTGCAAGATTCTCTCTCTCTCTCTCTCTCTCTCTCTCTCTCTCTCTCTCTCTCTCATATCTCTCTGCCTATAGCCGCTCAAATTCTATGTGCCATATCCGTTTTCTCTCCCCCTATCACCCCTCCATTTCTCTATGCCATATCTTCCACCATCTTATGAGCACCATATTCCATCAAAGCTACCTACACCCCTTGTCAGTGCCACAAACTCTACCCACCTTGTGAGTGATTCGCCATGGCCAGAGCCACTATGATCTTAGGATTGTTGGGAGCCTTAGGGAATGGGAATCTTATAGCTATGAAGAGTAGAACTATTAGGGGTGTCAGTCGCCGTGATTATTATCTACATCTTGTCAAAAAAGAATGTTATTTAAATGGTAAACAATCCCTCTAGTTTGCCATCTATTTCCGAGTTGAGGCTATGTATCTTTTTGGACATGTTATTAGTTTATACCTCTTGTAGCTTACATGAAAAACACACTAATGACAATAAAAGAAAAATATCTTAACCATCAAGATATGTTTGCTTCATGTACCTAAACCTAACTACCTTGCTCTATTGTCGTAAGCTTCAGATTCTAAGACTAAATGTGGTAGAGAGAGAGAGAGAGAGAGGTTCCGAACAATTTCCCTCTCTATCGCACCCTCCCCCCCCCCCCCCCCCCCCCCCCCTCTCTCTCTCTCTCTCTCTCTCTCTCTCTCTCTCTCTCTCTCTCGCGTATATTTGCTATACAATTATTTATTTGTATGCACGCCCAAACGTAGATGAAACATACTAAATATTTTACCCATATTGCTAATGTCCACACTATAGTATCTTTAAAGGTCTCGCTCCATATTGTGTGTCCTTAACTTCCAAGACTTGGGTTGATCTTAGATGTCTCTAGATTGTTCATTCAATCCTATAATCTCTCTCTCTCTCTCTCTCTCTCTCTCTCTCTCTCTCTCTCTCTCTCTCTCTCTCTCTCTCTCTCTCTCTCTCTCTCTCTCTCTCTCTCGACCTTGAGATCTCCCGGAAATTTTTCTACAAAGTAAAAAATGATTACTTTCTCTCTATCAAAGTTTTCAACATGCTATCCAATTGATCTCCTCCTTCCCCCCCACCCTCTCTCTAGCTAGCTCTTTGGGTAAATTTGAATGCGCATTCCAAGTAATATCATATCTTTCATTTCCCTCTTCTTCTTCCTTATCCACTTCTTACATATTCATCTATCTTCATAATTCTCTCTCTCTCTCTCTCTCTCTCTCTCTCTCTCTCTCTCTCTCTCTCTCTCTCTCTCTCTGATCATAGTGGTATAGATGGGTTGATAGGTAGGCAGATCTATCCCACTTCACCACCAAGGAAAGATGCAGACACATGCACACACTCCAAATCCTCCATCTATAAATTTACTAACAAATTTCTATCAAGAGGCAATTAACTTGTAGATTTGTACAAATCTAGTGTGAAAACCTTCAAATTTTGTTAGTTTGCCTGAAATAGTTTCCACATAAAAAGTCTCCACATTTTCATTAAAAAGTTTTTGTTCTCTCTCTCTCTCTCTCTCTCTCTCTCTCTCTCTCTCTCTCTCTCTCTCTCTCACACACACACACACACACACACAATGAAACCAATAACACATACATTCTTCTGCCCTATTGCAATTTTTTCCCCCTAATATAGATATCGTTGTTCAATGGATTTGACTATTTTTTTCATATCTACATTCTAACACTAAACACTTTTGGTGATGCATGTAAAAGGGATTGCCAAAAACATTTTTTCCTAATCAAAGAAATAAAGGGCACATTTAAATCTCTTCCAATTTTTATGCAAAATTTGAAGCATTTTTCGATATTTAAACTAAAATTGGTGAGACTTTTTTTTATTTTCATCAAGGCAAGCTTATAATCTAGTCAAGATTTTGCAATTTTAGCCGGAAAAATACACCAAACCCTAGTTTTTTGCAACCATTGGTATGTGTACTTCTTTTTTTTTTTAATTCTATGCTTTACTCCTTTGGACCATATAGGAGGACATTACAAAATTAGAGAATTGAAAAGAATCTTCATTTTATCCTTTGCCAACAGTGCCATTGTCAACTTTCTTTATAAAATCTTATTATTCTACATCAGAGCCTAGTAGCATAAGTTATGAAAAATTTGCACCAAATTTGAAAATAAAAGATATGGAAATTTCACTCAAGGAGTGTGACAGAACTAAGCTAGTTTCATTAATCGTAGCCAGAAAATATGAACAAGAGAGTGTTTCATTAAGGAGATTCCTTAGGAGCAAAAAGAAAGTGCTTGGTTGGAGTCTATAACAAGAAACAACGTGACTTGTTAGCTTGGCATGCAAAATAACTCTAAAAAAGAGAGAGAGATTAAAACCGATAACAATTGGGAACCGGATTTACTTGGAGCCGGTCCCCCCTCCCAGAGGACTTTGTATTATAACTTCTCCCATAGAGAGTGACTTGTTTATGTTGAGATGTTGAGCTCTACACCTTGAGCTGGCATCCACTACGGGTCTTGGCCGCTTACGGCATTTACTCACTGGCGCGTTAGGTGACCGGCACGGAGGATCTATGCCAGTGATTCTACAACTGGACTACACTTATAGTGCAAGCCTAGTACGCTTCTAGCGAGTTCACACTTAGTGACCGCATGTACATATGTGCTACTTTTCAGCTTTAGCACTTAGTCATTTTGTACTCTCTTTTCTGTGAAGAAGAAGAAGAAGCTTTCCATCTCTGTGTGCTTTGTGCTTGTCTTGTGTAGCTCTCTTGCATCCTCATTCTTTACACCTTTTGGTTGACTCCTTAGCATAATTCAAGGACGGACCCTGTAGTTCCGAATTGTCATTATGAGCTCCAGGAACTTCTTCAGAGTGCACTTCTTCAGTGGCCACTGGTGTACTAGAATCTGAGAATTCTTCTTTGGAGTCAATTGGTTTACTACGTGTAACTGCTTGTACTGGAACTGGCTTTGGGGCTTTTGTCTCAGTAGCCACAATATTGGGCACCTCTAGACACTGAGCCGCAAAGTGTCCATACTTGCCTCAAGTATAACAATTAAGGCTTTGGTTTTGAAAATTACCAAGATCTCGGCCTTGGCCAGTACCTCCTTGGTATCTACCGTGCCCAGTACCAATGCCACTGGTACCTATCTTCTCTTCTTGGGGTACATTGGTTGTACACAAGTTTCTGAACAGGTCTCCAAAGTGCAGTATACAGAGATTTACTATACAAGTACAGTGGTTGTATGTACGCTTGATTGTGGACACTCGTTGAGTGTAGAAAGCGTTACAGGTACCACGATAGCAGGTTCAACAGATTTGCAGGTTTTTGCAGATTGCATCTATTTTGTTTTAGTGCTTCAAGATGTCTGACGGTTTCAGTCAGATTGTTACTGAGAAGCTTGAGAAAAATAACTACCCTGCATGGAAGTTCAGAATAACAAATTTCCTAAAAGGAAAAGGTTATTGGGACTATGTAGAAGGAGACAATGAAAAGGAACCAGAGATTCCCGAGACAAATGCTACAGCAGAACAAAGGAAAGCTTTGAGGGGCTGGCAACAAGGCCAGAGCAAAGTGATGTATTGGCTTTCTATGAGCATCACAAATGGCATGATGGGCTATCTACAGGATGCTGAAACCCCCGCCATTGCATGGAAAAACTTAGGCAGAGTGTTCGAGGTGAACACCAAGGCCAGGAAGCTTCAACTAAAGTCGGAGCTAAATCAGGTTAAGAGGAACAACCTCTCCATCAATGATTATGCTTTGAAGATCAAGAGTATCATTGAGGCTCTTGGATCTATTAAAGTCTCAGTGGAAGATGATGACATTGTCCGTGCATGCTTGGATGGTCTAGGAGATGAGTATGTACATTTCAGGTCTTCCATGAATACAAGAGACAACATCCCCGTGTTCCAAGATTTGATTTCTATGCTTATTCTTGAGGAGAAGAACCTTGACACGTCTTCTTCTCATGGCAGAAATAATTCTGAACAGGCCTTCTATTCTAACTCCAACAGAGGTAGAGGTAGAGGTCGTGGTCGAGGCCCAAGGGGTTGCAGGGGCCAATTTCTGGAAGGCCAATCAAATCAAAACAATACAGGTGGCAGGGGAAACCAGTCTCAAGGCAGGGGGAGTCAAAGAGGTCGTGGTGCATGATCAAGCAGGCAGCAACATACTCCAGATAGCAGAGAATGTTGGACTTGTGGTGAAAGAGGTCACATGTCACGTGACTGTCCAAAGGGAAAAGAAAGTGGAAAGAGAGAACAGGGCAACTATGCATCTACTAGCAGAGATGCAGATGACAGCAAAAACGAGCGCATGTTTGTTATGCAGCATGTAATGAATACAATGACTGCAGAGAATTCCACCCAAGATGATGTTTGGTATGTGGATTCAGGTGCCTCTAATCACATGACGTCTCGTGGAGAGTGGTTTAGAGATATGTGCAAACCAGATGTGTCAGGCTATGTGCAGACAGGAGATGACACAGCTCACCCCATTGCTCATGTAGGGGACATACCTCTAAATACGAAGAGTGGGAAATCAAAGTACTTAGCAGATGTACTTCATGTCCCAAACATCACAAAGAATCTTGTTTCTGTTGGACAAATGGTTGAGCAGGGTTTGCAGGTTCGCTTCAATCCAAATGGTTGTTATGTAGAAGATTTCCAGAATGGCTGTAAGCTGATCACAGAGGGCAAATGTGTGGGCATAATGTTTACGCTGAATGTATACATGCCTGAGGTAAAAGCTGCATTATTTACACAGGGCACAGGTGTTGTGGCTGATGTTGACATTTGGCACAAACGCATTGGCCATGTCAATGAGCAGAGATTGCGCAACATGCAATCAAAACAGATTGTAAAAGGTTTGCCCAAATTCAAGGTGGATGGTATGCATAAAGTGTGTGCAGCATGCCAGTTTGGAAAACAGTCAAAGGGCTCATTTCCACATGAGCGCAATGTATGTAAAAAGCCACTTAAGGTGGTGCACACAGATGTTTGGGGTCCAACTGATACTGCAAGTATACATGGTTGCAGGTATTATGTCTCTTTCATTGATGACCATACAAGGAAAGTATGGGTCTACTTCATTCGTAACAAAAGTGAAGTGTTTGGTCACTTTCAAGACTTCAAAGTCATGATTGAGAAGGAGACAGATATGCAAATCAAGACATTGAGGTCAGATGGAGGGGGAGAGTACTTCTCCAATGATTTTTCAAATTTTCTGCGAATGCATGGTATACGCAGGCAGTTTACATGCAGATATACTCCACAGCAGAATGGGGTCGCAGAAAGGAAAAACAGGCACATTGCAGAGGTTGCACGTGCATTGATGAATGAGAAGAACATGCCTCATCATTTCTAGGCTGAAGCTGTAAATACAACTGTGTACATTATGAACAGGACACCTACAGCTGCGGTGCATTATGTAACACCTGAGGAAAAGTTTACAGGTACAAAGCCTGATTTGGCACACTTGGAAGTGTTTGGCTGCATAGCTTACGTGCATGTACCAGATGAGTTGCATAGGAAATTGGATCCTAAAGCAGAGAAATGTATTCTTGTGGGATATTCCCTTGAACAAAAAGGGTACAGGTGCTACAATCCTACTACATGAGAATTACGAGTGAGCAGAGATGTAGTCTTTGATGAGATGAGTAGCTGGTACAGTAATGCACATGGCACTATTGGGGCTAATGTAAAAGATGATGTGGTTGTACAAAATGTGAGGCCACAGTCACAGGTTTTGAGTGGACCACAAGAGTCCTCTTCTCGTGGCTCTGTTGAGAAACCATGGAATGGTTGACTACGTACGCAGGTTACTCCACCAACAGGTACAGGGAATGTACCACGAAAAGGAAAGGAAAAGGTTGATGAACCTCCCTTTATGGCTGATGCATCATCAGGTTTTTCACATGTAGACATGGATTCAGATGGTTCTGAACAAAGTCTTGATGAGGAATTTGGAATCCCGGCTGTCAGGACACCTGGTGTAAGGAAAGTACAAGAAGATGCTAGAGGGCAAAGGAGTGACCCAGGACCGCGCAGATCTAATAGAGTCAGAAATCCAGTTCAAAAATTGACTTATGATGGGTATCTAGCGCATCACCAAGCCTACATGGCTAAGGTGATACAAGATGTGGAGCCCACATGTTTTGAGGATGCAGTTGGAAATGTGCATTGGGATGATGCAATGAATGAAGAGATGGCTGCATTGGAAGCAAACGACACATGGGAGTTGGTGCCATTGCCAAGTGGCAAGAAAGCTATTGGCTGTAAATGGGTGTATAAAACCAAGCATAAGGCTGATGGTAACATTGAGCGTCACAAGGCAAGGCTGGTCGTAAAGGGTTATGCACAGACGTATGGCATAGACTATGAGGAGACCTTTGCTCCAGTGGCAAAGATGACGACTGTGAGAGCTGTCATAGCAGTGGCTGCATCTAGAGGATGGATTATGCATCAAATGGATGTAAAGAATGCCTTCTTGAATGGTGAGTTGCAAGAGGAAGTGTATATGGATCAGCCCCTTGGTTATGTCGATCCAGGTTACCCAGATTATGTATGCAGACAAAGCTTTGTATGGTTTGAAGCAGGGCTCTAGAGCATGGTATGACAGGATTGCCAAGTATCTTGTCAGTATTGGTTTTAGGAGAGCTCATGCTGATCATTCACTCTATGTACGTGAGAGTGATGTGGGGATTGTGGTCATTACCATATATGTAGATGACCTTATTATTGTTGGTGACAATGCTATGGAGATTGACCATGTGAAGGGTCTTCTCAAATAGGAGTTTGAAATGAAAGATTTAGGCGAGTTGCGCTACTTTCTTGGCATTGAGGTGATCAGGACTCTAGAGGGTGTATGGCTATCACAGAGACAGTATGCTTTGGACATGTTGTCAAAGTATGGTATGGCTGATTGTAAGCCAATTTCTATTCCCTTGGATGTGAATGAAAAGCTGAGTGCAGAGAAGGGTGATGTTGTTGAGGATGTCAACATGTACATGAAGATTGTGGGTAGTCTAATCTACTTGACTATCACGAGGCCAGACTTGAGCTACACAATAGGCTTGGAGAGTCAGTTCATGCAGCTTCCGAGGAAGCCACATTTGGATGGAGTACGACGCACACTTAGGTATGTGCAAGGGACTCTTGACTACGCATTGTTCTATGCAGCAAATGCACCATTAGCATTGTATGGGTATACAGATGCAGATTGGGCAGGTAGCATTGTTGATAGGAGATCTACGAGTGGCTTCATGTTCTCTTTTGGGAGTGCTGCTGTTACTTGGAGCAGCAAAAAGCAGCCTACAGTTGCTTTATCGAGCACAGAGGCCGAGTACAGAGGTGCAGCAGTTGCGGCGTGTGAGGTAGCTTGGCTACGCACATTACTTGAGGACTTGGGAGTGCAGGTGGACCAGCAGATTTTCATCCATTGTGACAACCTCAGCAGCATGCAGTTGGCTAGGAACCCAGTGTTCCATGCTAGGACCAAACACATAGAGGTCCATTACCACTACGTTCGAGAGCGAGTGTTGGCGGGCGACAGTGACTTGGTCTACGTCAGCACAGAGGAGCAGATAGCGGATATCTTTACCAAGGCCCTCGGAGCTGAGAAGCTTCGACGTTTCCGGACTATGCTTGGACTCTGCGACATGCAGAGCTCGAGCGGGAGTGTTGAGTTGTCGAGCTCTACACCTTGAGCTGGCATCCACTACGGGTCTTGGCCGCTTACGGCATTTACTCGCTGGCGCGTTAGGTGACCGACACGGAGGATCTCTGCCAGTGATTCTACAACTGGACTACACTTATAGTGCCAGCCTAGTACGCTTCTAGCGAGTTCACACTTAGTGACCGCATGTACATATGTGCTACTTTTCAGCTTTAGCACTTAGTCATTTTGTACTCTCTTTTCTGTGAAGAAGAAGAAGAAGCTTTCCATCTCTGTGTGCTTTGTGCTTGTCTTGTGTAGCTCTCTTGCATCCTCATTCTTTACAGTTCACAATACAATTTTTGTGTTCTTTAAAGCCCAATTGATGCCACGAAGATGGAAAGCTTCATGCACTGAAATTACACTTGGTAGGGCCTCAATCCCAAGACTTCAAACACCTTCAAAGGTGGAAAGAGCTAGCGAGGAGTGAGGAAAGAGAAGAAGAAAAAGAAGTATTCTTACTAGAAAGAAGTATTCTTCTTGCATTAATTCACTCATAAAGCATAGCATATCATAGTAAAATGAGCATGCTTGGAGCTTTGCACTTGCTTGGATTTGCATTCCATGGTCAAGTGTTGTTGGTGTAGGATTCTCCCTTCCTTGCCCCATGAGAAGGAGAGCTTCATTGTGTGTAAAATGAGCTTCAAGTGCAAGAAAAATCAAACACCCCTCCCCCCACATCAACCCCCTCTCCCAAAAGGCATGCTTGAAGGTTGTTGGCCCTTGCTAGGGGCTAGCCAATGAATGGATTTCTTCATAACAAGCAAGAGGGTTAGCATTGTGACAAGTGTCCTTCATTCCCTCTTTGAGAAGAGAGCTTAATTCTTTAATTAAATGGAGCTAAATTCTTATTGACTCTCAAGGTAAGCTATCCAATGAGATTTAAGCTAGCTCATGGCATGCTCAATTCTCATTGGTTCCCCTAGTAGGCTATCCAATGGAATCAATGCTAGCTCATGTGGGGCTCAATTCTTTTTGGTTCTCTTTGTGGGCTATCCAATGAGATTTAAGTTTGTTCTAATAAAGCTTAATTCTTATTGGTTCTTCAAGTTAGCTAGCCAATAGGATTCAAGCTTGGTTGAGGGTAACATGATTGGGAGCCTGACATGTGTCTTTTATGCCTTGTATGAAAGAGGTGACTTCTTTAATGTGTGTGTGTGTGTGTGTGTTCTCTTTCATCTCCCTACATCTAGGGCTCTCCCCTTGCAAGTGGGGGGTGCCACTTGCCCAATTGGGGTCTCATGGTAACCTTAGAAAACATTTTAGATAGTTTAAAATACCTATAGTTGGCATTTGCATTGCCCTACCTCCCCTTGGGCACCTATTTATAGGGCCAGGGCCCACTTCCATCATACTGATTGTGTATCGGGTCTTATGCTCATGGTAGTCCCCCTCTTCACCATATCTTGCGTTTGTGGTCTACTCTCTCTCTCTCTCTCTCTCTCTCTCTCTCTCTCTCTCTCTCTCTCTCTCTCTCTCTCTCTCTCTCTCTCTCTCTCTCCCCCTTCCGCACACGTGCACTCTCACATGGTATCAGTCGCCAGTGTTGAGGCGCTTCTACCGCTTCAAGTCCTCCCTCCCAAGAAGAAGAAAACTAGCCAGCGTTTTACTTAAACAGTAGCGATTCTACAATTTTCCCGCAAGAGGGGGTGGCACCACCTTCTGGATAGCTTCCATCGTGACGGAATGCTTTGCCATCTGCATTTTTGCAAGAAACCTTTAGATGTATTGTTCCCTCTGTTAGAGCTAGGGCTTGGACCCCTTTTCCTCATCAGAAATGCCCCTTCTCCATTTTTGTTTTTGGACAGCTGTTGCGTTTTTGTAGCAGGAGGGCAGTGAACTTTTTAACCCGAGATTTTGCCGCCACCTTCTTGGCCTTGGCATCCAGTGCCTTGCCGGTCTTGTTCCTCTTTAGATCATCAAATTTTAGCCCCCTTGCACTACTGTTTTTTCTATGTTATTAGGCCACCTGGGATTGTGACATTGATTCCCCACCCTCACTACACCCTGTTCACTGCTCCAGACCTTGTCGGGAGCGTACGAGCATGCTGAAAATTGATGGACAGAAGCGTTTGCTTCACCTCACAGTTGCGTTTTTGGGTGGACAGCAGCCACATGGCTTGTGTTTTTCGCAGAAGATGAAGTTACCTCCTGCCAGGATGCCATCTGATGGTGGTCCATGTGATCTCTCAATGATTGTTGCAGTACTTGGTATCTTCGACATTGGCTTGATCATCTCGGGGCGTATGATCCTTGGGAGATCCCTTCATTCTAGCCATCATCCGGCGGTTGCACACTCCAAAGGGGGTGGTGACTTGTGGTTTTCTATGGACACAACTATGCACTCATTAGAAAAGTTCAGTGTAATGGAAATGGCCTATGAACTTTGAGAGTAGCGGAATTAGGAAATTAGATGAAGCACTTTTGTGAGATTACTTTGTGAGCATATCGGGTGAACTTAATTGATCGTAGCAACATAAACATGGTACTTACTTAACTTGGCATGAACAATACTTTTGCAAGAGAGAGAGAGTTTAGAGAACGTGACAACAGTTAAGGACCGTATTCATACGGAGCCGGTGCCCCCTCTAATAGGCATTTGTATTATAGTTTCTCCCATCAAGAGAGACTTGGTACAATACAATCTTTGTGTTCCTTGTGACCTAGGTGATGCAATGAAGATGGAAAGCTTCATGCATCACAAGCATAACATAAACTTTGTAGAAAGCATTAACTATCCCAAGCCTCAGTCCCAAGGCCTCAAACACCTTCGAAGGTGGAGAGAGCTAGCGGGGAATGAGGATAGGGAAGAGGAAGAAGAAACATTCCATAGGAGAAAGAAACAGTTCCTCGTTTATCATCACTCTTCTTGCTAGCATACATAATAGCATAGTAATGAAGATGGAAAAGATGGCAAGCTTAAGCATTGAAGCATGGCTCTTGGTTGGATTTGCATTCCATAGCCAAGAGTGTTGGTGTAGGCTCTCACTTCTCACAAGCTTGGAGAAGGAGGTGGAGTTCCTCCACTTTCTCCAAGAGAGAATCAATCCACAAAATGTGTGTGTGTGTGTGGTGTATACCCCCCAAGCACCCCCCTTGCTTGCTTGGGGCGAGTTCTAGCCTTTCCACATGCTTCAAGCTCATTGGACCCCTCTCCCCCTAGCCAATCACATGCAGCATGCATTCAAGTACATGGGTAGTCTTTGAACAAGTGTCCGCCTTACCCCTTAGAGAGAGAGAGCTTGAAAATATCTAGATATTTATTGGATGGAACTAGAAGCTCATTGGCCCCATCTTTAGCCCAACCAATAGCATTCAAGCACACCATGTGGCTAAGCATAGGGAGAGTCTGACATGTGTCCCATGTGCCCCTTGAGAAAAGGGGTGCCCTTTGGGTGAGTGGGAGGTTAAGTCAAAGATTCCCCTAACTTTGGGACTTTCCCCCTCCTATGTAGGGTCTCTTTTCGACTCAAGAACCTTACCTCCCATGCATGGGAAGCTTCTCAAGCACCTTCCTCATTAAGTATGACAAGCACCTCAAGTACCTTAGTCATCAAGCACCTCAAGCACCTTAGTCATCAAGCATGACAACCACCTCAAGCACCTTAGTCATCAAGCATGACAACCACCTCAAGCATCTTAGTCATCAAGCACAACAAGCACCTCAAGCTTAGGTTGGGTTCCCACATCAAGCTCAGCCCTAGCTTGCCTAAGCTCAAAGGACTTTCAACACTAACCATTGGAGGTCTTTAATGAAGCTAACCCTAAGGTCTTTTAAGCTCCACTAGATGCACATTTCTCTTTGATAGACTACCTCCTTTTGGAGCCGTATTGAGATGTAACCATCTCTCCTCTTGGTCCCCTACTGAGATAAGTTTAGAAGCACTTATTGCACATTGCTCTTTGGTAGACCATCTCCTTTTGGACCCATATTGAGATGCAACCATCTCTCCTTTTGGTCCCCTGCTGAGATAGGTCTAGAAGCACATGTCTCTATTCTAACTCTTGTTCCTATTTATTCTCCCATATTAAATGATCAGATTAATATGAGAAAATCATATGGGTAAGCTAGATATTAGATTTTATGACATTACCTCTCTCTTGAGATTATAGTCGTCCTTGACTATGAGGTAGAGAAGATACATACTAGTCATTAGTCCATGTTTCTTAGCGGATAGAGGATCCCTTTTTACCCTACGACATCATTCCAAGACGGATGACTAGTCCATTTTGGGAGACGTAGCTCCTGCAAGCATGTCTGCTCTTTAGTCCATTTCATCCTCCCAAATAGAGTGACAAATTCTACATGGTGTTTGAGAGACGTCGTCATCACAAACATGTTTCTTAGTATGCATACTACTTAAATTTGTGCACAATAAAGAGAGAATTAGTCTTGTAAAGATGTTGGATGGATGCAAAGAACCTAGCTTAAGGATAATATAAACCTTGTCAATGATTACAATGATGCCTAAAAACCTACCAGATGGAAAAGATTCTTATGAGTCTCGGCTATATTCATTAGTAGCGAAGATCTTCCCATGTAATTTAAGTAGTAAGGGACTTTTGGATCTTCCCTCTTTAACTTCAAAAGGTGCTTTTCCCATAGAAGTATGTACAATGTCATTGTATGCATACTCTATAAGAGGTAGGTTTTTCTCTCATTGAGAATGTTGATCTACTTCTATGGCATAGGATTTTATTAGATCAAGAATTGTTAGATTAGTTATTTCACTTTGTTCATCCGTTTGTGGATGATAGGCTGAAAGAGAAATTTAAACTACTTCTAGATTCTCAAAGAGACCCTTCTAGAAATTACTAGTCATTCTAGGATCTTTGTTCGACACTATGGATGTTGGAAAGCCATGGTGCTTGAAATTTTGAGATAAGAAGAGGGTTGCCATTTGATGTGCCTTAATAGTCTTTTGACAGGCATAGAGTGTGTTTTCTTGTTAAGCCTGTCGATTGAAACAATCCAAGTTTCTTGATCAAATTTCAACTTTTGGTATACCACGCATTTTGAAACATACTCTTGTATGTTTACTTTTCATGGTAGACCAACAGAAATACATTTCTACTCCTTGAAGAATAGATTATGGATTCCCTCTTCGCCCCGCATAAGGAGAAGTATGGGATTCATACATGACTTTCTTATTGTATGGGTGAGTAACACATAGCCTATTGCCGTTTGCAAGATAACCATCCTTCAAGGTGAATGTTTCTTTTTTCTTCCCTAATGCAAAGGCTGTAATTACATACTTAAAGTCTCGGCCAGTAGCATACTCATCTATCATAAAAGATAGATCATTGTGAGTTGCTATAGACACCACATTTACCCTTGGTCGTTGCGAAAGTGCATCAACCACTTGATTGTGCTTGCCAGCAATGTGAGCAATATGAAATTTAAATAGCAAAAGAAAAATTTTGCCCACCTCATTTGTTTGTCGGAGAGCTTGGTTTGCGTCATGAAGTTCTTGAGGCTTTGTGATCCATTCGTAGGATGAATGGAGTCCCCAAGAGATAGTGTTTCCACGTGTTTAGGGCATATAGAATAGCTAGTAGCTCTTTTTCACATTTGCCCAATACTCACTTATTGAAGTTGAGTCTTTGACTCTCATATGCTATGGCATGCCCTTCTTGAAGCAAAATAGCTCCAGGGCAATTACGACAAGCATCACATTGGACCTCAAATGGTTTTGAGAGATCTAGTAGTGTGAGCACACGTTGAGAGATAAGATTCTCCTTAAGCTTCTTCAAAAGCTTCTTGCACTTTTGCAGTCCATGAATACTTAACGTTCTTTTTTGTTAAGTCATGTAATGGGCTTGCTATTAGCGAGAATTTTTTAATGAAGCATCTATAGTATGCACACATGCCTATGAAGCTTTGTACCTCCTGTAGATTCCTTGGATTAGGCCATCCTTTTATTATCTCTAACTTTGTTGGATCCATACGAGTGCCATCTTTAGAGATATTGTGACCTAAATATTGAATCTCTTGGAGGAAAAATTCACTTTTCTTTTGATTAATGAAAAGCTTATTCTCTCTCATAACTTGAAAGATTACCTAGAGGTGTCGCTTGTACTCCTCAAGAGAATTTGAATGGCCTGAAGATTTTTGTCCATCATGAGTTTGAATGCGTCTGGAGCATTTGTCAGGCCAAAACTTGTAAATTATTAAATAGAT
The DNA here is from genome assembly GCF_014529385.1 of Adiantum capillus-veneris. Classification (NCBI taxonomy): domain Eukaryota; kingdom Viridiplantae; phylum Streptophyta; class Polypodiopsida; order Polypodiales; family Pteridaceae; genus Adiantum; species Adiantum capillus-veneris. Next base: position 89,134,742 of record NC_140933.1, on the reverse strand, counting down.
CTTCTACCCATGGCACGGGAAATCTATTTTTGATAGTGATCTTATTTAGTGCTCTATAGTCGACACACATGTGGTATGTGTCGTCTTTCTTTTGCACTAAAAGCAATGGTGAACAAAATGGAGAGGAGCTAGACCTCACCATCCCTTTTTCCAACAATTCATGCACTTGTCTCATGATCTCCTCTTGTTGAGCTTGTGAAACTCGATAAGGAGGCTTGTTAGGCAGTGAGCTTCCTGGTAGGAGCTCAATTGCATGGTCATCATCCCTCATTTTAGAGGTAGCTCACTAGAGATGTCATCAATGAAAACATCTTGAGATACATTTAGGAAATTAGACAACTCTAATTCCTCTTGATTCCCTTTATTGCAAGGATATGGTGTTCCCCAACTCGTTAGCATCTATGTACATGCTCTCTTCCCTGCATGTGAAGTAGATTCTCTTTTTAGGGAACTTCATGTTGGAAGCCATGCGATTAAAGCATGGTGCCCCAACGATAACATTCTCATGTTTGAGAGGGGAGATGAAGAAATCCTTTTTGTTCACATAGCTTTGGACATGAAGCCTTAATTTTCCAATTTAGGAAGTAACCGAGACATCTTGTCCCTTGATAGCTCCATTGGCATTCAATGCATCTCCCATCTCGTGGGCTTGTATGCTGTTAGCAGTAAGCTAACACGGATACCATTCTTCGGAGCTCTTATTGTAAAAACACTTATTATTTTTGATAAATCGGGAATATTGTAACTCTTATTTTTTGGATAAACCTTGTAATTGATGAGCGGGGCTACAAGCTTTCAGATTGTATCAACATGTCATTACCTATCTTTAGTTAGAGCTCCCAAATTATTAGTTTTGACCACCAAAAACCTTGGCTAAGGTATAAAGCCAAGTTTTGTAAGTTATTTGTAAGTTTTGGATAATGAAATACACAGCGTGTATTAACGATGCTCACTTCTCTCCTCGTGCTTCCTACTCCCTCCTCCGTTGTCACATTGTAGTCGCGTTTGTTGCATTGCAACCGCAGGTAAGAGCTCTATGCATTGATGTAAACACATCACAGTATTTCGTAGCTTTTGGCGTCGCCGACCCGTGGCCTAATCTCATCATAAGTAGGAATTTACACTTCAAAATAAAAAACTAGGTATATGCGGGGTATTGGGGCACCATTTCTAAGCATTTAGGTGCATTCTGGGTCGAAAACGTGTAGGTCAAAAATCCACTGCTGTTAATAATCGCGATTTTGGTACTTGACCTAAAGTAGGGTTTGAGACCATAAGCATGTGTGCTTCGGTCTTATAAACATGTCCTAGAAGTTTCATTACATTTGGATGTCATTTGATGCTGTAACAGATGTGATTTGCTTGTCGATGAGCGATTGGCTTTTGGTGATTTCAGTCACTTGAGTGTAGCTTGAGTTAGATTCGTGTTGTTTGTTGTTTTTTGAGAGATTAACAACCTCTTGTAGTCTCTATGCGCTAATCGAATCAGGTTCGTCCGATGGATTGACAATTAATCATGGTTCTCGCTAAATCTGCAATAAGATAGGATAGTGAGGTTAGACTACCGTCCCACATTTGGTGCCGTTGTCGGGGATCGAAGAGACCTAAACTAGGAAAAAACACGAGGGTCTTGTGAAGTTATCCTTTAACTTCCTCTAGGATCTCCTAGAGTTAAAAAAATTCTTTTAAAAACCGCATAGCCTAAGATTGTTGTCTTTTGCTGTGTAGAGGTAGCTTGGAAGTAATCGTACTTGTCGAGTTCCTTTAGGATTGTAGGATTGTAGAGCTAGATTAGGATTTTTAGAATGATTGATAGACGAGACAAGTCTTAAGATCAAAGCTCAAAAAACCATAAAAAACAAGAAAATGAGTGTTTGTGGACACTTTCCACAATCTCATTGCATGAGAACCTAGGAGTAGGGTAAGTAGGATCCGAAGTAGATTTCAGAACATTGCTCTCTCCGAAAGAATCATTGTGAGTTGTATTTGAAGTTGCAGAATTTCAGGTCTACGGCTAGAAATAGCACGAAAAGACTCCAAATCACTCAATCCGACTGGAGAGTAAGCTTAAAAGTCGTATGAACCAGTGAGAAAGCTCAAGGACACATTGAGGTAAAACTTTCAAGAGTTGACCAAAACTCAGATTATTTGCTTTTTCTTGACATTTTAGGCCAAATTAAGTTTTGACTTGATTCATAGGCTTAAAATAACTCATGAAATGACTGTCCATGGAAAAAGTACAAAAAATGATTCATTTCAAGCTTAAAGTAAATAATCTCGATTATTTATTTTTAGCTCAGACTTGACAAAGGTTGATACCAGTGACTCATTGCATGTGTACAAACAACTTTTGTAAAGGCACATTGGATTTGGATCACCAAATTGGCAAAATTTTGGAGACTTGAGTGTAAATTGGGTAAAAATAGTCCAAACTTGATGAAATTTGATTCATAGGCTTGTATTGATGTGATAGACATGTGTACATGCTCAGTTGACCAAAAAGATGCAAAAATTTTGCTAGAAGTAAATAGTCGCAATTATTTACATCTGTCCCTTTCAACTTTTTTGACCAAGTTAGCATTCCACTAGTTTTCTCATGTTGTAATAAGCCCACAAACCAAATTTTGTAAGATTTGGATCATTGGATTGGAAATTGTGACCAAATTTGCAAAGTTAGTCTACGGACAAGAAACTGCTGACCATTTGACCAAAAATTGTCCAAACTTGTTGAAACTTGGCTAGAGACCTTAAGTTGAAGTGCTTAACAAATATGTATCAAGGTTGGGACAAAAACTTGTAAAAATTTAGTAAGAGTAAATAATCACGATTATTTACATTTGCTCCAAAAATTGACAATCTTGCATATTTGAGCATACCACAAGGTCAAGCATATCAAGTAGACCCCACAAATCAATTTTGGTGAAATTTGGATCACAAAAGTGAGACTTAAGCCAGATTCTTGAAATCAGAGTTTGCGGACACGAAACAGTTGATAAACTTGAACAGATTTTGTCCAAACTTGTTGAAACTTGTCTAAGGACCTTAACAGATTGTATACTTGGCAAACCAAGCCAAAAATTGTAAAAAACTGACAAAAGTAAATAATCGCGATCTGCTAGGGAGATACCATTTTTTACTTTTGAACTTGTACAGTGTTAGACCAGCATAATACAAAGCCACTGGGCAATTTTGGGTTCAATCGGATCTAAATTGGTCCACTCAGTTTCCAGGTTGCAGATTAATCCTTTGATTTTGCCAAAGTCATGTTTGAAAATCATAACTACTGACTAAATTAGCTCTATTTGAAGTGATACACATAGACCAATCACAATAGTTAGCAAAAATTATACTGTCCTTATGAAAGGATAGCTAACTTGATCAAATTTGTACAGGAATCAGGTTGCAGACGAGGAATCGATAGCTTGACAAAAAGTGCAATCCAGTCAAGTGGAAGAAATTAACACCAAGTCGGTAAGTACTCTATCCAGGGCTTCACAAGTCTTTATGAACCTTAGATCTGGTTGTGTACTAGGAAATCATGGCATATTTGGAGAAACCTCCAATAGAGTATCCATTGAAGAAAGCGTGAATCAAGGCAATTCCTTGCACATTATCCTTGAAGGGGGGATATTTCCAGGTGAGCACTTTTTGGCGAGCGCTTTTTAGGAATCAGGTGAGCAGATTCCTAAAAAGATTCTCTCTTCCTCCTTGTGGACTATCTCACACACACACACACACACACACACACACACACACACACACACACACACACACACACACACACACACAGAGAGAGAGAGAGAGAGAGAGAGAGAGAGTTGAGACATAGTCAAAGATATGGAAGCTAAACAAATTGTTTCAAAAACAATAGAGACAAGGGTACTTAAAACAAGAACACCCATTAATAATAAAAAAGTTACATTTTATTAAACTTGCATTACATAAGCAAGAAGTGTTCATCTTTTGGAAGGCCCGGTTTTAGGAGTTGATGTGCTCCCTTCGATTGGCATATTAAGATTCACCACGTTGCTTAGCTGCTGCCTCATTTCCGCCTCATCCTCCTCTGTGATGAGCCCAATCTTCTTCCAGCAAGAGAAAGCAAATTGTCCCGTCTCGTTCAAATTGATTAAGCTCCGCATATTGAGTTCCTTGCGGCATTGATAGAGGCGATACACGTTGATGGTTGCCTTTAGAGCCCGAATAAACCAGTCGGCTCCATACAATGCCTCTCCGTTTGGAATGGCTTCCATGGCATCCCATGCAGACTTGATTTTACTCTCAAGATCGTCGGACATCGTGAAACAAAGAGAGGTGTGCTAGGAAGCTAGTGGACGCTTTCACAAAAATAACTCAAGCTATGGCAATTTATAGCCACTATGGTAATATTATATTATTTTTTACATGATTTGACACATAAACAACCAGTAATTAAATATGAAAAATAGCTGCAAATGAATGTATCCAAATGTGGCCATCCTAAGATAAAATTAGAAAGTAGTACAGTTGTTTAGGTAAAGCATACTAAGAAAAAGTGAGCATTGACAAATGCTATGCATCCATGCCTGGATAAGTCCGGCTTCGACTCAGTGCCCTGAAGATATCAACATCTGCCAGGATTGGTTGATGGATAAACATGTTCTCATTTTGGCTTAGCCCTAGCACACGCAAATAAATAAAATACAAATGTTTACATGCAAGATATGGTTTTTGCTTTGACATCCGTTCCATGAAGTCTAGACATGTGCACGATGGCTGGTTGCTAATACAAACTTTGTACATCCCGACATGACTATCTTCACTTTTCGTCTCTACTTTGAAGACCTCACTAACACCATCTATTGCACATATCTCTTCTACGACCTTTGCTCTCAGGGCTAGTGATCTTGCGAGCAGCATCCTCGAAAATGGAAGTCCGATACCGTACACGCAGACCATCTCACACTGTGGCTCTTGCACTGCCTTCAGGAGTGGATGTATCTTTTGACTTGAAAGGAGAGTTTGTCATATTTTGTTCTTGAGCAACTGGCGTTACATTAGATACTCCTTCTCTGCTTAGCTCCACTTGATACCCCCCTTCATGCAATATTTGCACCTCATCCTCCAATAGGTTGGTGCCCACATGCACGTGCCAAGTGTCCGGTGGATGCTAAGGCTGCGGCTCAATGTTCTGGTCTACTATATGGCAATGCAAGACATGATCCGAACAAAACCAAAACCATTTACGCACCACACCATTTGGATGTTTTCGATATCCTTCAAACGATGGGGCTGGTATACCAAGGCTAGAACCTGCTATACTGCATCCTCCTCTTGGCGTGCCGCTACATGTGACCCTACTACCTTGTGGATTTCGGTGTATGGCCCACATTACGTTTTGGGGTTTGTGATATCCCTTCTTCTGCAAAGTTGATCTTACGTGGTCTTCCACACTTCTTACGATCTTTGGTGACCGAGTTGTACTCAGGCCTATGTGATGCATCATCTTCCACGTTGATAACCTCATTGGGCTTCCGTTTTTGCCTTGATGTCTCCTTATCTCCTGTTAATGGAGTTGGCTTTTATACATTGGAGTGCCCTCAGTAGCCGCATTCACTGCTCTTATCATTTGGCTAGGACGTTTTTCATGGTGTTCCGTAAGCTTTTGTATTGATGGACCCTTCTCAATGTGTTTTCCATGGCTGTATGAAATGGCCTTTGTGCTCTGTAAGATGGAATTCGCAAGGTCGGTTGTACATCCATCATACAATGAAATGCATTTACGGAAACCCTCCCCTGCTAGCCAGCTGCCATGCTTGCTCTCCGCAAGGTTAGTGCGTGGAGTGTTTAGTCCATCAGAGCTACTTTCTACGCATGTCATAATGCCACCCCAATGTGAAATATGAATTTCCCACCAACTAAGCCATGAATCCATGTATGTAATGTTACGGTCTATGCAATGACCGTTACGCCACCATTGGCGTATCAGACGAGCCTCTGCTGCTGCAGCCTCTTTTGTTGGTGCTTGCCTCCACTTCTCACACATTTCTTTGTGTGTGTGTTGAGAAGCTTGCACCACATACTTCATTGTGTGTTGATTCAAGCTTTGCTTCCAATGGAAAAGACAAGAACGCTAACGGCCGCTCATTGTATTGGTCTTGTCACCACCATTGAAAACAATTCGAATTGCATTCCAATTTGCTTGAGCTTCATCAGCCATGTAGCCAAAGAAATTAGCTTTGTCACACCCACATGATATCATTACATCATTGAGGCACTCCCAAAACAAACATTGCATTTCCATGTCTTCCTGTTTCATTTCACAAGTTGTAATAGTCAAAAGGTCTTGCATGCTGCAAACAAATTGTTTTAGAGAGAGTAAAAGGAGAGCCACAAAGCTCTTAAGGTGTGCCATGTACCTTGGATCATAGACATGATAGGCCATAGTCACCCAATCGTTAATACGTCTGGTGTGATCAAACTGGATCCACGCATGTCGAAGATCGCCATCCCGATCTTGTCTCATTCGGTTCACTAGGTCCACACCGGATGGTGGAACAATTGTGGACATTTTGAAGACATAACGTTTCTCCCCCTCCATACCTTGACCAGGAAACTGGCTTCCATGGAAAAACTCATATGTGCAGTCTTACTTCAGTTTTAGGAGTGCATCAATGCCAAAAGATTCTTTGTCAACCCCTCTACCTAAAATAGATACTGACCTTCGAAACCTGTCAATGTTAAAAGTGTTTAGATAAAAAAATAATTTAGCATAGAGTTTTGCATCAAAATAAGAATCTAGGAAATGCTCATACGAGTTATCTTGCACCAATGACCCCAACTCCTCAGCGATTGCAAATAGCTATTGCTCGCCTAAAATACCTTCGTTGGTGTTGTTGCGAAGAAGTGTTGTACTTATAATTTCTTTTGCCAAACACATTTGAACCTTCCTGGCTCCTGCGTGTGGGTCAACAATCAAAATCCTTTGCACCATCAGCTTGGTGTTGTCCGTCTGTGTTTTGGATGTGCCGCTGCGCACATCGTGTTGATGTGTGCCACGATGAATCATGGCTCTAGTGGCAGTCTCATCGGATGGCATGACATAGTATACTACACAATCACATGTTGCAATACAGAAAGCAATTGCCTTACAAAAGTGGCATGTAAGGCTCTTATCTCCAATCTTACAATATTCCAGTTGCCTTTTGTATGTACCTGTTGAAATGACTTGTATTGGGAATATGATAATTAACCAAGCGGACACATTGTTCATTCATGCACTTGAGAGATCCTATGCAATGACTAAGACGCACTACACCTGGAAAAACAATATTGGATGTAGTAGGCTTCGACCACAAATGAGGATCATACTTATGCTCCATCGCATCCATATGGTGCAACTTTCCCATGGTAGGTGGAAATTCTAGAACGAGATCTCCATTGTAAGACCTTGGAATCTCTGTAACTTGTTCCACTTCTTTTATTTGCATTAACAGCTTTGTCAATGTGCCCTTCTTTTCGGCATGTAAGAGTTTTTGTCTTGTACTCCTTTTGAAGCTGTTTGAGGGCAAAACTCGAGGGGGGGTACATAGATCTATTAACTCCTTTTGACCGAATTGCATCTTTGACGAACTATCCACAATGGCAATGGGAATCATGCTAGGTGAGCCGGCATACTGTGTTTGATGGGATACGTTGACTTTGTATTTACGTGAAAGCTGCTCATCTAGTACATAGATGAATTCACCCAAATTGTTGAGAGTCCTCTCAAGAGGCAAATTCATTTCAATATCACCTACTTCGATAACAACATCTAAAGTTGTAAATTGCATTGGGGAAATTAATTCAAAAAAAAATGATTCAGATATTATAAATTTACCATAGTAAAAAGGATAAGAAAACTCTTTACCCAGGAAAAATAAAGAGCAAGCCATAATAATATGCTAAGCAAATAATTAAGCACAAGATCATATTGTATAAACTAAAACAAATTGTTTATATACTCAAGTCTAATAAGTAGCCGTTATAAATTTAAAATTAATATTATTTTATTGATTTAAAAATTTAATGTAAAAAAATACCAAATATTTTGTATTAAAAAAATTGTTACAAAATATTTGTTTGTGACTGTGTGATCACGTGAATTTATTTATTTTAATTTCTTTTTTTAATGTTTGTGCAAAAGAGATGTGTGAATAATCGGATGTACCAAGGATAGAGGAGCGCTATCTATCGGAAGGGGGGGGGGGGGGGGAAGGGGGAGGCGGGGCAAGGAGCGCGGAGGCGAGCGAGCGGGCCGGGTCGGAGCGTTTTGCATGGGCGGGAGCGGGGCACTAACGCAAAGGGGGGGGGGGGGGGGGGGGGGGAGAGCGGGGCGTTGGCAATGGGCGGCCAAGCGCCCATGGCCAGCGCGTTGGCCATGGGCGGGCACACGCTCCCACACGAGGCACGTTGGGACGGAGGCGGAGGAGCGCTATCTATCGGGGGGGGGGGGGGGAAGCGGGCGGGGCAAGGGGGCGGAGGAGTGGAGGCGGGGGCGGGGGCAGAGGCGGAGGAGCGCTATCTATCGGGGGCGGAGGGGGGGGGGGGGCAGGCGGGGCAAGGGGCGCGGAGGCGAGCGGCTGGGCCGGGCCGGAGCGTTTTACATGGGCGGGGGCGGGGCACTAACGCAAGGGGTGCGGAGGGGGGGAGGGCGGGACGTTAGTAGTGGGCGGCCAAGCGCCCATGGCCAGCGCGTTGGCCATGGGCACATGTGTGTACTCTGCCTTTGGCCACATGTTGGCCAGAGGCAGAGTACACACGCGTCCATGGCCGTGGTAATCCACGTGGACACACTGGCCCACGTGTCCACGTGGACTCGCCACGTGTACCGTTGTTGGGCGACAGTACATGTGGCCGGCCACGTGGCCACGCACACTGCCACGCAGGCAGCACGTCAGCCACGTGTACTGTCGGTTGACGACGGTACACGTGGCACGTCCACGTGGACATGCGATGGCCGACGTGGCCAGCGTGTCCACGTGGACTGCCACGTGTGTGTGTGAACACACACACACACACACACACACACACACACACACACACACACAAACGCGCACACACGCGCCATGGAGACGTGTATGTGTGCACACACACACAAAAGCACACACACGGAGGCGCACGTGTGTGTGTGTGTATACACACACGCTGGCGTGCGTGTGTGTGTGCACCACACACACACGCTTGTGTGCAGTGTGTGTGTGTGCATGCACATACACACAAACGATAGCGCTTGCGCACGTGTGTGTGTGTGTACATACGCGCACACGCACAAGCGTGCACGTGCACACGCGTGCACACACACACACGCACACGCACACACACACCCACCACACACACACACACACACACACACACGTACATAGCAACACACACACACACACACACACACACACACACTCCTCTCTCATACACACACACAAGGACAAAATAAAATAATTAAAAAATTAAAATTAATAAAAAAATATGAAAGCTTTATAAAGTGCATTGATCTTCTCTTTTCACTTTCTTCTTCTCTATTTTCTTTTGCTGCAAAGATCTCTTTCTTTCTCTCTGTCAAGTTTCCTTTGGTTCACATCTCAAACTCTAACTTACAAATTCTCATAAATCATCCTATATCTATTTCTCATAAATTATCCTATATCTATCTTCTTTATCGCAAGCATGAGAACAAGAAATCAAACAAAAAATACTGGTGCCGTGGATGAGGTTGATGTTACTACGTCACAAGAAGTACCTCCGTTATGCACAAAGGATACCCAATAATCTCAAGCCTTAAGTTCTTTAGATCGCATTGTGTCCATCGTAACTGGAGTGGATGGAATATCACAATCAAGCGTCGGACCCAGTCAAGAGATGAAGCGTTTGGAAACGTTGTCGACAAGCACATTTCATTGGGTTGGGTGGATTCTCATAGAGTACCATACGATGGCAAACTTCCACGATTGCCTCTATGTCGACTTCTCTCAAACCCCGCCATCCGCACGCATGATGACCATGTGGCCGATTTGCAACTCTCCATTGCAAACAAAAGCTACCAACCAACCATGGCAAGATTTATTGTTAGTGAACGGATTCCTCGGGAGGATCACAAACAATTTACTTGTTGTGGTCACGCTGCGAGGGATCTTGCAATGTCATATGATTTGGATGAGGAGCTTCGCCAAATCCCCGAGCTTAGTCACATGGTCGAGAGGTACTTTGTGGTTTGAGATTGTAATCACCGATTGGAGGCATGGATGCGGTGGATGAACGAGAATGACATTACAATTGAGAAGGCACCAAAGGTGGAGTGCCTTCTAGTTGATTTTCAATCCCATGAGACAGCGGAGTTTCTATTGGTTTTGGGTATTAATATCAATAGGTGAGCCCTTTTTTTTTGCGAATGTAAATGCATCTTATTTTTAAACTATATAAATTACAATCGATTGTTAAACAGGGCCACGAGAGTTTCAGTGCTTCACACAACTGCTCATGATATTTTCATGATGAGAAAGCTAGGGTTGGTGGACCCTACTTCACTTTTGCAAAAATTCCCCGAAAGAGCGCGTATGGCAGCAGAAAGGGATTTGAATTTTAGAGGTCCAAACAAGTCAAAGTGGCTAAAATTGCCAATGGCTATCCTTGCGTAACTACTTTGGAAGGTATGCTTCAAACCAATGGTAAATGAGAATATGTTTTGATTGCAAAATCTTATTATGTGTATTTTGATTGAGTCCTTGGAAAATGATAGGAAGAGTTCGATCATATGTTTAGTAGTAAAACGGAAGGGCTGCCATCAAAAGGGAGTTTTGACTACGAGTTGGCACCTAACGCATATGAGGAAAGCATCAATCTAGTGCTATCTCAAACGGAGCAATACTTTACGCGCAAAGGGCTTGAGATAGCCACCATTGCAAATCTAGAGAATGGCAGCGATTTTTTCCAGAAATGTATATAATTTACAGGTTGGGGCGAGAAGACCACGAAAATGACACCCTCGAGAGTGGCAGAGGTTGCGCGTGCACGCATTAGCCCGACAGAGTAAGTAAAATTCATTTAAATAATTGGATATATTTCTCTTTTTATTATGTAGCAATAAAAAATAATTCTCGCTTTTCCTTTGATAGGAAGTGCCGCTTGCTTGATTTGCTCCAAGGCGGTGATGCATCCTTGAAGGAGAAGGGCATCGGTTTGACGGAGAAGGCCTGGATCCCAAGGCCTGGATCCAGTGGCTTCGATATCACATGTACTGGTGGCAATTGGAAAGGTTAGATTTAGTGAACACCTGCACCAGCTAGCAATTTGTTGATAATGTAACTTATGACTTATTATTTCCTGTTGTAGGAGAGTGCTTGAGATGGCCGAGAAAATGGAGGCCGAGAATCATGATGTTGCTATCCAACATGAGAAGGCTGAAGGTAGGCATGGTTGCACACTTGCCCACACATTATTGACATACAGACGCAAGCACTTTGAGAAGGCCTTCAAGAAGTGGAGTGCTCGGATCAAGTCCCCACAAGAACCCGAAGAGCAACCCCATTTTGTTTGTACGGCACGACGCTTGTTGTACAGGTTTGACATCTTTAATTGACAAATGAAGAATGTAGTAGGACACACTAATCTTGTTCTATGCAAATGAAAACATTGTGGTTTGTCTTGTAGATGGTGGAGAGATGATCTTGTCTTTCCCATTCCCGAGCACCCCAGTGATGCATGGTGCAAGTCGGAGAGAGAGGAGACGGGCTTATATCCTGACGAGTGGATAGACGACTTGCGGCCAAAGGGAGCATGGCCAAGTATCCTTGATGGCTGGACTACTCAGACAAGGAGTACCCACCCGAAGAGGAAGAGCTATACATAGGTATGCCTCTATATAGTTTTTACCTTTGCCATGTAGCAATAGAATATGGGCTCAATAACTCTTCTTCTTTTAATTAATAGCGGAGCATAGTGCGTCAAGGAAGAAAGCGGTAGTGATAGAGGATGCTCTATCTCCAAACACATCAAAGAAACCGGAGAAGAAGAAACAGACCTCAAGGAAAGACTCGCAAGCACAACCGGCTAACAAGCAACATGGGAAGAGAAAGAAGAGGGTTGTAGTTTCCAGTGACAGTGAGAGCGAGCATGTGGTTACGAAGTATTCTGTAGAAGTCAGCGATAGTGCTCATAGCCTTGGTGCTATGAGCCACAGTGTACCGACACTATCCTTCACTCCAAGACTAGTGGGGGGCATCCGGGAGTCCCCACCATGTTCACCATCACATGGTAGGGCTGCAGAGGACCTATCAGACATGGCCAGAGTTTTGGGAGATAACTATCCAGGTACGTGAAAATGGTTAATGTTTTGTTGTTCTCTTTAGCATTGCTTGAAAGATATATTTGATCTTATGTTGCTACATACAGATATGCATGTAGAGCCACGCCACCTTGCAGTGCATGCTAGTGTCAAAGAGTTGGCAAAAGCTATTCGAGATGTGTTGTGCAATGACAGGTAAGGCACACTTATTTACAATCATAGTTATGTGCACAATTTTAGTGCTAACAAAGATTGCATGCAGTTCTATGCAGTCACTACGTAGATTCTTGGGCTCTCTATCAGGAATAGGGTAGATGAACCCCAGCTTGAGATTGGGTGGCGTACATTTGGTGTACATGGCCTTTCCCTTACACACTAGGCCACATGCAGCAAGCACGGGTGGGGTTCCTTTATGGAACCAATGGGATAGTGACCTTGTGGATGCTGCATTCCTTCTGGCATCCGAGTTTCTTTTGGTTGATGGCATGATTGTGGCGACATGTCGTGTAGAACATCTTTCCATTGTCACTTCAAAGGCAGAGGGAGTTGGTTTCCAGTTGTTCAGGATATTGTACTTACGGCTACCGGAGGCTAGTTGTACGACTATTCATGACTATTTAGAGGGGGTATGTTTTTTTTTTTTTGATAATGAATAGTAACTTCGATGTTTGCGGGTCAAAAAATAATGTTTTACTTGCTCCCCGTAGGTTGGTACTTTGCTGCTGGCCATTTTTTCACCCCCTAGAATTGGTGGGTGTCGGCTTCTGAGGTACGATCGAGCGGATGGAGAGATTGCAGCAAATGTACGTGGCTTCTCTGCAGATGACGACATGTTGTGGGAGAAGCTACCAGGATCAGATTCCACACAGTGGACGCTTGATCGTATGGGCCGGCCTTATCGTAGAGGTGTTGAGAGGAGTCCAGCGTTTGCCAGGTGGTAGAAACTTTTTGGTAGTTTTTTTGATTGTTCCTATAAAATTATAGGTATTATAAATCTAAAGGTTACTTTTTTTTTGTAGATGTATACTAAGTACCTTCACAGACATGGGAGATGCTGTGTTGGATTGTTTTGCAGGAGTTGGGACATTGGTAGCACAATGTTTACTACTACGTAGACATTGCATCAGTTGTGAGAAGGATTGGGCAGTTTTCAGTGCTTGTTTGGAGTCAGCTCAGCGTCTACCTTCCGATTTAGGCTCGACATTGATGTTTCATAGGAGTGTCAGAGCTCAGGTAACTGAGCAACCGAAGCAGTTGTCCGAGCAGCTTCATCCGCTTGACCCACCATTCCCGACACCACTCAGCGGTCAGGGCGGGGCAATAGTAGCACCGTATCCCACTTTCACGGCCCCAGTTTTGGCATGGCGTGCAACTGGACCGTCTCCTAGTGCATTCATTGCCTCCACATCAGAGGCCCCGCCCAGGGTTGATCCATTGCCTCTTTCACTACCTACAGCCCCCCCCACATATAGTTGGTACCCTCTGCCATTTGGAGGAGTTCCCCCACCATTTGGTGCACTGCCCCCGTTGGCACGACCTTTGTTTCCTCCCAGAGCATATGGCCCCCCACTGCCCTTCTTTCCTCCACGTCACCCATGATGTATCACCCCCCATATGTATTTACTTTTGATGCAATGGAACACATAGATTTGGAGTTTGCTATTTGAAATAGATCGTAATTGTGTGTAAGGAACTTCTACTTCTCTTATTAATAGTGTATTGAATGATTCCATGGTGTTTTTTGTTTGAATGTAAGTTGGTCGTGAAATGAAAATCAAATTTTAGTTGGAGAGAGAGAGAGAGAGAGAGAGAGAGAGAGAGAGACATTAGTAACTTGCTCATTAGCAAAATCAAAGTTATCAACATTAATTTCACTCTCTTTACTATTGTCAGCCATTCTAACAACTTTTAGGTGTAAATTTTTAGGTGTGCTTTGGCACTTCAAGCCCTAGTTGCTACTCCTCTTTACCCCTTTAGAAAAAGCACTCAAGCTACTGTACTCGTGGCTCGAATACCATTAATTGCAAGGAATAGAAGAGAGGGTCGATCAACACCAAAACATCACCGACTCCTGTCAAGCTTCTAATAGATCAATAGTGGTTAAGCCGTAGGCAAGCCCCGTAGGACTCCACTATTAAGACCATAGCTCTCGACGGTGATGCCCCGTTAGCTGCACGAAGGCAGGCGCACTGCAAGGCTGAAAAATCCCTATTCTACTTTCTCACAGGCAATTAATAATACCAACCATTTATAGCTAGCTTGAGGACCTCCCTTCTTGAGCAAGAAAAGAGAAACCTTGTGCTCTGATACCAACGTAACATTTAATGGCCTAGTAACTTGTGTGTAGCAGAAATTAATATGAACATAGTGGGCATTTCATTAGAATAGATTCCTAATGAGAATTACAAGAGTGCTTGGGTGGAGAGAGCAACAAAAAGCATAACACCTAGTTAGATAGCATGAACAATACTTTCAAAAGAGAGAGAAATTAAGCTATTGACAACAGTTGAGGACCGGATTTACATGGAGCTGGTCCCTCCTCCAAAAGGCTTTGTATTATGGTTTCTCCCATCAACAGAGACATTGTACAATACAATTCTTTGTGTTCCTTCAAGACTAGCTAGTGCAATGAAGATGAAAGCTTCATGCACTAAGCAAAACACTTATCAAACACAACATCAATTCTCTCCAGTCTCAGACCCAAGACCTCACACACCTTCGAAGATGGTGAGAGCTAGTGGGGTATGAGAGTAGATTGAGAGGAAGAAGGAGTATTCTTACGAGAAAGATGCACATCTCCTCACATAATCACTCATATTAGCATAGCTTTGCTTAGTAATTAGCATGGTAGAGGAGATGAGCATGCATTGAAGCTTGGCTCTTGGTTGGATTTTCATCACAAAGCCAAGAGTTGTTGGTGTAGGCCTCCCTTCTCACAAGCTTGGAGTAGGTGGTAAGCTTTCCATTAAAGCTTGAGAAGGAGAGAGAGTCTTTTTTACTTCACACATGAGATTGTGTGAGTGTGTGTGTGTGATAATGCCTTGCAAAAATCAGCCCCTTCTCTCTCTTGGTCGACCCCTCTTGCTATTTGCTCATGCTACATTCTCATTGGACCTCCCTAGGGCTAGCCAATGATAATTAAGCAGTATAAGTGATAGCCTTCTAACATGTGTCCCCCTTTCCCCTTTTGTGAGAGCTTTATGTAATTAATAAGTGCAACTAAACTCTCATTGGACCCCTTTGCCTCTTGGCCAATAGGAATCAGGCAAGCCATTGGGCTGCTGAATGCTCATTGGACCCCTTGGGAGACTCTCCAATAGTCTTCTAGAGAGCTTAATTCTCATTGGTTCTTTTATTAGGTGTTTTTAAATTAATTAAACTAGATTTACTCTATCCTAATTCTCATTGGTCCACCTCCAAGGCCATCCAATAGGAATTTGGTACACCTTGTGGGCATCTGGGCTAGGGAGCTGACATGTGTCCCTCATTCCCTTTGTGTAAAGGGAGCTTGTGTGTGTGTGTGTGTGTGTGTGTGTGTCTGAGTTTCTCTCTCATCCCTTACTCCCAAGGCTCGCCCCCTCCTATGTAGGGATTGATAAAGACTTTTGGGACACACACAAAGAATCCAATTCCCCCCATGCTTGACCTTTGGACACAACCTTTGAATTTTGGAACCTTAGCAGTTTGGAAGTCTTAATGGGATGAACCTTAGGGTCTTTTAAGCCCATTGTTGCACATGGATCTTTTGCAGATGCCCCCCCCCCCCTTTGGATCCCTATTTTCCCTCCTTTGGATCCCTACTGTGGCCGGTCTGCTAGCTTAACCAATATTCTAGCTTTTTCTCCCCTAGCACTTCCCCATATTAAATGATCAGTTTAGCATGAGAAAATCATTTAGGAGAATTAGATATTGAAACCAGAAATCACCTCATCACGTGGAAAATCGGGTGACACTAAGACCCTCTCCCCTTAGCCAATCACATGCAGCATGCATTCAAGTACATGGGTAGTCTTTGAACAAGTGTCCGCCTTACCCCTTAGATAGAGAGAGAGCTTGAAAATCTAGATATTTGTTGGATGGAACTAGAAGCTCATTGGACCCCTCTTTAGCCCAACCAATAGCATTCAAACACACCATGTGTCTAAGCATAGGGAGAGTCTGACATGTGTCCCATGTGCCCCTTGAGAAAAGGGGTGCTCTTTGGGTGAGTGGGAGGTTAAGTCAAAGATTCCCCTAAGTTTGGGACTTTCCCCTCCTTTGTAGGGTCTCTTTTTGACTCAAGCACCTTACCTCCCATGCATGGGAAGCTTCTCAAGCACCTTTCTCATTAAGTATGACAAGAACCTCGAGTACCTTAGTTATCAAGCAGGACAAGCACCTCAAGTACCTTAGTCATCAAGCACGACAAGCACCTCAAGCACCTTAGTCATCAAGCACGACAAGCACCTCAAGCATCTTAGTCATCAAGCATGACAAGCACCTCAAGCTTAGGTCGGTTCCCACATCAAGCTCAACCCTAGCTTGCCCAAGGTCAAAGGACTTTTACTAACCATTGGAGGTCTTTAATCAAGCTAACCCTAAGGCCTTTTAAGCTCCATTAGATGCACGTTGCTGTTTGATAGACTACCTCCTTTTGGACCCATATTGAGATGTAACCATCTCTCCTCTTGGTCCCCTGCTGAGATAAGTCTAGAAGCACTTATTGCACATTGCTCTTTGGTAGACCATCTCCTTTTGGACCCGTATTGAGATGCAACCATCTCTCCTTTTGGTCCCCTGCTGAGATAGGTCTAGAAGCACATGTCTCTATTCTAACTCTTGTTCCCGTTTATTCTCCCACATTAAATGATCAGTTTAATATGAGAAAATCACTTGGGTAAGCTAGATATTAGATTTTATGACATTCAGACTTGCTCATGGCATATGGGATCACAACATTCCCTGGGAGGACACCACCATCTTTGGTGGACATCCACTTACCACTTGACCTCGCCACATCAGATCACTTGTTTACACAGGAGCATCTACAAGGACCTAGGGAGAGGATCTTGGATCTCTTCTTGGACAGGTTCATTGCTTAGATCTACAAACTGGAGTGGAAATTCAGTGCTTTCAACTCTCTTGGAGAGTTTACCCGCAAAATACGAGAAATCAAGCATCTCACGACTACATCCGGAGTGACCTGGAGCTTGGTGTGGATGGTAGTGCAGTTGCTCTTCTACACTGCTGATCATTTGGATTGCTACCTTCAGAGTTGCTTACACTCACCCTTGGTCTTATCCGTCGGGGGGTGCAATATGTAATCATGTTAATGTATAATGTGAGTTCAAAAGGAGGGGTTTTATAATACATAAGTTTTAGGCAATTTAACAAAGATACATTAAAATAAGGGGTTTTTATATTCAAATTTGAAAAAAGAATCCTACAATAAGGGGTCACTTTATTCATTCATACATGTTAAAAGAGGGTTTTTTTAATACCCCACGAATGCACGTTATATAGGGGGGTACTGAACGGTGAACCCCCTGAGTCTTATCCCCCAACCTAAGTAGTAGGCCACTCCCAGCTCATTCATATTGAGAGCCATACCGAGTCATGATTTGGTGGCGTTGTTGGCTGTTAACCCTCACGGACACCCTATCACCTACGACAGATGCCGTATTATTTATTTGGTAGAGTCATGGACCGGGCTTTTCAGGCCAATAACTGTGTAGGTGATCGCCGATGAGAGGCGCACCACTTATTTTTACAGCAGTTTTGCAACAATCGGCCACTCTGGGCGTCCATGTGTGAATGGGTCAAACTCTTATAAAAGGTCCATTTGACCTAAAAATCCTCATTCTCTGAGGTGTAAGCTAAGAGGTGTTCTTGCTCCATCTCTGTCTCCTTCTCCTTCATGTATGTGTGTGTGTATGCTAGAGAGAGAGAGAGAGAGAGAGAGAGAGAGAGAGAGAGAGAGAGAGAGAGAGAGAGAGATGTTACCATATACATGTGGTAGTGATGTGTGTGAACACACTAGGACCACTAGGGCATTTTTCCCTTCTTTAGGAGGTTTTTCCCCCTGAGCATTGTATATATGCCCATCACTCTAGGGCTATTTATCTTTCCATTGCATACTAAGAAACACACTCTCTATTGTGTGCCTTGAGCTTCCTTCGTCTTCTCCAAGCTGTGTGCGTTTCTTTGCAACCCTAATTCCAACAATTGCTATCAGAGCAGGTTACATCCTCCCGGGCTTAGTCGCCAGCTGCAGCACACGCCTGCTCACTTTCTCCAATTACAGTGAGGTTTGGCGAGCATTTGCAGGTCGACAAATATTTTGGGTGACCTCGTAGAGCCTAGTCTGCTAAGATTTTTGATTTGGGCTCATTTTCGCCTCCGTTTCCACTACAGGCAGGTCTGCACAGGCAATTTCGTCATTTTGTGCAGAATTTCTGTCAGTGCTATTTTTTGCTAGCAGGTGCCTTACAATCTTCTATAGTTTGTGTTATATAGCACGTGTTGTTCCCGCTTCGTTTCTCCTATTTTCGGGCAGTTTTCACATCAAGTGCAGCCTTTACCATGGCCAACAACAACAACACAAATGTGTTCAAGATGTTTGTTGCTGAGGACAGGTTGGATGGGGACAATTACCCTATGTGGGCTTATATGATGCAACACGTTCTTGTGTCAAAGGGCGTCTGGAATATTGTGCAGGGCATTGATGTTCGTCCTGGTTCTGAGGACGCAGGCGATGTGGAGGATGTTGCAGGTCTTGCTGCAAGGATCGCTCCTATTAGAGTTGTTTTGCCTACAGCAGAACAAGCTCGTTGGGATGTAAAAAATGCGCAGACTGATGCATTGATTGGGTTGTCTATGAAGCGCACCATTGTTCCTCACATCCGTGCATCAAAATCTGCAAAACAGGCTTGGGATATTTTGGCCGGTCTTTATGCATGCCGCAACGAGGCTAAAATTGCTTTGCTGCGTAAAGAACTGGAGTCGAAGATTATACATGAGGAAGATGATATGGACACTTTCCTTGTTGGTGTCAAGGATATCAATGAGCAACTTATTTCTGCAGGTGAAGTCATTTCAGACAGTTTCCTTGTGCAAACTGTCCTTGATGCCTTACCAGAATTTTGCTAGTACTTGGAGACTCATGAACCAAGGAAATCCAGAAGTTGTCAAGTTTTATGCATTATGCACATTGTTGTTGCAAGTGTCACTTTCCAGGAAAAACACGACTAGACAGCGTGCAATTGAACAGGCTTTTATTGCTTCTCAAAGAAATGGTGGTAACAGCAATGCAGCCACCTCTTATGGTTCTGCTGCGAGTGGCAAAACTTATGTTCCCAATGCTTCTGCCGGCAGCACTTCGTCTGTAAATTTTGGTGATAAGGGCAAAAAGAAGATGCGTTGCCATTATTGTAAAGCTAATGATCACTTGATCAAGTCGTGTCCTAAGTTGAAGGCCAAAGAGGCTAAGAAGAAAGAGGGTGGTTCCACTGCAAATGCTGGTTCCACTACAAATGCAGCCATTGTTGAGACTTTTGTGAAAGGAGACTGTGTTGCTGATGTTGATCCAGAATGGGCTTTTAGCGCAGAGTGCACTTACAATCCTACTATCCATGATGCATGCTTGTCAGCTGCTGCAGATTCACATGTGTGGTATTTCGACAGTGGTGCTACAAAGCACATTACCTCACATCGTGAAATGTTTACCTCTCTCGAGTCTGTCCCTCATGGGAATTCAGTCACTTGTGCCAACAATGCCTCTTATCCGGTTCAGGGAGTTGGAAAGATTGTGCTTACTGCTGCTAATGGCAGTTCTTTCACGCTTGTTGATGCACTTTATGTACCTGGGATCAAGAAGAATCTCTTGTCTGTATCCGCACTTGCTAGACTTGGACTTGTAGTCAAATTTGTGGATGACAGATGTACAGTTCATGATCTCAGTTTGGTGATGAAATTGTTGCATCTGGCCTTTTGTGCCGTGGGCTGTATAAGCTCACTTTGTATGACAAATGTGGACAAAATTTTGCAAATGGTGTTGCAGATTCAAGGGCTATTTTAGATGCAAAACTTTAGCATGCACGTTTTGTTCATCTGAATTTTGCCAGTTTGCTGCGTTTGCAAAAATCTGATATGGTTGCTTCTTTGCCGCCTCTTGAAGTACCTGTCAAACATGTTTGTGAAGGCTGTATTATGGGTAAGATGCAGCGTTCTAAGTTTCCAAAGGATGGTTCAGTTCGGGCCTTGGGCAATTACCTTTACTTCGTGACTTTCATTGATGATTACTCTAGGCATGCATGGGTATTTCCGCTTAAAGCGAAGTCCAAAGTTTTTATTGCTTCAAACAATTTTTGGCTATGGCTAAAAATGTCTCGAAATGTACTATGGGCACCCTCCGTTCCGATCGAGGGGGGGAGTATATGTCTCATGAATTTAATGCATTTCTAGCCAGTCGTGGGATGAAACACCAATGTATAGTGCCTTATACACCTCAACAAAATGGTGTTGCTGAGAGGAAAAACAGGTCACTAACGGAAATGGCACGATGTAAGGCCAAAATTCAAGCTTTGCCGCATTCTTTTTGGCTTGAGGCCATCATGTGTGCCACTTATGTACTTAACAGGTGTCCTATGAAAGCTTTGCAATCTATTACTCCAGATGAAGCATTGCTGTTTGGCATATGCTTTGGTGCCACAAACACAACGCAGAAAATTGGATGATAAGGCTATCAAATGTATTTTTGTTAGTTATAGTGCTGAAAGCAAAGGTTACAGGTTATATCATCCACAAACAAAGCGTATTCTGGTTTCACAGGGTGTAGTGTTTGTGGAAGATTCTGTTCAGCCCTTGCTGTCATGTACTAGAGACAATAATGTAAGCTCACATGACATTTATGACACTTTGTTGCCTCTTTTCAGTGGTGGAAATACGAATGTAAGTTCCAACGAGGCAAATGTACAGCCTATGGGGGTTTTTGAAAATGTTATAGATCAGCCTATTACTGATGCAGATGTACATGATGTACTTGATGAGGAAAGGGCTGAAAATGAGCAGGCTAGAGGTATGCCAAAATGGCTGGTGCACACTTTGCGTGACAGTAAATTGGATGCATCTTTTTCTAGTCGTACTCGTTCAGGCTCTCGCCATGCATCTTATGCATCAGATTGTTATGCTTTGGCTGTGTCTAGCTTACATGATGTTGAGGAGCCTCTCTCTATTGATGAAGCACATAATTCAGAAAATTGGATGGCTGCCATGCAATCAAAATATGATGCACTTATAGAAAATGACACATGGACTTTATGTGATTTGCCTCCTGGCAAAAAGGCCATTGATACAAAGTGGGTTTACAAGTTGAAACGCAAGCCGGATGGTGAGATCGATCACCATAAGGCTCGACTTGTTGCAAAGGGTTATGCACAACAAAAAGGCATAGATTATGAAGAGACTTTTGCTCCCACTTGTCGTATGACTATTGTGTGTTTCCTATGTGCATTGGCAACTCATTTTGGTTGGGATGTACATCAATCAGACATTGTTACTACTTTCTTGAATGGTGACATATTTGAGGAAGTTTATGTAACACAGCCTCGTGGTTTTGTCATAAAAGGACAAGAGGACAAAGTGTGCAAATGTAACAAGGTTTTGTATGGGTTGAAGCAATCTCCTCGTGCTTGGTATGAGAAAGCTGACACTCATTTGGTCAAACAAGGCTTTTGTTACAGTCCAACAGAAAGCACATTGTATGTAAAGCGTGAGGGTGACGTACTTCTCATTGTGGTTCTTTATGTCGATGATTTGTTGACCACTGGACCAAATGAGAGACATATTGCTGAATTTAATGCTGATTTGAATGCTACTTTCAAGATGAAAGATTTGGGGCTGTTGCATCATTACTTGGGTATACAGTTTAAGCAGTGTGATGGTGGTATTGCCTTGTGTCAGAAAAGTTACATAGAGACATTGCTATGTAAGTTTCGACTTGAGGATTGCAAACCTATTGCCACTCTCATGGAAACAGGTTTGAAGTTGAGTCTACATAATGTTGGCGATCCTACTGATGTCACTCTTTACCAAACTGCTGTTGGCTGCCTCATTTATGTATGCAACACGAGGCCAGACATTCAGTTTGCACTCTCACATGTCAGCAGATTTATGCATAGCCCAGGGTCTAAGCATTGGCAGGTTGTCAAGAGGATTTTCTGCTACCTTAGTGGCACTTTACATCTTGGCTTGTTTTATCCCAAGGGGGAATCATTGCCGCCAGACTTACATGCTTTTTCGGACTCAGATTGGGCTGGTTGTTTTGACACGAGAGTGTCCACAAGTGGTTTTTGTTTCATGCTTGGCACTTCATGTATATCATGGTTGAGCAAGAAGCAACCTACTGTGGCCACTTCAAGTTGTGAGGCTGAGTACAGGGCACTCTTCATAGCTACGGTTGAGTGTGTATGGCTCAGACGCCTTATGGATGATTTGGGTGTTGGACAGGACACTGCCAGCACTATCTACATTGATAGTTAGAGCGCATTGGCAGTTGCGAGGAACCCAATTTTTCATGCTTGCACAAAGCACATTGAGGTGCATTACCACTATGTCAGGGAGAGGCTCTCAAAAGGAGAGATCAGCTTGGCTTATGTGCCAACACAGGACAACCTTGTAGATCTTTTCACAAAGGCATTGTCTCGTGAGAAGCTTGAAGCTTTCCGCAAAGCTTTGGGCTTACTCCCCTTTGTGGACTGATCATGTCCTCAAGGCATGGCACTTCCTTTTACTCATGTGCCAGCTCTCGTTCACCGCATCACTCCAGGGAGGATTTGTTACCATATACATGTGGTACTGATGTGTGTGAACACACTAGGATTGTTGGGACATTTTTTCCCTCTTTAGGAGGTTTTTCCCCCCGAGCATTGTATATACGCCGATCACTCTAGGGCTATCTATCTTTCCATTGCATACAAAGAAACACACTCTCTATTGTGTGCCTTGAGCTTCCTTCGTCTTCTCCAAGCTGTGTGCGTTTCTTTGCAACCCTAATTCCAACAAGAGAGCGAGAGAGAGAGAGAGAGAGAGAGAGAGAGAGAGAGAGAGAGAGAGAGAGAGAGAGAGAGCATTGTGGTGACATCGGCGGCGGCAAGGCAATAGAGCGCGGTATCGACGTCAACTGCTTCTTCTTCGCAACATAGGATCCTTCACGATGGAAGCATTGAGAGGTGAGTGACACACCATTGTTCTTTGAGCTTGCTAGGACTCTCTAGTTGTGTGTTTGCAGCCTTTCAAGACTTGCCCACAGTGCATAGGCAAGTTCCTAGCCTTTGACACGTACAACAAAGCGTACATTTTTGGTGTTGTTGCCGGGGACAACCTTGCATTGAGGAGAACTCATTGCTACCTCTGGAAGCTTTTCTTCCATCTGTTTTCTATTTTTTGTTGAGTTCTATGAGAACTGTTAAGTGATTGTAAAGGGAAGATTAGCAAGTTTTTGTCAGATTTTGTTGGTAACTGTAAGTTCTATTAGTGCTGCATTGTACTGGTTTTTGTTAATTTTGCAAGATCTGTATTGTGCAGGTGTTAGTAGAGCTGTTAGTGAGTGTAGACAGTGAGCAACAGAGTTGACTGTGTGTGAGTGTTCAATTATGTGTTAGATAGTTAATTACTTGTTAATTAGTTGCAAGGAGGTTAGACGGAGCTCCTAGGAGTTGTTGTGTGCGCGTGGGAGCTCGGCGTCCCACATTATCCTCAGAAAAACTTTAGATTATATATATATATATAATGCTTGGGATATTTGGGACTAAAAAGAAATTCAGAAATTAAAATTAAAAAATATTATTCTAAAAGGAAGGGATTGGGATCTTAGCCCAAGCCAAAAAAGCCCAAGCCTAGGCCCAGGCTTCAGTCCATAGTCTTATGAAATACTACTCACACTACTTTATATATAAAGACTAGGATCTCAAGTGAAGGAAGGGCATGTGGGACAAGTTCCTCAAGTCCTCCACCATCCCCTTCACACTCACCCTTTGGACTTACTAATTCTAGCCCTCTCCCCACCTAGGAAAAGACTAATTTTAGGATTTCGAGGGCTGTACGTAACCGAATCTGGGGCTGTAAAGCACGGCCCTTCCCTCTAGCCAAGACGCTTGTTTTGACCTATCATACGCCATATTCCATGCCTCGGTTACAAAAAAGAACCAAAAATACAAAATAATTTGGATTGTAAACACCTAAAAAACTAGGTGAGCGACCTTCAGGGGCACTCACCAACACCTCTAGAGTGCTAAGGTCACATGCATCTACACTCTAATTGTGTGCTAGAGGACAAGAACATTGAGAGTGTCTCCATTTATGCAGGCACTCATTATTCCTCTACCTTAGGCTCTAGGCCCTCAGCGGGAACCCAAGGTACTACCACTCAGGACTCACATATTGCATCTAGTGACTCTTCCTCTGACTATGACATCATGGATTGTTACCCGATGCCTAATCCGGATAGCTCAAGCCAAGACATGCATGCCATGGGCCCACGGTCTAGGCCAATCATGCTTAGCCACTCAAAGGAAACCTTTAGTAGAGCCACTCGCTCTGAACATGAAGCTAACGATGTAAATGAGGTGGGTGGGGAAATAAATTTGCCATTCATGACCAATGTAGACCCCATACTCCTGGAGAGTGTGCACGTGAATAATCCATTCAATGCAACCCCTGACTCTTCAGAGCTATTCCCCTCCGAGGTTATATTACCTGATGGTAGAAGCCTTGCCGAAGTGCATGAGGTCGAGTGGTATATCTTTATGGCTAGGGAAAAGGAATTGAGTGTTGGTTAGATGTTCTGCAATCCACAACAGGTGATACTAGTGTAGAGGATCAACATCAAAGAGTTTGTGAGGTCATCCATAGGGTTATTGAGCTAGAGAGACAGAACAAGGGGATCCACATGCCTTCAACGCGTCTCATGAGATTCTTGGATACAGGGAAGGCTAAACAATCAACCTTATCACAAATGGAGACTCCCTCGGTAAGTCCAATGGATCCTCCATATGTTGTTTCGCCAGGGGTCTCAGTGCAATCTGAGCCCACAAGTGATAGCTTTACTTTTACAAGTCTAGCTCATCTTTCCCTTGTTGACACCACGGCTACCATGCCTACCCCAATGATGGGAATGCCAAGAAACACACCATGGAAATCATTTGTTAGTAAAGCACCACTACATGGTAGCTCAATGCCTGCAACAGTACCTACAAGTGTGTACCAATTGTATGCACCTATGGGTCCTTGTACTCATGTAGCTCCTACCCCTCCCATTGTTTCAACAACTTATGCTCCACAACCACAACATCCAAGCTCTTATTTCAATGGGACCATACCGACTAGCATTAGCATGTCACATCCGAAGTCTGCTATGCCTAGGGCCACACATATGAACTTTGGTCCGCCACATGGCACAACATCGTACCAAACTTGGAACCCAAGGGCTTCTATGCGCCAAGCCCAATGCTATTACCTACTCCACATGTAGTCTTTGGAGCACCTTCACCCACGGTGCCTACTCACTTAGGTGACTTGGCAGCATTTGCTCAAGCTATCGATCAATCTATTGCTGAGAATATGCATAACACGCCTGATAGAGACCCTAGAAGTAAGGCAATACAAATAGCCAAGCTCACACAAAAATTTAGTGGAGACGGGGATGTGAGAAAGCATATCAAAGTTTTTGAACAAATATGTGATTCTCTAGGAGAACACAATGACCTGCATAAGAGTCATGCTTTAAGCCTACCCTTAAGTGGGAAGGCTAGGGATTGGTATAGAACCCTAAGGGTGGAAGAAAAAACGATTCACCCTACTCTTAGGAGTTTGTTCTTGAAAGAATACATACGAGAGGGAGTGCTTTGGGGTGTAGCCTCTCAACTCCAGAAAGCCCAACGAGAGGAAGGAGAGTAGGTGAGAGACTTTATTAGTCGCTTGAAGCATTTGAATTCTTGTTGTAATCCGCTTCAATAATAACCGATTGCTTGATAGATTCATTAGGAATTACAACATGAGGATATCTACAATGGCCTAGTCATTAGAGGTATCACCAACTTGGGAAGCAGTCACCACCAATGAGATCCAATTGGAGGATAATTTAATGATTCAAGGAGAAAGGGTGTTGTTGAGCCTAAATCTACTAGCTCGCAAGCATCGGGGCATCAGCCAATGACCCTAAAGCCTATTGCTAAGGAGCCAAAGATATCTACGATGACTTTAGTAGATCTCGCCAAGGCCATTCAAGAGAGTCTTAGAGACAATCGTGCTCCACAAAACAATCATATGTATCCAAGAAGGGAGCAACAATGGTGCTCAGTATGCTATGGTCCGCATAGTACCAGTGAATGTCCTACTTTTAGAGTAAAATTCCATGGGAATTGCAATGCCTGTGGGAGGTCATCAAGCTAAGGATCGCATAGTATTTAAGCGCGCGATGGCCAATAGACCAACCTTAACATGGACAGACACATCTCAAGTGCCTGCATTGATGCCGGCCCAACTTCTTGAACAAACATCACAACACATGGTCCCTAGGGCCCAGAATGTTGTTCAAACAACACCCTTACCACCTCCAGTGCTAGGATCGCAACCACCACATTCACGAATCACTTCTGTGAATCAAGTGGGTTGCGAGTCATCTATTGCTTGTTTGGAAGGTTGTGAGGAAGATATAGACCCTAATATTGCCTATGGAATTGATGCACTTGAAGAAAGTCCACAATTTTACATGTAGGACAATTGGGGATAAGTCAAACCTGTCTATCAAGTAGCTGCTCTTGCGGCAAGAGGCCAAAATATCAATTACACTGCCAATAGACCACCTCTTCAATGCTATGAGTCTGGAGGTCCACATCGTGTAGCTAAATGCCCCATTAAACTACAAAAGAATGCTACACTAATTCAAACCAATCAATCAAGCGCATCTACAATGCTGATACTCATGTGAATGCACCGAAGATCACGCCATTAAACTTGATTGAGGTTATCGAGGAGCCATCACAAAGTACACCTGTGGTACTAGTAAATGTACTCACACGATCGATGCTCCAAAAACAAAATTATATTCTTGAAGAAAGAGACACGACATCAATTGCCCAATCTCAAAAAGAAAAGAAAAAACAAAGGAAGAGATCGCAAAAAGCAGCGAAGTTAGACCCTAGTTCAAAGACCAACACAGGGACTGCTGACGACCCTGTATATATGAACGATGCTAAAGAGAATTTTGATTCATGTGAAACCATGGAGACCAAAACGACCACTAGGAAAGAAACCAACAAGGAATATCCTCATGAGCCACAATGGCTAGGACCCAAGAAGAAGATACGAACTTACCCAAACCCTACAGAGGAGATCGAGCGAGTCAAGCAATTAAGGAGTTTGGTAGAAGAGACCCAAAGGGATCTAGAGCTAGCACCTAGGCAGATCCAAATTACAGACACAGTGTTCCCTACGCAACAACAACCTCACAAAGTCCATAGACCCCTAGCCATACCTAGTGTCATCCAAGAAGAAAGTGGCTTAAAGTCATGGGAAAGTGGGTGTACTCACTTCTTGTTGAAAAGAATGTTTACAATGGGACTACCTGACCCTATCAAAGAAATGGAGATCCCATATTCCCCATGTCAAGGGACTGAACCCCAAAAGGTGAGGTTAAACATTGCCAAATTGATGGATTTCATGGCTTCAGAAGTCAGAACCACCATCATGTCCAAACTATATGGAGACCCTGAGCTATTCTTAGCTCTTCGAGCTTTCCTCAATGGAGAACTAAAAGTCGGGCTCCACAATTTGCACAGATGGATGGAGCTAGGGAGATGCCAATAGAGGAGGAACACTTAGATCCACAACCCAACCTAGATGAGAAGTCTGTTGACGAAATACATGTTAACAAGTTGGGACAATGCTTTGAGGGTGATGAATTCAATGCGACCATACCAATCACTACCAAGGGATTAACTGTGAAGGGAATCCTTGATGGTGGCATTGGGGTTAGCATTGTGACTGAAAATTGCTGGGAAACTATGGGAAGACCTCACCTTGGGACCACAACCATAGTAGTGAAGATGGACAATGGGTCTATTGTTAAACCTATTGGGATGCTAGAAGATCTCAAGGTCAAGGTCTTTGGACATAAAATAAGAAATACCTTCATTGTTATGGATTTCTCCAAGCACATTATGACATCTAAGATGATCTTAGGACGTCCTTTCATGAAGGAAGCAAAAATGGTGCATGACTGGTCTAAAAACCATGTCTACTTGCAGTCCCAAGATTCTGTCATTCGAGTGGATCTTGTAACTGGTCGAGCACATCCTTTAGGAAACAAGTTTATAATTGATCATATCTCTGACACCACAGTTCACTCGGCCCCATTACAGTATTGTTACACGTGTAAAGTGGACATTGATGTTGGGGAAGATTCTCCTTATATGGATGTACTACCTGGGATGATTGAGTCGGACAATGTGGATTGGGTCCACCTAGAAGCAACCATAGACACTTGGGGAAATAGGGGGATGTCCTGGGTAACACTTGAGGGGATGAAATGCCACAACTCGTATCCTTAAATATGCTAGAAGCAATGCATATAGCTTCTGATGACCTATAGGATGAAGGCTTTATTGGCATTGGAACTAGTAGCGTCTCATAGGACTATAGCCCACACGATTCAGAGTCAAAATCATCAAACGAAATTGAGTCTGAGGACAAAGAATCTGAGTTAAATCTTAGTGCAAATGTGGGGACAAACCATTCAAGGCCCAGTGGTACCCTAGATGACAATCTATCCAGGAGAGCAGAAGACACAAGTAGCGATTCATCTAGTGACTCTTCACTAGAAATTGGCTGTAATAAAAAATTAGACAAAGGTATAAGAGGTGATTTTATTGAGCAAGTGTGTGTGCTAGAATAAATGAAAAGAAATCTACCACGGAATGGCTTGATTATATAGGGGTATGTGATGCTCATCGGAAGCTGGTAGATAACTGGGGTGAATACCTTCAAAGAGTTATGTGGTGTACTCCACAACCATTGACATCGCACAGTTGGAGGCTATAAGGAAGCCAAAGTTGAGACGTACCGTAAGGAGACGACAAAATAAAGAACTAGCTCAACAACAAAAGGAAGTGGAAGAGAAATCACAGTCCATAGAACAACAATCACAGACTTACACCCTACACCTGAGCATTTCAAATCCTACACCACAGATGAACGTAAGGTTGCATATACAAAGGCTCAAAGAAAACCTATCGATGGAAGCAATGGAGTTTATGACGGTCCAATGATAGTTAAGGAGACAGAGTTAGTAGACCCAAGAGAAGAGTCCAACCTGTTCTCATTACCCAACATCTTACAGAGATTGAGGAGTATGTACTTGAAGAACTTCTCAAGGAATTCAAGGATATGCTTGGACATATCATGATATGAAAGGTGTTCCACCTTCCATGGTGAAACACACAATCCCCATGAATAGCATGGCTAAACTAGTTCAACAACGACCCTACCCAATGAATCCTAAGTATGCAAAGATTGTTCAAGAAGAGATTGAAAAGCTTATCAAATGCAGATTCATATACCCTATTGAGCACTCAGAATGGGTGTCTCCAATAGTGATTGTGCCGAAAAGAATGAGAAACTCAGAGTGTGCATGAATCTCAAGAAGGTCAATGCCACCAGTAGGAGGGACCATTACCCCTTGCCATATTCAGAACATGTGCTTGAAAGAGTTGCAAGAAAGGAAGCTTATAGCTTTTTAGATGGGTACTCTGGATACAATCAAATCACAACTGTGATAGAGGACCAAACTAAACCAACTTTTATAACCGAATTTTGAGTGTTCACATTTTGTGTTCTGGCTTTTGTCTTAACCAATGCCCCTGCTACCTTTCAAAGATTAATAAACTCTGCTTTTAGAGAATATTTGAGGGAGTTTTGCGAAGCTTTCTTAGATGACCTTTGTGTTTATTCCTCTTGGAAGGAACATCTATCATGCTTACGAAAAGTGTTTGAGAAGTGCAGATTTATCACATCTGCTTAAACCCTTTCACATGCCTGGGTTAAACATTGAGTCATTTTAGGGCATATAGTGTCCAAAAATGGGATTTCCACATATGAGAGGAAAATTAAAGCCATCGTTGAATTGCCACTACCTACGAACTATAAAGGAGTTCAAAGATTCATGGGCCATGTTGCTTATTACCGGCGGTTTGTTTTAAACTTTGTTGAGATAGCTCGTCCTTTGTACAAGCTTCTTATTGAGTTCCACTGGACCGCGGAGTTTGACCATGCTTATGAATCATTAAAAAAGACCTTGACAAGCGCTCCCATTTTATGAGTGCCCGATTGGAATATAATTTTCCATGTGCATATTGATGCATCAAACTTTGCTATTGGGTGTATTCTACTCAACCAGGAGAACATAAATTGGACTACCCCATTAGCTTTGCAAGTCGTCAATTGAATGATGCCGAGAGAAACTACACCACTACAGAGCGGGAAGGTTTAGCTATGATTTATGCAATGAAGAAATTTCGCTACTACCTTCTTGCCAAGAAGTTTGTTTTCTATGTGGATCATCAAGCCTTGTTGTTTCTAGTAAATAAACCTTGTTCCACGGGAATTTACACGATGGTTGTTAATTCTCCTTGAGTTTGATTTTACCGTAATGGTGAGACCTAGTAAAAGACATGTCATGGCGGATCATTTGTCTTGCATACCCAATAGTGAAGCCCCTACTGGAGTCGATGATGAATTGCCCGATACTTCCTTATTTCTAGTTGAGACCATGCTTGAATGGAGTGAGAAGATTGTGAACTTTCTAGTTAATGGTTTTCCACCCAAAGAGCTTCGTAAGGATATAGCATGAAAACTGTTAAAAGAATGTGTTCCTTATTCTCTCATTGCAGGAACTCTCTACAGGCTAGGGAAGGACGATATTTAGCAAAATTTGAGATCTAAAGAGGCTTGCCGTTCAAAGGGAAAACTTTGCAGAGTCAGTCCATGGTACCTGGCTAGCTTTAAATTATGGTGTTAAATATGTCTCCTCGTTTGCTACTTTTCAAGGAGATCTAGCCACTTCTCCCTTGCAACATTCAAGGTACGACTGATTTCTCAAAGGTAGACACAAAGGGTGTGATCCAACACTCCAAAAAGAAAAAAATAGGAGATATTTAATGTTTACAATGCCACTAGCAGCAAGCAATGTTATTGATCTAACCAATGAGGTGGCGATGGAGTTGAATATACCAAAAAGGAGAGTATACATTGATGATTATGCACAAAAAACAAGGAGAAAGCGTCAAGACATACTTGAAACACCTTTTAAGGAAGGTGACTCCCACCACCCAGAATATGAGAATGTCACACCAAACATGAGACAAACTAGGAAAAAACAAGAAGATTATAAATAGGCTTGTGACATAATTGAAATAAACATCATAGTAGGTGGGCAATATGTAGGATCAATCCTGAAAGTGAATTAAGATGTCATGGCTACCTCCATGACAAAAGGAGAAAATGTAATAAGCTAATTGACTAAAAGGGCAGACTAGGGTTAGTGGGTGTGTCCACTCCATGCTTTCAGGGGTGGTATATATCACATCACAAGTTGAGGAGAAACAACTTGTGTGGTTGTGTGGAGAGAACCTTGACCACATCACAACTCTAGAAAATATTGTGATTGAAAGACATAAAAATCAATCTGTTGTTTGGCCAATTGCAACTAGCACGTTCTTGAATCCTGTGGAAAAAGTCGCACTATGGGATGCAAGCTTTGATCTGCAAACTTCTAATGGGGATGCATCTCTAGGAACAACAAGTATAGCAAGTGGGTAAATGGAAGGGACAAGCTCTCTATATTCATGATGCAAATATTCATCTCCAACAACATGATGGAAAGAGGGTGATTATCTATAGATCCATTACTAAGGATATGGATGCGCAAATCCAAAAAAAAAAAGGTGGTTTGTGCGATCAACAATATCAATATTGTGCATGCAAGTGAGCATGTGGAGTTAAGTCGATCAACATTAGGGAGCAAAAGAAATGAAATATCGTACAATGTGGTGATTTCTACATTTCCCTTATGCAGTTGAGATGAATTTCCAATGCGAGTAAGTGGGGCCAAAAGGTACATGGCTTGCAAGAATCTCTATTTTATCTTTGTCAAATATCTAAAACTTGATATAAATAACCAAAACTTTTCCCACCAAGTTGCATTGACAAAAGCAAAGAGCTTTGACAAGCTCTATAATCAATGGCAAAAGGTGTGTTTTGTATAAGTTGATTTTGTTGGGTATAGAACAATACCTTCTTCCCTCTCACTAATTTGGCAATAATTATGGGATTGTGGTCTATACATTTGATTGATTTGGCTTGGTTTTGAGTAGAGAGAAACTTCTATGCCACTGGTATTGTTGCCCTTGGGAGATTTTTCTATAAGTTGCAACTTGTTTTGTTTTAGGGGAATTTTTTTGCCTCTCGCACCTATGGCAACAATTATGAAATTGTATACACTTTGTGGTCTAAGTTTATTTTTGCATCAAATTGTAGTTTGTTTTTCTATTGAAGGAAAATATCTTCTCTCTTGCAAACACAATGACACTTATGAAATCAAATTGTATACAATTGAAGGTTTACATGAGTATATTTTTGTATCAAGTATCAATTTTTCTTTTGTATAGTTATGCAATCAAAGTATATATTGAGGGCATGATTTGTATAATTTTGACAATTGTGGCCCCCTTAAACCCTTCGCTCTTTTTTGGTCTTTAAACCTTAAATGTAGAGCTCTTATTGAATTTTTCTCCATTGTATAGTTTCCACAAGAAATATCTATTGCATTGCTTTTAAACACTCCTCACATTTGAGTTTACAAGAAGTATATCTCTTTTGACTTGCTCGCACCACTCATAAGATTTTGCTCGTATAATGGTGACCCCCCCATCTCAAAAGCTTGAATGCCCAACTTGGTGGCCAACTCCATTGATATGAAGTTGTGAGTAGAGCCAGGGACAAACAAGGTGAAGGCATCATGTTTCCTTACCTTTCCCCAAGCATAGGACAGAGGTGATCCTTTGCAATAGCATCCTCTTTTGGAGCTTCTTTGGTGGAAGCTCTAGGAGTCTCATTGTGGGCATTTCTCTTGGGGCAAGAACCATAGCCATGTCCTTGCTCCCCACACTTAAAACACTTATGGTCCTTGCAAAAAGCTTCAAGCTCTTCAGGAGAGAGTTCGTTTTTACCTTTGTAAACTCCCTTCTCCTTGGATCGATTTTTGTTGTTGTTATTA
Source organism: Adiantum capillus-veneris (assembly GCF_014529385.1). NCBI lineage: Eukaryota > Viridiplantae > Streptophyta > Polypodiopsida > Polypodiales > Pteridaceae > Adiantum > Adiantum capillus-veneris. Next base: position 89,101,143 of record NC_140933.1, on the reverse strand, counting down.
TTGGAATTGCCTTGGAAAGAATTTGGGCATTGGTTTTCCCCTTTGCATCACTTTTGTCTTTGTTTCCATGGGCTTGACATTCCATCTAGCCCCTTGTTGGAAATTGATGCGGGAAGCAACCATGGTATAATGGATAACTTTGGTTATAGAACCAGGCCATTGGGAGTTGACATACTATGCCATTCTTTCAGGTAATCCCGCACAAAATTGTTGCTTTTGCTTGGCGAAGTCTATATTTTGGAAGACAGTAGCCTTGAGATGTAAATCCCAAAACTTGTCCACATATTTGTGAATAGACTCATGAGAGAGAATCTTCAACCCACACCAATCGGTAAATACTTTCTCCTTTGCATCACTTGCAAGGAATTGTTTCATGATGGAAACTCCTAGAGTGTTCCATGTCTTTGGGGCTTTGCTATTGCCACGAATGCTAGCCCACCATTGACGAGCTGATTTTTAGAAGTGCATAGCTAGATGGCGTAGCTTGGAGGACTCCTTTTTTGCCCTCGTCTACAAAGGCCGCATCAAATTGCTGGATGAAGGCCAATACTTTGTCGGTGGCACCAAAGATACTGTTTCCTCCCACTTTGAACTTCTTGAACTTTTGTGACCTTTGTCATGCTGGGTAAGTTTTTCAATGTCCTCTCCTCTTGTATTTTCTAGGAGAATAACTATTGCTTTTGTTGGAAGAGGAGGAAGGTGAAGAGGGTGACCTCTTTCTTGATCTTTTCTTCCTTTTTTTCCTCTATTCCCTTTTGGAGTGACGAGGAGAAGGACTGTGTGTTGACCGTTTCCTCTTGGGAGGAGTTGGCAATTGTCTAGATTGTCGTCTTCGTGGAGCCACATCTTCAGAGGAACTTAGAGATTCATTACTTTCTTGTTCTTTGGATTCCTCCTCTTGTATGGGAGAGTGTTTTCTTTTGGGGGTTGCATCAAGAGGCCTCCTAAGCTCTCTCTCCTCTTGGAGAGGAAGGGAAATCCCATAAGCACAAAGTTGTTGAGTAACTTTGGCTTGCAAAGTAGGGTTGCCCGTAGCTTGCTGCAACCTAGTAAGAAGATAATTGACAAACATGGGGCCATAATCATTAGATCCTTCATGTGAAAAATCAAAGTTATCAATGTTCATTCTACTCTCTTGGTTATTGTCAGCCATGCTAATTATACTTATGTGCTTACTTAGTGTATGCTTTGGCAATTCAAAACCTTAGTTGCTAGTCCTCTTAGCCTTTGAAAATCAGTACTTAACGGCTCAAATTGGTTAATTATAGAGAGTAATGGAGTGGGTCTAACATAGCAGAATTGCTGAGGGATAGCTCCTTTAAGACTTCTTATGGCTCAATAATGGTAAAGTCGTAGGCAAGTCTAAAAAGACCCCATTATTAAGACCAAAGCTCCCGAGGTGCGCACCATATTCCACATAGTGGGCTCAACAAAATCGATAATAGATCCCAATCTTGCTTACCCTAATATAATTAACAAAATCAACCATTCATAGGCTACTTAAGGACCTCTCTTCTTAAGTAAGAAAAGAGAAAACATGCTTTGATACCAATGTAATGGAAATGGCCTATGAACTTTGAGAATAGTGGAATTAAGAGAATTAGAGTGAGCATTTTTGTGACATCACTTTGAGAACATAGAGAGTGAGCTTAATTGATGGTAGCAACATAAACATAGTACTTAATTAACTTGGCATGAATAATACTTTTGCAAGAGAGAGAGAGTATTAGAGAACATGACAATAGTTGAGGATCGGATTCACTTGGAGCCAGTCCCCCCTCCAAAAGGCGTTTATATTATAGATTCTCCCATCAAGAGAGACTTGGTACAATATAATCTTTGTGTTTCTTATGACCTTGGTGAGGCTATGAGGATGGAAAGCATAACGTAAACTTTGCAAAAGAATTAAATATCCCAAGCCTCAGTCCCAAGGCCTCAAACACCTTCAAAGGTGGAGAGAGCTAGCGGGGAACGAGGGTAGGAAGAGGAAGAAGAATCATTCATTGGAGAAAGAAATAGTTCCTCACTTATCATCACTATTCTTGCTTAGCATAGCAGAATACCATAGTAATGAAGATGAAGAAGATGACAAGCTTAAGTATTGAAGCGTGGCTCTTGGTTGAATTTGCATTCCATAGCCAAGAGTGTTGATGTAGGCTCTCAACCTCCCAACAATCTTGGAGAAGGAGATGGAACTCTTGCACTTTGCACTTCCCACAATGAGAGAGTGTGTGTGTGTGTGTGTGTGGTGGGGGGGGGAGGGGAGAATATACCCCTTCTCATGCTTGGTCCACCCCTCTCCCTGTGTGTGTGTGTGTGTGTGTGTGTGTTGTATTATTTAATTATATCATTTGGACATGTGTCCTCTTTTTTCTCTTTGAGAGAAAGAACTTAATTATTTATTTTTAATCATCTAAATTCTCATTGGACCCCTTTAAAGCCTATCCAATAGGATTCAATAACATCATGATGGCCACATGGGAAGGATCTTGACATGTGTCTTTTATGCTTCTTAAGTCATTTGATTTGAATTGAACACTTCAAGCACCTAGTCATTTAAGCATGGAAACCTTTTTTGCATTCTAAGAGTTTATGCTTGAATTGAACACTTCAAGCACCTTAGTCATTTAAGCAAGGGAAGCACCTCACGCTTGGGCAAGGTTCCCGCAAACACCTTAAGCACCTTAGCACCTCATGCTTGGGTAGAATTCCCACCTCAAGGTCATTCCTAGCTTGCCGAAGGTCAAAGGACTTTTTAACACTAACTTTTGGAGGTCTTTAATGAACCTAGCCATAAGGTCTTTTAAGCTCCATTAGATGCACGTTGCTCTTTGATAGAATACTTCCTTTTGAACACCTATTGAGATGTAGCCATCTCTCCTCTTGGTCCCTTATTCCCGTACCAAATTTGACTTTTTGTTATATGGCAATGGTCCTCCACAGTACCAAAGGTCTTTGTGTAGTACACAAACCTTTGTAAACTACCAAATTTTGTACTCTCCTGCATGCCAATGGTTGTACATAGTACCAAAAGCTTACTGATGGTACCAAATATGGAAATAATATATCTATAGAGTACCAAAGCCTAACTCTATTTTTTCAAAGCCTAATTGTGTAATATCAAAGCCTTTGTGTAGTGCCAAACCTATTCCCTGTATATAGTACCAAAGCATACTTGTTTATCCCCAAAGAATTTTCAAAGTACTCATATGGGTACTCTTCTGCATGGAGTTCTACTATGAGTCAGAAGCAGATAGACGATACCAAATCTAACATTTTGTTTTATAGAAATGGTCCTTCACAGTACCAAAGGTCCTTGTCCCCAAGCCTCTGTAAACTACCCAATTTGGTACTCTCTTGCATGCCATTGGTTGTACATAGTACCAAAAGCCTAAAGATAGTACCAAATGGAAATATTATATCTATAGAATACCAAAGCCTCACTCTCTATTTTACCCAAGCATAATTGTGTAGTATCTAAGTTTTTGTGCACTACCAAACCTACTCCTTGTATAGTACCAAAATCATTATTGTTTATCATCAAAGCATTTGCAAAGTACCCATATTGGTACTCTTATGCATAGAGTTCTACTATGAGTCAAAAGCAAAAGACAATACCAAATCTGACTTTTTGTTATATGGAAAAATGGTCCTACATTGTACCAAAGGTCTTTGTATAGTACCCAAGCCCCTGTAAACTACCCCATTTGGTACTCTCCTACAGACCATTGGTTGTACATAATACCAAAATCCTAAAGACATTACAAAATATGAAAATACTCTTTTATAGTGCCAGATGTTTTATGAATAGTCTCAAATTTGAATAGCACCAAATGTTTTTTGAATAGTCTCAAATTTGAGTGGTTTTGGTGTTGTCCATCTCTTAAATGCTATTTTGTTTCATGGGGCAATGGCTGTATAGTACCAAAGGCCCTCATAAGAACCCACTTTGTTGTGTATTGATGAGTATTGGTTCTATATTATACCAAAGAAGGTAGAAATGAATCATTTCGGTTACCAATAGGACATTTTTGTACTCTACAATACCATATTTGGTACTGTCTACAACCAATTTTGGCATTTTACCATCTGCATGAAGTTGCAATTTTCTAACTTCTTTGTTTTAGTGCCATAGGTTGAGCTATACCAAAGATTCAAGAAGACTCACCCTACGGTGGTCATGTCTCTTTGAGGCATTAAAGCCATACTTTGTTCAGAAGTTGAAAGAGAGGTATACTTCCTGTTGTGTATCCCATGTGCAGATGCTCTATTTCAAAGAGGCTTTTAAGCGGATGCAGGAAAACAAGTTTGGGCATCACGGGAAAGGTCACCTTTGCACTTGCTCCATATGTTGTAGAAGCGATGATACAGGAGAGTGTTTTGCAAACCAATCAGTATGTCAGCACATCACTAGTATGTGGGAATCCATCATGTGCCTGAAGCCTCCAAATAGTGAATACCATGCCAAGAAATTCTTGATGGGGGACTGCTCCCAATGTGGTGTACAAAAGTTGACATTTTGTCCCAGTGAGATGGCATAGGATAGCAGGAAGGTGTCTGTGAAGGTTTTCATGGATGTTGGAATGGGACAGGCTGATGCAGGTGGGAGTGAGAAGACGAGAAAGGATTTGATTTTGCAATGAATGAAAAGTGCAACTTTTCTTAGCCTATTTTCATCCCACCCCACAAACTTTATCAAGCACAACTTTGTCTTCCGTTGGCAAGCCCAACAATTCAAGGATTGTTTGCTCAAGTTTCCTAGCAATGTTGTTGTATCAATTATTGACTTTGAAGATAATTAAAAAAAAAATTTCATAATGAGATTCAGTCAATGCATTGGTGGTCTACTCAAGTCACAATACTTGTGCACATCACTTATGTAAGAAATACAAAAGGTGGTGAGTCTCACAAGTCTAATACACAGAGAGTCTTTTGGCTTATTGGCGCGGATGATGTGCAATGTGATCTCCAGTGGGACTGTAAATGCATCATGGGATCTCACTCATTTCATTGTGTTGATGGGTATCCAAAGGACAACCAGTGCACTATACATTTTTGAACACTTTCATGCTTTTGTGATCCATGTATGAGTGGGCTATGGAGAAGATGCAAAAATATAATGCATATAGAAGAATGCAAATATAGAATGCATATAGAAGAATGCAAATATGTTTCCATCAAACCACTACCAGAGTCTCTAAATACAGGAAGGGACAACAAAGAGGATGATGGATATTCAAATTGTATGCCAATGAGCCAAGTTTCTATGTTGCCATTGTATGAAGGATGCCCTGAAATGTTATGTGGGATGTTGTCCATTGGGGATAACTTCGCAGTGAAAGAAGCCGAGGCTAAAGAAAACTTCTACCTTATCAATTGCAAGAAAGTGTTGTACTAGAAAGTGAGAGCACAGAAGGATAAGTGGCATAACAATATTGTTAGAGGTGGGAAGGTTGTTGAAGGCTTCTAATATGGCCAAGTGGGAGGGTTGATATATATATATATAGCCTATTGGATCAAACATCTCCGGTCATGATTACTCGCATCTTGTAAGGGCCATACGTTTTCCAATGGAACCTATTGCATGAGTCCTTAATCAATTCAAGTTATCTACTAAATTATATGAGGACATATACAATAGCATGCCATATGATGATTATGAGAGCGATGGTGCATCCATGTTACTTGAAACACAATTCTAAAACCCCTAAGTGGGCAAGTGAATGCTTTTTCTCCTAGAAAAAGTACATCTTTTTCTCCTCATGATTTACTATTTTCTTGCTATTCTTAACTTCCTCTATTCAATATTTGAGATTGTTGTACATTAGCTGTCAAGCTCCGTACCAACTTGCCCCTAATCAATACCAAAATAATACTAACCAACACCAAAAGGGATCTAACGAGCACCAAAGTGATGAAAAGCAATACCAAAACTTTTACTATATAATCCCTTGCATAAGATCATGTACCAAAAGGGAGCTAATCACTACCAAAGTGATGACAAGTAGTACCAAAATTTGGTATTGTATAATTCTTTGCATAAGTTCATGTACAATATTGTGAGCATTTGGTGCAAGACAATGGATCCAAGGTGCAACTATATATTTGCAAATTTAGGGTTTCAAATACAAGTGATGCACAATAGGGTCTCCAAAACCCGATAGACAACATGACTCACTACCAGCATGAAGTGAACAATGCCAAATTCTTAAGAAAATTTGGTATTGGATACCAAATTTGACTCTGTTCTAGCACCAAATTTTGTACATTTTCACCATTGTATTAACACCAATGTCAGGGATTTCAAAAAATATGCTTTTAGACCACAAACTAGTAGACAACACAAGAAAAGACACTAGAGATCAAGATCCCAAGACTGTGTACCAAAAAGTGGTTTTCCATTATATAATATGCAACATGATACAAAATTTCACCAAGTACAAGAGTTCAGGAGTCTCCTAGGTTAGGGGGATCATATCTGTAAGAGTAACCCTCCATCTGTATGAAGTAATCAACAACATACCCATAATATCATCTTCTATGTCAAAGATAGGGTTCTTGCGAGTGTATGTTGTTGGGTACCGATCACTTATCCATCCAAGCAACCACAACAAAATGAGGTCCGTCAAGTAAAAAAGGTGTTCTTTTTCTACCACAACAGGGTAGCAAGGTCTGATTGCAAGACAGTTCTAACAGTTATTTTTTAGTGACTTTTATCTACAGTCATCCACCATAATTGTGTTGCTAGCATCAAAATTTTTAGTGCCTTGCCCACACTATACGTAGGTTCTTCAGGAAAATAGGCTTGTCACCCACCTCTTTGGGCACATGCAACACCTCTGCCATACTTTTTTTCCAGGTCTCACAGTCTTCTTGGTAGAGTATATCTGCCATGCCGAAGAGGAGGTTAGAAGTATGCGTAACTTAACCTCTGAACACTCAAGGCTTACATGAGTTACCTCCAAAGTACTTCTGCATCACATGTCGGGGGAAGCAAGCGTTCAACATATCTAACACCTTTTTCCTTCTATAGTAGAACCAGAAAATTATCTTGGCTTTCCTTTTAAGAGTTAGTATGAACTTCTCATCATCTAGCCTTACAAGATAAATTAGCGAGCTATTGAGTTTGACGATCCGTGGTTGGAGCTTCTTGTCCAAAACCCAAAGGCCTTCTGGAAGTTTGCTGCAGCTTGTCAATAACACCCCATTAAGATCAAGCACAATCAGCTACCCATGTTTAGCAATCACATCAGGCGCAAGCATTGTGTTTGCCAATGGCACATCTAGCCACCAAGAGTTTACAAAAATACCAAAATTCCATACGAGTGGAAGAAAATAGACAATGCAAATAGATAGTGCAATCATCATATCATAAAAAAAAAACTGGTATGACACCAAAAACTACCAAATTTGGTACTCAATACTACCAATTTGGTACTGTATTGTGCAATACTTAGTTTGGAAATGGTACTCAATAGTACCAATTTGGTGTTGTATTGTGCAATACTTAGTTTGGAAATGGTACTCAATAGTACCAATTTGGTGTTGTATTGTGCAATACTTAGTTTGGAAATGAATAGTAACATTGGAACACACTTACAAGTTGAACACACCACAATATTATAGAGATAACATGAGATGAAAGACAGAGGCCAAAAGTTGAATTGATTCAATGAAATGAAAAACACATTGTGCAAAATACATTTGCATGTCAGAAGGGCTACAATTTGCATGCACGAATCAATAGGTCACGGGCACGGTTGTGCTTCTTTCTTTGCACACAAAAAAGCTCCAAAAGGGTCACCAAACCAAAAGAATCACCTGTTGGATTTTGTACATCATCACCAACCACTGGATCCACACCCCTGTTAGTGCTGTCCACTTTTGCATTCTCTATTTCCGCTTCCTCCTTGGCATTCTCAACCTCATTCCTGTTCTTTGCTTTGCTTGCCTTTCCCCTTTCTGCATGTTTTCCTTTCTTGGCATGTGCCCCTTTCCCTTTCTTGGCATCATCCACCCCTTTCCCCTCCTTGGCATCCACCCCCATCTTGTCCTCCCCCTGATCCACCTTCTTGGCTCCCAACCCCTTCTTCGCCCCCCCTCATCGTCCTTCTTGGCCTCCACCCCATCTTGGTTTCTTCCCCTGCCTCTTTAGGTTCTTCCACTCCCTTCTTGTCCATTGCACCTTCCCCTTGCCTATTCTCATCCTTGATAGTGATATGATCTTCAGACATCGTGTCAGCAGCATATGGTCCGACAGCATCCAGCTCCACTTCCTAAGGGACTTTACCTCCCATGTTGTCGTTGTTATCCTTAACATCCTTGTCCTTATAGTCACTATTTCCTTCATTTTCCCCGATGGTATCACAGTGTTTCCCCTTCTCAGTCTCTTTCCCTTCCACACTCTCATACTTTAAATAATGGAGAACATCCCCTATCTCTTTAGTAACCTCATCCTCCTCCCATATACGACTTGCGATAGACTTTGAGGCACCCTGTTCATCATTGACCACCTCTCCATTTATTCCACTAGGCCTAGCTGTTGCATCATCCTCCTCCTCTGCAAAAACAGCAAAAGATAGCATGTACTTACAAACAATCTCACATTCAATGCAAGTAAGCATATGATTTGCACACGCACATACTTACTCTTCACAAGATGATGCCTAGTGACCTAGGACTTTGCCACCTCGGGGAAACAATACTTGTACTTGAAGCAAGTGGGCTCAATCACAAGGGTTAATTTGAAAGATCACACTTATAGAGATGTAGTGAAAACACCCATTCAAGAATTTGACTCGGTCTCTTCAGTTGAATCAAAGCTTCCATCTGGGTTAAACAAAGACACACCTATTTGGATGTGTGGAGCTTCAAAAAATGGGAGTTTAAAAAGAAGAATGTATCTTAGAATGGAATTGCACAGATGAAGCATATATACCCTTTTTGGAGCATTTATTTGAGTCATTTGAATGGACTCAAATTTTGGAAACAATCGATGTGTGTGTGTGTGTGTGTGTGTGTGTGTGAATATGTCTATGCCTACTCAATTTTGCAATGAGGATGGTTATGACATAATTCCCATAGAAATAATCTCAACCATTCAAATTGAAGATGAAGTTCAGGAACCCAAAGACTTACTGAAAGCTCAACAAGTCTTTTTAGACCTCTATTATGATGCTACTGATGAGTTTGAAGAACATTCAGCTACATCCGATGATTCTGGATCAAAAAAAGAACATGTGAGAGCCCAATTACTCCTAAAAGGAGGAGAGGAAGAAAATGACTTCCCAAATCAAAAACCAAGAAGACAAAAATAGTATAGAAGGAAAAGAGAAACAAACAACTTGAAATCTAGACCTATGCCATTAGTTTCTAGGATAACACAATTTTCAAATGCAGATAGATGCACATGATTGTGTCAAAGACAAAGTCACGGGTAGATATCCTTCAAACAAAAAGCAAGGTACATCAAAAATATTAAGGAAATTGAAACAGGAAACTCAATCAAAACCTAAGCAGCAGGATGATGAATCATCCATGACACGGTTTGAGCAAAAGAAAAAATATCAAGAGTTGAAGAAAACTCTAAAGGAGGTGTATACCACTGAAATGGAAACAACCAAGGAAGAGAATAAAGGTGGAATGAGTGTTCCATCCCATTAGAAAAAATATACTCTCCAAGACCAAAAGATCATAGTGGCACAACTTGTAAGGGAGCTAAAAAAGCAAGGTGACTCATATGAAGGACCTGGAAATGCAAAGAAAAAATATTTAGTCGAATGAGGAGAAGAGCCCAGACCTACCTACATTGCGAACGACTTGATTGAAGAAGAAGAAGAGCTTTTGCTAAGCTTACTAAAAGTATACCGAGATATCTTTGCTTGGTCTTATAAAGATCTCAAGGGTGTTGATCCAAAAATTTATCAACATACCATACCTATGAGAAATGATGCAAAACCAAGTAGACAATGGCCATATACTTATAATGAAAAATTTTCCAAAAAGATCAAAGAAGAGATAGAGAAGCTCAAGGAAGCCAAATTCATTTATGAAATTGAACACACATATTGGGTGTCTCCAATTGTGGTGGTACCCAAGAAAAATTAAAAATTAAGAGTATTTGTCAATCTCAAAAAAGTGAATGCATCCACCATTAGAGATAACTACCCTCTTCCAATCATTGAGCATGTTTTATGACAAGTTGCAAGAAAAGAAGCTTATAGCTTTTTAGACTATTTTTTGGCGTATAATCAGTTTTTGGTTGATCCAAAAGATTAGCATAAAACTGCCTTTGCAACTGAATGGCGTATTTTTGCCTATAAGGTTATGCCTTTTGGGTCAACTAATGCTCCTGCCACATTCCAAAGATTGATGAGCCATGCTTTCAAAAAATATCTTAGGATTTCTTGGAGTATATATGGATGATTTATGTGTACATTCATTAATCCAGGATGATCATTTTGAACATCTCAAAAGGGTCTTTGAAAAATGTAGAGTTTATAGGATTTGCTTAAATCCTGAAAAATGCACATTTATGGCCAGACAAGGAAAATTTCTTGGACATATAGTGTCTAAAAATAGCATAGCGATTGATATGGATAAAATTCATGTTATTGAATTGCCAAGACCGACAACAGTCAAAGGGGTTCACTATTTAATAAGACATTGTGGATATTATAGACGATTCATTTATATGTATGCTGCTATAATCGCAAAACCCATGTATGGCATGATTACACTCTTTGTATGGACTAGCGAGTGTGAAGAATCCTTCATGAAGCTTAAACAAGCTCTCACTACAGCCCCAATATTGAAGCACCATAATGGAATAAGATATTCCATGCACGTGTTGATGCTTCCAATTTTGCAATTGGGTGTCACTATTAGCTCAACCAGGGGATGGAAATATTTATTTTCCCATTTCCTATGCTAGTAGACGGCTGAATGTGGTAGAGGAAAATTATACAAACACCGAGAGAGAAGGATTAGGGATGATCTATGCCGCAAAAAATTATAGACATTACCTATTAGCCAACAAATTTGTGTTCTTTGTGGACCACCAAGCTTTATTGTATTTGGTCAACAAGCCATGCAACACAGGAAGAATAGTGAGATGGTTCATCATTTTTTTGGAATTTGATTTCACTGTAGTTGTTAAAAAAAAAAAGGCACAACACACCAAAGAGTAGATCATTTATCAAGGATTATTTCAAGAGAAACACCAAAAGGGATAGAAGATGATCTACTAGATGCATATTTGTTCTTCGTGGAAATGATACCCTGTTGGTCAGAAAACATGGTTTCATTGATGATTATAGCTCAAGTGGATTGTCAAATATCACTTCCTATTACACCAGGATTAATTGGGAAATCGGCTATGGATTAATTACTAGTTGGGAGGCTATACAAAAGAAATTGAGATAAAATATTTCTTTTGTGTATTAATCCTAAGGAAAAAACACAATACCTAAATCAAGCACACATTACCATAGTAGGACTTCACTTTGCGGAAGACCAAACTATGCAATGGATCCTTAGACTTGGAGTATTTTGGCCAACCATGAGGAGTGATGTTCACTCATTTGTGAAAGACTTTCTTCAATGCCAAAAACAAACACCCGTACCTCATGTGACATTATTTCAAATATCACTCGTTCTTAAGTGGAGTAACTATATAGTTACTTACTTATAAAGCAAAACATTTTTGAAGGATATAAGTAAACGCCGCCAAAGAGCTATTGAAATTGAAGGAAGAGACTATACTCTTTATTTACATTTTTGTCAAAATAAGTCCAAATCTCATTCTTGACATCATTGCACCAAAGTAGATAATGTGACAAGTTTACTTATCAAGTTTGATCACATTTGGATCTCAAAAACCCAATTCTGTTTCACAATCTGAAGACCAGATATGGCACCATTTCCACTCTGTACACTCAAATGAGCTCACACTTTACTCAAAGTATCTAAATCACATGTTCTTCAAGCCTATGAAGTCAAAAGTGCAAAAATATGGAAAAAATCCCATGATGTAAACAATCGCAATTATTTACTTTGCTTATAATTTTTTCTTAGAGCGTATGATTTGATCTATACATGTTTTTATGCATCTATGCATGCTCCAAAATTGGTTTGAAGCAAAATGGACATTAGTTGCCAGCAATTCAGACAAAGAGAATGTCATAGCAAAATTTATTGAATTTTCTAACTTTGAAACTGTATTTTTCCTCATAGGCGCAATGCAAGCTGCTAGGAAAGCAAAGAGGAGAAAGACACAAAAAGAAAATTTACAGAAGTTGCCACCATATCAATTGGATCCCAGTTCTGTGAAAATGGCCAAAGTAACCTACCTGTCAAAAGAACGGCTTGAGACGCACAACACCACAGTCTTCACCGGAAGATTCAAAAGTGAAGATGGAAGTCAGGCGGAGTTGCAAATGCTACTGAAGAAAGTCTATGACGTAGCAACTGAGCCAACTAAGAAAGAAGCCAACAGGAGTTGAGACTTCAAGGTTTTTTTAAATCAAGAACCATGTGGAGTAGATTTCTAAAGGGCTTGCAAACTACTATCGATGATTAAAGAGGATGGATCTGCCCAGATCATAGATGACCAAGGACAGAAAGTTGATTAAAGAGGATGGATCTGTCCAGATCATAGATGACCAAGGACAGAAAGTTGCGGTAGTCATCAACAAAGATATAGTGGTTGAAGCACTAAAGCTACCAACAGAAGGTATGACAATGAGAGCCAGACATGGGAAAACAACTAGAAAATTCACAAAGAGTATAGCTACCACCACCTTCTCTGATCCTATACTAAAGCAAGTAGAGAATCCCGCCCGTCTATACCACCAACACTTCCACTTCCTTGCCAAGAAACCACCAAGGTACACAACCCCAAATCATGTTGTGGCAACCACATTCACGCAAGTATTGAATTCATCAGGTAGATAGACCATAGATCATGCTTAGTATGTGCGTACAATACTCAAGAGCACAAAGAAGGAAGGAAAATTCACATACTTAGGAGCTTTAGAAGTCTTAACCCGAATTGAATACCACACCATTGGGATGGTCGATAACTTGCCACCAGCCCCAGACCAGAACACATGGATAATCACTGAGAAAGCTCAACCCTCTCCATGAGCCACACGATCACAAAACAAAGGGCTAAAAGGACATCAATGAATATGAGTGGAGGGAATAATTTCCATAGACACTAAAAGAGGTAGCAAGCAAGTGGTATTATCATTACCCAACATGCCAACTTAGAACTTACAACAAGTTGATCAAAGCTTTTTTCCTCAAATATTTTGATAATAAGGGTGATGAGGACATCCTCTATGAATTGGACACAATCAAGGAAGGGAAAATCTCAATTCAAAAACTATGTTGAAAAGATTAAGGAACTAATGTGATAATTGCATGAAGCACATCAAAGAAGAGAATGAATGCCTAGTTCCTCAATGGATTCAAAAGTAAGAAACTTTGGGAACAAGAGGTTCCAACCCCAACCAAAAATTTTAATGATTTGGTTCAAAGAGCATTAAAACTTGAGCAACAAGCTAAAAAGGAAAAGGGCCATAAGTGTGGAAGAGATTCCAATGACAAGGATCTTAATCAAGATCCAGTTCTAACTCATTTGACAAGAATTGAGATGATAGGGCTAAAGGCAAAGAGAAAGGGTCGTGGACAAGGAATCTAGACAAAATGTCGAAGAAGATAGTAGACAAAATCTTAGTAGGGAAGTTGGAGACCTGGTGCTCAAAATGTAAATCCAAGGATCTCAGGTTATATGAGTGTACCCAATGTACATATTGTAATGTATATGAACATGTTTGAAACAACTACAGGATCATAATTCACCATTTCAATAAGGATAAAGATTTGTCGATGATTGAACTAACCAACCCAACGGCGGTGAAGATAGATGGAGACGTTGGCTACAAAGAAACTGAAGCCAATACAAGTACAAGAATTGGTAGAGGCATGTATTAGGGGGTCAATGACCAAGGAAGGGGTATAGTTGATTTTGGGAAAAGAAACTTCAACTGCTATATCGATGGAAAATATGGAAATTTTATAGCCCACCAGAAGGAACTGAGTAGAAGCCAGCAGAACTAGTCCCATTTTATGTGATCACTAGAAGCAGAGTGGTGATCAAGGATCTCCCAAATTAATATGAAAATAAAGTGAAGTAGGTTGTAGAAACAAAGAAATGTAGACAATAGAGCAAGGCAAGGGTGATTGATGATTGGTAAGAGCAAAGAAATATGGTAGAAAAGATTATGGAAGACCTGGCAAAAGAAGATGCTAGAACAGCCGGAGTGCTGAAAGACCAGGACTATCTACAAGTTCCTGCCTCAATCTTCACTGATTCCAAAGGAGAAGAGCAATTATGGTGAGGAAAAGGTAGAAAATGGACTTTTGATTATAAGAGCTACAATCAAAAGTCTGACTTGGGAAATGCAACAAATCAGAATAGACTTGGCCAAAGCTAGAAATATTGACCTGGGGATGGAAAAATCTAGAGAGCAATCCAAATCTCCATCAAAGGGTTAACTAGCTACTAGATTCAAGAGGCCAATTGAGTGATACTGCAAAGATGGCCAGTTGGAAGAAAGGTCGTCCATCTCAGATAGTAGTTTTGGTAATAAGCATGATGAAATATATGTTACTGTGTGTGAGCGAATTCAAAATCTCACAACAGAATTGGATGATATCAAAATAACCTTATTAGAAGTGGCAAAGGTCATAAGAGAAAATAGAAAATAGGCAACAGAGACTATGGTGATGGAATTATTAGCCGTAAGAGATGATGAGATTCGTGTTATTCAAGTTAATGAAAACAATTGTCTCGGGTAATATTGGATGGTGGGGTAGGAGTAAACATCTTGGGAGAACATATATGACATAAACTTGATACTCCAATATCTCAAGTCATCACCTTTCAAAATTAGAATGGTTGATCAACGAGTAGTTTAAGCTATTGGTTTGATTGGGAACATGCATATTAGAGTTGAAAAGGAGAATTTTAAACAGCTTCTTAGTAATGGATGTACAAGGGGCATATGGAATGATTTTGGATAGACCTTGGCTCAAAATTGCTGGAGCTATACATGATTATACAAGTCAAATTTTGACTATCCAAGGGCCCAGTAGGTAAATTCAAGTAAAGAATGATAATATTAGAAGCTAGAAAAAGGCAATGAGTCTAGAAGAGCTCTAAATGAAGTAAATAATGAAGAAGATCAAGGGTTTCTACATAAGTTCTTGGCTATCTTGATGAATGATTTTACCATCTTCTCAATTGAAGAAATGTATCTGCTCTTTTGGTAGATGGTTTTTGAGAGATGCAAGGAGAAGAGAATTTGGCTAAACCCTTTTAAGTCAGTATTCATGGTATGGAAAGGCAAACTTTTTGGACACATCATCTCTAGGAATGGTATTGAGATGGCCGACGATAAGATTAAGTGTGTTCTAGCAAGCTAGAGCACCAACATATGTATTTAAAGTGAGTTCATTTCTTGGGTATATCAAATTTTATCGACAATTCATTCACATTTTTGCGGTGGAAAAAGCTCTTCCAATGTCTGAGTTGACCTAGAAGGGGAAGAACTTTACCTGGAACCCAAAATGTGAATCAAGTTTCAATGCTTAAAGGAGGTGATCAACAAGAATCCAATCCTTCATCAACCAGACTAGGATGTCGTATTTCATGTACATGTAGATGCGTTTGGAATGACAATGGTAGCTATATTGGCTCGCTTGATGGGAAGACATGCTACCTAGTCTACTTTTGCAGTCATTGGTTTAGCATACACCTGAACAAGGATATTCCACAACCAAGAGGGAAGCAATGGGGATGGTTTTTAGTGCAACAAAGTTTAGACATTATTTATTGAGCAACCTATTTCACTTTTATGTTGATCATCAAGCTCTTCTATTTCTTATCAAAAAAGTGATCATCCAAGGGAAATTAATCAAAGATGATGTTCTGATGGACTTTGAATTTAGGATCTTCCATAACCCAAGCAAGACTCACTATGGTACTGATTTCCTATCAAAGAGTAAGAATTTTCAAAATTGAACCAGTAGATGTTGAGTTGTTTAAAAATTTGACAACGGATGGGCCAGATCTAGAGTGGCAAGATATGTATGATTTCCTTCAGTGTGGGGGATTTTCAAAAGCTTGGTCCCACGTGAAAAAGAAGGCAATGATTTTGAAGCGTCTAAAGTTCACCATCATAGGAGGAGCTTTGTACAAATTGGGTATTGATGGGGTTCTTTGAAGGTGTGTGCCTATGCAAGGCAGAATGCAGGTAATCATAGAGGCTCATAGTGGTAGTTCAGGAGGACATTTTTTCACTGAGATCACCTGTAAGAATATTTTGCAAGCAAGGCTATAGTGGTAGAGTATGATGACTGATGTTAGGGATTTCTATAAAGATTGTGATATTTGTCAAAAAATGGGAAGACCAATAGTAGCACACATGACACCTCTAGCCCTCATCCAACCATAAGGGGTGTTTATAAAATGGAGATTATACTTCATGGGTCCATTCAAGAAGGTGGCCCCTAGGAAGAACAGTACATTGTGATGGCAACATGCTATGTCAATAAGTGGGTTGAGGCTAAAGCACTACCTAACAACACTGCAAATTCAATAGCATGGTTCTTATATGAGGATGTGATTTGCAAGATTCAACTATCCAATTGAAATTGTTTCAAATCAGGGGACTCATTTTATCAACGAGACGATTCAAATCTCGACAAAAAATTTATTAATCAAGTATTGAAAATCAACATTGCATTATCCCCAATGTAATGGACAAACCAAAAGTAGTAATAAGATAATCAAGACCATATCAACAAAGATTTCCAAAAAGAGCCTCAGCATTGGGATAAGAAGCTTCAAACGGCATTATGGGCTTACAAAAGTTCGCATATGGTTACCGTTGGAACGACACCAGTTAGCATGGTTTATGGAACAGAAGCAGTTGTGCCTATAGAACTAGCAATTCCCAGTCTCACATTATCCATCAAATATGATATAAATTTCAACACAAACCTAAATAAAAGATTGGATGGTTTTTTGAAGTTGGATAAAATCAGACAAAGGGATATGTTAGAGCAAGAAGTTGTCCAACAAAGGAGGAAGCGTTGGCATGATAGTAGAATAAGCGTTCAAAAACGAGGATCTAAGTTAGGCCCAAAGAAACCTAATATGAAGGCTACATGTTCAAGACGTTATGAATTTGATTGGGTTTTCTCCAATGGAATAGTAAGGCTTGAGGGTCTATTAGGATTACTCTTGCTAGGGGTCTACATTGGTGCTAAAATCAAGTCTTATTATGCCAAATCAAATGAAACCCCAACACTAGCAACTGAGCACACTTGGACTTCAAAATCAGACAAAAAACCACTAAATTTGTTCAACATTAGACTAGAAGAGGTGGTAGTGGCAAAAGATCAAAAACTAGTGGAAATGTTGGGAACGATTCTAGTCCAAACTAAGATTCAAGGGACATTAAAAAAGTCTAAAGTGAATAACAATAACTGGCAATACATTAACGAACAAATCAATTGGAGAATCTTGCCCAAAAATTATTAGAAGGACCAATCAATGCATGTGTGCCACATCAAAAAGGGTGGGCATAAGTTTGAGAGGAAGCAAGTGTGTGGTTCATTCAAGGTGCATATTTGTATAACTATGTAAAGAGTGCACAACCCATTTCCTTAGAGACTCCCAAGATTAGCTTCTTGGATAATAGAGCTCCATGTAGCAATGTGTGTCATAGTAGCACCCATAAATACGAAGGTATATTTCTCGAGAGAATTAACAAGGGTGTAGAGCCAAAGTCAAAAAGTCCTCCCCAAATAATTATCAACTAGATGTAGGATCAAATAATCTTATCCCTTGAGAATTTTGATAGAAGGGTATAGGCCAAATACACCTCCCTTAATACCATATGATCCTGTTGTTGTCTTTTGGTTGGCTTTAGATTATGCCAACAAATTTGCTACTTTCAATTTCTTTGATTGTGACTCTAAAGTTCTTGCTTTTGATTGTTCTACTGTCCTTTTTGAACCAGGCATTATTAGAGCTAGTTTCCTTTCCTCACCTTTATGTGTCTCCTGTTCACTAGTCTGAGTTCTTCAATGCCATCTGCCTTGGCCTTTTTCCAAGCATTGGTAGCATTGATGTGTGGTGAAATATAAGTAGCCCAGTATAGAAATTGCTAAACATACGATACTTTCAAGAGATTCTGAGTTTTCACTTTGGTTGTTTGTTGCATCAAACTATTATGTAAAAAAGTGCTTAAATCGATATCAGCCTTGGGGTTCTTAATTTTGGTTAGTAGTACACTGAAGATATTTTCAAAAACATAAGTGGGATTATTCTTTAGAATTATTGCCCTTGCTACGAACCTATACACTTGTTTAAATTCTAGGGATGATACTGGAATTCTTCTCTTTTTCTTAGCATCGTTGTCCTCTTTTAAAAAACTGATGACTTCTTTAGTTGAATAGGGTTTGGCCTTGGTTGAAAATGGTAAATGCGGAACATAATGAAGAGATTTTGATTTATTTTGCGCTGATCTTCCATTTATCTCAGTAGTATCCATATCTATGTTAAACATATCCACAACCTGTTGTCGTGTTGTGGCACGTACATAGTGGAAACGAATGCCAAGAGGATTTATTTTGTGACCTTTTAGATACATAAGTATATATCCCATAATGTACATATGCATATCTAACTATAATAATAAGCTTTCAATTTCATCATAGTATTTATCTCAAGGGTAATATATTTCTACTTTATCGTTACAAAGTATTTTGGAAAAAAGCGTCAATAGACATGCCTTTTTAACTTGGCAAAAAATAATTGGTTATTTCTTTCTACTATCCCATTATGACCTCACACTCTAGTAAATCATATAGTTAGTGTGATTTTTAGTATATATATATTCTATGTATTTTCCATATTTTTATTATATTTCTTTTTAATAGCTACTAGAACGGAATCAAATCCTAGCGGAACACTAGCAATGATACTCCTATTTTGATGCATTATTGAAAGGATGCTTACAAAACTTTGTCAAGGAGCAATGTCATGCTTTTAGATCGCATGAGGTGTCCATTGGAATCAAATGAAAGTCTAAGCTAAGGGGACCACAAGAAGACTTTTGCTGCCAAAAAGATACCCTATTTTGATGATTTATTTACACATGGTTCTAATCCAAATTGGAAAAAGTATATAAAATGGTGGTCGTAGCTTATGAGCTGAATTTTTGGTCCCTATTTTTATTTTTTTATTTGAAGCCACGGTTGAGGAGATATGATCAAAATGGTGGACCCTAGTCTATCCACATTATGCAAGGACAACCCATTTCAAACTTTGCCAGTTTCCGTTCACACGGGCTCTTCTCTTTCTTGTGTAACCCTTGGGCGTTCCCTTGACCTATAAAAGGAGACCTCTTCTTCATTGAAAACCTTTCATTAGGGACTGAGAGGATTAATGCCTAATTGTACTTGGCCATAAACATAAGCCTAAGCTTACACTTGCTTCTTGAGGAAGACTAGCCAATCTTGTAAAGCAATCTTTGGAAGATCAACTCTAATCAAAGAAGGAATTGAACTTGGTGCATCAATCAAGGCTTGAAATCTTCCCTCTTCTTCTCTCTCCATCAAAATGGTGAACAATTCCCGAAGGGTTTGTCAAGTAAGATGTGTTTTACTTTGAGGTTTTGTTGGTTTCTTGTTGTTTTCTTTTGCATCTCTAATCCAACCTATATCTCTAGCTTTATCTCCTTCTCTAACCAAATCTACTCTCTCTTCCTTACATTCTTTGTTAATCTATCTCTCCAACTATCTTGCTCCATAATCACCTTCCCACCCGCGCTTGTTGGGGCCCCCAATTTTGAAGTAAGATGCCCCCTCCCCCCCCCCAATAGTGACATCGCTATTGCTCATGGAGGGGAGGGGTCCCCACACACACACACACACACACACAGAGAGAGAGAGAGAGAGAGAGAGAGAGAGAGAGAGAGAGAGAGAGAGAGAGAGAGAGAGAGAGAGAGAGAGAGAGCATGAGCCCGAGGCCAGCCAAACGGAGGGTCTCACGGCTAGTGGATAACTAGCAAGAGAGGGAAAGAAGGCGAGTCCAAGGCGGCCCAAAAGTCCAAGACAAGCAAACAAGGGAGCAGGTCCAATGAGAGAGAGAGAGAGCCTATCCGAGAAGTGTCCACAAAGCCAAAAGGGCAAGTGCAAGGGTGGACAAAGAGCAAAGAAGTGTGCACCATGCAGTTGCCAAAAAAATGGAAAGTGCCAAGTGGTGACAATGCAAAAAACTTCTAAAGGGAGCTTCAGTTAATTGTACGAGCTTGGTAGCTCCTTGTTTTTTTTCTTGTTTAGAATTAGCCAAGCCTTATAAAAGGACATAGAAGTGATTTTTTGAGGGCTTTTTTGCCAGAGATAGTTATTGGAGGTTTTTAAGCATGTGTATTGCAAGCTTGCCATTGGAGCTGCATACTTGATTGTACTATCTCCCTATGCAATAATACCAAACCTTTGCCCCTATTTCTTGTGTTGCTTCTCCCCATCCCCCTCCTTTTCTCTCGCTCTTTGTGTACTTGCTAGTGCTTGCAGATGGTTTGCATGCAGCTTGAAGGGTGTTACCAAGAGGGTAGAATCGGGGTGTCTTGTGAGTCGGAAAGGGTGAATTGAGCAATGTGGGTGCGTTTGTGCTGTAAGGTGTTTTTTGCAAGGTGTGAGACAATTGTTCTACAGGCTTAAGTGGAGTTGTTAGTGCAAATTAGCCAATTTAAAGGTGTTATTAAAGAGGTTAGTGGTGTTGTGGAATCCCTCGGCTATAGAGAGGAAAACATTTTGTGTGCTGGGTGTGTTTCCTATTCCCCCTCTCCATCTTCTGGTGCCCCCACTGAGGAGCTGTCTGATGCTCCAATTTGCGGTTGAAATTGGTGTTTTTTAGCCAACAAAGCAGTTGGCCGATGGTCGAGGTGTTTGATGGTTGAGCTTGAAGCTGACAAAGATGGTGGAGCAAGGTTTTGGCCACATATTTAAAGGCGTTGAAGATCCCGAGGATTGGTTAGCAGATTTCAAGTTCTGGCTGTTGTTGATGCGTATGTCGATGGATGCAAAAAGGTTGCAGATGATACCGCTGTTGATGCGAGGACGAGCCAAGATGTGGTTCGATGGTTTAAAGAGCAGTGATTGAAAATCATGGCAAAGATGGAAAAGTCAGTTTTTGGAGAGATTTTGGGAAGTGATTACGACGGAGGAAGCTGGTGCAAGGCTGAAGGCGATACGCCAAGATGTAAGTAAAGATTTCTCCGTTTTCATTGAGCAATTTGAAGCTTGTTGGAAGCAGTTATAGGTTGCTACTGGGTTCAAAAGCAACCAGTATTTGAAGCTGTCAAAACTGCTGGAGTGTTTGCATCCGAGGATTAGAGAAAAGGTCAAAGAAAATGCAGATACCTATGAAGACATGGTCTATCTAGCAAAGATAAAGAGGATTAGAGAAAAGGTCAAAGAAAATGCAGATACCTATGAAGACATGGTCTATCTAGCAAAGATAAAGAGTGAAAAGGTAAAGCGGAAGTTGGAGCTTGGCATGTTGAAACCAGCAGATTATATGCCTATTGTGGAGATAGCAAAGTGCTCTTTGCTCCAACCAAAGGTGATTACAGTTGTTCGAAGTGTAGAGCCTGTTGAGGTAAGACCTACTGCTGGTTATGTTCCTTGGAGATTTCCAGTATGTGAAGTGCATGTGTCGACGGTGGATGAGCTTGTCAACGAGGAGAAGCTCCATGTCAAGGTGAACAGAGATGCAAAAGTGGTAGCAGATGTGGAGGTTTCGGTGTAGCTTGAAGAGGTAAAGCCTGTTTTGGTGGAAAGTTTGCATGAAAAGATAGCAGCATGCAATCGGGTTGCAGATACCAAGGCTTCAAAAGCTGATGGAGAAAGTGGGTGAAGTCAGGATGATGGTCAAGCTTTTGTGGAGAAGCAAGCAGATGAAGATGCAGATATGGAATCGGTTTATGATGCCGATGATGATGAGGATATAAGCTCGTGTATCTGGGAGACAAGAGAGGATAATGGATTGGATGAGTCCACATCCTATGATAGAGAGACCGAGTCTGAGGAACCTGCACTGGTAAAGGTAAAGTTGCCCTCTTATGTGTTTGATGATATGGTAGTAGCCCATGTGCAAGAAGAGCAGGGAACAAAGCAAACCAAGATGCTTGATGAAGATCAAGTGGTGCGGCTTAGGCCTACAACTACTGGAATGCAGGTAAAGGTAGTGTGTGGAGCCATACTAATGGCCATGCTGATGAAAATAGCGGTGGAATGTGCCATGGTGGTGCAACTAATGCAGCATTTTGCTAGGAGAGATAGAGCAGCCGTGCCTATGGAGAAACACAAAGATGGTCCAATAGAGAATGAGCTTCTCTCTTCCCAGGAAGAGCCTGATGCAGCGGTAGAAGAGGTGCTTGAAGAACATGTGATTGAAGCTGAAGAGCAAGAGGTTCCGATTGACCTTGAAGGGCCGGTTGACAAGGAAGGGCTCGAATATGGTGGAATTGAGTGTGTGGCTAGAGAAGAGGTTGTGATGCCAAAGACGGAGGAGATTCCGATGCAGCAGACATGCCCAATGGTGGAGAAAGAAGAATCCCAAGCAGTAACTTTGCTTCCACTAAAGGTATGTAAGCTATGGTTGATGGATATGGTGGTAGGTGCAGCTATGCAGTGGCTGGCTCACCAAGTGCATGGTTCTATGGTGAAGTCCTCCACTTTATTTGGTTGGGAGGGAGGGTCAGACATGTGTTGGAGCTTGGTGTCCGGTAGGCTAGGGCCAGCCTACACACATGGTGGTCTAGGTGCTGGGGTACGACACTATGGTGAGCAATTCCAGATGGGTAAAGGATATCCACGGCAGGTGTTTTATCCAAGTGGAAGCTATATGATGCCGGGGGTGGGGTAACCTACTTGAAGGTTTGGCAGTAGGATGCAATAAAACTGTGTACATATGATTTTGGTTTTCTCATAGTGTGTGCCAAGTTTGCAGTTAGAAATGGAATAAAGCTCTTATGTGGTTGAGCCTAAATGCTCAACTAGGGGGTGGGCAATGATGGTACATCCAAAGTGTGTCGACTCTAGAAGGTGGCATGGGTAGATATGTGCAGGCTAGCAGAAGCATGGAAAAAGGCTGGAGCAGCTAGGAAGATCATGGGTTGACAGTTAGCAGCAGAAATGTATGCCTGATGCGGCTTATAGGCCAAGAAGGGCTTCATAAGGGGCTAATTTGAGTAGCAGGTGAAGGAGATTCGAGATACAGTCTTTGGGTCTAAGAATGTCGAGCTTGAAGTGTTGAAGGAGCAGGTCCAAACGGCTCATCAAAAACCGAGCTATGGAGCCCAAGATATTGAAGGTTGAAGGTTAAGTGTTGTGCAGATTCTTGCCAAACATGGCATTTGGGGACAGGTGGTCCAAGTGGGAGCCACAGTATAGATGTGTAGTTCTCTATTTATGGAGCCTACCTGTCTTTTCAGATTGCGAATCAGAGCTTGGGATAGTAAGTTATGGTTATTTGAAGATTTTTCTGTGGCCGGTTCTAGGCCAACTTGCCCACATTGGAGGATGCACCGTCTGGTATTTTCTAGGCCTCGACAAGGTTCAAACATATAAAGCATGCAGTGTGGAGTCAGCACGAAGTCACGGCTTGTGATTCTGAGCCTCGAGCACCGAGTTACGGTATAGCACGAAGTCACGGCTTGTGATTCTGAGCCTTGAGCACCGAGTTACGGTATGGCCAAGCCTGAGCAGTTGAGGGGGAAGTATTTACACATGATTTTTTAAAAGTTTTGGTGGCCCTCCGATAGTGGGCTTGAAGAAGTCAAAAGTTAATGGGAATTGCGTAGAATGAAGCCGGGTATATGAATTTGCGGCCGGGCTTTATGGCTTGGGAATGGGATCTGTGAGCAGAGAATGGGAATGGAGCCAAGTTGGCACCCCAAGAGGGGGTTCTCTCTCATAAAGTGGTTTTTTTGGAGGCCACCCTAAGAGGGGGCGCTTGTGGATTGCCACGTGTCGGATGTAAGTCCCATATGCGATCGGCTCGCCGGATAGAGCAGGGTATAAAGCCGGGGCCATGAGCCCATTGAAAGCATACGAGGGGACGGGCGTTGCAAATGCGGGCCTGACGGCGCTTAGAGGCGGTTTTGACAGAGGTGGCGGAGCGTGCTAACATTGCTGGCTAGTGGTGGTCGGGGTCCTTGCGTAGTGATGATGTGGCATGCCCATTAAGGGGTTGTTCCCACCCACGCCCTTTGGGCCCCCCATTTTTGAAGTAAGATCTCCCCCCCCCCCCCCCCCTTCCCCAATAGAGACATCGCTATTGCTCATGGAGGGGAGAGAGAGAGAGAGAGAGAGAGAGAGAGAGAGAGAGAGAGAGAGAGAGAGAGAGAGAGAGAGCATGCGCCTGAGGCCAGCCAAGGGGAGGGACTCACGGCCAGTGGACAACCAGCAAGAGAAGGAAAGAAGGCGAGTCCAAGGCGGCCCAAAAGTCCAAGACAAGCAAGCAGGGGAGCATGTAATAGAGGGTCAAATGAGAGAGAGGTAGCCTATCCGAAAGGTGTCCACAAAGCCAGTAGGTGGCCAAAACGTTTCTTCTTGGGTTGCAATAGGCAGAATCCTTGGAGATACCGCTTTGGAAAAGGCAAGGGTGGGCAAAGTAAAGCAAAAAGGAGTACAGATGTCACCCTGATGTTTTTTTAGAGAGAGAGAGAGAGAGAGAGAGAGAGAGAGAGACTCTCTATGCGTCAGAATGAGCAAAGGACGCGCAACAATTGATGAGGATGAGATGAGGTCGCAGGAGTTGAAGCAGGCTTGCCACAAGCTGTCGACGGAAGAGCGCCATGTCCGATTTCATAGGGAGGATGCAAGCAAGACACGGTTGAGACAATGCGCTCTCTCTCTCTCTCTCTCTCTCTCTCTCTCTCTCTCTCTCTCTCTCAATCCAAGTCTCTTTCTTCTCCCTATATGTCTCTCTACTGTGCGTGCGGACGGGCATTTGATTTGTTGTCGGCATTCTTTGCATCTTGTCGGTGTGCTGCGTCTGAGCTGTTGTGATTGTGTGGTGAAGGGTAGGATTGCCCTACGACGAATGGCAAAGGGAGGAGCAAATACACATGGTGCTGATCCGCGATGGTGTAGAGGGACGGGGGACCTGCTGTTCTGCTCTCCATCGCCATGCCCTGGTCTTGTCTCCATCGCATGCAGGGTCAAGAGAGAAAGGCGGTGCTGAGGTCAGGCGAGAAAGAAGGCGAGGAGGGCAGGGAATGGTGTAGAGAGAGAGAGAGAGAGAGAGAGAGAGAGAGAGAGAGAGAGAGAGAGAGAGAGAGAGAGAGAGAGAGAGAGAGAGAGAGAGAGATGTCGTTTGTCTTGGGGCCAAGGCGAACACTGGAAGTTTTTGTGATGGGGCCCATGCTCCACATCCTGTTAGCAATAGACTGTGTGCTTTGAGAGCGAGACAAGCAAACCCATGGCAGGTCTGAGAGCAAAGCCAGAGAGAGAGAGAGAGAGAGAGAGAGAGAGAGAGAGAGAGAGAGAGAGAGAGATGCGAGGCTAAGCTCTGCGTGCATGATGAGGGAAAGGGGAAAACTGGAAAGCTTTTTTTTTTCTCCTTTGGTATTGAAAGATTCGATTCGAATCTAACATACAAATTAATGAGTTTGGCAATTCTGGATCCAGTAGTAGTAGTAAGCGCGGAAGAGCAAAGAAGTGTGCACCATGCAGTTGCTAAAAAAATAGAAAGTGCCAAGTGGTGGCAATGCAAAAGACTTCTAAAGGGAGCTTCAGTTAATTGTACGAGCTTGGTAGCTCCTTGTCTTTTCTCTTTTTTAGCTTTAGCCAAGCCTTATAAAAGGGTATAGAAGTGATTTTTTGAGGGCTTTTTTGCCAGAGAGAGTTTTTGGAGGTTTGTAAGCGAGAGGTATCATTTAACGAGCAAAGAGTGAGCAACCAAAAGCGAGCGAGGGTTAAAGGTCAAGTGAGGTCTTAAATATTATTTATTTTATGAGCATTACTTAAGTATGTGGGTTTTATTATTCCTTCATTATGGGAAGCACAACCAGCCACAAGCCACAGTATTTCTATTGATATTGCAATTGATAAATGTATACCAAAATATATATAGTTATAATGCAAATTTTACATGTGAATTAACAACTGAGCAAGGTAAGAGACTTTTTTGGGGGAAATAATTGGGAAGACACAAGAGAGATTTCATTTATATTGAAGCAATCTCTCCTACGTGTGTGTGTGTGTGTGTGTGTGTGTGTGTGTGTGAGAGAGAGAGAGAGAGAGAGAGAGAAGGGGAGGGAGAGGCTAGAGAGAGAGGGAGAGAGAGAAAAGATGCATCGCATGATAGGAACAGTTTAGGTCAGAAAAGTCTCCTTCACCCTCAAATCTAGGTCCCCCTTGGGATGAATACGTTTAGTAATCACACTGTAGGTCCCTAGCAAAAGTAGGGTTAATAATTACACTATTCACGTGAATGTAGGTTTTCCCTAGCAAAAGTAGAAGCTTTGAGATTGTCACACTAGTATAAGCTATCTTTATTGTAGTGTGTGTGTGTGTGTGTGAGAGAGAGAGAGAGAGAGAGAGAGAGAGAGAGAGAGAAACACACACACACACACACACACACACACTTTTTCAACTCTAACAACACTTGGTCAACAAGGGTTCCCTCAAAGGACTCAATCAAATCTTCTTTGCTTTATGTCTTTTTAGATAACTACCAAGGTGCTTACAAGAGGAACATTATCTTGAAGTTGTCTCGGCCAACATTTGAGAACATCGCATGAAAAAAAACCTTGGAGTACCAGCCAACAAAGAAGGTGAACCCCTTAAAAGGCCTTCCTTGATCAAGACCATTTTTTAATGATTTTCTTAATATTCCTACATGTCATTACGATATGTTTTAATGTTTTGGGAACATAGTTTGTAGCTGTTCTAAAACTTATGACTCGCATAAAATGTGGGACTTACACTTAAACTTATGACTCGCATAAAATGTGGGACTTACACTTTGTGCATCTATACTGTAATAAAAGGGGGAGGGATAAATAGTAGTATAGCTAAATATTGATGAGTCATAGCAATTGAATGCATTGGCTATATTATAAATGTAATAGAGGAGCTGGATTTTTATTTACTGCAAGAAAGTATTTAATCACAACAAGAACATTGAGTGGTTGGCTTCATCAGCCTGGTTTAAAAATGGTACAAATTTAAACAAGTTTCAAAACTAGGTACTTGTATTTCTAAATATAATTGATGATTGTCCAATTGTTGCAAGGCTACTACTACAACTACTCCTATATTGAAGCCTGCAGGAGTTCAAAATTTTGTGGACAGGTTGAATCTATCTTGAGCAGAAAATGCAAGGGTTTGGAAGTACCAATGCTCGATTTTTTTTGTCCCCAAAACCTTGAAATTTTAGATGTAAATTGACTATAATTAAAGGTTTTACACTAAATCTCTCAAAATTTTGTAGGTTTTTTCACCCATAAATTTAAAATTTAAAGGTAAATTTGTAGGTGAGATAACGGTAAACATAGGTTTTGTTTTAGCATTTGAACCTAGTAGTATGTCTCAACGATTTCAGAAAATGTTTTTCTGCAGCGAATCTCGGCAAGATACCATTGTCGAAAAGCGTGGAGGCGATGAGCTGACAGAGAATTGAAAGGAGGCATCCAAGTACAAGCAAAGAAGCTGACACGTGCAAAAAATCTGTAGCAGCATCGCTACATCACGCGCGAACGCTGCCAGCTCTCGCAGCTATTAGCTGAGTTTTTTTAATATTAAAACGTGCACCTGAAATCGCCATCTGCTGTGTTTTGACTGGCTAGAGTAGTATCTGTAGGTTTTCCACGCCAATGACGGAGGTTCGAAACCTGTTTATGCTTGACGCTTTTACTTCAGCAAATCAAGGCTAATGTAGAGAATCTACGCAGGTATCGAGGCAGTTTAATATCAAGCCTACCAGTAGTAGTATGTGCCAGTAGGGAGTACATAGGAGGAAAAGACGAATGTGCTATTAGGGAGTGCAACAATAAAGCACTAACTTAAATGGCAAGTGCCTACTTAAGTCGTTCTAGTAAATGCCCTTAAAAATTCTAATCTCCTCAAAAACTTGAGATCTTTCAAATCAAGGGCATTATTTAATGCCATGCAAGCACAAACAGTCAAAGTTTAAGCAATGGGTGGGAGCGGGAGCGGCATTTCCAACAGCCAGTCTCAACCTTAGAACTTTGTAAATGACCAGTTTTCTTTTCACTGTGTCCGGTAACGGAAGGCACCTCTGACCTTGCTCAGAATTTAAGCAATGGGTAGGAAACGGCATTTCCAAAAGCCAGTCTCAACCTTAGAATTTTCTGCATGTTCAACCTGTGTAGACTGGCTCCACTAAATCTCGCTTTGAGAGAGATTGATTGGAGAATCGCATCAGCTTTACGGCATCCTCTAAATGCAAGCCTCCACATAACCTGCACCATAAGCAGGACTCTGGTTCCCTTAGTAGACCTACATTCCACTCGAAGCTCATTATTTTTACATCGCGGTTTGCATGGCCTCTATTTGAGCACTGATCAGGCCTTGCAAGCCTTGATAACTAGTGTCCAGTACTACCGACTTATTGTGCTACTTCGACGCTGGGGAACACTAAATCCTCCACCCATGATGGAGTACTATAGACGTATTGCTTGCCAATGTCATCATCTCTCTCACCAGACCCTACCCTCTTGCGTTTGGAAACGCAAGTTGAAATGCCTTGGTGCGAGGGTACAACAGCCATCTTCACGAGGCCTTATTCCCTTGCGTTTGGGCGGTGAGAAGATGCCAAAACCTACTCTCACGACGTCGTTTTATTTATTCACTTGCATTTGGAAACGAAAGTTGAAAGGAGGCGATGACGAGATGCAAGAGCTCGCTCTCACAAGGTTTTAAACTCGTGCATTTGGAAACAAAAGTTGAAAAGCCCTGTCAAGAAGAACGAGTTCTCACAAGGCCTTATTCCCTTGCATTTGGAAACGCAAGCTGCAAGGTGGGCGTTGAGGACATGCAATAGCCTGCTCTCACGAGCTTTTAGAGATGAGTTGCACCATGTCTCGTATAGAGGGGAAAAAGAGAAGAGTGGAATTTTTCAAGGAAATGGTTTGGAATTTTGGAGCCCCTGGTTGGCTAAGAAAGCCCACAAGACAAGAGAATTGTTGGTCTTTCTATCTCTATCTTAATACTATCATATTTCAAAGTGTTAGCAGCATTACAAACAAGCTTTGATTTCTTTGTAGCCCAACATGGCTTGCAAGATTGGTTGGCCTACTATTAAACGATAAGATTCCCTCGCATTAGTTTGGCAAAACTAAAGCGTTCGTTTTCTCCCTTGTTCGTGCGCAAACACAGACCCCCCTTTCTATGCCTTCTCTCGGTTCAGTGCCGCCTGCAGCAGCTGTGCCTGCCAAATCTTTTCATAATGGTGGCATCCTCCTACCCCCCTGCATGTTGTACTTGGTACTGTGATGCACGTGAGGCATCCCCTGCTTAGTTGGCGCACCTCTGCCGGCAGAGAAAGTCATCCAATGGCACCTGCCAATGGCGTCGCCATGTACCATGCTGGACTTGCAGATACCTTGCAGCGATCAACTAGGTCACGCTGGCTGCCCTGTGCACCCGTGAGTTTGGATCGACCTGCACCAGCACACAGAAACCCCCGCTTCCCACCTCTTCCACTAATGTGCCTGCTCATCGCATCTTCCTACCTCCTTGAGAAATACAGACGCCAATCTGCATAATAAAAACATATTTTTTTCCTTGGACTCCATGCGTCAGTAGTGCCCTCGTGTCATCTATCTTTTTCTCTCTCTCTCCAAACTCGTCTCGCATACGGAAAATCTACACGGGAAAATTCATTTTTCCAAGCATACAGATTCCTTTCCTTGATTTTGTGAAAATAAACCTAATTTTATGAAATTAGGTTTTCACACTAGTTTTCTCTTTTGACACGGAGTTTCTCCATTTGCCTTGCACTCAGCCGGCATTTTTGAAATTGAAAACGGCACGATATTTAGCCGAGACACAATTTTCCCGAATATTGGTCCCTCCAAAAATAATTGCCGCTTCTCTTTTGAACACAGATAAAATCTCTCTCTGTCCCTCTCTATATCTAATCCATGTGTCATGTCTATGGGACTCTCTCCGTTTCCACTTACTTTAGCTTCCATCCAAAAAGCATCTTTTAAGATTCTTACAAAAAGAAATAGAAAAAAGATTAGAGGGACATTATTCATATTTTGCTCCTATTTTTGGGTCTAAACCACCACATCAATTAATTTGTCATAAAGATTCTCCTCGAATCTTGTAAACTCAAAAGGAAAAGGCCTGCAACCCTGGTTCACGCGCATGAATGCCTTGGCGCTCTTTGCGCGGTGTCTTGCATCTAGGTCGTTCAATCGTGCCCTCCCTCTCGAGACATGAACAAAGTCTATACTTATCGCCTGCAACACTCTATACTCTCGGATGGCAGGGTGTTCATCCGCTTATCGCGCTCATTAGCTTGCCTTCATTGGCCAAAGCGCCAGGACAATCTCTCTCTACGCCTGCCGTGCAAGAGCAACTTGGCTGCAATTCTCGGACAACAGGGCACCCCTAGGTCCCTTTTCCTCTCATTACAGACTACTCGGTTGCTCAGAGGCAAACCCCCCTCAGCTGCGTTCGGCATCGCTGCCTCACGTGGTCCTCACTAGCTACACCTTCTCTTTACTCGACCATTGCTTGCAGCTGTCACAATGCAAGGAAGCAGACCAAGCCTAACCTTGCCATGCCCATTCAACACAAGGAATGGCAGGCACATCAGGTCGAACACACCATGCAGGCCCTCAGATCGTTGCTCTATGATAGTGAATCCCTCCCTGGCATTGGTTAGCATATTTGGGCCTCTTGTACAGCATCGCAACACACCTATCTCTGTTCACGCACCTCAGCGATGCGTTTGACACACAGACGCATCCATCATTTTCTAGCGCACTGCACCTGCATCACGATTTGATTAACAACAAAAATATATCTCTCTTTCTCTCTCTCCTTCTCTCTCCACCTCCCAAGCTGCCACTTGTCATCTCTCTCTCTCCCCCCTTGATCTTTTTGCGCGCCTCAATCTACTTTTGTTTTCTTTACTTTCTTTTCCCTCAAAGCATGGTAGAATCTCCCCTTGATTCCCTTTAATAAACCCCAAACTCAAAATTGGCACGGCCTACTCCTAATGTATGTATTCCTAATGGGTTTACTTCCACAAACACATTAATTTGTTAGGGAGATTCTGAACGAATCTGGAACTTGAAGCAAAAGTCTTTCCAGAACTCGCTCTCAGTGCCCCATGCAAGCCGCATTCACACACCCTGCTTGCTCCTTGTGCCTGCTTCTTCCCCTCGTCTGCTCTGATGACCACCTCGCACCTCCTCTCTGTCTCTGTCTAGCAAGTCTGTCAGCGATGACACTATTCACTTTCCTTCTCCTTCTGCTCTCGACGCGTCAACTATCGCACATAACTTTTGACGTCTCTCTCTCTCCTCTGCAGGTGCCGGCTTGCCTCGTGCAGCCATGAACTTCATCATGTATGTACCTAAGCACGTCTCTCTTCACATAGAGAACATCTTTTCCTCAG
Organism: Adiantum capillus-veneris; assembly: GCF_014529385.1. NCBI lineage: Eukaryota > Viridiplantae > Streptophyta > Polypodiopsida > Polypodiales > Pteridaceae > Adiantum > Adiantum capillus-veneris. Next base: position 89,069,393 of record NC_140933.1, on the reverse strand, counting down.
TCCCATTCTCTGTCTCTTCAGCATTAATGTGTCAGGAGACTCTCTCTCTCTCTCTCTCTCTCTCTCTCTCTCTCTCTCTCTCTCTTTGGGTGCACACGGCACCTCTAGCAACTGGCGAGCGAGTTAGAATCCGCAGTGCAGCAGGCACCTGGAAGTTGCACACCTCCCGTCAATTGCACAGGGAAAAAAATTTCTTTTTTTTCATTCGCTTGCGCATGCACCTGGAATTCTCTCTCTCTCTCTCTCTCTCTCTCCCTCCCTCCCTCCCTCCCTCCCTCCCCCTCCACGTGACCACTCTCCACTTTTTCACATTAGATACTACCTTTCCCAATCTTGCTTCGTGTGACACGTGTCCTCCATCACCCCCTTTCTACTTGCGTGCCTGTTGGCAAAGCATACCTTTTCTTGTTTGCCTCAAAATGGATCTACTGAGATTCTTGCTAAAGAAATGAAAAAAACTCGTTTTTGGGACCTACCTTTTGCGTTTGGAAACGCACGTTGAAAGTTTTTGAAATGGTACACAAGAAGAGTAACCTTTGTATTGTTGACATGCTTAACTATGTTAATGAACAGCCCGTACCACTGCATTTCTTGGTGTGTATTTTGGAAATGAATTTTTTACTTGTCAATATAGATCACACTTGTTTCTTTTAAATCTCAAAATACAACTACGTATCCATTGTCAAAACCGTCTTTCTTTAATTATTTCCAAATGATGAAATCAAATCTTTTAAAACTGTCAGGACTTGAATTTCTTTGGAGATGTCGAAGACCTATCCTCTATATTTTCTCTCTCTCTCTCTCTCTCTCTCTCTCTCTCTCTCTATGTGTGGGAGGGGGGGGTGTGGGGATTGTCAAACATGGGGTAGACCATTCTCTATAAGTCTTTTTTTGGTTTGCAATTATATGATGTGACTCAAACGGTTGGTCATTTGAGTCACACTAGACTGACCGGCGGCCTCTAGCTCTCTCTCTCTCTCTCTCTCTCTCTCTCTCTCTCTCTCTCTTTGTGTGCGATTCGAGAGGTGCATGGCACACATCCGGATTCATTTGTTTTCGTCACGTGGGGTGGGGGGGACAACAATCCTTCCCCCTTTTATAATAGTATAGATTCTGTATATTGCTTTTTTAGGCTTCTGATTGTATGATGTGACTCAAATGGCTAGCTAGTAGACATGCTTAAGTTATTTCTATATCTATACTTATATGATGCAGCTTAAAAAATTTGAGCAAGGAGAAGGTATCCACGTGTCTCTCATTGGGAGCCTTGCATTAGAGTATACTAGTATGTGACCCGCGCGTTGCTGCGATCATAAAATATTAAAAGAAGAGTCACAAAACCGTGGGTTCTTTAAGGGCTTTGTGGTTCTAAAAGCAAAGGCAAGGCCCCATGGCATAGGTGTCCCTGACATTGTGGATTAGCAATAGCTATAGAAAGTCGACTTTAGGACGTGGTCACACGAGGCTCAGTTATAAGTAAGTTGGGCGGATAACTGAGACTCTTGAGTGAAGCAGCTTAGTTCTACTATGCCAAGGCTATTGTAAGTATACCAAAATTGGCATGGTTGCAAAGGCCCAGTGCCTGCACCTTTTTTCTTGCTTTTTTAAGCTTGCACAGGTTGATGACGTTATCTGAGAGTGAGAGAGAGAGAGAGAGAGAGAGAGAGAGAGAGAGAGAGAGAGAGAGATGGTTACACAGCCATGGCAGCTACAGTGCATGCAAAGCAAACATTTTGTTATGAGGCACATCCAAGGCCAACTACCAGCTTGTGGTTGGAGCTCAACCGCCAGGTGGCAGCAACGTCGGCTCAATTTTGGCTTAGTATTTTTGCACGACCATGGAGTAGGCTCTGTGATCATTGAATCTCTCAAAATAAAGCATAGTAGGCACAATTATTTATTACTAATAATTCTATCTCGCGTGACCACCACCTAAAAGGTGTGGCTTGCTCTATGTAATTTTGCTTATGTAGTGTGTCAATGAGGTTGTGCCAACCAAGGAGTTTTTTGTATGTTGACCACATTGTGTGTGTGTGTGTGTGTGTGTGTGTGTGTGTGTGTGTGTGTGAGAGAGAGAGAGAGAGAGAGAGAGAGAATGAATAGCAAATAACAGATTATAAGAATTTAAATCTCTATAAGAGAAAGAATAGCGAATAACAATTTATGAACGTTAGTTTAATATCTTTTGAGGGAGAGAATACCAAATTATGAGCATTGATTTAAATCTCTTTGAGAGAGAGAATAACAACTCTCTCTCTCTCTCTCTCTCTCTCTCTCTCTCACACACACACACACACACACACACACACACACACACACGCACCCCAAAAGTCTTGCAGGGATTACTTCAATGTAAGCACCTTGCTTGGCATGGGCGATCACCACATTTGTGATAAAGGGGCCATGTTTTGGTATCCAAGTAAGCTTTTGATGGTGTGTATCATGTCAATGCCAAGGGACTAATGCATGCCATTTCCCTATGCTCTCACTTAACACCATTGCAATAAGTTTGATGCAATGGGTAATGCAAAAAAGAAAAACTTGTCTCCGTATTTTTATAGGAACCACTATGAAACTTCTCAACTATGCTATTTATATAGTAAAGAAAGAAGATGTGCAAGAGAAAAGGGTATTTTTAGAGGGTTGCATTCTCTTACTATATTCTCAATATCTATGAATAGTATATTGTTTTGTATGATTCATATCTCAATGGTAGAGTTTAGCGTTCTACTCTTTTTTAGGCATGCAATAAGTCACAACTTATGATCCTTCGTGAAACATGGAGATCTCAGATTTCCACCAGCTTATCTGATTCACGCATGTTATTGTTGCAATTCCAAGAATATTTTAAACCTTCCTCACACTACATCTTGATCTCAATATAGTAGCTTTGATAAGCAACAAACACAAACTTTATCAGCTTGCCACCATTCTCCTTTGTGAATTTGTCTTTGCCACCATCCATTTGATGGATTGTACTCAATCTTTATGGCTATATGGAAATGCATATCCACTCTTTGCTAAAATTTAGTCCATTTTGATTATAAATTAAACTATTGCAAACCTACTTTGCCATATGTTTTCCCTCTTATGCTTGCATCAAAATGCATTGGCCTCACTATTGGCTTGAATATGTCACCATGCCTCACATGAACCCCTTACATATTGTCATAACTGATAGCGACATCCTTCTTAATCTTTCACATATTGACATAGTGCCATATGAGGTATCTTTTTGGTTAGCTCCCTACCTTACCTATCCCCAATCCCTTTTACTCAATTCCCTTCTATACATATACAAACTTACTATTTTCTTTGAGTTATTCTCCCCTTTCTTAAGATAGTACCTACTTGTAGGCACCAAACTTGGTTTTTCACTTAGATATTAAGCTCATAGTCCTTAGTTTGTAAACAATTCCAAATTCTTCAAAAGACACCTCATATCCCAACAGAGCGCTCTTCATTACATGAGTTTTTTCTTTTAGAGGTTTCTATTCCAAGAGATCTTGGTCTTTCTATTGTGGTAACACATAGACACTTGTCTATCTTTCTTCCACTGTTGAGCAGGTGTCTATTTGCTTGGAAAGGTAACAAAACTGGTTTCATTTTTCCTTGAGAACTAAATAGTTTCCACAATATTTCTACATTTCAAAACCTTGAACTTACGCATTCTAATTGAAGATATGTTGTGAATGTGTAGGAAGGACCTCCTTCGCTCCAAACATCCATCACATAGCTGAGCAAGGTGCACAAAGAGCAGCCATCGATAACACCACTTGTGTGGCAGGGATCTAAGAAATGAAAGGCCAAAAAGCATAGCCGCAAGGCCAATCTCGTCCCATGCAGAGGAGAAGCGTTGAAAGGGAACTAGCACAACTACCATGGGGGCTAGACATGAGTGTTCTCTCTCTCTCTCTCTCTCTCTCTCACACACACACACACACACACACACACACACACACACACACACACACACACACACACACACACACACACACACACACACACGTGAGAGATGTAGCCATCGAGTTGGGACCAGGAGCCCTATACTTGTGGCGCTATAGTTCTAACTTCTCTCACAAGCAATTTTCCAACCTCATGCTCCCTAACCAGTAGTGGCATGGGAATAGCGGAGACGTCTGTCTTGATTGTCGATGTCTATGAGGTTCTACATTCTTGAAGGTGCTTCACCCACGAGCGAGAGAGAGAGAGAGAGAGAGATCACTTTTTGATGCGTGGAAGGCTTCAGCGCTTGAGGATTTCTCAAGCTCAATAAAGAAGTATTATAGATATCAAAGTATTAAATTTGAGGGCTAGAGTTTCTTTATGGCTTTCAAAAGGAAAAGTAGAGTAATCCTTTAAGTGACACATGGATGCCTCTAGGGCTCATCTCTCTCTCTCTCTCTCTCTCTCTCTCTCTCTCTCTCTCTCTCTCTAACACAGACACATCAGTGTCCCATGCAAGGGTGTAGCATATTTTTAATAGGTGGTGGTGACAGAGTGATCATGGATGTACTGGGTATGCAACTTCTCTACGTCTATCATGCTCTTCTATTTTGGGGCTATTTGAGGTTCCCAATGTTTGCAATAAGCCAAGTTTAGTGTATTTTTTCCACTAAAATTGCAAAATTTTTGGCTACATTTCAAGCTTGCCAACGAAGAAAATTAAGAAAATTTTGCAAGTTTTAATCAATTCTTCAAAATTTGACCTAAAATTCAAAAGCTTGTTTTATTGTGCAATTTTTTATTTTAAGATTTCTTTAAAAAAATATTTATGGTAGGACCTATTTGGGAAACCCTCCTCTGTGTGTGTGTGTGTGCACGCTCATGATGTCCCACATAAGGTGTAGGTAGCACCAATCAAATCCAAGATCATTAGACTCTGACCCTTTGTGCAAAGCTACAACATGTAATGTGCACATTCTCAAAGCTAGAAGGAAAATTATACATGAAGGTGCCAAGTGAGAGTTTTAGCTCAACATTACACGATGCATGAAATCTTTGAAAGTTCTACATTTTTTGAAGCTCAAGTGTAAATTTCAAATCTAGAAAGAAAAAGGGAGTTCTTTATGCTACACATAATCTAGCCCGGGCACATCCCAATGGGATCAACATTGGGGGTCATTCGAATCGTCGAATTTGGATTGTTGAGAAAATTCAAGGAAAAAATTAAATTCGAGCCAGCAAGTAAATTTGACCTAGTCAAGATGGACTCGCGCCTTCCACGTCAAAGCACGACCTGTCCCATTCAAGGTACGGGATCTAACCACCACGCTCACTTGCTTTCACTTAAGATCATAGTACTCCTATGCATTGCATTGTAAGTGCATACTGATTTGTAAATTTCGGTGCCGATTGTATGGTCTACAATGCATGTGTGTCATGATCTGTTACCTCCACCCTTGATCACATTTAACAACGCCCATGCCATATAGTCCTCGGTGTTCTTTAGAGCCTTTGAAATACTCGATAGAGCCACTCTTTACAAAACAAAAGTAGCCACCCTTCAAAATTGAAGGTTGGAGCAGTGTTCGAGAAAAATGTGTCTCAGCTTAATATCGTGTCGTTTTCAATTTAAAAAATATCGTTCGAGGGCAAGGGAAAAAGGAGAAATTTCACCCCCAAGTAGACAAAAATAGTATACAAACCCAAAAAAAAATCACTTCACTTTTTTTTTAAGGAAAAGAAAGACCTGTTCAATGCAGCCTGCCACTTATTGGAACCTTCCTTTCACTTCAACTTGACTTTGAATCTTGATAACAAAAAAGGAAGGCCTCAATCCCACTGACTTGCATTGGGGAGGATTCTCGGAGAAAATTGAATAGCATTGCATGGAAGTTGACGAGGCTATGCGAGTGAGAGAGAGACTCGATAGCATGGTTGGCTATTTGTGCCCTTTGCATGTGTGTGTGTGTGTGTGTGTGAGAGAGAGAGAGAGAGAGAGAGAGAGAGAGAGAGAGAGAGAGAGACAAAAACCTGCTCGCTTCTAAGGACTGACTCAATGATGATGAGCGATTGTGTGCGAGACAAAGAGAGACAACACTTGAGTTGCAGCTATTGAAGTTGGAAGGTGTGTGTGTGTGTGCGCGTGCGAGAGAGAGAGAGAGAGAGAGAGAGAGAGAGAGAGAGAGAGAGAGAGAGAGAGTGCAAGTCTTTGATATGGGGTTGCAGGTGTGTGTGTGTGTGTGTGTGTGTGTGTTTGTGTGTGTGTGTGAGAGAGAGAGGCTTTATGCGACATGTCCTCACTATCTCACACGAGCATGAGTTGGAGGGGATCAATGGCCCACGCCCATTTCGGGGATCAGGTGCGATCTGAGCCGGCCGATGCGGTTTGTGTAGATTCGAAAAAATAGGTAAATTCGGATGGAGCAAAATTTGTAAATTCGGGTGTCCCCCTCCCTCCCTTACTCTCCGCTCCCGGAATCGAATGTTAAGTATGGAGCCTGATTTACCCTTGTAATTTTCCGTGGTAAAAGTGCACATTTGTAAGGCCCCCATTATGAGGAGAAGCCATCGTGCATGAAGGAAAATCACTCACCAGAAACCAAAATTTTCACCGACAAGAATCAGGGGCAACTTTAAAGGCCTCGGGGGCAGAGGCCCACGAGACTTTTTTTTTGCCGGAATATTCCTTTTCGCCGGAATATTATGGCCGGCCGACGGTCGGAAAGTGGTCGTAAAACAACCGGTCGGTTGGCCGGTGGCCGGTAGTCAATGGCCGATGGCCGGTGGTCGGAAGTCAATGGTCGGTGGCCGGTGGTCGAAAGTCAATGGCCGGTGGCCGATGGCTGAATTCAATGGCCGGTGGCCGAATTCAAAAGCGGACTTGTCTTCTCAAGGACGGCCACACATGGGCAAATTGGAGGGTCCGATTTGGACTTATTCGCACAAGGGCGGCTACACATGGCTGTCTCTCATAAGAGAGGGCAGCCCTTTTGGCCTATAAAAGGAGGCCATTTCTACACACATTTCATAGTGTGAAGTTAATGCAACAAGGTGAGTGTGAGGTGGTGAGAGTGAAGCAAGGCGGGAGCTCTATCAAGGGTTTAATCCCTTTGTAAACTACTTCTTCTTTTGAAGTGCTAAAGCCATTGAGTGGCTGCTTTCCCGTGGACGTAGCCCACATTGGGTGAACCACGTATATCGTGTGTACTCTCTCTCTCTCTCTCTCTCTCTCTCTCTCTCTCTCTCTCTCTACTCTATAATCTCTTGTGTGTGAAATCTATCTCTCTCCATTAAGTAATCTACTCAAAAATCTATTTAGCTACGTCTTATTTCCTAACATCGAACCCAGAAAATCGCCTTTGCAAGCCTATCACCTTAACCACCTCACCTGTGCGTGTTTGTTGAAAGCATTGGGAGAAGGGGTTCCCTTATGATGAACCCGCCACTGTGTAGACTTGGGTCAATTTAGTAAATTTGGGCAAATTGGTACATTCGGACACGTTGCAACATCGAACGGCCCACGATGCACACGCTCCCAAAAATAGGCATGGGCCATTGATCCTCTCCTGCCCATGCCCGTGTGAGATAGTTCTGAGGTGGCACTTGGCCCTGCAACTTACTTCACTCACAATAGTTGATGGAACTTCGTGTAGCTCGCATTGTGCAGTTATCAAAGGTGCGTGTGTGTGTGTGTGTGTGAGAAAGAGAGAGAGAGAGAGAGAGAGAGAGAGAGAGAGAGAGAGAGAAGCTTTATGACACATCGTTATTTTTGGCTATTTCTACGTCCAAAAAAATCATCGTTATTTTTTGTCATTTCTACCTCTAGAAAAATCATTGTTCGAAAACATACATAATTATTTTCCTTCAAGTCACTATTTTTCCTATTGTGGAGAATTTCTCCCTTTTTTTTGGACGTCTTTACTTAGGGAAAAGTCATTGTTCCAAACATACAAAATTCCTTTCATTGAGTTTGCCAAGAGGAGATTTTAAAAAATTACGGTTACAGGTTTTTACACTATTTTTTTCTATTTTGGGGCAAAATTTCTCATTTTCCCCTTGCCCTCAACCGGCATTTTTGAAATTCGGGGTTTTGCACTACTTTTTTCTATTTTGGGGCAGAATTTCTCCTTTTCCCCTTTCCCTCAATCGGCCTTTTTGGGGCAGAATTTCTCCTTTTCCCTTTGCCCTCAATCGGTCTTTTTGAAATTGGAAACGGCACGTAATTAAGCTACGACACATTTTTTCCTAACACTGTTTACCTTTGAATCATGTCGACATTTTTGAAATTGGAAACGCTCGCTAGTAAGCCCAGGCACATTTCTCCAAAACAATGTTTACCTTTGAATCATGTGTAAATCAACCGTCGATGTGAGTATTTTTTAAATTTTTTATACTTCCTTTTCTATTTTGGGGTGGAATTTCTCCTTTTCCCCTTGCTCTCAACCGGCATTTTTGACAGATGGGTTTTTGAACTATTTTTTTCTATTTTGGGGTGGAATTTCTCCTTTCCCCTTCCCCTCAATTGGCATTTTTGAAATTAGAAACGACACGCTATTAAGCTAAGACACATTTTTTTCGAACGTTGTCTACCTTTGAATCATGTGTATATCAACCATGTGTGCATGTGCATGTGCGTGTGTGTGCGTGTACATGCGTGTGCATGTGCATCGTGGGCCATCAAAGGCAAGTGAAACCAAGACGGATGACGAACGGCCCCAATGCGGTGTAGGCAGACCCGAAGTGGCACAAGCAAATCCGAGGTGGCGAAGGTGAGAGATGGACAAAAAACTTGATGATGTTTGAAGGTTCTTTTGCACTAAATTTCTCTATCATTTGTGCTAAACTTGGGTTTTTTCCTCACCTTAAGTTGCATTGAATAGCTAATTCTCAAAATTTAGCGGTGCGATTACACTAAAAGTAGGTTCAATTCCATCTCATGTTTAAGTTACAATGAATAACTAAATCTCAAAATTTATTGGTAGGATTACACTAAACCTAAGATTGCTTCCGGTTTAAAAACCAACATATGAAAAAAAAATTCAACTTTATTGTGTTTCAAGGTTCTTTCCCTAAAATTTGTAGGTTTTCTCATCTTTGAATCAAAATCAAAATCGGGAAAGAAATTTAATCGTGAATTTTAAATTTGAGAATGTGGAAACACACAAAATTGAGAATGTGGAAATACACAAAACCTACATTTTTTCAAGCAATCAGATACCACTTAGATACATAATGCTGCTTGCAGTGGAATGACCAAATCCGAGGTGGCAAAGGCCTGAGATGGACAAAAAATCTTGACACTATTTGAAGGTCTTTACAATAAATTTCTCTAGGATTTGGTCGCCTTAAACTTACAATGAATAGTTGTCGATGATATTACACTAAACCTAGGTTTACTTCTATCTCACCTTCAAGTAATTACAATGAATAGATAAATGTCAAAATTTATCACTAGGATTGCACTAACCCTAAGTTTACTTCCAGTTTAAAAATCGGCAGATGAAAAAATTTAAAATTTACGGCAACTTCATTGTGTTTTTCCCCTAAACTTTGTAGGTTTCTCATGTTTAAATCGATTCGAAATTGAAATCGAACATAGAATTTAGAGGTAGATTTCAAAATTGAATATATGGGAATACACAAAACCTACATTTTTTTCAAGCAATTGGATACCCACTCAGATACACAATGCTTCTTCTTGGACACTTGAAAAATGTGCATACGAGAAATTTTAGATGCAACCTACTTTTACTTTACAACAATAGAGACAACACCCAATCAGATCATGTGTAAGCATGTGTGTGTGTGTGTGTGTTCATCCTCTCCTCAGGTACCTCCTCTCCCTTCACAAGGAGCCCAATAATTTCAAGAGAGAGAGAGAGAGAGAGAGAGAGAGAGAGAGAGAGAGAGAGAGAGAGAGAGAGAGAGGCTCTTAGCAGTGGTGTTTGACTCATTATGGGGGAATTTTGAAATATTATCGCTTTCGTATACATAAACGAGTAGATTTGTGCAGCTCTTTATGCATATCTATGAGTGATCGAGAGCTAAGATATTGTTACAAATTTAAGAGTTGCAGTGGTATTGATACTGTGCTCTTTTGGTTTGCACCAACATATGGGTCACATACTATAGTTGTTATGTTGATTCAACTTTGATTTTCATGAAAAGCTGATGTTATGATGTTTCTTTGATGGGGTTGAAATGTTCTATTTATAGATGCCACATCAAAGAAGGCATTGGACACTATCTACATTTAGCTGGATGCTTCATCATCCACCATTTCATATCTATGGTAACATCTAAGTATTTCCTTTGTAAAATTTTCAGCTTGGTGTTCAAACTGACAATTTTCTCATGTAGATACACCTGGTTGGAGAGGCCCACTCACTACGCACGATGTAGTACACATTATTGAAAGCTTGGAAGTTGTTAGGTAAGGAACATCAATGAAGCACGATGATTTTTTATATTTTGTTTTGTTATTGAACTTATTGTACTTAACCCGTTGGCTTGCAGGAATCATTGTTATCGTGATAACATTTTAATGGAAGTGCATGAGTTTTTGGAGGACTCCAATGATACTTTCACATTAGTGTGGCTATGAATTGTAATGCAGGTTCAGCTCGCATAAGGGTTCGTGAGCTCGAAAATCGCTTGCCGACCAATGCATAATGCTCTTATAGGGATAGGTATGAGAATTTGAGGATTGTATTGTACACCTTGCATGAGGGGCATCGTCGTTTTGGTAGGAGCATTCATTGTGTGGGTCCATGGGTTTGACGAGTACCAAATGCAACATCCCGAAGGTTATCATTTTGAAATTGCAACAATTTTGTTAGTTAAGATTTAGTGTCTTTCAAAAAACTTTTTCTTTAGAGACGAATATCAGGTTATTCTTACAAAGACTACTTACAATAATGGAAGTGGATTGTTGCTTTTCTTTTAGTCCCCCCCTCCCTCGCTCCCTCCCTGTGTGTGTGTGTGTGTGTGTGTGTCTCGCTCTCTCCCCCCCCCTCCCCCCCCCCAAATGTGCAGTCTTTTAAATTTATGTTCTAAAGTTGTTATGTTCATTCAATTCTCTATGTACTTTCCGTTGTTGCACAAAGTCGATGTGATTTAAGTTGATGTCATAAAGCATCTAAAACTTTATTGCACATAATAAAAAATTTAAGATATGGTTGTCACTACCTTGAATTGGATGCATAAAGAATACCGACACATGTTATCTCTTTTAAGAAAGGGGGAGGGGGGTTTACCCAAAATTGAATGATACTCCTTCTTGACTGCAGCAACGCGCGGGTCACGTACTAGTAGGCTATGAAGCAGCTTAAATTGTTTGAGGAAGGAGAAGGCATCCATGTGTCACTCTCTGCTTCACTTGAAAGAAAATCTTACAAAATGTCTCTTTCTTATGAAACTTGGAATCTATGAACTTTTCAACTTTCAACACTCAACCTATCAAGGAAATATAAGAAGAAAGTTTGACACTACTTTTCTAGAATTTACTTTTCCTTTTGAAAGCCACTCTAAGGGTGGCTCAATTTTGTTTTTGGAAATCCAATGGCCATAAAAGTTTACAATTTAAAAATTTGTTCCTATGTACACACACCAATGAAAACATGTAGAGAGAGAGAGAGAGAGAGAGAGAGAGAGAGAGAGAGAGAGATGCGCAACATCAGTTGCAAACATGGTAGCACACACCAATTGAAGCATGCATCTGTGTGTGTGTGTGTGTGTGTTGGGGAAGAGAGAGAGAGAGAGAGAGAGAGAGAGAGAGAGAGAGACATGTGGCATTAAGTTGGATTGTAAAGAGAAATAGTTCGGGTAGGAAGCATTCAGACACTAGGTGCTCTCCCTCGTGAGCCTGGCCAGTTCTCACACTAGCGATCCATCCTGCATAAGTCAAGCAAGCAATCCTAGAGATGGGCAACTAGTGGTCACTTGTGCCGAGAGTGCCAGGGCTGGTCATCATATTGTGGGCTACCCTATTTGCTGGCTTGGTGAGTGCAGTAGGCCGAGTGGCATGTCATCATGTTGGATCACTTTTTTTACCCATGAGATGCATCTCTTCACTCAGTTAGCTTGAGTATGTAGCCAAAGTGCATCGCCAATTGAGTGCGGGGTGGGGGGGGGGGGGGGGGGGAGAGAGAGAGAGAGAGAGAGAGAGAGAGAGAGAGAGAGAGCTAGGTGTGTCCATGCTTCGCTCCTCTACCATTTCCAAAGATGGAGATGTGTGACCTATTCTGCAAAAGAGGTTAATTGTGTGTGCATTGTCTAACTTTTTTTGTCAAGAAAATCTTGGCTAGATTCTAAGCTTGCAGTCAAGAAAATCGACAAAATTTTACAAGTTTGTGTGAACATTGCAAAATGCTTCAAATTTGGACCAAGAAATTGAAAGAATTTCAAGGGTGTTCTTATTTTGAAAATGCTTTTGGCAAGCATTGTGAGTACTCAATGTAGCAAAAACATCAAGAAAAGGCAGGTAGTTAATAGTGATAAGTATAGAAGAGGTACATCTTTGACATGTTGGATTAAGTCTTCAAGGAAGTCAATCGCTAGCATCAGCATAAGTGTGCACAACACTCATATTTAATGCCCTGAGAGCCCCTCGAGAGATGGTATATTTTAGCTACCAATCAATTTGATTTATTATTTCTATATATTCATACCGATTTCAACTATTTTGTAATGGTTTTTCTTGATTTTTGAAGGTCTTACGTACTTCACACCTCTCCTCTCTGTAATCACACTTAGGCAACATCTCCTCTAGCAAACCAAAGTGCTAGGGATATGCTATTGAGAGACCCTTATTTACATGACTAGAATGTCATTGAAGCCAAGTAGGATGCCCACACCCACCATAACACCACAAAAGCAAAGAGTAAAGGCTAGAGTGAGAGGGGTTGGAGCTGCATACTAGCACCATGGACAAACTTTACTCACACAAGTTAGATATTTCACCAAATACCAAAATTGGAGCAAAGAAGAGAGAACCTTGGAGAGGCTAAATATAAATCCAAGACACCACTAGAGAGAGATTAGAGAGACAGAGAAGGTTGAAGCTTTGTTTCACCAAAAGCTTTGGGAGGTATATCTGGAACCAATGTATTAAGGGTTGTGAATGTATGAAGGGTTGCAAACACCATTCTCAAACCTTCGTGCTACACCTCCTTCTATATTGAACTCTCCACGCCTCCTAGGAACTTGCTAAAGGCTCTTTTACTATACCTACAACGACAATATTATGCATTTTCCAATACTATAGATTTAAAAATCCCTTTCATACCTCAACTTCAACTTGATGTTCTACTACAGAATAGAATCTGCTATCTAGAGTAGATCATTGTAGAGATGATCACCTCAACAAATCATAATAGCATGACCCTAGAGGAGAACTTGTAAGCTCTATCTATGTGATCAATGTCATAGGCTATCTCTACTAAACCACTAAACTACTTGTTAGAGACTTTCCAGCACTTCAGATCCCGCTTGAAAGGCACTAGCTAGCACTTGTTAGCGACTTTCCACCATTTTTTAGCACTTAGGAGTCTTTTGAGAGGCACTGTGATAGCACTTGTTAGGGAATTTTAACTACTTTCCAGCACACGTTGAGCCTGATAAACTTGATAAGGCTACATTATCTACCTCAACTACATTTGGTTTTGGCATAGGTAGTTAGGAAATATGTTGTAGCTAAGTAGATAATTGAGTAGATTACTTAATGGAGAGAGATAATTTTCACACACAAGAGATTATAGAGTAGAGAGAGAGAGAGAGAGTACACACGATATACGTGGTTCACCCAATGTGGGATACATCCACGGGAAAGCAGCCACTTAATGGCTTTAGTACTTCAAACAAGAAGTAGGTTACAAAGGGATTATACCCTTAATAAAGCTCCCGCCTTGCTTCACTCTCACCACCTCACACCCACCTTGTTGCATTAACTTCACACTGTGTAATGTGTGTAGAAATGGCCTCCTTTTATAGGCCAAAAGGGTTGCCCTCTCTCATGAGAGGCAGCCATGTGTAGACGCCCTTACCATTGGCTCATGCACAATATTTTCCATGAGAGCTTACTTAAGCCTTACAAAGGAGCACCACCAAAATAAGCAATAGTTGCAAAACCTCTAAAAATCAAGGATTAAGAAGAAGTACTTCAATCTGAGTCTATCCTGTTACTTAAGTGCTGCTGAGGACAGATTGGATGGGGACAATTACCCTATGTGGGCTTACATGATGCAACATGTTCTTGTGTCAAAGGGTGTTTCGAATATTGTGTAGGGCATTGATGTACGTCTTGGTTCTGAGGACGTAGGCAATGTTGAGGATGTGGTAGGTCTTGATGCAAGGATTGCTGTTGTTAGAGTTGTTTTGCCTATGGTAGAACAATCTCGTTGGGATGTAAAGGATATGCAGGCTCATGCATTGATTGCGTTGTTTGTGAAGCGCACCATTGTTCCGCACATTTGTTCAGCAAAATTTGCAAAACAGGCTTGGGATATTTTGGCTGGTCTTTATGCAAGTCGCAATGAGGCTAAAATTGCTTTGCTGCGTAAAGAGCTGGAGTCAAAGATTATGCATGAGGAAGATGATATGGACACTTTCCTTGCTGGTGTCAAGGATATCAATGAGCAACTTATTCTTGCAGGTGGTTATTTTAGACAATTCCCTTGCTATTCTTGATGCCTTACCAGATTCTTACCAGACTTTTGCTAGTACTTGGAGACTTATGACCCAAGGAAATCTTGAAGTTGTCAAGTTTGATGCATTATGAACATTGCTGTTGCAAGAGTCACTTTCCAGAAAGAACAGGACAAGACAACGTGCAATTGAACATGCTTTTATTGCTTCTAAAAGAAAGGGTGGTAACAGCAATGCAAACACTTCTTATGGTTCTGCTGCGAGTGGCAAAACTTATGTTCCCAATGCTTCACTGGCAACACTTCGTCTGGCAATTATGGTGATAAGGGCAAAAAGAAGATGTGTTGCCATTATTGTAAAGCTAATGATCACTTGATCAAGCAGTGTCCTAAGTTGAAGGCCAAAGAGGCTAAGAAGAAAGAGGGTGGTTCCACTGCAAATGCTGGTTCCACTACAAATGCAGCCATTGTTGAGTATCTATGAAAGGAGATTGTGATGCTGATGTTGATGCAGAATGGGATTTTAGTGCAGCGTGCACTTACAATCCTGTTGTCCATGATGCATGCATGTTAGTTGCTGTAGATTCACATGTGTGGTATTTTGTTCACCTCTCTCGAGTTTGTCCCTCATGGGAATTCAGTCACTTGTGACAACAATGCCTCTTATCCAGTTCAGGGAGTTGGAAAGATTGTGCTTACTGCTTCAAATGGCAGTTCTTTTACACTTGTTGATGCACTTTATGTACCTGGGATCAAGAAGGATCTTTTTTCTGTATCTGCACTTGCTAGACTTGGACTTGTAGTCAAAGTTGTGGATGCCTTATGTACGGTTCATGATCTTAGTTTTGGTGATGAAATTGTTGCATCTGGCCTTTTATGTCGTGGGATGTATAAGCTCACTTTGTATGACAAGTGTGGACAAAATTTTGCAAATGCAGTTGCAGATTCAAAGGCTTTTTCAGATGCAAAACTTTGGCATGCACGTTTTGGTCATCTGAATTTTGCTAATTTGCTGCGTTTGCAAGAATCTGATATGGTTGCTTCTTTACTGCCTCTTAAAGCACCTGTCAAACATGTTTGTGAAGGCTGTATTTTGGGTAAAATGCAGTGTTCTAAGTTTCCAAAGGATGGTTCGTTTAAGTCCACATGCAGGTTGTAGCTTGTGCATAGTGATGTTTGTGGGCCCATGCAAACTCCGTCCTTGGGCAATTACATGTACTTCGTGACTTTCATTGATGATTACTCCAAGCATGCATGGGTATTTTCGCTTAAAGCAAAGTCCGAAGTTTTTATGTGCTTTAAACAATTTTTGGCTATGGTTGAAAATCTCTTGAAATGTACTATGGGCACCCTCCATTCTAATCAAGGGGGGGAGTATATGTCTCATAAATCTAATGCATTTTTGGCTAGTCGTGGGATAAAACACCAATGTACAGTGCCTTATACACCTCAGCAAAATGGTGTTGCTGAGAGGAAAAACAGGTCACTTACAAAAATGGCACGATGCATGTTCAAAAGTCAAGCTTTGCCGCATTCTTTTTGGCTTGAGGCCATCATGAGTGACACTTATGTACTACGCAGGTGTCGTACAAAAGCTTTGCAGTCTATTACTCCATATGAAGCATGGCATGATAGAAAGCCTTCTATTGAGCACATGCGTGTTTTTGACTGTTTGGCATATGATTTGTTAGTTATAGTGCTGAAAGCAAAGGTTACAGGTTGTATCATCCACAAACAAAGCGTATTCTGGTTTCACGGGAGGTAGTGTTTGTGGAAGATTCTATTCAGTCCTTGTTTTCATGTACTAGAGACTATAACTTAAGCTCACACGACATTTATAACACTTTGTTGCATCTTTCTACTGGTTGAAGTTCGAATGTAAATTCCAATGAGGAAAATGTATAGTCTATGAGGGTTTCCGAAAATGTTACAAATCAGCCTATTACTGATGCAGATGTACATGATGTACTTGATGAGGAAAGTGTTGAAAATGAGAAGGCTAGAGGTATGCCAAAATGGCTGGTGTATACATTGCATGACAGTAAATTGGATGCACCTTTGTCTAGTCATACTCGTTCAGGATCTCACCATGCATCTTATGCATCAGATTATTATGCTTTGGCTGTGTCTAGCCTACATGATGTTGAAGAACCTCTGTCTTTTGATGAAGCATAGAATTCAAAAAATTGGATGGCTGCCATGCAATCAGAATATGATGCAGTTATAGAAAATGACACACGGACTTTATGTGATTTGCATCTTGGCAAAAAGGCCATTGGTACGAAGTGGGTTTACAAGTTAAAATGCAAGTCGGATGGTGAGATTGATCGCCATAAGGCTTGACTTGTTGCAAAGGGTTATGCACAACAAAAAGGTATAGATTATGAAGAGACTTTTTTTCCCACTTGTCGTATGACTACTGTGCATTTTCTATGTGCATTGGCAGCTCATTTTGGTTGGGATGTACATCAATCAGACATTGTTACTAGTTTTTTGAATGGTGACATATTTGAGGAAGTTTATGTAACGCAGCCTCGCAGTTCTGTCAAGAAAGGACAAGAGGACAAGTGTGTAGATGTAAGAAGGCTTTGTAAGGGTTGAAGCAATCTCCTCGTGCTTGATATGAGAAAGCTGACACTCATTGGATCAAACGAGGCTTTTGTAACAGTCCAATAGAAAGCACATTGTATGTAAAGCGTGAGGGCGATGTACTTCTCATTGTGGTTCTTTATGTAGATGATTTGCTGATCATTGGACCAAATGAGAGACATATTGCTGAATGTAAGGCTGATTTGAATGCTACTTTCAAGATGAAAGATTTGGGGCTGTTGCATCCTTACTTGGACATACAGTTTAAGCAGTGTGATGGTGGTATTGCCTTGTGTCAGAAAAGTTACATAGAGACATTACTATGTAAGTTTGGACTTGAGGATTGCAAACCTATTGCCACTCCCATGGAAACAGGTTTGAAATTGAGTCTTCATGATGCTCGTGATCCTGCAAATGTCACTCTTTACCAAACTGCTATTGGATGCCTCATTTATGTATGCAACACGAGGCCAAATATTCAATTTGTAGTCTCACAGGTCAACAAATTTATGCATAGCCCAAAGTCTAAGCATTGGCAGGCTGTCAAGAGGATTTTCTGCTACCTTAGTGGCACTTTACATCTTGTCTTGTTTTATCCCAAGGGGGGATCATTGCCGCCATACTTACATGTTTTTTCAGACTCAAATTGGGTTGGTTGTTTTGACACAAGAGTGTCCAAAGTGGTTTTTGTTTCATGCTTGGTAGTTCATGTATATCATGGTTGAGCAAGAAGCAACCTATTGTGGACACTTCTAGTTGTGAGGCTGAGTACAGGGCAGTCTTCACAGCTACGGTTGAGTGTGTATGGCTTAGACGCCTTATGGTTGATTTGGGTGTTGGACAGGACACTACCAACACTATCTACACTAACAGTCAGAGCGCATTGGTAGTTGCAAGGAGCCCATTTTTTCATGCTCGCACAAAGCACATTGAGATGCATTACCACTATGTCAGGGAGAGGTGCTCAATAGGAGAGATTAACTTGGCTTATGTGCCAACATAGGACAACTTTGCAGATCTTTTCACAAAGGCATTGTCTCGTGAGAAGCTCAAAGCTTTGGGATTACTCCCCTTTGTGGACTGATCATGTCCTCAGGGCATGGCACTACCCTTTACTCATGTGCCAGCTCTCGTTCACCGCATCACTCCAGGGGGGATTTGTTACCATATACATGTGGTAGTGATGTGTGTGAACACACTAGGACCGCCGGGGCATTTTTCCATTCTTTAGGAGGTTTTTTCCCCTGTGCATTGTATATACGCCCATCACTTAGGGCTATCTATCTTTCCATTGCACACTAAGTAACACACTCTTGATTGTGTGCCTTGAGCTTCCTTCATCTTCTCCAAGCTGTGTGTGTTTTCCTGCAACCCTAATTTCAACACATCCTACGACATGAACACAAGGTATTAAGAAACGGTAAGATTATCCGACGATATCTTATTAAGTTTAGAAAATCCTTTTAAAGATGCTAGAGGGATGCAAGGAATCTAACTTAAGGATAATATGAACCTTGTCAATGCTTACAATGCTACACTAGAGTAAGCAACTGAAAATCCATTTTAAATGAACAATGTTTTTGTCTTATAAGAATGATTCTCTTTCTCTTATTGTGCACAAAATTTAAGAATTATGCATGCTTAGGATCATGTTTGTGGTGACGACGTCTCCCGAACACCAAGTAGAACTTGTCACTATACTTTGGAAGTATAATATGGACTAAAGAGCATACATGCTTGCAACAGCTAAGTCTCCCAAGCACAAAATGGATTAGTCATCCATTTTGGAATGATGCCGAAGGGTAAAAAGGGATTCTCTACCTGCTAAGAAACATGGACTAATGACTATGATTTATCTTCTCTACCTCATAGTCGAGGACGACTATGATTTTAAGAGAGAGGTAATGCCATAAAAATATAATATCTAACTTTACCAAATGATTTTCTCATATTAAACTGATCATTTAATATGGGAAGATAAAAGGGGAACAAGAGTTAGGATATAGATTTGTGCTTCTAGACCTATCTCAATAGGGAACCAAAAGGAGAAATTGTTGCATCTCAATAGGGGTCCAAAAAGAGACGGTCTACCAAAGAGCAATGTGCAATAAGTGCCTCTAGATTTACCTCAGCAAAGAACCAAGAGGAGAGATGGTTACATCTCAATAGGGGTCCAAAAGGAGGTAGTCTATCAAAGAGCAACGTGCATCTAATGGAGCTTAAAAGACCTTAGGGTTAGCTTCATTAAAGACCTCCAAAAGTTAGTGTTAAAAAGTCATTTGACCTTAGGCAAGTTATGACTGACATTGAGGTGGGAATCCTACCCAAGCATGAGGTGCTAAGGTGCTTAAGGTGTTTGTGGGAACCTTGCCCAAGCTTGAGGTGCTTCTCATGCTTAAATGACTAAGGTGCTTGAAGTGTTCAATTCAAGAATAAACTCTCATATGGCATAAACTCTTTCCATGCTTAAATGACTAGGTACTTAAAGTGTTCAATTCAAACCAAATGATTTAAGAAGCATAAAAGACACATGTCAAGATTCTCCCCATGTGGCCCTCATGATGTTCTTGAATCCTATTGGATAGGCTTTAAATGGGTCCAATGAGAATTTAGATGATTAAAAATAAACAATTAAGTTCTTTCTTCAAAGAGAAAAAGAGGACACATGTCCAAATGATATAATTAAATAATACGAGAGAGAGAGAGAGAGAGAGAGGGGGGGGGGGGGGGGGGGGGGGGGGGGGGGGGGGGGGGGGGGGGGGGGGGGGGGGGGGGGGGGGAGGGGGGGGGGGGGGGGGGGGGGGGGGTGGGGGGGGGGGGGGGGGGGGGGGGGGGGGGGGGGGGGGGGGGGGGGGGGGGAAGGGGGGGGTACCAAGCATGGGGGGAAGGGGTCTATACCCCCTTAACCCCCCCCCCCCCCCCCCCCCTCCCCCCCCCCCCCCCCCCCCCCCCCCACACACACACATACACACTCATTGTGGGAAGTGCAAAGTGCAAAGCTCCATCACCTTCTCCAAGTTTGTTGAGAAGTGGAGAGCCTACACCAACACTCTTGGGCTATGGAATGCAAATCCCACCAAGAGCCATGCTTCAATGCTTAACCTTGCCATCTTCTTCATCTTCATTACTATGCTATTATTCTATGATAAGCAAGAAGAGTGATGATAGTGAGAAACTATTTCTTTCTCGTATGAATGATTCTTCTTCCTCTTCCCTACCCTCATTCCCCGCTAGCTCTCTCCACCTTCGAAGGTGTTTGAGGCCTTGGGACTGAGGCTTGGGATAGTTAATGCTATTTGCAAAGTTTATGTTATGCTCGTGGTGCATGAAGCTTTCCATCTTCATAGCATCACCAAGGTCACAAGAAACACAAAGATTGTACTGTACCAAGTCTCTCTTGATGGGAGAATCTATAATACAAACGCCTTTTGGAGGGGGGACCGCCGTCTCCAAGTAAATCCAGTCCTCAACGATTGTCATGTTCTCCAATACTCTCTTGCTTGGCAAAGTATTGTTCATGCCAAGTTGATTAAGTACTATATTTATGTTGCTACCATCAATTAAGTTCACCCTCTATGTTCTCAAAGTGATGTCACAAAAATGTTCACTCTAATCCTCTTAATTTTGCTATTCTCAAAGTTCATAGGCCATTTCCATTAAGGGACTCTCGCATATTGTGGTAAATAGCTCCACCCACATTCTGTGTCTCCTACTTCTCTCTCTCCTTGTCCCTCTCCACACATGCACCGCATTCATGCACACTTTAGGGTTGTTTTCAATAGAACAAGGACATCTCTCTCGTTTCCATACTTATACTTACATCTTGAAGGCATGTGGCACTATGCAACACTTTGATATGTACAAAATAATTCACAATCACAAACCATATAGAGCCATTGGGAGGACTCAAAGCGAGGGCAACTCTTTAGCTTCAATCACTTACGCCTGCATCTTGAAGGTGTATGGAACCACTCAAGATGTTGATATAGGCAAAAGACTTCACGATGCTACTATTAGTCAAGGGTTGATGAAAGAAAAATTGGTGCTTGGCACTACTTTGGTTGACATGTATGCCAAATGTGGTGCACTTTAGAAAGAACAAAAAGTGCTTGAGGAGCCAGGTGATCGAGATGTCGTCTCTTGGAGTGCACTCATTTCCAGATATGCCCAATGGGGATAGGGGCTGAAAGTTTTGGGTTGTTTTCAATAGATGAAAACCGAGGGAATCTCTCCAATTGGAATAATGTATGCTTGCATCTTGAAGGTGTGTGGCACAAAGTAAGATGTTGCTATGTGCAAAAGAATTTACAAATATATTGTCAATCAAGGGTTGTTGAGAAAAAACATCATGCTTGGCAATGCCTTGGTCGGTTTGTATGCTAACGATGGTTGAGGAATTGCTTGTGTGGAATGTCATCTCTTGAAGTGCATTGATTTTTGGCTATGCCCAATAGGGACCGGGCCACAAAGCTCTGGGTTGTTTTTAGCATATGCGAAGTAAGGTAGTCTCTCTAGATGAAATCACTTATGCTTTGGTCTTGAAGGCTATGCTTACCTTAGGCGTCTTTAGCCTCTCTCTCTCTCTCTCTCTCTCTCTCTCTCTCTCTCTCTCTCTCTCTCTTTCTCTCTCTCTCTCAAATCACACACACACACACACACACAATCACAAGCCATTGGGGACTGTTGGCAAAAATGTAGTGCTTGGCACCACCTTGGTTGACATGTAAGCCAAATGTGGTGCACTTTAGAAACCACAAAAAGTGCTTGAGGAGTTGCATGTCCGGGATGTCGTCTCTTGGAGTGCATTGATTTTTGAATGTGCCCAATAGATTCAGGGCAAGGAAGTTGTGGGCTATTTTATGCCTTGGTTGACATGTATGCCAAAGATGCTTGAGGAGTTACATGTGCAAGATGTTGTCTCTTAGAGTGTATTGATTTTTTATTATGCCCAACAAGGGCAAGGGCACAAAACTCTAGGCTATTTTCAATTGATGCAAAGTGAGGGTGTCTCTCCAGATGAAATCACCCTAACTTTGGTCTTAAAAGGATATGCTTACCTCGAGTATTTATTTCCTCTCTCTCTCTCTCTCTCTCTCTCTCTCTCTCTCTCTCTCTCTCCTCTCTCTCGTGCACGCACGTGCACACACACAAGCCATATATAGCCATCCAAGGCTATTGGAAAAAAACAGTGCTTGGCACTGCCTTGATCTACATTTACGCCAAATGTGGTGCACTTCAAAAAGCACAAAAAGTGCTTGAGGAGATGCCTATCGAGGATATCCTCTTTTGGAGTTCAGACTACCAATGTAGTTCAAACTACTGAAAAAATGCTATTACCACCATTGAAGCCACCGCAAGTCAAAGAATATTGCAAATCTCATCACACACACTAGAGGACATTGAGGAACCAAAGCTCATATCATTGGCTCGCATCTTGACCCATGTTACAAGATGACATGGCCAAGGAGGGGGAGAATGTTAGCATTAAGGCTAACACAGAAAACCTAATATAAGATCAAGAGGCATATTTGTCCCCTTGTAATTTTGCCACAAAATCATGATATCAACCAATGTTAGCTCGTCCACTTGACGTGTATAATTTTTGTAATCCTTGATGTAATTATGAGTCTTACTCCGACATATGTTTTCACATTTCAATTGCGGTTGCCTCTACATGTTGCTAATGAAGGATCTTCAAGTTGTCTCTTGTGCTATTTCTTACGTTTGTTGAGGAGTGGCTACAAAATATTTCATGCCAAATCTCGACACCTAGATATCAGATTGGCAAACCGTTTGTGGCATAGGATAGGTCTCATCATTCCTAATCCATAGAGTATCTTAAACAATCATTTTGACCTGCTAATTTTTTGCATTTTTTTGGAGGCTCTAAGACCATAGATTGGCCATCTTAGTGCTCTTAGTCATCCGTACAAGTTTGGTTGCATTTGGATTTGTTTGGGCTTTGAAATAAGGCACTAACACTAAATTCAACACTAACCACATGTGAAGATGGTGAGCTTAAGGAGACAAGCTAGCGATGAGGCACCTGGGGGGGGGGGCACCTCTAACAACAGGCCCATCAAGGTTAGACTCAGGGACAGAATTACCAGCTTTGCAAAGAGAAGAGGTCCAATCTAATGTGGAGCCATACATGTTATACATCAAGCAGTACATAACAAAGTGCTAGATTGATGAAGAGCAATTAAAGTGGCATGAGACCAATATCTTAAGGGATTGCTTCAAAACAACAAAGGTAATCACACAAGTGCAAACATCTTGACATGGAAGTGCCATGAATCCGAAGAGGAAGCTGAAAAACTTTGGAAGTTATTTGGCATTCAAGAGTACTTTAAGCTCAAACTATGGGGCCCATACCACCAATGGCATTTGAACTCTCACTCAACCTTGAATCTTGGGGGTGCACTTATAAGAAACCATGTATATCATGGGGCCCATACCACCAAAGGCATTTGAACTCTGTACAACCTTGAATCTTGAGGAGTGCACTTATAAGAAACCATGTATATCACATGTGTGCAAATAGTATTAAAAAAACGGTTGTACTTACATATCACCAGGCAATAAAATGACTGCTTGTTCATGTTAAACTCAAGGGTTTCTTCTACTTTTCGGTTTAAAAACCACTTGTCTAAGTAACATAATTTTAATTAAAATAAAAGTTATGAATTAAAATACCCTTCCATTTGAAGGCATGTTATACACTAAATTTTTTTGGGTGCATCCCCTGAGTCTCGAAGAAAGGTGCAACATCGTCATCACAAATCTTCAAGCTGAACCCCAAAAAGTGATTATCTCTAACCCAGAAGGCTCTAAAGTTGCAACCTGGCAACCAAACTCTCATGCATTTGACACATGGCCTTGATGAGAAGCAAGCCACCTTCAAGGATCATTCCACAAGAAAGCCTACATGGAAGGACTTGGGGTTCCAAGAGGTAGCTCTCCCCCATCGAATATCATATGCACATGGATAAGGCCAAACGATGGGGGGGAAGTAGCCTTTGCCTATCCAATGTTGAGCTTATACTCTCCATCTCACTGTCTCATCTCCACTCTTGTGCATGTGTAGCACTCTGCTCCAGGAGGTGCATCTCTCTCTCTCTTTATCAAGGTATACATGTTCAGTTCTATGTATTGTTGGGGTATAAAGCCCAATGTGGTCGCCTAGGTAAGTGGGCGGGCCGCTAGGTATTTACACATATTCTTTTGTTAAAACCTAATAAGAACTCACTATGCTTTACACATTACAGTAGATAGAGTTCACCATATCGTCGTGCTCTTCTTCTCGCACTCTCTCTCGCGTCGCACTTCCGCTCGTACTCCTTCAACAACTGGTATCAAAGCTCAGATCGAGGCTCGGGGCAGCATTTACAGGTAGCCAGAGTCACTTGCTCAGATTGGAGTGAGATTTGATAGGCGAAGACACGGCCCCAAATCTTGTGGACAAGCCCAAAGGGCTTGGTGTTCTCAGAATTTCATTCTGAGGTCATCTCGACCACCGTTCGGCTTCGACAAAGTTCTGTGCAGGCCATTTTCGACTACGTGGTCTCGACGGCTGCAGATCCGACTCTGCAAATTTGGGGTTTCGGCCTACGACTGCAAGTGCTGAGGATATCTCCACTTCCAGAGTGCTGATTTGTGGCTGTCTACACAACGAAAGACGACTCACAGTTCTTGGAGGCGTGTCACATACGACACGAGTGCACCTACACACAGACTGTAGGCAACATCCACTAGTTCATCAGGTAGCTTGTGTTTGTTGCTTGATATTCCAGATTTCATCCTAACATTGCAGGTACTTCCACATGGGATGTATTGTCAGAGATGATGTATGTCTGTTGAGGGTTTGCTGGCTGTGAGTCACGCAGCAAACAACCGCTGCAGCGGTTACACCATACAGTGGGAAATTTGTGGATGTATGACTTTGTGGGAAGTCTATGTACTGTCAGATTTACTACAGCCTTTGTTGAGGGTCGAGTGAGGTTTTATTGAGCTGGGGGATTCTCGAATGTTGAGATCCTTTCGGTGATACAGGTCTTGGAGCGATCCCTCGAGCACCTTAGATAGGCAGCTAGATGTATTGACTGTGAGTAGACAGTTGGATTGCATCTTTGCTTTACTGTCGTTGAGGCATTGTATATCTATGATTACAGGACAGTGACATGATAGTGAGAGACAGTACAGGTGCAGGACAGGTTTACCCACAGCTTACAGTGTTAGAGAGAGTGTTTTTTGAGCTGTTTTTGGTCTGTTTTTTGAGTACACCAGAGCCATTTTACAAAGGAGACTCTGCCAAATTTCTGCAGAATCTAAGCTTTCTTGGTTCATTTGACAGGTTGATATTGGTTCAGAGGTCAGTTTACAGGGGAAACTCTGCCGAATTTTTCCCAGGAAAGTAAACTACTGTGAAGCGTAGCTATGGCTGGATCACAGGACACTGCTCTTTACAATATCAAGAAGCTGGATGGAACCAATTTCCCATTGTGGAAGAAGAAATTTGGCACGTGTTGGTACAAAAGAAGCAATAAAACCTATAAAGCTCAAGGGGATAAAACCAGAAGATATGGACGAGATGAATGGAGCGAAATGATGAATTGGCACTTTCTACCATTATGCTGACTTTGGCAGAAAGCGTTTACTTCAATGTAGCAGACAGATGTCGGCTTATCAAGCATGGAAAGCTGAGTGATCTTTATGAGAAGCAGAGTGCAGCTTCACAGGTATACTGGCTTAAGAAGCTTGTTGACTTGAAGATGAAAGAAGGGACACCTATGTCCAATCATCTGAATGAATTCAACACATCTATAGTCAGTTGTCAGCTCAAGGTGTCAAGTTTGATGAACCTGTTAGAGCTATGTTCTGTTGATCACATTGCGGAAAGTTGGGACACTTTTCGCACAGCTTTGAGTAATTCTGCACCTCCAGATGGTTTGACATAGCAGGTGTAGAAGGAGTCTGCTTATGAAGAAACCAATAGAAAGACAATGGACAAAGGCAAAGGAACAGCCTTAGTTGTCAGGGGAAGGACCAAAGAAAAGTACAAAGGTGGAAAGAGGAATCAGTCTCGTAGCAAGTCCCGCAGTGCTAAAGGCAAGAGTGACATAGAATGCTACCATTGTGGCAAGAAGGGTCACATGAAAAGAGACTGCAGAGAATGGAAAGCAGAAAAAGGCAAAGAGAAAGCTGAAGACCATGGTGAGAAGAACAAGTCCTCAGTGAAGATTCAAGAAATAAATGTGACAAACACTGTTGCAGAGGATGACAGTCTAGTGTCAGGAGACATCTACTTCTTGAAGAATACAATGGACTCAGCTCTTCTTACAGCATCTGATGGAAATGCACTGAGTGACTGGATTATAGACTCAGGGGCATCACTTCATGTGTCTCCAAACAAGGAGTGGTTTACCTCTTATGTGACCACTAAAGATCATGTTCGGCTAGGCAATGGGCAGACATGTGAGATTTAGGTGTTGGAGATGTTCAATTGAAGTTTCAGAATGGCTCTTCTTTCACGCTGAAGAATGTGAGACATGTTCCGCAATTACAAAGAGCTTGATCAGCACAGGTTTACTTGATGATGCTGGCTACGTCACCACTTTTGGACAGAACATGTGGAAGATATCCAAGGGTTCTATGACAGTAGCACATGGAGTAAAGTCTGGAGGACTTTACATGATTTATGTATCAAATGTCTCTAAAAATGTAATCAATGTAACCGAGCAGCCGAACGTTTCTTTGTGGCATAGCGGTTAGGACATATGTCCAAGAAGGAATGGAAATCTTGTCTCGTTCTGGTTATTTGCCTGGCTTTCATTTAATGATTTTGAATTCTGTGAACATTGTCTGTATGGTAAGCAAACACAGCAGCCACATAAGCATAGAAGCAGTAGAAGAGATACACAGTTGGCACTTGTTCATAGTGATTTGTGTGGACCTATGCCTAACTATCTCTAGGGGAGCTTCTTACTTTATGACATTATAGATGATTACTCGAGGAAAGTATGGGTTTACTTTCTCAAGCACAAGGATGAAGCGTTTAGTGTTTTCAAAACGTTTGTGACACTTGTGGAGAATCAGAGTGGCAAGAAGCTTAAATGCTTACGCACTGACAATGGTGGAGAGTATGTTTCAAAGGCCTTTCAGGACTTTTGTGAGTCAAAAGGTATAAAACGTGAACTTACTGCTCCTTACAATCCTCCTCAAAATGGTGTTGCTGAGAGGATGAATAGGACCATACAAGAGAAGGTCAGAAGTATGTTGTCTAATGCACAACTGCCAAATGGGTTTTGGGCTGAAGCTGTATCAACAGCTGTTCATCTTGTAAATAGATCTCCTAGCAAGGTTTTGCAGAAGGATTCAGTGCAGAGATGGTATGGTCAGGCAAAATGCCCTCATACAAGCATCTCAGAGTCTTTGGCTGTGAGGCATATACTCACGTTCCAAAGGAATTTAGGAACAAACTTGAGCCAAAGAGTAGAAAGTGCATCTTTCTAGGCTATGGTAATTCTGGTGAGATGGGGTACAGACTTTGGGATCCCGAATCCAGAAAGGTTGTCCGCAGCAATGATGTTCACTTTAATGAATCCAAATATCATTCTAAACCAGAGAGGGTTGAGGAGATTAGAAGAGTTGTCTTCCAAGAAGATGACCTGCACGTGCAAGACAAAATGTCAGGCTCAAGAGGAGCAAGGACAGGATAGAGTGGAACCACAGGTTGTGGCTGAGCCTGAGCCACCTATTGTGTAATCGGGTGTCACGACCTCTGATAGGTTTGTTCCATCTATGAACTATGTCATGTTGACTGATTGCAATGAGCCTTCATGTTACAAGGAAGCAGTGCAAATGAAGGACTCCGGGAATTGGCAATTGGCCATGCAGTCAGAGATGACAGCTCTGCATAAAAACCAGACATGGAAGCTAGTTAAATTACCACGGGCAAAAAGGCTCTACCTTGTAAATGGGTTTACAGGTATAAGATCACCGCTCATGATAGTCAGCCAAAGTACAAAGCAAGGCTTGTTGCCAAGGCTTTAAGCAAGAACAAGGCATTGACTTTGATGAAGTCTTCTCTCCGGTGGTCAAGATGACTACATTGAGATGCTTTCTTGCATTGGTTGCCATATTAGATTTGGTGTTGCACCAAATGGATGTCAAGACAGCGTTCTTGCATGGTGATTTAGATGTGGAAATTTACATTCAGCAGCCAGAAGGGTTTGTTGAGAAAGGCAAGGAAGATTTGGTATGCCAGTTGTTAAAGAGTCTTTATGGCTTAAAACAATCACCGAGGGCATGGTACCATAAGTTCCACAAGTTTATGCTTTCTCAAGGCTACAAACGTAGTGAGTTTGATCACTGTCTATATACAAAGAAAGCTAAGGATGGCAGTTGGCTGATCCTTATTTTGTATGTGGATGACATGTTGATTCTGGCAAACACTGGGAAGAAATTTCAGCTTTGAAGTCAAAGATGGCAAAATCGTTTGACATGAAAGACATGGGTGAGGCAAGTCATATACTTGGTATGCGCATTGAGAGAGACAGATCAAAGAAGTTGATTTGGTTATCTCAAATAGAGTATATTGACAAGGTTTTGCAACGTTTCAATATGGAGAAGGGAAAGGCATTGAGTGTTCCATTGCCACCATATGTGAAACTTAGCAAACAAGATTGTCCTGTGTCTGAGGAAGAACATGCTGAAATGGATAAGATTCCATATGCGTCTGCAGTGGGTAGTTTGATGTATGCAATGATTGCTACTCGCCCAGACATTGCATTTGCAGTGGGAGTAGTAAGTCGATACATGTCAAACCCAGGCAAGAAACATTGGGAGGCAGTGAAAGGAATATTGAGATACCTGAAAGCTACAAAGAGTATGCGTATATGCTATGGGAGTCAGAGCTAAGTGTAAAGGGTTTTACGACTCAGATTATGCAGGTGACTTAGACAACCAAGGTCTACGCAGGTATGTCTTTACATTGGCTGGTGGAGCAGTATCATGGCGTTCTAGATTACAAGATTGTGTTACTCAGTCTACTACAGAGCTGAATATGTTGCAGCATCAGAGGCATGCAAAGAATCAATTTGGCTTAATCGACTAGTAATAGATTTGGGAATCAAAGTAGAGATTCCTATGTTATATTGTGATAGTAAAAGTGCTATACAATTGGCTCGCAATCCAGTTTATCACTCAAAGACAAGCATGTGGATGTGAAGTATCATTTCATTAGGGAAATGCTCGAGGATAAGCAACTTCAGCTTGTCAAAGTTCACACCACAGAAAATACTGCTGATCTACTTACAAAAGGACTTCCCTCAGAGAGCTTTGCGCATTTTCGCAAGCAGTTAGGTGTAGGGTAGTACATCACTTCTCTACATCTCTTGTATATTTGCTTGTATAGTAGCTTCTCTCACACTTAAAGTACCACATTGGACTTTAAGTGGGAGGTTGTTGGGGTATAAAGCCCAATGTGGTCGCCCAGGTAAGTGGGCGGGCCGCCAGGTATGTACACATATTCTTTTGTTAAAACCTAATAAGAACTCACTATGCTTTACACATTACAGTAGAGCGAGTTCACCATATCGTCATGCTCTTCTTCTCGCACTCTCTCGCGTCACACTTCCGCTCGTACTCCTTCATGTATGCTATACTATTCCATGTGTATTTGTAGGGCTATTGCATTACAATTTATTTTTTTTGTAAAAGGGAATTACCTACAACTTTGAAATCACAACACACACACCCAATCCCTGTAGGTGGAGGCAATTCGACTCTTAAGGTGACTCTTCCCTATTGGATAAGGTTAACCAAACCACATGGGAAACGCCCCTAAGGGCTAGAACATGTCTTCGAGCAGTCAAGGGGTGTTGAACCCACCACCTTTGAACTCATAGGCTATGACTCTTCCAACTGAGCTAGCACTCGTTGACACATTACGGGTAGTTGTAATGGGCACATGCCCTCAAAATTCATGGTCCATTTCTTTTATAATAAGGAGGTTGGCCCTATGCTAACTAGGCTACCCTTGCAAACGAGTGAGCAAAGTTCAAACTCCAAACAACTTGTTTAGGTAATGCTTTTCCACATCAGGGCTTTGAGTCCCTACCTCTTATACCCAAAAAGTTGGCAAAACGTATAGTTATTAGTACCCGATATCAAAATTTGGGCTCACCTCATTATGATAGTAAGGAGATTGACCTTATGCTATACTTCAGATCTCAAATTTGCTACTTAATCTCCATCTCTTCCCAAGTACAAACCACCATTGAGAGCAATGAAGTGGGATCGACTTGCCGATACACCACCGGACTACTAATTTGATAACAAGGTGAAGACTTCACGAGGGCCCAAGAAGGAAACATTTTTGTTGTGATAAATTGAACAATTATTAGAACGCATTTGACATGTTAATGGAGAGAGAGAGAGAGAGAGAGAGAGAGAGAGAGAGAGAGAGAGAGATGCATGTATACACACACACACACACTTTCATAATGGAAATGTTCAACTGAGTATAGTAAGACTTTATTACAAAGAAAACTTAAAGGGTCATGATTGCTAGCACATTTGTAAGGTTCTTTCTCTCATATATATATATTATATATATATACATATATATATATATATATATATATATATATATATATATATATAAAAACACACACATACACACACACACACACACACACACACACACACACTAGTATGTGACCCGCACGTTGCTACGGCCAAGGAAACAATCCCTCTATTTTCATAGGGCTATCTTCTCTTCCAAGTGGAACACTATCAATGCTCTCTTCTTACACGTACAGTCTGTAGCATTTATAAAAGTGATGCATGACACGACCTCTTCATAGATGTTGCAAAGAATTCTTTGATACCAAGATTGGAAGCTTCTCATAGGAATTATTTTTCATGAGGTCCTAGCCCTTGTTCAACAAACTTAGGAGTACTCTAATTGTATTGGGGTGGGTGTGTGTGTGTGTGTATGTGGAGAGAGAGAGAGAGAGAGAGAGGAGAGATTCCTCATTTTGGTCTACCTTGATTTAACAATGCTACCAAGCTTGATTATAGAGATTAGATAAGTTAGCATGGTGTGAAGAGATGAAAACTAAGAGAAGTCAATGTAATAATAAAACTTTTGTTGAAAATGGAGTACTCTCTTACTTGCTACTATCCTTGTATATTTCTTATGAGCAAGACATGGTAGTAGTGCATATCACAACTACTTAGGGTTGACAAAAATGCTACCAAGTTGAGAAGTACAAACTGGGTAAGCTAGCAAGCTTTTAAAGATGAAGGTCTATCACTGCTACATTGTGTAGTTATAAAACTTTTCATATCTAAGAGTCGAGTTATGAAAAGATTAGGGTTCATACTTTCCACTGTACCAGGAAAGCTTCCAATTTCAAAGAGATGAGTTGGATTTCTTTTAATATTAAAAATTTGATTGACCCTGCTATGTTTCTCTGAGATGCCTTGCTTGCATCTCTATCTATGTTTTGTGCATAAGCATAGCAATGTTTTACATCATCACCTAATACAATAATGCATAAGTAGCTTAGTACAATAAGATACCCACTATTTGTTCATGTACACTTTCACTTCATTTACATTTTAAAATTTTATAGAAATGAAAGCAAAATAAGGTCATTCAATTGTTTATTTTTGCAAGAGTTTTGGCCATTATGTTAAATTGAAGGACGTGGTGCAAAATTGAAGTTGTGACCTGAAATCATGCATGTCATTAATATGTATCTCCCTATCTCCCCAAATTATAAAAGCATGTTCCTTGTTGAGAGAGCAGATGAGGCAGTGTAGG